>NC_138537.1:101439167-102036667 GCF_964234715.1 Podarcis melisellensis | reverse complement strand
CGGACTGCGGCAGCCCATGCACCCTGAACACGTGGTCGACGAAAAGTTTGGCGGTCTGTTCTGCCGTCGCCACCTTGGCACAAGGAATGAAATGCGCCATCTTGGTGAACAGGTCCACAACCACCAGTACCGCCGTCTTGCCCCTGGAGCTGGGCAGATCAGTAACAAAGTCCAGTGCTACCCTCTCCCACGGTTGCTGCGGCGTCTCCAGCGGTTCCAGCAACCCCGCCGGCTTCTGGTGTACTGGTTTGGACCTCTGACAGGTGTCACACCTGGCGACGTAATCCGCCACCTCTCCCCGCATCTGGGGCCACCAAAAGTCCCTGGCCACTAATTCTATTGTCTTCTCTTTGCCGAAGTGGCCCGCACTGGGGGCGTCGTGCAACTGCTGCAGAACCTTCGCGCGGAGCTCGTCGCTTGGTACGTAAAGAGCACCTTTGCGAGTCAAGAGCCCGTCTCGCAACTGGAACTCATCGTCTCTCTGTGACCCCCTGCGCAGCTCCTCCATCTTGGATTGTGCAAACTGATCCACTTGCAAAGCGCGACGCACCGCGTCCAGGTCGACTGCAATGGCAGCGCACGCCCACGCCTGCGGTGCGAAAATGTGCTTCGCTGCTATTGGTGCCGTCTCCTCAAGATATTGCGGTTTCCTGGAGAGCGCATCGGCTATAACATTGGAATCCCCCGGGATGTATTCTATTCTGAAGTCGAAGTCCGCGAAGAATTCTGCCCAGCGCATGTGTCTTTGGCTCTGGAGCTTCGCTGTTCGCCAATACTCTAAGTTCTTGTGATCCGTGCGGACCTGCACTGTGTGCTTGGCTCCTATGAGGAAGTGCCGCCACGCTTTGAAAGCTGCGTGAATGGCCAACAGTTCCCTGTCCCATATGGTGTAGTTCTGCTCCGTCTTGCTGAGCTTTCAGGAGTAGAAGGCGCCAGGTCTCCAATTCCCTTGCGGATCCTCTTGCAGAAGGACGGCTCCAACCGCTCTGTCTGACGCGTCGGTTTCAACCCGCATGGGCCTGCCGGGATTCACGTGCAGCAGCTGCTCCTCGGAGGCTAAGAGGCTTTTAAGCTTCTGAAAAGAGCGCTCTGCCTGTTCCGTCCAAGCGAACTTCTTCTTCTTGGAACTGAGGGTGTCCGTGATTGCTGCCGTCTCCTTTGCAAAACCTTTGATGAATTTGCGATAAAAATTGGCAAACCCGATGAATCTCTGGACTTCCTTCCGATTGCGTGGGCTCTTCCAGTCTAACACCGCTCGGACCTTGACGCTGTCCATGGCCAATCCCTCGTCGGACAGCTTGTAGCCGAGGAAATCCACCTCCGTCACATAAAACTGGCATTTCTCCAATTTGGCGTAAAGCCTGTGCTCCCGCAACCTCTGCAGGACCTCCTTTACATCCTTCTCGTGAGCTTCCGGCGATTCCGAGAAAATCAGGATGTCGTCGAGAAAACACACACACTTCTTGTAGAGGAGTCCCGCCAGCACGTGATGCATAAATGCTTGGAAAACGTGGCTGCCATTTTGGAGACCAAACAGCATAACTCTGTATTCATACGTGCCCAGAGGCGTGAACATGGCAGTCTTCCACTCATCGCCCTTCCGGATGCGGATGAGGTTGTACGCTCCACGCAAATCCAACTTGGTGAAGATCTTACCCTTCCTAACGGTCGCTAGGAGGTCGTCAATCTTGGGCATGGGAAATGCCTTGGGCTTAGTCAGTCTGTTTATGAATCTATAGTCCACAATGAGTCTTTTTTTGGGCGTGTCTTTCTTCTTCACAAAGAAAACCGGACTGCCTCCCACTGCTTTGGATTCCCGGATGAAACCGCGCTTCAAATTATGCTCTATGAACTCTCTGAGCTCTTGCATCTCGTCCTCAGACATGGAATACAGCTTTGTAGTCGGCAACTGCGCCCCCGGCACCAGGTCGATCGCACAGTCGTAAGGCCTGTGAGGCGGTAACTTGTCAGCTTCTTTCTCGCAGAAAACCTCCAAAAATCCTTCGTACTTGCGAGGCACTGCCTGCACCATGCCAAGCTGCAACTGCTGCTCAGCCCCCTCCTCCTGATTGGTCTGGATGCAATGCTGAGCACAATACGATGAGCAGAAGGTGATTTGTCGCTGGTACCACGCTACAGCGGGACTGTGCCTCTCCAGCCAACTCATGCCCAATACTATGGGCGTGTCTGACAGGTGGGTGACATTGAAGCTAATGACTTCTCGATGATTTCCAATCTGCATCACAATGGGAGGTGTCTGCTGCACAACTTGCCCTCCCAGCAATTTCCTGCCGTCCACCGTAACTACGTTCAGAGGCGTTGATGCGGGCAGGAGCGCTATACGATGCTGCTTGACAAATTGCATTCCCACAAAATCCGCATTGCTCCCTGAATCAATCGTGATGGGAACTTCCAGGGTGTGTCCATTCGGCAGCTGAAGCGTTGCAGTGAGCTGCACTGCTGGCTTGGGTGGTAAAGGGTCTGTGCGTTGCAAGGGTGCTGGGGACTGCTCTATAGATTCGCCTGGCTGAGCCCCAGTAGCTCCGCTTCCAGCCAGGCACTGTCGTTTCCCTGAGGCTGCTCTCTTTGCACCACTTCCGCTGCCACCGTTGCTAGCGCTGCAGTGTGTTTTTGGAGCCTCTGGGGGCACTCTTTCGCCATATGCTGTGCACTGTCACAGATGTAACATTTCCTGGTTCCTCTAGGAGGCTTCGCCTTTACTGCACCGGAAACAGGGGCTCTGGATGGTGTCTGAGCCCTAGCACCACCAATTTCCATCGGCTCTTCTCCCTGCCTCCCCAAGGGCGAGGGGTGCGTCTGGCTGAAGTCCCTGGGGACAAAAGGGGGCGTTCTCGCTGGTGCACGCGCCTGGGGTCCCTCCCCCTCGTGCCAATGGCGTCCCTCGTGTTGTATTCCGATCGCAAAAGCCCTCTGCACCACGTCTTCTAGGGTCTGGGGTCTGTCTCCTCTGGCAATCTCATCCTTGATGGGGCCGCTAAGACCTTCCCAGAACAGATCTCTTACTGGTTTACTGTCTTTCTCCCAGCCCAACGCAGTTAATAATGCGAAGAATCTGGAATGATATTGACGTACAGTGGCTTTGCCTTGCCGCAGTCCGTGCATCTCTCTACGAGTAATATCCACATCCACAGATGACTGGAAACAAGCATCCATCGCTTTAATAAATTCATCAGAATTGCGGCGGGCAGGGCCATCTTCGCGCCACAAATTGCGCAACCAAGCTCTAGCCTCTCCATGCAAATGCAAAATTATAAACCCCACTCTCTCTTCCTCATCTTTAAAATCATTGCGAAGCAAATGCAGTGCATACACGACGTCTGCCCTGAAGTTAGGGTAGTTTTTCAGGTTGCCATCGAAGTGGGTAACTAGGGTGCCCCCCCGCCGTCCAAGTCCAACTCCCTCCGATCTGGATCCCGGGACCCCTGCCCCGCTTGCATGCTCCCACCTTGTTCGCAGGTCCTGGCAAGCCTTCTCCAGTTCGTCATTCTTCTTCTGAGATGCAAGGACCGCAGCTGTGAGTTCGGTAACCTGATTCCTCAGCGTTAGCAGCTGTTCCTCCGTACTCATGGCTGCTACCGTTGGTGAGCTTTGCAAAAAAAATTTTTGCGTTCTGTGGGAGGGGACTTACTGTCAGAGCCACCCGTTGGTCCCAGCTCACAAGAGACCCATGTCCAATCCAGTTTATTTACAAAAGTCTTTATTGAAGATCATTGCTCCTTTTACATTCCATCTCCGTGGCTCTACGTCTGTAACATTAGACCGCTGAAGTCCCCTCTGAGTCGGTACCGCCTCTACACCAGTTTAAGAGGCTTGTGCTGGACCACCTCTTCCTCTCCTTCCTCTTCCGCAGGGTCTTTCTGCCCCCCTGGGTTCCCTCCCGCCGGGACTCGCCCGAGGCTGAATCCTCTGACGCCTCTTCCCCCCTCCTTCGCGCTTTGGGGCCGGGCTCCTCCCCAGGGCTCTCCTCACTTCCGCGCGCCTCCACATTTGAACTCGGCGCGCGTACGTTGCTTCTGACCTTTCTCTCGACCGCTACACTGCTCCCGGTGCTACTCTCCGCCCCTTCCGGCAGAGCGCCCTGCTCCGATCTCCTCCCCCTGTCTCCTTCTTGCTCTGCTCCCTCTGACACACTGGTAACTCCACTCCCTTCACTCCGTTCCGGCTGAGAAACCGGCCCCGATCTCCCACTCCCACTGGGGGCTCTCCTCTCGCTCCCCTGCTCCTCACTGTTTCCCCCTTGGCCTCCCTTTGGTCTGACCAGGGGGGCCCCCTTTTGGGAGTCCTCTGACTCACTGGACAGACTCATGGACGACCTTTGGTCATTGTCATTGTCATCCTCCTCCTCATCTCTCTGGGATTCTTCCCCCTCGCTCTCTGTCTCCTCCCCCATCTGCTCTTCTCTCCCTGAAACCCTGACAGTTAGGGTGAATGAACACCGCAAGAACAATCCAAGATAAGGGTTAGTGTTTGGGTTTGGGTTTGGGTTAGGGTTAGGGATAGGGTTAGGGTTAGGGTTAGGGTTAGGGTTAGGGTTAGGGTAAGGGTTAGGGTTAGGGTGAATGAACACCGCAAGAACAATCCAAGATAAGGGTTAGTGTTAGTGTTAGGGTTAGGGTTAGGGTTAGGGTGAATGAACACCGCAAGAACAATCCAAGATAAGGGTTAGTGTTAGTGTTAGTGTTAGTGTTAGTGTTAGTGTTAGGGTTAGGGTTAGGGTGAATGAACACCGCAAGAACAATCCAAGATAAGGGTTAGTGTTAGTGTTAGTTTTAGTGTTAGTGTTAGTGTTAGGGTTAGGGTTAGGGTTAGGATGAATGAACACCGCAAGAACAATCCAAGATAAGGGTTAGTGTTAGTGTTAGTGTTAGGGTTAGGGTTAGGGTGAATGAACACCGCAAGAACAATCCAAGATTAGGGTTAGGGTTAGGGTTAGGGTTAGGGTGAATGAACACCGCAAGAACAATCCAAGATAAGGGTTAGTGTTAGTGTTAGTGTTAGTGTTAGTGTTAGTGTTAGGGTTAGGGTTAGGGTTAGGGTTAGGGTGAATGAACACCGCAAGAACAATCCAAGCTTTTCGGCTTAGGGTTAGGGTTAGGGTAAGGGTTAGGGTTAGGCTTAGGCTTAGGATGAATGAACACCGCAAGAACAATCCAAGATAAGGGTTAGTGTTAGTCTTAGTGTTAGTGTTAGGGTTAGGGTGAATGAACACCGCAAGAACAATCCCAGATTAGGTTTAGGGTTAGGGTTAGGTTTAGGGTTAGGGTTAGGGTTATCCACGCCTCCGCTGGGAGGGGGAGAAGAGCCGATGGAGATAGGTGGTGCTAAGGCTCGGTCAGCAGCCGGAGCCCTAGCACCGGGAGTAGTCAAAACGAAGCCTCCTAGAGGGAACAGGAAATGTTACATCTGCGACAGTGCTCAGCACATGGCGAAAGAGTGTCCCCAGAGGATTCACAAGCACACTGCAGCTTCAGTAACAGTAACAGAATCAGTTCAGCAGAATGCAACTCAGCAGGGAAACGAAATGGTCTGGCTGGAATCGGAAGCACTGGGCCCCAGCCAGACAAGTCAATGGAGCAGTCCCCAGGGATCTTACAGCCCACAGACCCCCTCCCACCCAAACCAGTGGTGCAACTCACCGCATCTCTCCAGCTTCCCCATGGGCTCACCGTGGAAGTCCCAATTACCATTGACTCTGGGAGCAACGCAGACTTTATCGGACTGGAATTTCTCAAGCAACACAACGTGGCGCTCCTACCGGCCATGACACCCCTGAATGTAGTCACGGTGGACGGCAGAGAGCTACTGGGGGGGCAAGTGCTGCAGCAGACACCTCCGATGGTGATGCGAATTGGGAATCACCGCGAAGTCATCAGCTTCAATGTCACCCACCTGTCAGACACGCTCATCGTGTTGGGCATGAGTTGGCTGGACAGGCACAGCCCGGCATTAGCTTGGTACCAGCGCCAACTGACCTTCGGCTCCTCCTACTGTGCAGAATACTGCATCCTCGCTAACCAGGAAGAGGAGGGGCAAGAGGATGGACCACAGCTGAACTTAGGCATTGTCAGAGCCACCCGAGGTCCCAGCTCACGAGAGACCCAAGTCCAATCCAGTTTATATACAAAAGTCTTTATTGAAGAACATTGTTGGCTTTACATCCGAGCTCCGTGGCTCTACGTCTGTTACGCTTAGACCGCTGAAGTACCCTCTGAATCAGTACCGCCCCTGCACCAGTTTAAGAGGCTTGTGCTGGACCACCTCTTCCTCTCCTTCCTTTTCCGCAGGGTCTTTCTGCCCCCCTGGGCTCCCTCCCGCCGGGACTCCCCAGAGGCTGAATCCTCTGACGCCTGTTCCCCCCTCCTTCTCGCTTTGGGACCAGGCTCCTCCCCAGGGCTTCCCTCACTTCCTCGCGCCTCCACATTTGAACTTGGCGCGCGTACGTTGCTTCTGACCTTCCTCTCGACCGCTACACTGCTCCCGGTACTACTCTCCGCCCCTCTCTGCTTCCTGCTCTGCTCCCTCTGACACACTGGTAACTCCACCCCCTTCACTCCGTTCCGGCGGAGAAGCCGGCCCCGATCTCCAACTCCCACCCTTCGCTCCCCTGCTCCTGACTGCTTCCCCCTTTGGCTCCCCTTGGCCTGACCAGGGGGGCTTCCTTTTGGGAATCCTCCGACTCACTGGACAGACTCATGGACGACCTTTGGTCATTGTCATCCTCTTCCTCGTCGCTCTGGGATTCTTCCCCCTCGCTCTCTGTCTCCTCCCTCATCTGCTCTTCTCTCCCTGAACCCCTGACAGGCATGTTGCAAGTAGAAAGAGTTTTTGGAGGTTTTCTGCGAGAAGGAAGCGGACAAGCTGCCTCCCCACAGGCCCTACGACTGCAAAATTGACCTCCTGCCGGGGGCGACGCTGCCGACGGGGAAACTATATTCAATGTCTGAGGATGAACTGCAGGAACTCAGGGAGTTCATAGAACACAATTTGAAGCGGGGATTCATCCGAGAATCCAAAGCGGTAGGGGGCAGCCCCGTGTTTTTTGTGAAGAAGCGGGACACGCCCCAGAAGAGGTTGGTAGTTGATTTCAGAATCTTAAACTCGAAAACCAAGCCCTCAGCCTTTCCCATGCCCAAGATAGACGACCTGCTGGCGACAGTGAGGAAGGGTCGCATCTTTATCAAGTTGGATCTACGCGGAGCGTACAATCTCATACGCGTGAGGGAGGGCGACGAGTGGAAAACGGCCATGTTTACGCCGCTGGGCACCTATGAATATAGAGTTATGCCTTTTGGATTACAAAATGGCTCCCACTGTTTTCAAGCCTTTATGCACCACGTCTTAGCGGGTCTCCTCTACAAGAAGTGCGTCTGCTTCCTGGACGACATCCTGATCTTCTCGGAGTCGAAGGAGGCTCACGAGGGCGATGTCAAGGAAGTCATGCAGCGGCTGAGGGACCACAGGCTTTATGCCAAGCTGGAGAAGTGCCAGTTCGACAGGACGGAGGTGGATTTCCTGGGGTACAAGCTGTCCGACAAGGGACTCGCCATGGACAGCGCCAAGGTCCATTCGGTGCTGGACTGGAAAAGCCCGCGCAATCGGAAGGAGGTCCAGAGGTTTGTCGGCTTTGCCAACTTTTATCGCAAGTTCATCAAGGGTTTTGCTATGCAGACGGCGGCCATCACCGACACCCTCAGCTCCAAGAAGAAGAAGTTCATCTGGACGGAGCAGGCAGAGCAGTCCTTTCAGAAACTCAAGCGTCTCTTCGCGTCCGAAGAACAACTACTGCATGTGAACCCCAGCAGGCCCATGAGGGTGGAGACGGACGCCTCAGACAGAGCCGTGGGGGCCGTCCTGTTGCAGCAAGACCACCAGGGGGACTGGAGGCCGTGCGCTTTCTACTCCAGGAAGCTCAGCAAGTCGGAACAGAACTACACCATCTGCGACAGGGAGTTGCTGGCCATTCATGCAGCCTTCAAGGCGTGGCGGCACTTCCTCATCGGAGCCAAACACACGGTGCAGGTCCGCACGGACCATAAGAACTTGGAGTACTGGCGCACGGCGAGGTTCCTGAACCAGAGGCACATACGCTGGGCGGAGTTCTTTGCGGATTTCGACTTCAGGATAGAATACATCCCGGGAGACAGCAACACCATGGCGGATGCGCTATCCAGGAAACCGCAGTATCTAGAAGAAGAGGCACCGGCGGCGGCCAAGCACATTTTCGCACCAGAAGCGTGGGCGTGCGCCTCAGCCACGGTGGATCTGGAAGCGGTACGTCGCGCGCTGCAGACGGACCCCTTCGCTCAAGCCAAAATGCAGGAGGTGCGCAGTGGCACGGCGGGGGGCGACGAGTTCCAAGTACGTGACGGACTGCTCATATGCAAAGGGGCCCTCTACGTGCCGGGGGACGACCTACGAGCGAGAGTACTGCAACAGTTGCACGACGCACCCAGCGCTGGGCACTTCGGCAAAGAGAAGATGGTGGAATTAGTAGCCAGAGACTTTTGGTGGCCCAAGATGAGAGGGGAGGTCGCGGATTATGTCAATAGGTGCGACACCTGCCAAAGGGCCAAGCCGGTACACAGGCCACTGGCGGGACTGTTGGAACCACTACAGACACCGTTCGAACCGTGAGAGAGGGTGGCTCTGGACTTTGTCACTGATCTGCCCAGCTCGAGGGGAAAGACAGCAGTACTCGTGGTAGTAGATCTGTTCACCAAGATGGCCCACTTAATTCCTTGCGCGAAGGTGGCCACGGCGGAACAGACGGCCAAACTGTTCATAGACCACGTGTTCAAGGTGCACGGCCTGCCACGGTCCATCCTGTCCGACCGGGGGCGCCAGTTCATTTCGAGTTTCTGGCAGAAGCTGATGGGCATCCTGAACGTCAAAGTCAACCTGTCGTCGGCGAGACACCCACAGACCAACGGACAAGTGGAGAGGGTCAACGCCGTCATGCAGCAGTACCCGAGATGCTACGCGAACCAGCAGCCCTCGACCTGGGTGGACTATCTACCGCTGGCCGAGTTTGCCTACAACAACACGAAGCACGTGTCCACGGGGGTGACACCGTTTTTCGCCAATAATGGGCGGCATCCCAGAACCTTCCCAGGTTTAGAGAAAGTGAGGGAGGGGGAGCCGCAGGGAGCAGACGCTGTGGCAGCGGAGTTACAGGAGGTCCACGAGCAGCTCAGAAGGCAGTTAGAGCTAGCAAAACAAGCTTACAAAGTGCAGGCAGACAGACACAGGAGAGTTGGGGAGGACATCCAGGTGGGGGACTGGGTCTGGTTGGCAGCCCAGGCAGTCCCGGCCAGATCGTTAGCCAAGAAGAAGCTCGGACATAAGCAGCTAGGGCCTTACCAAGTCGAGGCACAGATCAACCCAGTGGCCTTCCGGTTGACACTCCCGGAGGGATCCAGAATGCACCCGGTCTTTCATAGATCAGTGCTAACGCCCTACAAGGCGCCTCACAGGTTCCAGGCGCCAGGGACGGCTCCGAGCCCGCTCAGGGAATCACCCACTATGGGGGGGTCGCCGAGGGCGGAGCCGCTCAACGAGGTCACAGAGATTTTGGACTCCAGATGGGGGGTAGAGGGGGTTGAATATCTCCTCGCCAGGGAAGGTACCCCGGCCAGCGCCAACAGCTGGGTACCGTACTTTGCAGTGGAGGAGCACTACCTCAAGGACGAGTTCCACGCACTTTTCCCACACAGGCCCATGCCGGCAGATTATTTTGATGAATATCTTTTCACTCCCACACTATCAGCCAGCACGTTTCAGGGGTTCTCTTCAGATGAGGACAAGGCGCCAGAGACTAGCTCCCCAGAGGGATCACTCTCAGGGTTCGGCACAGGGGGCTCCTATTGGTGGGAGGATCAACCTGAGGTGGGGTGGCGCAGAGGGATGCCGAGAGGACCACTGCACGCAGCATCACCCCAGGAGACGGGGGATGAGGGGGTCATGGGTGAGTTGGGGGAAGATCCCGGGTTCGAACACGCCGCCCAGGAGATGGAAGCCGAGGAGATCGCCGTCGATGAGCCCGTACAAGACTTCCCGGACTTATCCCGATGGCTGCACGCCATGGGGGACGAACTGTATCCTGCACTCACCCCCACAACACTGGAGCCACCGGAACCCGCACCTGAAGAGGGGGAGGGGGGAAGTGGGGGCTTCGAGGGGGGGATGGATGTCAGGGGTTCAGGAGCAGAGACACAGGAGGGGGAGCAAATGGAGAGCGAGGAGGAGGAATCCGAGGGGGGAGTAGGCAGTGACAGTGGACAGAGAGATTCCTCGAGTCTCACAGGCGAATCGGAAGACTCACAGAAGGGAGCGCCCATGGCCAGGGCGAGGGGGGTGCCAAAGGGGAAGCCCCAGAAGGAAGGGGCCAGCGGGGACTCCTTGAGCAGCAGCTGGAAATCAGGACCAGCTTCCCCACCAGAGCACAGTAGGGGGAGGAGTCCCAGGAATCGGGAACAGTGTTCTCGCCACCAGCGAGAGGAGATGAGTCAGGGTTGACCACGCCCACATCGGAGAGCGGGGGAACGGTCAGGAGGAAGGTTACCGGCTGGGCGCGCGCGCCAAGTTCAAATGTACAGGCGAGCGGCACAGCAGGTAGCCCGGATGAGGAGCCAGGTCCTAAAGCCCGCCGGAAGGAAGGGCAAGACTCAGGAGGGTCAGCGTCAGAAGAGTCCAGGAAGGAGGAAACCCCAGGGGGCAGAAGGACCCAGTGGAGGAAGGAACAGCGCAGGAGGTGGAGCCGGGCTAGGATCTTAAACTGGTGCGGAAGGGGTAGTGATTCAGAGGGGACTTCGCCTATCTGAAGTCAAGACGTAGGACTGCACGCTCTGGGGTTTGAAATGGAAACTAAACTTCGATAAAGACTTTTGTACATTAAATCAACTGGGCGTTCGTCCTCTGTGAGCTGGGACCTGGAGGCAGTCCTGACAGTTAGCGTTAGCGTTAGCGTTAGCGTTAGCGTTAGCATTAGCATTAGGGTTAGGGTTAGGGTTAGGGTTAGGGTTAGGATGAATGAACACCGCAAGAACAATCCAAGATTAGGGTTAGGTTTAGGTTTAGGTTTAGGTTTAGGTTTAGGTTTAGGTTTAGGGTTAGGGTTAGGGTTAGTGCCAGGGCTAGGGTTAGGGCTACGGTTAGGGTTAGGGTTGGGGTTAGGGTTAGGGTTAGGGTTAGGATGAATGAACACCGCAAGAACAATCCAAGATAAGGGTTAGTGTTAGTGTTAGTGTTAGTGTTAGTGTTAGGGTTAGGGTTAGGGTTAGGGTTAGGGTTAGGATGAATGAAAACCGCAAGAACAATCCAAGATAAGGGTTAGTGTTAGTGTTAGGGTTAGTGTTAGGGTTAGGGTTAGGGTTAGGGCTAGGGCTAGGGCTAGGGTTAGGGTTAGGGTTAGGGTTAGGGTTAGGGTTAGGGTTAGGGTTAGGGTGAATGAACACCGCAAGAACAATCCAAGATAAGGTTTAGTGTTAGTGTTAGTGTTGGTGTTAGTGTTAGTGTTAGGGATAGGGTTAGGGTTAGGGTTAGGGTTAGGGTTAGGGTTAGGGTGAATGAACACCGCAAGAACAATCCAAGATTAGGGTTAGGGTTAGGGTTAGGGTTAGGGTTAGGGTTAGGGTTAGGGTTAGGGTGAATGAACACCGCAAGAACAATCCAAGATTAGGGTTAGGGTTAGGGTTAGGGTTAGGGTTAGGGTTAGGGTTAGGATGAATGAACATCGCAAGAACAATCCAAGATTAGGGTTAAGGTTAGGGTTAGGGTTAGGGTTAAGGTTAGGGTTAGGGTGAATGAACACCGCAAGAACAATCCAAGATTAGGGTTAGGGTTAGGGTTAGGGTTAGGGTTAGGGTTAGGGTTAGGGTTAGGGTTAGGGTTAGGGTTAGGGTTAGGGTTAGGGTTAGGGTGAATGAACACCGCAAGAACAATCCAAGATTAGGGTTAGGGTTAGGGTTAGGGTTAGGGTTAGGGTTAGGGTTAGGGTTAGGGTTAGGGTTAAGATGAATGAACACCGCAAGAACAATTCAAGATAAGGGTTAGTGTTAGTGTTAGTGTTAGTGTTAGTGTTAGTGTTAGGGTTAGGGTTAGGGTTAGTGTCAGAGCCACCCCTCTGGTCCCAGCTCACAAGAGACCCAAATCCGATCCAGTTTATTTACAAAAAGTCTTTATTGAAGATCATTGCTCCATTTACATTCCATCCTTGTGACTCTACGTCTGTAACGTTAGACCGCTGAAGTACCCTCTGAATCCGTCCCGCCTCTACACCAATTTAAGAGGCTTGTGCTGGACCACCTCTTCCTCTCCTTCCTTTTCCGCAGGGTCTTTCTGCCCCCCTGGGTTCCCCCTCGCCGGGACTCGCCCGAGGCTGAATCCTCTGACGCCTCCGCCCCCCTCCTTCTCGCTTTGGGGCCGGGCTCCTCCCCAGGGCTCTCCTCACTTCCGCGCGCCTCTACATTTGAACTTGGCGCGCGTACGTTGCTTCTGACCTTTCTCTCGACCGCTACACTGCTCCCGGTGCTGCTCTCCACCCCTTCCGGCTGAGCGCCCTGCTCCGATCTCCTTCCCCTGTCTCCTTCTTGCTCTGCTCCCTCTGACACACTGGTAACTCCACCCCCTTCACTCCGTTCCGGCTGAGAACCCGGCTCCGGTGTCCAAGTCCCACTGGGGCTTCTCCCTTCGCTCCCCTGCTCCTCACTGTTTCCCCCTTGGCCTCCCTTTGGTCTGACCAGGGGGGCCCCCTTTTGGGAGTCCTCTGACTCACTGGGCAGACTCATGGACGACCTTTGGTCATCGTCATCCTCCTCCTCATCTCTCTGGGATTCTTCCCCCTCGCTCTCTGTCTCCTCCCCCATCTGCTCTTCTCTCCCTGAAACCCTGACATCCATCCCCCCTCGAAGCCCCCCCTTCCCCCCTCCCTCTCGGCGGGTGCCGGTTGTGGAAACTGCGGCTCCTCGGGGGTGGGCTCAGGATACAGGTCGTCTACGTCAATGTTCTCTGCTGGCAGTTCTGTGTATGTGTGTTCGAACTCGGGTTCTTCACCCAAAGCCATCTCAGTCTCTTCTTCCATTGCTACTTCCTCTGGTGCTGCCCGCCAAGGCCCCATCATCCACCTCTTACACCAGTCCTCCTCTGGTTGCTCCTCCCACCAATCCGAAGGTAGTGTGTCCACTCCCGAACACGATCCCCTGGGCGGGCTCGATTCGGGCGTTCCCTCCTCGGCGGAAGAAAAGCCCCTGAACGTGGTATCTGACAATGTGGGCGTGAAAAGCCAGTCATCAAAGTACTCAGCTGGCATGGGTCTATGTGGGAAAAGTGCATGGAACTCATCTTTCAAAAGGGGTTCGTCTAACGCGTAGCCCGGCACCCAACTATTGGCAGTGGCTGGGGTGCCCTCTCTGGCGAGAAAGTATTCAACTCCCTCTTCCCCCCATCTCGAGTCCAGTATCTCTGTGACCTCGTTGAGGGGTTCGGCCCTAGGCGACCCCCCCTCTTGGGTGCCCCTTTGCGTGGGTCTGGTACTGTTTCTGACTCTTGAAACCTGTGCGGGGCTTTGTAGGGAGTGAGCACCGACCTATGAAAGACCGGGTGCACTCTGGAGCCTTCTGGAAGGGCCAGGCGAAATGCTACAGGATTGATCCTAGCCTCAACTTGGTATTGTCCTAGCTGCCTGTGTCCTAGCTTCTTCTTGGCTAACGATCTGGCTGGCATCGCTTGGGCCGCTAACCATACCCAATCCCCCACCTGGATGTCCTCTCCCGCCCTTCTGTGCTTGTCCGCCTGCACTTTATAGGCCTGTTTGGCCAGCTCCAAATGTCTCCGCAGCTCCTCGTGCACCTCTTGCAACTCTGCTGCGAACTGGTCGGCCTCTTGAGGCACCCCCTCTCCTGGTGCTATAAGTCTCGGAAAGGTTCTGGGATGACGGCCATTGTTCGCGAAGAACGGCGTCACCCCGGTCGATGCGTGCTTCGTGTTGTTGTAGGCAAACTCAGCCATCGGCAGGTAGTCCACCCACGCTGCGGGTCGCTGATTGGCGTAACACCTCAGGTACTGCTGCATGATCGCGTTGACCCTCTCTGCTTGGCCGTTGGTCTGTGGATGCCTCGCCGACGCTAGGTCGATCTTGACGTGCAGGATACCCAGAAGCTTCTGCCAGAAGTTGGAAACAAATTGGCGCCCCCTGTCGGACAGGACGGACTGCGGTAGTCCATGCACTCTGAACACGTGGTCGATGAAGAGTTTGGCGGTCTGTTCCGCCGTCGCCACCTTGGCACAAGGAATGAAGTGCGCCATCTTGGTGAACAAGTCCACAACCACCAGCACCGCCGTCTTGCCCCTGGCGCTGGGCAGGTCAGTAACAAAGTCCAGTGCTACCCTCTCCCACGGTTGCTGCGGCGTTTCCAGCGGTTCCAACAATCCCGCCGGTTTCTGGTGTACTGGTTTGGACCTCTGACAGGTGTCACACCTGGCGACGTAATCCGCCACCTCTCCCCGCATCTGGGGCCACCAAAAGTCCCTGGCCACTAGTTCTATCGTCTTCTCCTTGCCGAAATGTCCCGCACTGGGAGCGTCGTGCAATTGCTGCAGAACCTTTGCGCGAAGTTCATCGCTAGGCACGTAGAGGGCACCCTTGCGAGTTAAGAGTCCGTCCCGCAACTGGAACTCATCGTCTCTTTGCGACCCGCTGCGGAGCTCCTCCATCTTGGACTGTGCAAATTGATCCGCTTGCAACGCTCGTCGCACCACGTCCAGGTCGACTGCGATAGCCGCGCACGCCCACGCCTGCGGTGCGAAAATGTGCTTCGCTGCAATTGGTGTCGTCTCCTCCAGGTATTGCGGTTTCCTGGAGAGTGCGTCTGCTATAACATTGGAGTCCCCCGGGATGTATTCTATCTTGAAGTCGAAATCTGCAAAGAATTCTGCCCAGCGCATGTGTCTTTGGGTCTGCAGCCTTGCCGTTCGCCAATACTCTAAGTTCTTGTGATCCGTGCGGACTTGCACTGTGTGCTTGGCTCCTATGAGGAAGTGCCGCCACGCTTTGAAAGCTGCATGAATGGCCAACAGCTCCCTGTCCCATATGGTGTAGTTCCGCTCCGTCTTGCTGAGCTTCCGGGAGTAGAAGGCACCCGGCCTCCAATTGCCTTGCGGATCCTCCTGCAGAAGGACGGCTCCAACCGCTCTGTTGGACGCATCGGTTTCCACTCGCATGGGTCTGCCGGGATTCACGTGCAGTAGCTGTTCCTCGGAGGCGAAGAGGCTTTTAAGCTTCCGAAAAGAGCGCTCTGCCTGTTCCGTCCAAGCGAACCTCTTCTTTTTGGAACTGAGGGTGTCCGTGATTGCTGCCGTCTCATTGGCAAAACCTTTGATGAATTTGCGATAAAAATTGGCAAATCCGATGAATCTTTGGACCTCCTTCCGATTGCGTGGGCTCTTCCAGTCCAACACCGCTTGGACCTTGATTCTGTCCATGGCCAGCCCCTCGTCGGAGAGCTTGTAGCCAAGAAAATCCACCTCCGTCACATCAAACTGGCACTTCTCCAACTTGGCGTACAGCCTGTGCTCCTTCAACCTCTGTAGGACCTCCTTTACATCCTTCTCGTGAGCCTCCGGCGATTCCGAGAAAATCAGGATATCGTCGAGAAAACATACACACTTCTTGTAGAGGAGTCCCGCCAGCACGTGATGCATAAATGCTTGGAAAACGTGGCTGCCATTTTGGAGACCAAACGGCATAACTCTGTATTCATACGTGCCTAGAGGCGTGAACATGGCAGTCTTCCACTCATCGCCCTTCCGGATGCGGATGAGATTGTACGCTCCACGCAAATCCAACTTGGTGAAGATCTTACCCTTCCTAACGGTCGCTAGGAGGTCGTCAATCTTGGGCATGGGAAAGGCCTTGGGCTTAGTCAGTCTGTTTATGAACCTGTAATCCACCACGAGTCTTTTTTGGGGCGTGTCTTTTTTCTTCACAAAGAAAACAGGACTGCCTCCCACTGCCTTGGATTCCCGGATGAACCCGCGCTTCAGATTCTGCTCTATGAATTCTCTGAGCTCTTGCATCTCGTCCTCAGACATGGAATACAGCTTTGCAGTTGGCAGCTGCGCCCCTGGCACCAGGTCGATCGCACAGTCGTAAGGCCTGTGAGGCGGCAACTTGTCAGCTTCTTTCTCGCAGAAAACCTCCAAGAATCCCTCGTACTTGTGAGGCACTGCCTGCACCATGCCCAAGTGCAGTTGCTGCTCAGCTCCTTCCTCCTGATTGGGTTGGATGCAATGCTGAGCACAATACGATGAGCAGAAGGTGATCTGCCGCTGGTACCACGCTACAGCGGGACTATGTCTCTCCAGCCAACTCATGCCTAACACAATGGGTGTGTCTGACAGGTGGGTGACATTGAAGCTAATGACTTCCCGATGATTTCCAATCTGCATCACCATGGGAGGCGTCTGCTGCACAACTTGCCCTCCCAGCAATTTCCTGCCGTCCACTGTGACCACGTTCAGAGCGGTCGTTGCAGGCAGGAGCGCTATGCTGCTTGACAAATTGCATTCCCACAAAATCCGCGTTGCTTCCTGAATCAACCGTGATCGGAACTTCCAGGGATTGTCCATTTTGCAGCTGAAGGGTTGCAGTGAGTTGCACTGCTGGCTTGGGGGGGAAAGGGTCTGTGCGTTGCAAGGGTGCTGGGGACTGTTCTACAGATCCGCCTGGCTGAGCCCCAGTAGCTCCGCCTCCAGCCAGGCACTGTCGTTTCCCTGAGGCTGCTCCGTTTGCACCACTTCCGCTGACACTGTTGCTAGAGCTGCAGTGTGCTTCTGGAGCCTCTGGGGGCACTCTTTCGCCATATGGTGTGCACTGTCACAGATGTAACATTTCCTGGTCCCTCTAGGCGGCTTCGCCTTCACTGCACCGGAAACAGGGGCTCTGGATGGTGTCTGAGCCCTAGCACCACCGATTTCCATCGGCTCTTCACCTTGCCTCCCCAAGGGCGAGGGGTGCGACTGGTTGAAGTCCCTGGGGACAAAAGGGGGGGTTCTCGCTGGTGCACGCGCCTGGGGTCCCTCCCCCTCGTGCCACGGGCGTCCCTCATGTCGGATTCCAATAGCCAAAGCCCGATGCACGACGTCTTCCAGGGTCTGGGGTCTATCCCCCCTTGCGATCTCATCCTTGACGGGGGGGCTAAGCCCCTCCCAGAAAAGATCTCTGACTGGTTTACTATCCTTCTCCCAGCCCAACGCAGTTAGCAATGCAAAGAACTTGGAGTGATATTGGCGCACAGTGGCTTTGCCTTGTTGCAGTCCGTGCATCTGTTTACGTGCAATATCCACATCCACAGAGGACTGGAAACAAGCATCCATCGCTTTAATAAATTCATCAGAACTGCGGCGGGCAGGGCCATCTTCGCGCCACAAATTGCGCAGCCAAGCTCTGGCCTCCCCATGCAGATGCGAAATTATGAACCCCACTCTCTCCTCCTCATCCTTAAAATCATGACGGAGTAAATGCAGTGCATACACGATGTCCGCTCTGAAGTTAGGGTAATCTTGAAGGTTGCCATTAAAGTGCGTAACTAGGGCGCCCCCCCGCCGTCCAAGTGCAACGCCCTCCGATCTGGACCCCGGGACCCCTGCCCTGGCCGCTTGCTCCCACCTTGTTCGCAGGTCCTGGCAAGCCTTGTCCAGTTCGTCATTCTTCTTCTGCGATGCAATGACTGCAGCTGTGAGCTCGGTAACTTGATTCCTCAGCGTAAGCAGCTGTTCCTCCGCGCTCATGGCTGCTTCCGGTGGTGAGCTTTGCAAAAAAAAATTTTTTGCGTTCTGGTGAGGGGACTTACTGTCAGAGTCACCCGTTTGGTCCCAGCTCACAAGAGACCCAACTCCGATCCGGTTTATTTACAGAAAGTCTTTATTGAAGATCATGGTTGCATTTACACTCCATCTCTGTGACTCTACATCTGTACCGTTAGATCGTTGAAGTCCCCTCTGAATCTGTCCCGCCTCGGCACCAATTTAAGAGGCTAGCCCTGGACCACCTCTTCCTCTCCTTCCTTTTCCGCAGGGTCTTTCTGCCCCCCTGAGTTCCCCCTCTCCGGGACTCGCCCGAGGCTGAATCCTCTGACGCCTCTGCCCCCCTCCTTCTCGCTTTAGGGCCGGGCTCCTCCCCAGGGCTCTCCTCACTTCCGCGCGCCTCTACCTTTGAACTTGGCGCGCGTACGTTGCTCCTGACCTTTCTCTTGACCGCTACACTGCTCTCGGTGCTGCTCTCCACCCCTTCCGGCTGAGCGCCCTGCTCCGATCTCCTTCCCCTGTCTCTCTCCTGCTCTGCTCCCTCTGACACACTTGTAACTCCACCCCCTTCACTCCGTTCCGGCTGAGAAGCCGGCTCCTGCCTCCGACCCCCACTGGGGCTTCTCCCTTCTCTCCCCTGCTCCTCACTGTTTCCCCCTTGTCCCCCTTTCGGTCTGGCCAGGGGAGCCCCCTTTTGGGAATCCTCTGACTCACTGGTCAGACTCATGGAGAACCTTTGGGCATCGTCATCCTCCTCCTCATCTCTCTGGGATTCTTCCCCCTCGCTCTCTGTCTCCTCCCCCATCTGCTCTTCTCTCCCTGAAACCCTGACAGACGCCTCCGCCCCCCTCCTTCTCGCTTTGGGGCCGGGCTCCTCCCCAGAGCTCTCCTCACTTCCGCGCGCCTCTACATTTGAACTTGGCGTGCGTACGTTGCTTCGGTGCTACTCTCCACCCCATCCGGCTGAGCGTCCTGCTCCGATCTCCTTGAAACCCTGACAGTTAGGGTTAGGGTTAGGATGAATGAACACCGCAAGAACAATCCAAGATAAGGGTTAGGGTTAGGGTTAGGGTTAGGGTAAGGGTAAGGGTAAGGGTAAGGGTAAGGGTAAGGGTAAGGGTTAGGGTTAGGGTTAGGGTTAGGGTTAGGGTTAGGGTTAGGGTTAGCGTTAGGGTTAGGGTTAGGGTTAGGGTTAGGATGAATGAACACCGCAAGAACAATCCAAGATAAGGGTTAGTGTTAGTTTTAGTGTTAGGGTTAGGGTTAGGGTTAGGGTTAGGGTTAGGGTTAGGGTGAATGAACACCGCAAGAACAATCCAAGCTTAGGGTTAGGGTTAGGGTTAGGGTTAGGGTTAGGGTTAGGGTTAGGGTTAGGATGAATGAACACCGCAAGAACAATCCAAGATTAGGGTTAGGGTTAGGGTTAGTGTCAGGGTTTCAGGGAGAGAAGAGCAGATGGGGGAGGAGACAGAGAGCGAGGGGGAAGAATCCCAGAGAGATGAGGAGGAGGATGACGATGCCCAAAGGTTCTCCATGAGTCTGACCAGTGAGTCAGAGGATTCCCAAAAGGGGGCTCCCCTGGCCAGACCGAAAGGGGGACCAAACGGGTGGCTCTGACAGTTAGTGTCAGAGCCACCCGTGGTCCCAGCTCACAAGAGACCCAAGTCCAATCCAGTTTATATACAAAAGTCTTTATTGAAGAACATGGTTGCGTTTACATTCCATCTTTGTGACTCTACCTCTGTAACGTTAGACCGCTGAAGTCCCCTCTGAATCTGTCCCGCCGAGGCACCAATTTAAGAGGCTAGTCCTGGACCACCTCTTCCTCTCCTTCCTTTTCCGCAGGGTCTTTCTGCCCCCCCGTCGGGTGTAGGTTGTGGGAGCTGCGGCTCTTCGGAGGTAGATTCAGGATACAGGTCTACTCCAATGTCCTCTGCTGGCAGTTCTGTGTATGTGTGTTCGAAATCGGGCTCTTCACCCAAAGTGTTCTCAGTCTCCTCTTCCATCGCTACTTCGTCTGGTGCAGCCTGCCAAGGCCCCATCATCCACTTCTTACGCCATTCCTCCTCTGGTTGCTCCTCCCACCAATCCGAGGGTAGTGTGTCCACCCCCGAACACGATCCTCTGGGCGTGCTCGAGTCTGCCGTTCCTCCCTCGGTGGAAGAAAAACCCCGGAAAGTGCTATCTGAAAATGTGGGCGTAAAGAGCCAGTCATCAAAGTACTTGGCTGGCATGGGTCTATGTGGGAAAAGTGCATGGAACTCGTCTTTCAAAAGGGGTTCGTCTAACGCGTAGCCCGGCACCCAACTATTGGCACTGGCTGGGGTACCCTCTCTGGCGAGACAGTTTTCAACTCCCTCAGCCCCCCATCTTGAGTCCAGAATCTCTGTGACCTCGTTGAGTGGTTCGGCCCTAGGTGACCCCCCCCTCTTGGGCGACTCTTTGCGTGGATCTGGTACTGTTTCTGACTCCTGAAACCTGTGCGGGGCCTTGTAGGGAGTGAGCACCGACCTGTGAAAGACCGGGTGCACTCTGGATCCTTCGGGGAGGGCCAGTCGAAACGCTACAGGATTGATCCTAGCCTCAACTTGGTATGGCCCTAGCTGCCTGTGTCCTAGCTTCTTCTTGGCTAACGACTTGGCTGGCATCGCTTGGGCTGCTAACCATACCCAGTCCCCCACCTGGATGTCCTCTCCCGCCCTTCTGTGTTTGTCCGCCTGCACCTTATAGGCTTGTTTGGCTAGCTCCAAATGTTTCCGCAGCTCCTCGTGCACCTCTTGCAGCTCTGCTGCGAACTGGTCGGAGTCTTGCGGCACCCCCTCTCCTGTTGCTACGAGCCTCGGAAAGGTTCTGGGATGACGGCCATTGTTCGCGAAGAACGGCGTCACCCCCGTCGATGCGTGCTTCGTGTTGTTGTAGGCAAACTCAGCCATCGGCAGGTAGTCCACCCACGCTGCGGGTCGCTGATTGGCGTAACATCTCAGGTACTGCTGCATGATCGCGTTGACCCTCTCTGCTTGGCCGTTGGTCTGTGGATGTCTCGCCGACGCTAAGTTGATCTTGACGTGCAGGATACCTAGAAGCTTCTGCCAAAAATTGGAAACAAATTGGCGCCCCCTGTCGGACAGGATGGACTGCGGCAGTCCATGCACTCTGAACACGTGGTCGACGAAGAGTTTGGCGGTCTGTTCAGCCGTCGCCACCTTGGCACAAGGAATGAAGTGCGCCATCTTGGTGAACAGGTCCACAACCACCAGTACCACCGTCTTGCCCCTGGAGCTGGGTAGATCAGTAACAAAGTCCAGGGCCACCCTCTCCCATGGTTGCTGCGGCGTCTCCAGCGGTTCCAGCAACCCCGCTGGCTTCTGGTGTACTGGTTTGGACCTCTGACAGGTGTCACACCTGGCGACGTAATCCGCCACCTCTCCCCGCATCTGGGGCCACCAAAAGTCCCTGGCCACTAGTTCTATTGTCTTCTCCTTGCCGAAGTGGCCCGCACTGGGGGCGTCGTGCAACTGCTGCAGAACCCTTGTGCGGAGCTCATCGCTTGGTACGTAGAGGGCACCTTTGCGAGTCAACAGCCCGTCTCGTAACTGGAACTCATGGTCTCTCTGTGAACCCCTGCGCAGCGCCTCTATCTTGGATTGTGCAAACTGATCCACCTGCAACGCGCGTCGCACCGCGTCCAGGTCGACTGCGATGGCAGCGCACGCCCACGCCTGCGGTGCGAAAATGTGCTTGGCTGCTATTGGTGCCGCCTCCTCAAGATATTGCGGTTTCTGGAGAGCGCATCGGCTATAACGTTGGAATCCCCCGGGATGTATTCTATTCTGAAGTCGAAATCCGCGAAGAATTCTGCCCAGCGCATGTGTCTTTGGCTCTGCAGCTTCGCTGTTCGCCAATACTCTAAGTTCTTGTGATCCGTGCGGACCTGCACTGTGTGCTTGGCTCCTATGAGGAAGTGTCGCCACGCTTTGAAAGCTGCGTGAATGGCCAACAGCTCCCTGTCCCATATGGTGTAGTTTTGCTCCGTCTTGCTGAGCTTCCGGGAGTAAAAGGCACCAGGTCTCCAATTCCCTTGCGGATCTTCTTGCAGGAGGACGGCTCCAACCGCTCTGTCGGACGCGTCGGTCTCTACTCACATGGGCTTGCCGGGATTCACATGCAGCAGCTGCTCCTCGGAGGCGAAGAGGCTTTTAAGCTTCCGAAAAGAGCGCTCCGCCTGTTCCGTCCAAGCGAACTTCTTCTTGGAACTGAGGGTGTCCGTGATTGCTGCCGTCTCCTTTGCAAAACCTCTGATGAATTTGCGGTAGAAATTGGCGAAATTGACTTCTCGATGATTTCCAATCCGCATCACCATGGGAGGCGTCTGTTGCACAACTTGCCCTCCTAGCAATTTCCTGCCATCCACCGTAACTACGTTCAGAGGCGTTGTTGCGGGCAGAAGCGCTATGCGATGCTGCTTGACAAATTGCATCCCCACAAAATCCGCATTGCTCCCAGAATCGATCGTGATGGGAGCTTCCAGGGTGGTTCCATTCGGCAACTGAAGAGTTGCAGTGAGCTGCACTGCTGGCTTGGGTGGTAAAGGGTCTGTGCGTTGCGAAAGTGCTGGGGACTGCTCTACAGATCCGCCTGGCTGAGCCCCAGCAGCTCTGCTTCCAGCCAGGCACTGTCGTTTCCCTGAGGTTGCTCTCCTTGCATCACTTCTGCTGCCACTGTTGCTAAAGCTGCAGTGTGTTTCTGGAGCCTCTGGGGGCACTCTTTCGCCATATGCTGTGCACTGTCACAGATGTAACATTTCCTGGTCCCTCTAGGAGGCTTCGCCTTTACTGTACCGGAAACAGGGGCTCTGGCTGGTGTCTGAGCCCTAGCACCACCAATTTCCATCGGCTCTTCTCCCTGCCTCCCCAAAGGCGAGGGATGTGCCTGGCTGAAGTCCCTGGGGATAAAAGGGGGTGTCCTTGCTGGTGCACGCGCCTGGTGTCCTTCCCCATCATGCCAAGGGCGTCCCTCGTGTCTTACTCCTATCGCAAGAGCCCTCTGCACCACGTCTTCTAGGGTCTGGGGTCCGTCTCCCCTGGCAAGCTCATCCTTGATGGGGCCACTGAGGCCTTCCCAGAACAAATCTCTCACTGGTTTGCAATCCTTCTCCCAGCCTAACACAGTCAATAATGCGAAGAATCTGGAATGATACTGATGTACTGTGGCTTTGCCTTGCCACAGTCCATGCATCTCCCTGCGTGCAATATCCAGATCCACAGTTGACTGGAAACAAGCATCCATCGCTTTAATAAATTCATCAGAATCGCGGCGGGCAGGGCCATCTTCGCGCCACAAATTGCGCAGCCAAGCTCTAGTCTCCCCATGCAAATGCGACACTATAAATCCCACCTTCTCTTCTTCATCTTTAAAATCATTGCGAAGCAAATGCAGTGCATACAAGACGTCTGCTCTGAAACTAGGGTAGTCCTTCAGGTTCCCATCGAAGTGGGTGACTAGGGTGCCCCCCCGCCTTCCAAGTCCAACTCCCTCCGATCTGGACCCCGGGAACCCTGCCCTGCTTGCATGCTCCCACCTTGTTTGCAGGTCCTGGCAGCGCTTCTCCAGTTCGTCATTCTTCTTTTGAGATGCAATGACTGCAGCTGTGAGTTCGGTAACCTGATTCCTCAGCGCTTGGAGCTGTTCCTCCGCACTCATGGCTGCTACCGTTGGTGAGCTTTGCAAAAAAAAATTTTGCTTTCTTGGAGAGGGGACTTACTGTCAGAGCCACCCGTGGTCCCAGCTCACAAGACACCCAAGTCCAATCCAGTTTATATACAAAAGTCTTTATTGAAGAACATTGCTGGTTTTACATTCCATCTCCGTGGCTCTACGTCTGTGACATCAGACCGCTGAAGTCCCCTCTGAATCAGTCCCGCCCCTGCACCAGCTTAAGAGCCTTGTCCTGGACCACCTCTTCCTCTCCTTCCTTTTCCGCAGGGTCTTTCTGCCCCCCTGGGCTCCCTCCCGTCGGGACTCCTCAGAAGCTGACTCCTCTGACGCCTGTTCCCCCCTCCTTTGCGCTTTGGGGCCAGGCTCCTCCCCAGGGCTTCCCTCACTTCCGCGTGCCTCCACATTTGAACTTGGCGCGCGTACGTTGCTCCTGACCTTCCTCTCGACCGCTACACTGCTGCCGGTACTACTCTCCGCCCCTTCCGGCAGGACGTCTCGCCCCGATCTCCTTCCCCTGTCTGCTTCCTGCTCTGCTCCCTCTGACACACTGGTAACTCCACCCCCTTCACTCCGTTCCGGCGGAGAAGCTGGCCCCGATCTCTACCCCGGAACAAGATCCCCTTGGGGTGCTCCAGTCCGGCGGCGTCTCCTCGTCTGAAGAGAACCCCTGGAACGTACTGGCTGAAAGTGTGGGTGTGAACAGCCAATCGTCGAAATATTCTGCCGGCATCGGTCTGTGGGGAAAGAGTGCATGAAACTCGTCTTTGAGATAACGCTCCTCCAGGGCATAGTCCGGCACCCAACTGTTGGCGCTGGCCGGGGTATCTTCCCTAGCGAGGAGATATTCTACTCCCTCCGCCCCCCATCTTGAGTCCAAAATTTCCGTGACCTCGTTGAGTGGTGGCGCTCTCGGTGACTCCCCCCCCCTGTGGGTTTTGGTTCCATCTCAATAGAAAGATCATGAATAAGCTTCGATTGTTCTTGCGGTGTTCATTCACCCTAACCCTAACCCTAACGCTAACCCTAACCCTAACCCTAAGCTTGGATTGTTCTTGCGGTGTTCATTCACCCTAACCCTAACCCTAACCCTAACCCTAACCCTAAACCAAACCCTAAGCTTGGATTGTTCTTGCGGTGTTCATTCACCCTAACCCTAACCCTAACCCTAACCCTAACCCTAACCTTAACCCTAACCCTAACCCTAAACCTAAACCTAAAACTAACCCTAAGCTTGGATTGTTCTTGCGGTGTTCATTCACCCTAACCCTAACCCTAACCCTAACCCTAAACCTAAACCTAAACCTAACCCTAACCCTAACCCTAACCCTAACCCTAACCCTAACCCTAACCCTAACCCTAACCCTAACCCTAACCCTAACCCTAAGCTTGGATTGTTCTTCCGGTGTTCATTCAACCTAACCCTAACCCTAACCCTAACCCTAAGCTTGGATTGTTCTTGCGGTGTTCATTCACCCTAACCCTAACCCTAACCCTAACCCTAACCCTAACCCTAACCCTAACCCTAACCCTAACCCTAACCCTAGCAAAGTGAAGTGTAATAAGCCTAAAAAAAGCCAAACAGGTTGTGTTGCCTTCAAGCTACACAGAAAGAAGAATCTTGGATTTCACTGAGTTCAAGTCATGTTCTTTGGTGTTAATGCACATTGACCCAGAAATCCCAAAGTGTGTGTAATGAGACCAAAATAACACAACACCATCTTTAAGTTTCCATATGCGGAGAAAGAAGTCGAATACGCTTTGACAGGGCTTATTTCAACTCGCCTGGTGTTTTTTGGGTGTGCACCAGAATCAACCCAACCAAAGAAAAAAGGTGTTTTGGGTTCCATCTACATAAAAAGAAGATCATACAGCTCTGATTGGGTTTATTTCAGATTGGTGTTTTTAGGGTTATAATGCACATTCACCCAAAAATCGCCAAGTGACATGTTTGTTATCAGACCAAATCAAGCACAGTTGTTTTGGTTCCATCTCAATAGAAAGATCATGAATAAGCTTCGATTGTTCTTGCGGTGTTCATTCACCCTAACCCTAACCCTAACTGTCAGAGCCACCCGTTGGTCCCAGCTCACAAGAGACCTAAGTCCAAACCAGTTTATTTACAAAAGTCTTTATTGAAGAGCATTGCTGCTTTTACATTCCATCTCCGTGGCTCTACGTCTGTGACATCAGACCGCCGAAGTCCCCTCTGAATCAGTACCGCCTCTACACCAGTTTAAGAGGCTTGTGCTGGACCACCTCTTCCTCTCCTTCCTTTTCCGCAGGGTCTTTCTGCCCCCCTGGGTTCCCTCCCGCCGGGACTTCCCGGAGGCTGAATCCTCTGACACCTGTTCCCCCCTCCTTCGCGCTTTGGGACCAGGCTCCTCCCCAGGGCTTCCCTCACTTCCGCGCGCCTCCACATTTGAACTTGGCGCGCGTACGTTGCTCCTGACCTTCCTCTCGACCGCTACACTGCTCCCGGTGCTACTCTCCGCCCCTTCCGGCAGGACGTCTCGCCCCGATCTCCTTTCCCCCTCTGCTTCCTGTTCTGTTCCCTCTGACACACTGGTAACTCTACCCCCTTCACTCCGTTCCGACTGAGAAGCTGGCCCCGATCTCCAACTCCCACTGGGGGTTCTCCCTTCGCTCCCCTGCTCCTGACTGCTTCCCCCTTGGCCTCCCCTTGGTCTGACCAGGGGGGCTCCCTTTTGGGAGTCCTCTGACTCACTGGACAGACTCATGGACGACCTTTGGTCATCGTCATCCTCCTCCTCATCTCTCTGGGATTCTTCCCCCTCGCTCTCTGTCTCCTCCCCCATCTGCTCTTCTCTCCCTGAAACCCTGACATCCACCCCCCCTCGAAGCCCCCCTTCCCCCCTCCCGCTCGTCGGGTGCAGGTTGTGGAAGCTGCGGCTCTTCGGGGGTAGATTCGGGATACAGGTCGTCTACGTCAATGTTCTCTGCTGGCAGTTCTGTGTATGTGTGTTCGAACTCGGGTTCTTCACCCAACGCATTCTTAGTTTCTTCTTCCATTGTTACTTCGTCTGGTGCTGCCTTCCAAGGCCACTTCACCCACCTCTTACGCCATTCCTCCCCTGGTTGCTCCTCCCACCAATCCGAGGGTAGTGTGTCCACTCCCGAACACGATCCTCTGGGCGGGCTTGATTCTGGTGTCCCTTCCTCGGTGGAAGAGAAGCCCCGGAACGTGCTATCTGACAATGTGGGCGTAAAGAGCCAGTCATCAAAGTACTCAGCTGGCATGGGTCTATGTGGGAAAAGTGCATGGAACTCGTCTTTCAAAAGGGGTTCATCTAACGCGTAATCCGGCACCCAACTATTGGCACTGGCTGGGGTGCCCTCTCTGGCGAGAAAATATTCAACTCCCTCTGCCCCCCATCTCGAGTCCAGGATCTCAGTGACCTCGTTGAGTGGTTCGGCCCTAGGCGACTCCCCCCTCTTGGGTGACTCTTTGCGTGGGCCTGGTACCGTTTCTGACTCCTGAAACCTGTGCGGGGCCTTGTAGGGAGTGAGCACCGACCTATGAAAGACCGGGTGCACTCTAGATCCTTCTGGGAGGGCCAGGCGAAACGCTACAGGATTGATCCTAGCCTCAACTTGGTATGGTCCTAGCTGCCTGTGTCCTAGCTTCTTCTTGGCTAACGATTTGGCTGGCATCGCTTGGACCGCTAACCATACCCAGTCCCCCACCTGGATGTCTTCTCCCGCCCTTCTGTGTTTGTCCGCCTGCACCTTATAGGCTTGTTTGGCCAGCTCCAAATGTCTCCGCAGCTCCTCGTGCACCTCTTGCAACTCTGCTGCGAACTGGTCGGCCTCTTGTGGCACCCCCTCTCCCGGTGCTACAAGCCTCGGAAAGGTTCTGGGATGACGGCCATTGTTCGCGAAGAACGGCGTCACCCCCGTCGATGCGTGCTTCGTGTTGTTGTAGGCAAACTCAGCCATCGGCAGGTAGTCCACCCACGCTGCGGGTCGCTGATTGGCGTAACATCTCAGGTACTGCTGCATGATCGCGTTGACCCTCTCTGCTTGGCCGTTGGTCTGTGGATGTCTCGCCGACGCTAGGTCGATCTTGACGTGCAGGATACCTAGAAGCTTCTGCCAGAAGTTGGAAACAAATTGGCGCCCCCTGTCGGACAGGATGGACTGCGGCAGTCCATGCACTCTGAACACGTGGTCGACGAAGAGTTTGGCGGTCTGTTCAGCCGTCGCCACCTTGGCACAAGGAATGAAGTGCGCCATCTTGGTGAACAGGTCCACAACCACCAGTACCACCGTCTTGCCCCTGGAGCTGGGTAGATCAGTAACAAAGTCCAGGGCCACCCTCTCCCATGGTTGCTGCGGCGTCTCCAGCGGTTCCAGCAACCCCGCTGGCTTCTGGTGTACTGGTTTGGACCTCTGACAGGTGTCACACCTGGCGACGTAATCCGCCACCTCTCCCCGCATCTGGGGCCACCAAAAGTCCCTGGCCACTAGTTCTATTGTCTTCTCCTTGCCGAAGTGGCCCGCACTGGGGGCGTTGTGCAACTGCTGCAGAACCCTTGCGCGGAGCTCATCGCTTGGTACGTAGAGGGCACCTTTGCGAGTCAACAGCCCGTCTCGTAACTGGAACTCATCGTCTCTCTGTGAACCCCTGCGCAGCTCCTCTATCTTGGATTGTGCAAACTGATCCACCTGCAACGCGCGTCGCACCGCGTCCAGGTCGACTGCGATGGCAGCGCACGCCCACGCCTGCGGTGCGAAAATGTGCTTGGCTGCTATTGGTGCCGCCTCCTCAAGATATTGCGGTTTCTGGAGAGCGCATCGGCTATAACGTTGGAATCCCCCGGGATGTATTCTATTCTGAAGTCGAAATCCGCGAAGAATTCTGCCCAGCGCATGTGTCTTTGGCTCTGCAGCTTCGCTGTTCGCCAATACTCTAAGTTCTTGTGATCCGTGCGGACCTGCACTGTGTGCTTGTGCTGGACCACCTCTTCCTCTCCTTCCTTTTCCGCAGGGTCTTTCTGCCCCCCTGGGCTCCCTCCCGTCGGGACTCCTCAGAAGCTGACTCCTCTGACGCCTGTTCCCCCCTCCTTTGCGCTTTGGGGCCAGGCTCCTCCCCAGGGCTTCCCTCACTTCCGCGTGCCTCCACATTTGAACTTGGCGCGCGTACGTTGCTCCTGACCTTCCTCTCGACCGCTACACTGCTGCCGGTACTACTCTCCGCCCCTTCCGGCAGGACGTCTTGCCCCGATCTCCTTCCCCTGTCTGCTTCCTGCTCTGCTCCCTCTGACACACTGGTAACTCCACCCCCTTCACTCCGTTCCGGCGGAGAAGCCGGCCCCGATCTCCAACTCCCACTGGGGCCTCTCCCTTCGCTCCCCTGTTCCTGACTGCTCCCCCCTTGGGCTCCCCTTGGCCTGACCAGGGGGGCTCCCTTTTGGGAATCCTCTGACTCACTGGACAAACTCATGGACGACCTTTGGTCATTGTCATCATCTTCCTTGTCTCTCTGGGATTCTTCCCCCTCGCTCTCTGTCTCCTCCCTCATCTGCTCTTCTCTCCCTGAACCCCTGACAGTTAGGGATAGGGTTAGGGTTAGGGTTAGGATGAATGAACACCGCAAGAACAATCCAAGCTTAGGGTTAGGGTTAGGGTTAGGGTTAGGGTTAGGGTTAGGATGAATGAACACCGCAAGAACAATCCAAGATAAGGGTTAGTGTTAGTGTTAGTGTTAGTGTTAGGGTTAGGGTTAGGGTTAGGGTGAATGAACACCGCAAGAACAATCCAAGCTTAGGGTTAGGGTTAGGGTTAGGGTTAGGGTTAGGGTTAGGGTTAGGATGAATGAACACCGCAAGAACAATCCAAAATAAGGGTTAGTGTTGTTAGTGTTAGTGTTAGTGTTAGGGTTAGGGTTAGGGTTAGGGTTAGGATGAATGAACACCGCAAGAACAATCCAAGATTAGGGTTAGGGTTAGGTTTAGGTTTAGGTTTAGGTTTAGGTTTAGGTTTAGGTTTAGGGTTAGGGTTAGGGTTAGGGTTAGGGTTAGTGCTAAGGCTAGGGTTAGGGCTACGGTTAGGGTTAGGGTTGGGGTTAAGGTTAGGGTTAGGGTTAGGGTTAGAGTTAGCGTTAGGGTTAGGGTTAGGGTTAGGGTTAGGGTTACGGTTACGGTTTGGGTGAATGAACACCGCAAGAACAATCCACGCTTATTCATGCTATTTCTATTGAGATGGAACCAAAACAACTATGCTTGATTTGGGCTGATAACAAACATGCCACTCGGCGATTATTGAGTGAATGTGCGTTCTAACCCCAAAAACACCAATCTGAAATAAGCCCTATCAGAGCTTTATCATCTTCTTTTTATGTAGATGGAAGCACCAATCTTCGCCCCTCGCTGCGTCCACTCACGTTGCGAGGCTCTTGGTGAAAACTGAGACAGGGCTTACTGTCAGAGCTGCCTCCAGGTCCCAGCTCACAGAGGACCAACGCTAGCCGGTAGTAATGTACAAAAGTCTTTATTGAGGTTCAGTTTCCATTTACAAGCCGCAGCGTGCAGCCCTACGTCTAGACGCTAGATCGGCGAAGCCCTGTCTGAGTCTCCACCCCCTGTACACCAGTTTAAGACTCTAGCCTTACTCCACCTTTTCCGTTGCTCCTTTCTCCTCTGGGTCCTTCTGCCCCCCGGAGTCTCCTCCTTCCTGGACTCTTCTGACGCTGACCCCCCTGACTCCTGTCCCTCCTTTCGGCGGGCTTTAGGACCTGGCTCCCTATCCGGGCTACCCACTGTGCCGCTCGCCTGTACATTTGAACTTGGCGCGCGCGCCCAGCTTCCAACCTTCCTCTTGACCGTTTCCTCGCTCTCCGATGGAGGCGTGGCCAATCCTGACTCATCTCCTCCCGCTGGCGGTGAGCAGCCTGATCCCGATACCTGGGACTCCTCCCCCCTACTGCTCTTTGGTGGGGAAGCTGGTCCCGATTTCCAGCTGCTGCTCTCTGAGTCCCCTCTGGCCCCTTCTTCCTGGGGTGTCCCCCTTGCTCTGACCCTGGGAGCCCCTTTCTGTGAGTCTTCCGATTCGCTGGAAAGACTCAGAGACCTCGGACCACTGTCATCGCTTACGTTTCCTTCAGATTCCTCCCCCTCGCTCTCCGTTTCCTCCCTTTCCTGTGCCTCTGCTCCTGAGCCCCTGACAGAACCCAAAACACCTTTTTGCTTTGGTTGGGTTAATTCTGAGGCACACCCAAAAAACACCATGCGAATTGAAATAAGCCCTATCAAAGCTTAATTGTCTTCTTTCTACGCATATGGAAACGAAAAGATGGTGTTGAGTTATTTTGGTCTCATTACACACACTTTACGATTTCTGGGTCAATGTGCATTAACACCAAAGAACACGACTTGAAATCAATGAAATCCAAGAATCTTCTTTCTGTGTAGCTTGAAGGCAAAACAAGCTGTTTGGCTTTGTTTAGGCTTATTACACTTCACTTTGCTAGGGTTAGGGTTAGGGTTAGGGTTAGGGTGAATGAACACTGCAAGAACAATCCAAGATAAGGGTTAGTGTTAGTGTTAGTGTTAGGGTTAGGGTTAGGGTGAATGAACACTGCAAGAACAATCCAAGCTTAGGGTTAGGGTTAGGGTTAGGGTGAATGAACACCGCAAGAACAATCCAAGCTTAGGGTTAGGGTTAGGGTTAGGGTTAGGGTTAGGGTTAGGTTTAGGGTTAGGGTTAGGGTTAGGCTTAGGGTGAATGAACACCGCAAGAACAATCCAAGATTAGGGTTAGGGTTAGGGTTAGATGGAACCAAAACAACTATGCTTGATTTGGGCTGATAACAAACATGCCACTCGGCGATTTTTTGGGTGAATGTGCGTTCTAACCCCAAAAACACCAATCTGAAATAAGCCCAATCGGAGCTTTTTCATCTTCTTTTTATGTAGATGGAACCCAAAACACCGTTTTCTTTGGTTGGGTTGATTCTGAGGCACACCCAAAAAACACCATGCGAATTCAAATAAGCCCTATCAAAGCTTAATCGTCTTCTTTCTATGCATATGGAAACGAAAAGATGGTGTTGAGTTATTGTCAGAGCCACCCGTCTGGTCCCAGCTCACAAGAGACCCAATTCCAATCCGGTTTATTTACAGAAAGTCTTTATTGAAGATCATGGTTGCGTTTACATTCCATCTTTGTGACTCTACGTCTGTACCGTTAGATCACTGAAGTACCCTCTGAATCTGTCCCGCCTCGGCACCAATTTAAGAGGCTTGTGCTGGACCACCTCTTCCTCTCCTTCCTTTTCCGCAGGGTCTTTCTGCCCCCCTGGGTTCCCCCTCGCCGGGACTCGCCCGAGGCTGAATCCTCTGACGCCTCCGCCCCCCTCCTTCTCGCTTTGGGGCCGGGCTCCTCCCCAGGGCTCTCCTCACTTCCGCACGCCTCTACATTTGAACTTGGCGCGCGTACGTTGCTTCTGACCTTTCTCTCGACCGCTACACTGCTCCCGGTGCTAGTCTCCACCCCTTCCGGCTGAGCGTCCTGCTCCGATTTTCTCCCCCTGTCTCCTTTACGCTCTGCTCCCTCTGACACCCTGGTAACTCCACCCCCTTCACTCCGTTCCGGCTGAGAGGCTGGCTCCTGTGTCCTACTCCTACTGAGGCTTCTCCCTTCGCTCCCCTGTTCCTCCCTGCTTCCCCCTTGGTCCCCCTTTCGTCTGACCAGGGGGGCTCCCTTCTGGGAGTCTTCTGACTCACTGGACAAACTCATGGACGATCTTTGGTCATCGTCATCCTCCTCCTCATCTCTCTGGGATTCTTCCCCCTCGCTCTCTGTCTCCTCCCCCATCTGCTCTTCTCTCCCTGAAACCCTGACAGTTATTTTGGTCTCTTTACACACATTTTACGATTTCTGGGTCAATGTGCATTAACACCAAAGAACACGACTTGAAATCACTTGTCAGGGGTTCAGGGAGAGAAGAGCAGATGAGGGAGGAGACAGAGAGCAAGGGGGAAGAATCCCAGAGCGACGAGGAAGAGGATGACAATGACCAAAGGTCGTCCATGAGTTTGTCCAGTGAGTCAGAGGATTCCCAAAAGGAAGCCCCCCTGGTCAGGCCAAGGGGAGCCAAAGGGGGAAGCAGTCAGGAGCAGGGGAGCGAAGGGAGAGCCCCCAGTGGGAGTTGGAGATCGGGGCCGGCTTCTCCGCCGGAACGGAGTGAAGGGGGTGGAGTTACCAGTGTGTCAGAGGGAGCAGAACAGGAAGCAGACAGGGGAAGGAGATCGGGGCAAGACGTCCTGCCGGAAGGGGCGGTGAGTAGTACCGGGAGCAGTGTAGCGGTCGAGAGGAAGGTCAGGAGCAACGTACGCACGCCAAGTTCAAATGTGGAGGCGCGCGGAAGTGAGGGGAGTCCTGGGGAGGAGCCGGGTCCCAAAGCGCGAAGGAGGGGGGAACAGGCGTCAGAGGAGTCAGCCTCTGAGGAGTACCGACGGGAGGGAGCCCAGGGGGGCAGAAAGACCCTGCGGAAAAGGAAGGAGAGGAAGAGGTGGTCCAGCACAAGACTCTTAAACTGGTGCAGGGGCGGTACTGATTCAGAGGGTACTTCAGCGGTCTGATGTCACAGACGTAGAGCCACGGAGATGGAATGTAAAACCAGCAATGTTCTCCAATAAAGACTTTTGTATATAAACTGGATTGGACTTGGGTCTCTTGTGAGCTGGGACCACGGGTGGCTCTGACATCACTGAAATCCAAGATTCTTCTTTCTGTGTAGCTTGAAGGCAAAACAAGCTGTTTGGCTTTGTTTAGGCTTATTACACTTCACTTTGCTAGGGTTAGGGTTAGGGTTAGGGTTAGGGTTAGGGTCAGGGTTAGGGTGAATGAACACCGCAAGAACAATCGAAGCTTATTCGTCCTCTTTCTATTGATTTGGAAACAAAAAACCTATGCTTGAATTGGGCTGATAACAAACTTGTCACTCGGCGATTTTTGGGTGAATGTGCACTCTAACCAAAAAACACCAATTTGAAATAAGCCCAATCAGAGCTTTATCATCATTTTTTATGTAGATGGAACCCAAAACACCTTTTTGCATTGGTTGGGGGTGATTCTGGTGCACACCCAAAAAACACCATGCGAGTTGAAATAAGCCCTATCAAAGCTTAATCGACTTCTTTCTCCGCATATGGAAACGAAAAGATGGTGTTGTGTTATTTTGGTCTCATTACACACACTTTGCGATTTCTGGGTCAATGTGCATTAACACCAAAGAACACGACTTGAAATCAGTGAAATCCAAGATTCTTCTTTCTGTGTAGCTTGAAGGCAAAGCAAGCTGTGTGGCTTTGTTTAGGCTTATTACACTTCACTTTGCTAGGGTTAGGGTTAGGGTTAGGGTTAGGGTTAGGGTTAGGGTTAGGGTTAGGATTAGGGCTAGGGTAAGGGTAAGGGTTAGGGTTAGGGTTAGGGTTAGGGTTAGGGTTAGGATGAATGAACACCGCAAGAACAATCCAAGATTAGGGTTAGGGTTAGGGTTAGGGTTAGGGTTAGGGTTAGGGTTAGGGTTAGGGTTAGGGTTAGGGTTAGGGTTAGGGTTAGGGTTTGGGTTAGGATGAATGAACACCGCAAGAACAATCCAAGATAAGGGTTAGTGTTAGTGTTAGGGTTAGGGTTAGGGTTGGGGTTAGGGTTACGGTTACGGTTAGGGTTAGGGTTAGGGTTAGGGTTAGGGTTAGAGTTAGGGTTAGGGTTAGGGTTAGGGTTAGGGTTAGGGTTAGGGCTAGGGCTAGGGTTAGGGTTAGGGTTAGGGTTAGGGCTAGGGCTAGGGTTAGGGTTAGGGTTAGGGTTAGAGTTAGGGTTAGGGTTAGGGTTAGGGTTAGGGTTAGGGCTAGGGTTAGGGTTAGAGTTAGGGTTAGGGTTAGGGTTAGGGTGAATGAACACCGCAAGAACAATCCAAGCTTAGGGTTAGGTTTAGGTTTAGGTTCAGGTTTAGGGTTAGGGTTGGGGTTGGGTCTAGGGTTAGGTCTAGGGCTAGGGCTAGGGTTAGGGTTAGGGTTAGGGTTAGGGTTAGGGTTAGGGTTAGGGTTAGCGTTAGGGTTAGGGTTAGGGTGAATGAACACCGCAAGAACAATCCAAGCTTAGGTTTAGGTTTAGGTTTAGTGTTAGGGTTAGGGTTAGGGTTAGGGTTAGGGTTAGGGTGAATGAACACCGCAAGAACAATCCAAGCTTAGGGTTAGGGTTAGGGTTAGGTTGAATGAACACCGGAAGAACAATCCAAGCTTAGGGTTAGGTTTAGGTTCAGGTTTAGGGTTAGGGCTAGGGTTAGGGTTAGGTCTAGGGTTAGGTCTAGGGCTAGGGTTAGGGTTAGGGTTAGGGTTAGGGTTAAGGTTAGGGTTAGGGTTAGGGTTAGGGTTAGGGTTAGGGCTAGGGCTAGGGCTAGGGCTAGGGCTAGGGCTAGGGCTAGGGCTAGGTCTAGGGTTAGGGTTAGGGTTAGTGTCAGGGTTTCAGGGAGAGAAGAGCAGATGGGGGAGGAGACAGAGAGCGAGGGGAAAGAATCCCAGAGAGATGAGGAGGAGGATGATGATGACGATGACCAAAGGTCGTCCATGAGTCTGTCCAGTGAGTCAGAGGACTCCCAAAAGGGAGCCCCCCTGGTCAGACCAAGGGGAGGCCAAGGGGGAAGCAGTCAGGAGCAGGGGAGCGAAGGGAGAACCCCCAGTGGGAGTTGGAGATCGGGGCCAGCTTCTCAGTCGGAACGGAGTGAAGGGGGTGGAGTTACCAGTGTGTCAGAGGGAACAGAACAGGAAGCAGAGGGGGAAAGGAGATCGGGGCGAGACGTCCTGCCGGAAGGGGCGGAGAGTAGCACCGGGAGCAGTGTAGCGGTCGAGAGGAAGGTCAGGAGCAACGTACGCGCGCCAAGTTCAAATGTGGAGGCGCGCGGAAGTGAGGGAAGCCCTGGGGAGGAGCCTGGTCCCAAAGCGCGAAGGAGGGGGGAACAGGCGTCAGAGGATTCAGCCTCCGGGGAGTCCCGGCGGGAGGGAACCCAGGGGGGCAGAAAGACCCTGCGGAAAAGGAAGGAGAGGAAGAGGTGGTCCAGCACAAGCCTCTTAAACTGGTGTAGAGGCGGTACTGATTCAGAGGGGACTTCGGCGGTCTGATGTCACAGACGTAGAGCCACGGAGATGGAATGTAAAAGCAGCAATGCTCTTCAATAAAGACTTTTGTAAATAAACTGGTTTGGACTTAGGTCTCTTGTGAGCTGGGACCAACGGGTGGCTCTGACAGTTAGGGTTAGGGTTAGGGTGAATGAACACCGCAAGAACAATCCAAGCTTAGGGTTAGGGTTAGGGTTAGGGTTAGGGTTAGGGTGAATGAACACCGCAAGAACAATCGAAGCTTATTCATGATCTTTCTATTGAGATGGAACCAAAACAACTGTGCTTGATTTGGTCTGATAACAAACATGTCACTTGGCGATTTTTGGGTGAATGTGCATTATAACCCTAAAAACACCAATCTGAAATAAACCCAATCAGAGCTGTATGATCTTCTTTTTATGTAGATGGAACCCAAAACACCTTTTTTCTTTGGTTGGGTTGATTCTGGTGCACACCCAAAAAACACCAGGCGAGTTGAAATAAGCCCTGTCAAAGCGTATTCGACTTCTTTCTCCGCATATGGAAACTTAAAGATGGTGTTGTGTTATTTTGGTCTCATTACACACACTTTGGGATTTCTGGGTCAATGTGCATTAACACCAAAGAACACGACTTGAACTCAGTGAAATCCAAGATTCTTCTTTCTGTGTAGCTTGAACGCAACACAACCTGTTTGGCTTTTTTTAGGCTTATTACACTTCACTTTGCTAGGGTTAGGGTTAGGGTTAGGGTTAGGGTTAGGGTTAGGGTGAATGAACACCGGAAGAACAATCCAAGCTTAGGGTTAGGGTTAGGGTTAGGTTTAGGTTTAGGTTTAGGTTTAGGGTTAGGGTTAGGGTGAATGAACACCGCAAGAACAATCCAAGCTTAGGGTTAGGTTTAGGGTTAGGGTTAGGGTTAGGGTTAGGGTTAAGGTTAGGGTTAGGGTTAGGGTTAGGGTTAGGGTTAGGGTGAATGAACACCGCAAGAACAATCCAAGCTTAGGGTTTGGTTTAGGGTTAGGGTTAGGGTTAGGGTTAGGGTTAGGGTTAGGGTTAGGGTTAGGGTTAGGGTGAATGAACACCGCAAGAACAATCCAAGCTTAGGGTTAGGGTTAGGGTTAGCGTTAGGGTTAGGGTTAGGGTGAATGAACACCGCAAGAACAATCGAAGCTTATTCATGATCTTTCTATTGAGATGGAACCAAAACAACTATGCTTGATTTGGTCTGATAACAAACATGTCACTCGGCGATTTTTGGGTGAATGTGCATTCTAACCCCAAAAACACCAATCTGAAATAAGCCCAATCAGAGCTTTATCATCTTCTTTTTATGTAGATGGGACCCAAAACACCTTTTTTCTTAGGTTGGGTTGAATTCTGGTGCACACCCAAAAAACACCATGCGAGTTGAAATAAGCCCTCTCAAAGCTTATTCGACTTCTTTCTCCGCATATGGAAACTTAAAGATGGTGTTGTGTTATTTTGGTCTCATTACACACACTTTGGGATTTCTGGGTCAATGTGCATTAACACCAAATAACACAACTTGAACTCAGTGAAATCCAAGATTCTTCTTTCTGTGTAGCTTTAAGGAAAAACCATCTGTTTGGCTGTTTTTAGGCTTATAACACTTCACTTTGCTAGGGTTAGGGTTAGGGCTAGTGTTAGGGTTAGGGTTAAGGTTAGGGTTAGGGCTAGGGCTAGGGTTAGGGTTAGGGTTAGGGTTAGGGTTAGGGTTAGGGTTAGGGTGAATGAACACCGCAAGAACAATCCAAGCTTAGGGTTAGGGTTAGGGTTAGGGTTAGGGTTAGGGTGAATGAACACCGCAAGAACAATCCAAGCTTAGGGTTAGGGTTAGGGTTAGGGTTAGGGTTAGGGTTAGGGTTAGGTTGAATGAACACCGGAAGAACAATCCAAGCTTAGGGTTAGGGTTAGGTTTAGGTTTAGGTTTAGGGTTAGGGTTAGGGTGAATGAACACCTCAAGAACAATCCAAGCTTAGGGTTAGGGTTAGGGTTAGGGTTAGTGTCAGGGGCTCAGGGGAGCAGCCACAGGGGGAAGAGGAATTGGAGAGTGAATCTGAGGGGAGCGTAGGAGGGTATGACAGTGACCCGAGAGATTCAATGAGTATATCCAGTTAATCAGAAGATTCCCATAAAGAGGCGCCCAGGTTTAGGGCAAGGGGGGCCAGCGGTGAGTCTCAAAGCAGCAGCTGGAGATCAGGACCAGCTTTCCCACCAGAGCGTAGTGGGGGGGAGGAGTCCCATGCATCAGGGCCAGCGTCTCCGCCAGCAGGGAGCCCAGCTAGCCTCCCCGAGGGGAGAGCAGTGACAGAAGCAGTGTGGTCGTTAGGAGGAAGGTGACCGGCTGGGCGCGCGCGCCAAGTTCAAATGTGCAGGCGCGCGAGCCGGATTGGGAGCCGGGTCCCAAAGCCCACCGGAGACAGGGGGAGGAGTCGGAGGAATCCGCTTCCGAAGAGTCCAGGAGGGTTGGGACCCCAGAGGGCAGGAGGACCCAGGGGAGAAAGAAGCAAAGGGAGAAACGGAAAAGGTGGGGCAAAGCTCGGCTGTTTAACTGGTGCCGAGGAGGGGAGGAGTCAGACGGAGCTTCGGCAGTCTAAGGCTACAGACGTAGAGTTGCGCGTCACGGATGTAACATCAGCAATGAACTTCAATAAAGTCTTTCGTATACACAGAGACTCTGGCGTTGGTCCTTTGTGAGCTCGGACCTGAGGCGACTCTGACAGTAAGCTCCGTCTCAAAAAAAATTTTTTTTGAGAGCTCATGAAGATAGGAGGCGATGGCTATGGAAGCCCAAGTCGCAGCACTGCAGGAGGCAGTCCATCAGCTGCAGGCAGAAGTAGCAGTCTCCAGAAAAAGAGAGGAGGAAGCAGACGCGAGATGCAAAGATCTGCAAGCCAGGTGGGAACATTTGTAGAAGCAGGCACCCAGGTCGGAGGGAATTGGCCTCGGCAAGAGCGGGGCCAGTATAGTATCGCACTTTGATGGGGACCTGAAATTGTATCCCAACTTTAGAGCAGACATTGTTTTTGCGCTGAAATTGCTTCAAAAAGACTTTAGAGATGAGGAGGAGAAAGTGGGATTCATCATAACTCACTTGCATGGGGAAGCTAAATCCTGGCTGCGCAATTTATGGCGCGAGGATGATCCCGCCCTCCGGAATTCGGACGCTTTTATAGCGGCTATAGACGCTTGTTTTCAATCAACTATTGATGTAGACGTTGCCAGAAAGGAAATGCACGGCTTGCGGCAGGGCAAGGCAAGGCAACGGTGCGACAGTACCACTCCCGATTCTTTGCATTGGTAAATGTGCTGGGATGGCAAAAGGACTCTGCGGCAGTGAGGGATCTTTTCTGGGAGGGGCTGAACTCTTCGGTGAAAGATGAGATGGCCAGAGGCGAGAGACCTAGCACCACCGCAGAGGTAGTCCAGAGAGCGCTTACGATAGGTGTACGGCTGGAAGACCGTCCTTGGAGCAGGGATGAAGGTCGTTGGGCACGTACACCGGCCAGAGCGCCTCCCTCCATGCACAGGGAAACTGGAAGCACGCAAGCCATGCCTCTTTCGGGGGAGGGAGACGAACCTATGGAATTAGGTGGTGCCAAGGCTCAGACAGCGACCAGAGCCCTAACACCAGGAGCAGTCAAAACGAAAATTCCTAGCAGGAACAGGAAGTGTTTCATATGCGACAGTGCACAGCACATGGCCAAAGAGTGTCCCCAGAGGATCCAGAAGCACACTGCAGCCTCAGCGACTGTAAGAGCAGCAGCTCCACAGGAGCAAAACCTGCAGGGAAACGAACAAGCCTGGCTGGAATCAAGAGGCACTGGGGCCCAGCCAGGCAAGTTTTTGAAGCAGTCCCCAGAGATCCTGCAGCCCACAGACCCCCTCCCACCCAAACCAGTGGTGCAGCTCACTGCATCACTCCAGTTACCCAATGGATCCACCCTGGAAGTCCCTATTACCATTGACTCTGGTAGCAATGCAGACTTTGTGGGGGTGGAATTTATCAAGCAGCACCGCATAGCGCTCTTACCGGCCACGATGCCCCTAAATGTCGTCACAGTAGATGGCAGGAAGCTGCTGGGTGGGCAAGTGGTACAGCAGACACCACCTATGGTGATGCAAATTGGGTATCACCGCGAAGTCATCAGTTTCAACGTAACTCACCTATCTGACACGCCCATAGTGTTGGGCATGAGTTGGTTGGACAGGCACAGCCCGGCTTTAGCCTGGTACCAGCGCCAATTGACCTTCTGCTCTTTGTACTGCGCGGAACATTGCATCAAGGCCAACCAGGAGGAGGGGCAAGAGGATGAATCACAGCTACACCTGGGCATGGTCCAAGCAGTACCAAACAAGTACAAGGCGTTTTTGGAGGTTTTCTGCGAGAAGGAAACTGACAAGCTGCCTCCCCATCGGCCCTACGACTGCGCGATTGACCTCCTACCGGGAGCAACGCTGCCGACGGGGAAGCTGTATTCCATGTCTGAGGACGAAATGCAAGAACTCAGGGAGTTCATAGATCACAATTTGAAGCGGGGTTTCATCCTAGAGTCCAAAGCAGTGGGGGGCAGTCCCGTGTTTTTCGTGAAGAAAAAGAACACGCCCCAAAAAAGACTGATTTGTGATTATAGGTTCATAAATTCCAGAACAAAGCCCACAGCCTTTCCCATGCCCAAGATAGACGACCTGCTCGCAACGGTGCGGAAGGGGCGGATCTTCACCAAGCTGGATCTACGAGGCGCGTACAATCTGATACGCATAAGGGAGGGCGATGAGTGGAAGACGGCCATGTTTACGCCTTTAGGCACTTATGAATACAGGGTTATGCCCTTCGGACTCCAAAATGGCTCCCACACTTTCCAAGCTTTCATGCATCACGTGTTGGCGGGACTTCTCTACAAGAAGTGTGTGTGCTTCCTCGACGACATCCTGATATTCTCGGAATCGCTGGAAGCTCACGAGAGGGACGTAAAGGAGGTCCTGCAGAGACTACGGGAACACAGGCTCTACGCCAAACTGGAGAAATGCCAGTTCGACGTGACGGAGGTGGATTTCCTGGGCTACAAGCTGTCCGACAAGGGACTCGCCATGGACAGCGCCAAGGTCCGCTCGGTGTTGGACTGGAAAAGCCTGCGCAATAGGAAGGAGGTCCAGAAGTTCGTCGGTTTCACCAACTTCTACCGCAAGTTCATCAAGGGCTTTGCGAAGGAGACGGCGGCTATCACGGACACCCTCAGCTCCAAGTAAAAGAAGTTCACCTGGACGGACCAGGCGGAACAGTCTTTTCAGAGACTCAAGCGTCTCTTTGCGTCCGAGGAGCAGTTGCTGCACGTCAACCCCGGCAAACCGCTGCGGATTGAGACTGACACATCAGACAGAGAGGTGGGTGTGGTCCTGTTGCAGCAAGACCCGCAAGGGGACTGGCGGCCGTGCGCTTTTTACTCCAGGAAGCTGAGCAAGTCGGAACAGAATTACACAATCTGGGACAGGGAGTTGCTGGCCATCCATGCAGCCTTCAAAGCGTGGCAGCACTTCCTCATTGGAGCCAGACACACCGTGCAAGTCCGCACAGACCACAAGAACCTGGAGTACTGGCGCACGGCGAGGTTCCTGAACCAAAGGCACATCCGCTGGGCGGAGTTCTTTGCAGATTTCGACTTCAAGATAGAATACATCCCCGGAGACAACAACGTCATGGCAGATGCACTATCCAGGAAGCCGCAGTATCTCGAGGAAGCAGCACCGGTAGCGGCCAAACACATTTTCGCGCCGAAAGCTACAGTCGACCTGGACGCGGTGCGTCGAGCGCTGCAGACGGACTCGTTTGCACGATCCAAGATGGAGGAGGTACAAAGAGGCACAGCGAACGACGATGAGTTCCAAATACGCGATGGTCTTCTTCTCCGCAAGGGGGCGCTCTATGTGCCAGGGGACGACCTCCGCGCGACAGTGCTGCAGCAGTTACACGACACACCCAGCGCTGGGCATTTTGGCAAGGAAAAACAGCGGAACTAGTAGCCAGAGACTTTTGGTGGCCCAAGATGAGGGGTGAAGTTGAGGACTACGTCGCTCGGTGTGACACGGGCCAAAGGGCCAAACCAGTACACAGGGCCCCGGCGGGACTGCTGGAACCGCTTCAGACACCATTTGAACCATGGGAGAGAGTGGCCCTGGACTTTGTCATGGATCTCCCCAGCTCGAGAGGCAAGACAGCGGTGCTCGTGGTCGTAGACCTGTTCACCAAGATGGCGCATTTCATTCCTTGTGCGAAAGTGGCCACGGCGGAGCAGACCGCCAAACTGTTCATCGACCGCGTGTTCAGAGCTCACGGCTTGCCGAGATCCCTAGTATCCGACCGGGGGCGCCAGTTCATCTCGAGTTTCTGGCGCAAGCTCCTGGGCATCCTGAACGTCAAGATCAACTTAGCGTCGGCATGACACCCGCAGACCAACGGGCAGGCGGAGAGGGTCAACGCCATCATGCAGCAGTACCTGCGATGCTAGCGAATCAACAACCCTCGACCTGGGTGGACTACCTACCGCTGGCCGAGTTTGCCTACAACAACACGAAGCATGCGTCTACGGGGGTGGCGCCGTTTTTCGCCAACAATGGGCGGCATCCCAGAACCTTCCCTGGGTTTGAGAAGAAGGGGGAGGAGGAGCCGCAGGGGGCAGAGCACTTGGCAGCAGAGTTACAGGAAGTTCATGAGCAACTTCGAAGGCACTTAGAACTAGCCAAACAAGCCTACAAAGTGCAGGCAGACAAGCACAGGAGGGTAGGGGAGGACATCCAGGTGGGGGACTGGGTATGGTTAGCAGCCCAGGCAGTGCCGGCCAAGTCGTTAGCCAAGCAGAAGCTAGGACACAAGCAGTTAGGGCCGTACCAAGTCGAGGCACAAATCAACCCAGTAGCCTTCCGGTTGACCTTACCAGAGGGTTCCAGAATGCATCCGGTCTTTCATAGGTCGGTGCTCACACCTTACAAGGCACCACACAGGTTTCAGGCACCAGGGACCGCTCCAGACCCACGCAGAGAATCACCCACAGGGGGGGGGGAGTCACCGAGAGCGCCACCACTCAACGAGGTCACGGAAATTTTGGACTCAAGATGGGGGGCGGAGGGAGTAGAATATCTCCTCGCTAGGGAAGATACCCCGGCCAGCGCCAACAGTTGGGTGCCGGACTATGCCCTGGAGGAGCGTTATCTCAAAGACGAGTTTCATGCACTCTTTCCCCACAGACCGATGCCGGCAGAATATTTCGACGATTGGCTGTTCACACCCACACTTTCAGCCAGTACGTTCCAGGGGTTCTCTTCAGACGAGGAGACGCCGCCGGACTGGAGCACCCCAAGGGGATCTTGTTCCGGGGTAGACTCTGATCGCTCCTATTGGTGGGACGATCAACCGGAGGTGGGGTGGAGACGGAAACTACAAGAGGGGCCAGGACACGCAGCATCACCCGAGGCACCGGAGGGGGAGATGGACATGGACAGTTTGGGAGAGAGCCTTGGGTTTGAGCACGAATGCAAAGAGATGGAAGCGGAAGAGACCGACGTTGACGAGACCAGTACGGACTGGCCAGGTCCAGTTAGCGAGTGGCACGACAGGGGCACAGAACAGTATCCAGCACTCGCCCCCACAGCACGAGAGCGCCCGGAACCCACGCCCAGAGAGGGGGAGGGGAGAAGGGGGGCTTCGAGGGGGGGATGGATGTCAGGGGCTCAGGGGGAGAGCCACAGGGGGAAGAGGAATTGGAGAGTGAATCTGAGTCTGTCACTGGCGTTGGTCCTTTGTGAGCTGGGACCTGAGGCAGCTCTGACAGCGCCCCCTTCTGGGAATCTTCTGATTCGCTGGGGAAGCTCATGGAATCTCTCGGTTCACTGTCATACTCCCCTACGCTTCCCTCAGATTCTTCCCCTTCGCTCTCCATTCCCTCTCTTCCCTGTGCCTCTGCTCCTGAGCCCCTGACAGTTAGGGTTAGGGTTAGGGTTAGGGCTAGGGCTAGGGCTAGGGTTAGGGTTAGGGTTAGGGTTAGGGTTAGGGTTAGGGTTGGGGTTAGGGTTAGGGTTAGGGTTAGGGTTAGGGTTAGGGTTAGGGTTAAGGTTAGGGTTAGGGTTAGGGTTAGGGTTAGGGTTAGGGTTAGGGTTAGGGTGAATGAACACCGCAAGAACAATCCACGCTTATTCTTGATCTTTCTATTGAGATGGAACCAAAACAACTATGCTTGATTTGGTCTGATAACAAACATGTCACACGGCGATTTTTGGGTGAATGTGCATTCTAACCCCAAAAACACCAATCTGAAATAAGCCCAATCAGAGCTTTATCATCTTCTTTTTATGTAGATGGAACCCAGAACACCTTTTTTCTTTGGTTGGGTTGATTCTGGTGCACACCCAAAAAACACCATGCGAGTTGAAATAAGCCCTGTCAAAGCTTATTCGACTTCTTTCTCCGCATATGGAAACGAAAAGACGGTGTTGTGTTATTTTGGTCTCATTACACACACTTTGCGATTTCTGGGTCAATCTGCATTAACACCAAAGAACACGACTTGGAATTAGTGAAATCCAAGATTCTTCTTTCTGTGTAGCTTGAAGGCAAAACAACCTGTTTGGCTTTGTTTATGCTTATTACACTTCACCTTGCTAGGGTTAGGGTTAGGGTGAATGAACACCGAAAGAACAATCCAAGCTTATTCGTCCTCTTTCTTTTTTTTTTTGCAACATAATTTTTATTGATTTAACATAAATAAAATTAAACAAACAATTTCATGTAGTTCTACAAATTCATTCTTAAGACTTCCTTCGACCTCTCCGCAAATCTTTCGTTATCTATCTTACACATACTTTCGCATCTCCTACTATCTATTGACATTATTTCATTCCTTTCCACCCTTTTCCTTTTGACAATAATCTTGCTATTCTCACAGAGTTCTTTTAAACCCTACTAGCGTTATTTGTCCCTCACTTAATTTGTCCAGATATTCCACAAATTTTCCACCGTCTTCTATAAACCTTTGATCTTTTAGATATCTAACTTTCCCCGTCAATCTGTCTAGTTCCGCATAGTTTAATAGTTTCTCTCTCCACTCCTCAATTGTCGGTATCTTCTGTTGTTTCCAGTTTTGGGCAAGTAAGACTCTTGCTGCAGTTGTAGCATATTGGAAGAATTTGCAATCTTTGCTCTTAATCTCTTCCTGACAAACCTAGTAGAAAGGCCTCTGGCTTTTTCCCAAAAGTACATTTTAAAATTCTTTTCATTTCCATATATACCTCTTCCCAGAAACCCTTAACCTTTTTACAATCCCACCACATGTGGTAGAAGGTTCCCTCTTCTTCCCTGCATTTCCAGCATTTATTACATGTTTTATACATTTTTGCTAATTTTGCAGGGGTGATATACCAACGATATAGATTAGATTAGATTTTCCTTCAATGTTACACATGCAGTGAATTTAAGATTTTTCTTCCATAATTTCTCCCATTCTTCATAATAGATATTATAGCCGAAGTCCCTTGCCCAGTGTATCATTACCGACTTTACTTCCTCGTCTATTAGGTTCCACTCTAGTAACTGATTGTACATTTTTGATAAGATTTTATGATCATTATTTATTATCTCAATCTGGAATTTTGATTCTTTTTCTACATATCCTCTGTCTTTAATATCTTTCCTAACCACTTCGTTAATTTGGAGATAGTGAAACCAATCAAACACCTTTTCCTTAACCTGATTATAGGGTTTTAGTTTCCACTTCCCCCCTTCTTTAGTTAACAGTTGTTCATAAGTAATCCATTTATCACTCATATTAATTTTTTTGACACTCGTGGCTTCTGGTGGAGACATCCAATGCGGAACCTTAGGTTCCAATAAGAATCTATTCCTCTCCCAAACTTCTATTAGAGGGCCTTTAAATATGTGGCTTCCAAATCCCTTGTGTACCTTCTTCTTCTCATAACATAGATACGCGTGTGTTAGGACTGCCTCCAGGTCCCAGCTCACAGAGGACCAACGCCCAGTTGATTTAATGTACAAAAGTCTTTATTGAAGTTTAGTTTCCATTTCAAACCCCAAAGCGTGCAATCCTACGTCTTGACTTCAGACCGGCGAAGTCCCCTCTGACTCACTACCCCTTCCGCACCAGTTTAAGATCCTAGCCCGGCTCCACCTCCTGCGCTGTTCCTTTCTTCGCTGGGTCCTTCTGCCCCCTGGGGTTTCCTCCTTCCTGGACTCTTCTGACGCTGACCCTCCTGAGTCCTGCCCCTCCTTCCGGCGGGCTTTAGGACCTGGCTCCTCATCCGGGCTACCTGCTGTGCCGCTCGCCTGTACATTTGAACTTGGCACGCGCGCCCACCCGGTAACCTTCCTCTTGACCGTTCCCCCGCTCTCCGATGTGGCCGTGGTCAACCCTGACTCATCTCCTCTCGCTGGTGGCGGGAACACTGTTCCCGATTCCTGGGACTCCTCCCCCCTACTGTGCTCTGGTGGGGAAGCTGGTCCTGATTTCCAGCTGCTGCTCAATGAGTCCCCGCTGGCCCCTTGCTTCTGGGGCTTCCCCTTTGGCACCCCCCTCGCCCTGGCCATGGGCGCTCCCTTCTGCGAGTCTTCCGATTCGCTGGTGAGACTCGAGGAATCTCTCTGACCACTGTCACTGCCTACTCCCCCCTCGGATTCCTCCTCCTCACTCTCCATTTGCTCCCCCTCCTGTGTCTCTGCTCCTGAACCCCTGACATCCATCCCCCCCTCGAAGCCCCCCTTCCCCCTCCCCCTCTTCAGGTGCGGGTTCCGGTGGCTCCAGTGTTGTGGGGGTGAGTGCAGGATACAGTTCGTCCCCCGTGGTGTGCAGCCATCGGGATAAGTCCGGGAAGTCCTGTACGGGCTCATCAACGGTGATCTCCTCGGCTTCCATCTCCTGGGCGGCGTGTTCGAACCCGGGATCTTCCCCCAACTCGCCCATGACCCCCTCATCCCCCGTCTCCTGGGGTGATGCTGCGTGCAGTGGTCCTCTCGGCATCCCTCTGCGCCACCCCACCTCAGGTTGATCCTCCCACCAATAGGAGCCCCCTGTGCCGAACCCTGAGAGTGATCCCTCTGGGGAGCTAGTCTCTGGCGCCTTGTCCTCACCTGAAGAGAACCCCTGAAACGTGCTGGCTGAGAGTGTGGGAGTGAAAAGATATTCGTCGAAATAATCTGCCGGCATGGGCCTGTGTGGGAAAAGTGCGTGGAACTCGTCCTTGAGGTAGTGCTCCTCCACTGCAAAGTACGGTACCCAGCTGTTGGTGCTGGCCGGGGTACCTTCCCTGGCGAAGAGATATTCAACCCCCTCTACCCCCCATCTGGAGTCCAAAATCTCTGTGACCTCGTTGAGCGACTCCGCCCTCGGCGACCCTCCCGTAGTGGGTGCTTCCCTGAGCGGACTCGGAGCCGTCTCTGGCGCCTGGAACCTGTGAGGCGCCTTGTAGGGCATTAGCACTGATCTATGAAAGACCGGGTGCATTCTGGATCCCTCCGGGAGTGTCAACCGGAAGGCCACTGGGTTGATCTGTGCCTCGACTTGGTAAGGCCCTAGCTGCTTGTGTCCGAGCTTCTTCTTGGCTAACGATCTGGCCGGGACTGCCTGGGCTGCCAACCAGACCCAGTCCCCCACCCAGATGTCCTCCCCAACTCTCCTGTGTCTGTCTGCCTGCACTTTGTAAGCTTGTTTTGCTAGCTCTAACTGCCTCCTGAGCTGCTGGTGGACCTCCTGTAACTCCGCTGCCACAGCGTCTGCTCCCTGCGGCTCCCCCTCCCTCACTTTCTCTAAACCCGGGAAGGTTCTGGGATGCCGCCCATTGTTGGCGAAAAACGGTGTCACCCCCGTGGACACGTGCTTCGTGTTGTTGTAGGCAAACTCGGCCAGCGGTAGGTAGTCCACCCAGGTCGAGGGCTGCTGGTTCGCGTAGCATCTCAGGTACTGCTGCATGACGCCGTTGACCCTCTCCGCTTGTCCATTGGTCTGTGGGTGTCTCGCCGACGACAGGTTGACTTTGACGTTCAGGATGCCCATCAGCTTCTGCCAGAAACTCGAAATGAACTGGCGCCCCCGGTCGGACAGGATGGACCGTGGCAGGCCGTGCACCTTGAACACGTGGTCTATGAACAGTTTGGCCGTCTGTTCCGCCGTGGCCACCTTCGCACAAGGAATGAAGTGGGCCATCTTGGTGAACAGATCTACTACCACGAGTACTGCTGTCTTTCCCCTCGAGCTGGGCAGATCAGTGACAAAGTCCAGAGCCACCCTCTCCCACGGTTCGAACAGTGTCTGTAGTGGTTCCAACAGTCCCGCCGGTGGCCTGTGTACCGGCTTGGCCCTTTGGCAGGTGTCGCACCTATTGACATAATCCGTGACCTCCCCTCTCATCTTGGGCCACCAAAAGTCTCTGGCTACTAATTCCACCGTCTTCTCTTTGCCGAAGTGCCCAGCGCTGGGTGCGTCGTGCAACTGTTGCAGTACTCTCGCTCGTAGGTTGTCTCCCGGCACGTAGAGGTCCCCTTTGCGTATGAGCAGTCCGTCACGTACTTGGAACTCGTCGCCCCCCGCCGTGCCGCTGCGCACCTCCACCATCTTGGCTTGAGCGAAGGGGTCCGTCTGCAGCGCGCGACGTACCGCTTCCAGGTCCACCGTGGCTGAGGCGCATGCCCATGCTTCTGGTGCGAAAATGTGCTTGGCCGCCGCCGGTGCCTCTTCTTCTAGATACTGCGGTTTCCTGGATAGCGCATCCGCCATGGTGTTGCTGTCTCCCGGGATGTATTCTATCCTGAAGTCGAAATCCGCAAAGAACTCCGCCCAGCGTATGTGCCTCTGGTTCAGGAACCTCGCCGTGCGCCAGTACTCCAAGTTCTTATGGTCCGTGCGGACCTGCACTGTGTGTTTGGCTCCGATGAGGAAGTGCCGCCACGCCTTGAAGGCTGCATGAATGGCCAGCAACTCCCTGTCCCAGATGGTGTAGTTCTGTTCCGACTTGCTGAGCTTCCTGGAGTAGAAAGCGCACGGCCTCCAGTCCCCCTGGTGGTCTTGCTGCAACAGGACGGCCCCCACGGCTCTGTCTGAGGCGTCCGTCTCCACCCTCATGGGCCTGCTGGGGTTCACATGCAGTAGTTGTTCTTCGGACGCGAAGAGACGCTTGAGTTTCTGAAAGGACTGCTCTGCCTGCTCCGTCCAGATGAACTTCTTCTTCTTGGAGCTGAGGGTGTCGGTGATGGCCGCCGTCTGCATAGCAAAACCCTTGATGAACTTGCGATAAAAGTTGGCAAAGCCGACAAACCTCTGGACCTCCTTCCGATTGCGCGGGCTTTTCCAGTCCAGCACCAAATGGACCTTGGCGCTGTCCATGGCGAGTCCCTTGTCGGACAGCTTGTACCCCAGGAAATCCACCACCATCCTGTCGAACTGGCACTTCTCCAGCTTGGCGTAAAGCCTGTGGTCCCTCAGCCGCTGCATGACTTCCTTGACATCGCCCTCGTGAGCCTCCTTCGACTCCAAGAAGATCAGGATGTCGTCCAGGAAGCAGACGCACTTTTTGTAGAGGAGACCCGCTAAGACGTGGTGCATAAAGGCTTGAAAACAGTGGGAGCCATTTTGTAATCCAAAAGGCATAACTCTATATTCATAGGTGCCCAGCGGCGTGAACATGGCCGTTTTCCACTCGTCGCCCTCCCTCACGCGTATGAGATTGTACGCTCCGCGTAGATCCAACTTGGTAAAGATGCGACCCTTCCTCACCGTCGCCAGCAGGTCGTCTATCTTGGGCATGGGAAAGGCTGAGGGCTTGGTTTTCGAGTTTAAGATTCTGAAATCAACTACCAACCTCTTCTGAGGTGTGTCCCGCTTCTTCACAAAAAACACGGGGCTGCCCCCTACCGCTTTGGATTCTCGGATGAATCCCCGCTTCAAATTGTGATCTATGAACTCCCTGAGTTCCTGCAGTTCATCCTCAGACATGGAATATAGTTTCCCCGTCGGCAGCGTCGCCCCCGGCAGGAGGTCAATTTTGCAGTCGTAGGGCCTGTGGGGAGGCAGCTTGTCCGCTTCCTTCTCGCAGAAAACCTCCAAAAACTCTTTGTACTTGTCGGGTACTGCTTGCAACATGCCTAAGTTCAGCTGTGGTCCATCCTCTTGCCCCTCCTCTTCCTGGTTAGCGAGGATGCAGTGTTCTGCACAGTAGGAGGAGCCGAAGGTCAGTTGGCGCTGGTACGAAGCTAATGCCGGGCTGTGCCTGTCCAGCCAACTCAAGCCCAACACTATGGGCGTGTCTGACAGGTGGGTGACATTGAAGCTGATGACTTCGCGGTGATTCCCAATTCGCATCACCATCGGAGGTGTCTGCTGCAGCACTTGCCCCCCCCCAGTAGCTCTCTGCCGTCCACTGTGACTACATTCAGGGGTGTCGTGGCCGGTAGGAGCGCCACGTTGTGTTGCTTGAGAAATTCCAGTCCGATAAAGTCCGCGTTGCTCCCAGAGTCAATGGTAATCGGGACTTCCATGGTGAGCCCATGAGGAAGCTGGAGAGATGCGGTGAGTTGCACCACTGGTTTGGGTGGGAGGGGGTCTGTGGGCTGTAAGATCCCTGGGGACTGCTTCATTGACTTGTCTGGCTGGGCCCCAGTGCCTCCGATTCCAGCCAGACCATTTCGTTTCCCTGCTGTGTTGCATTCTGCTGAACTGATTCTGTTACTGTTGCTGAAGCTGCAGTGTGCTTGTGAATCCTCTGGGGACACTCTTTCGCCATGTGCTGAGCACTGTCACAGATGTAACATTTCCTGTTCCCTCTAGGAGGCTTCGTTTTGACTGCTCCCGGTGCTAGGGCTCCGGCTGCTGACCGAGCCTTAGCACCACCTATCTCCATCGGCTCTTCTCCCCCTCCCAGCGGAGGCGTGGATTGAGCGCGCACCGTTTCCCTGGGAAAGGAAGGCGGTGCTCTTGCTGGCGTGCGTCCCCAATGCCCTTCCTCCTTGCTCCAAGGGCGTCCTTCCAGGCGTACCCCAATCGTTAGCGCCCTCTGCACGACATCTTGGGGGTTTGGGGCCTCTCCCCCCTTGCAATTTCGTTTTTCACAGCTCCGTTCAGCCCCTCCCAAAACAGGTCCCTGACGGCAGCTGACTCTTTCTCCCACCCTAATGCGTTGACCAATGCAAAAAAACGGGAGTGATATTGCCTCACAGTGGCTTTGCCTTGTCTCAGCCCATGAATCTGTCTCCTGGCGATATCTACATCAATCTCTGACAAAAAACACGCATCCATCGCTTTAATGAAGGCATCCGCATTCCGGAGGGCTGGATCCTTATCTCTCCAGAGATTGCGCAACCATGCTTTAGCTTCTCCATAGAGATGACTGACTATGAAGCCCACTTTCTCCTCTTGATCTCTAAAGTCCTTCTCCAGCAACTTTAGCGCATAAATGACGTCTGCTCTGAAGTTAGGATACTGCTGCAAATTCCCATCGAAGTGAGACACAAGGCTCCCTCCTCTCTTCCCCAGCCCAATCCCCTCTGGTCTGGGTCCCGGCAGCCCCTTTGTAGTCAACGCTTCTAACCTGGCTCGCAGATCCTGGCAGGTAGCCGCTGCTTCCGCCTCCTTTTTCCTGGATGCCAAAATTTCCGCGTTAAGTTGCGTCACTGCTTCCCGCAGGCTTGCTATGTGTTCTTCGGTAGTCATTTTGCCCTGTTTTTGTGAGCTTGCGAAGCACCAATCTTCGCCCCTCACTGCGTTCCCTCATGTTGCGAGGTTTCAAAAAGGATAGAGAGGGGACTTACTGTCAGGACTGCCTCCAGGTCCCAGCTCACAGAAGACCAACGCCCAGTTGAATTAATGTACAAAAGTCTTTATTGAAGTTTAGTTTCCATTTCAAACCTCAGAGCGTGCAGTCCTACGTCTGGACTTCAGATAGGCGAAGTCCCCTCTGAATCACTACCCCTTCCGCACCAGTTTAAGATCCTAGCCCGGCTCCACCTCCTGCGCTGTTCCTTCCTCCGCTGGGTCCTTCTGCCCCCTGGGGTTTCCTCCTTCCTGGACTCTTCTGACGCTGACCCTCCTGAGTCCTGCCCCTCCTTCCGGCGGGCTTTAGGACCTGGCTCCTCATCCGGGCTACCTGCTGTGCCGCTTGCCTGTACATTTGAACTTGGCACACGCGCCCACCCGGTAACCTTCCTCCTGACCGTTCCCCCGCTTTCCGATGTGGGCGTGGTCAACCCTGACTCATCTCCTCTCGCTGGTGGCGAGAACACTGTTCCCGATTCCTGGGACTCCTCCCCCCTACTGTGCTCTGGTGGGGAAGCTGGTCCTGATTTCCAGCTGCTGCTCAAGGAGTCCCCGCTGGCCCCTTGCTTCTGGGGCTTCCCCTTTGGCACCCCCCTCGCCCTGGCCACGGGCGCTCCTTCTGTGAGTCTTCCGATTCGCTGGTGAGACTCGAGGAATCTCTCTGTCCACTGTCACTGCCTACTCCCCCCTCGGATTCCTCCTCCTCGCTCTCCATTTGCTCCCCCTCCTGTGTCTCTGCTCCTGAACCCCTGACATCCATATGCGTAGACAGAAGTCGAATAAGCTTTGATAGGGCTTATTTCAACTCGCATGGTGTTTTTTGGGTGTGCACCAGAATCACCCCCAACCAAAGCAAAAAGGTGTTTTGGGTTCCATCTACCTAAAAAGAAGATGATAAAGCTCTGATTGGGCTTATTTCAGATTGGTGTTTTTGGGGTTAGAATGCACATTCACCCAAAAATCGCCGAGTGACATGTTTGTTATCAGCCCAAATCAAGCATAGTTGTTTTGGTTCCATCTCAATAGAAATAGAATGAATAAGCTTGGATTGTTATTGCGGTGTTCATTCACCCTAACCCTAACCCTAACCCTAACCCTTGCCCTAACCCTAACCCTAACCCTAACCCTAACCCTAGCAAAGCGAAGTGTAATAAGCCTAAACAAAGCCAAACAGGTTGTTTTGCCTTCCAGCGACATAGAAAGAAGAATCTAGGATTTCGCTGATGTCAGCGGCTGCCTCAGGTCCCAGCTCACAAAGGACCAACGCCAGTTGCTCTTTATAAACAAAAGTCTTTATTGTGGTTCATTGTTGGTTTGACATCAGTGGCGTGCAGCGCTACGTCTGAGTCCTTAGACCGGCGAAGTCCCGTCTGAATCCGCCCCTCCCTTATACCAGTTCAAGACCCGAGCTTTGCTCCACCTCTTCCTTTCTGAATGAATGAATGAATGAATGAATGAATGAATGAATGAATTTCTTCCCTCTGTTCCTTTCGCCTCCGGGCCCTCCTGCCCTCTGGTGTTCCAACCATCCTGGACTGTTCGGAGGCGGATTCTTCTGACTCCTCCCCCTGCCTCCGGCGGGCTTTGGGACCTGGCTCCCAATCCGGATTTTCTACTGTCCCGCGCGCTTCTACATTTGAACTTGGCGCGCGCGCCCAGCCAAACACTTTCCTCCTAACGGCTACACTGCTCCCTTCACTGCTTTCTCCTTCAGGGATGCTGGCCGGCCCTGCTCTCTCCTCCGCCCCTCCACTCTCTGACGGAGGCGTGGTCAGTCCTGCCTCACTCTCTCCTCCTGCAGGAGGAGGCTTGTGTTCTAATCTGTGGGATTCTTTCCCCCCCCCGCTGCGCTCTGGTGGGGAAGCTAGCCCTGACTTCCAGCTGCCGCTTGGCGACTCCCCACTGGCCCCCCCTTGCCCTTACCCTAGGGGCCTCGTTCTGGGAATCTTCTGATTCGCTGGAGAGACTCAGGGAATCTCTCTCGTCACTGTCATACCCTCCTGCCCTCCCCTCTGATTGTTCCCCTTCACTCTCCATATCCTCCTTCTCCTGTGGCTCAGTCCCTGAGCCCCTGACAGCTGATTTCAAGTCGTGTTCTTTGCTGTTAATGCACATTGACACAGAAATCGCAAAGTGTGTGTAATGAGACCAAAATAACACAACACCGTCTTTTCGTTTCCATATGCGTACACAGAAGTCGAATAAGCTTTGATAGGGCTTATTTCAACTCGCATGGTGTTTTTTGAGTGTGCACCAGAATCACCCCCAACCAAACCAAAAAGGTGTTTTGGGTTCCATCTATATAAAAAGAAGATGATAAAGCTCTGATTGGGCTTATTTCAGATTGGTGTTTTTGGGGTTAGAATGCACATTCACCCAAAAATCGCCGAGTGACATGCTTGTTATCAGCCCAAATCAAGGATAGTTGTTTTCTATTGAGATGGGTTTTGCTCTTTCTATTGTTTAGGGTTAGGGTTAGGGTTAGGGTTAGGGTTAGGGTTAGGGTTAGGGTTAGGGTGAATGAACACCGCAAGAACAATCGAAGCTTATTCATGCTCTTTCTATTGAGATGGAACCAAAACAACTATGCTTGATTAGGGCTGATAACAAACATGTCACTCGTCAATTTTCGGGTGAATGTGAATTCTAACCCCAAAAACACCAATTTGAAATAAGCCCAATCAGAGCTTTATCATCATCTTCTTATGTAGATGGAACCCAAAACACCTTTTTGCTTTGGTTGGGGGTGATTCTGGTGCACACCCAAAAAACACCATGCGAGTTGAAATAAGCCCTATCAAAGCTTATTTGACTTCTTTCTACGCATATGGAAACGAAAAGACGGTGTTGTGTTATTTTGGTCTCATTACACACACTTTGCGATTTCTGGGTCAATGTGCATTAACACCAAAGAACACGACTTGAAATCAGCGAAATCCAAGATTCTTCTTTCTGTGTAGCTGGAAGGCAAAACAACCTGTTTGGCTTTGTTGAGGCTTATTACACTTCACTTTGCTAGGGTTAGGGTTAGGGTTAGGGTTAGGGTTAGGGTTAGGGTTAGGATTATGGTTAGGGTTAGGGTTAGGGTGAATGAACACAGAAAGAACAATCCAAGCTTATTCATCCTCTTTCTATTGAGATGGAACCAAAACAACTATGCTTGATTAGGGCTGATAAAAAACATGTCACTCGGCGATTTTTGGGTGAATGTGCATTCTAACCCCCAAAACACCAATTTGAAATAAGCCCAATCAGAGCTTTATCATCTTCTTTTCATGTAGACGGAACCCAAAACACCTTTTTGCTTTGGTTGGGGGTGATTCTGGTGCACACCCAAAAAACACCATGCGAGTTGAAATAAGCCCTATCAAAGCTTATTCGACTTCTTTCTACGCATATGGAAACGAAAAGACGGTTGTCAGGGGCTCAGGGGGAGAGCCACAGGGGGAAGAGGAATTGGAGAGTGAATCTGAGGGGAGCTTAGGAGGGTATGACAGTGACCCGAGAGATTCAATGAGTATCTCCAGTGAATCAGAAGATTCCCAGAAAGAGGCGCCCAGGTTTAGGGCAAGGGGGGCCAGCGGTGAGTCTCAAAGTGGCAGTTGGAGGTCTGGGCCAGCTTCTCCGACCGAGCGTAGGGAGGGGGAAGGAGAAGCCCACAGATCGGAACTGACCACGCCTCCGTCGGAGAGTGGGGGGGCGGAGCGGAGGTCAGCTGCAGCCAGCCCCCCCGAAGGGGGGAGCAGTGACAGAAGCAGTGTAGCTGTTAGGAGGAAGGTGACCGGCTGCGCGCGCGCGCCAAGTTCAAATGTGCAGGCGCGCGAGCCAGCAGAGAATCCGGATTGGGAGCCAGGTCCCAAAGCCCGCCGGAGACAGGGGGAGGAGTCGAAGGAATCCGCTTCCGAAGAGTCCAGGAGGGGTGGAACCCCAGAGGGCAGGAGGGCCCAGAGGAGAAAGGAGCAAAGGGAGAAGCGGAAAAGGTGGGGCAAAGCTCGGCTGTTAAACTGGTGCCGAGGAGGGGAGGAGTCAGACGCAGCTACGACGGTCTAGGGTTACAGACGTAGAGTTGCGCGCCACGGATGTAAAATCGGCAATGAACTTCAATAAAGGCTTTTGTATATAAAGAGACACTGGCGTTGGTCCTTTGTGAGCTGGGACCTGAGGCAGCTCTGACAACAGTGTTGTGTTGTTTTGGTCTCATTATACACACTTTGCGATTTCTGGGTCAATGTGCATTAACACCAAAGAACACGACTTGAAATCAGCGAAATCCAAGATTCTTCTTTCTGTGTAGCTGGAAGGCAAAACAAACTGTTTGCCTTTGTTTAGGCTTAAACTTTGCTAGGATTAGGGTTAGGGTTAGGGTTAGGGTGAATGAACACCGAAAGAACAATCCAAGCTTATTCATGCTCTTTCTATTGAGATGGAAACAAAAAACCTATATGTCAGAGCTGCCTCCAGGTCCCAGCTCACAGAGGACCAACGCTAGCCGGTAGTAATGTACAAAAGTCTTTATTGAGGTTCATTTTCCATTTACAACCCGCAGCGTACAGCCCTACGTCTAGACGCTAGATCGGTGAAGCCCTGTCTGAGTCTCCACCCCCTGTACACCAGTTTAAGACCCTAGCCTTACTCCACCTTTTCCGTTGCTCCTTTCTCCTCTGGGTCCTTCTGCCCCCCGGTGTCTCCTCCTTCCTGGACTCTTCTGACGCTGACCCCCCTGACTCCTGTCCCTCCTTTCGGTGGGCTTTAGGATCTGGCTCCTTATCCGGGCTACCCACTGTGCCGCTTGCCTGTACATTTGAACTTGGCGCGCGCGCCCAGCTTCCAACCTTCCTCTTGACCGTTTCCTCGCTCTACGATGGAGGCGTGGCCAATCCTGACTCATCTCTTCCCGCTGGCGGTGAGCAGCCTGATCCCGATACCTGGGACTCCTCCCCCATACTGCTCTTTGGTGAGGAAGCTGGTCCCGATTTCCAGCTGCTGCTCTCTGAGTCCCCTCTGGCCCCTTCTTCCTGGGGTGTCCCCCTTGCTCTGACCCTGGGAGCCCCTTTCTGTGAGTCTTCTGATTCGCTGGAAAGACTCAGAGACCTCGGACCACTGTCATCGCTTACGTTTCCTTCGGATTCCTCCCCCTCGCTCTCCGTTTCCTCCCTTTCCTGTGCCTCTGCTCCTGAACCCCTGACATCCATCCCCCCCTCGAAGCCCCCCCTTCCCCCCTCCCCTCCTTCAGGTGTGGGTACTGGGCGCTCCATCGTTGTGGGGGTGAGTGCCGGGTACAGTTCGTCTCCCGTGGCGTGCATCCAGCTGGATAAGTCCAGATCGTCCTCCATGTTCTCGTCGACATCGATCTCCTCTGCTTCCATCTCTTTGCCTGCGTGCTCGAACCCAAGGTCCTCTCTCAACGCGTCCATGTCCGTCTCTCCCCCGGTCTCCTCGGGGGATGTTGCCTGCCCGGGACCCTCCAACCACTTCCTGCGCCACTGCTCCTCCGGTCGATCGTCCCACCAATAAGAGCGGTCTGAGGCAAACCCCGAGGGCGATCCCTCCGGGGAACGTGTGTCAATTGCTGGTTCCTCGTCCGAGGAGAACCCCTGGAACGTGCTGGCTGAAAGTGTGGGTGTGAAAAGATATTCGTCGAAATAATCTGCTGGCATAGGTCTGTGTGGGAAGAGTGCGTGGAACTCGTCCTTGAGGTAGTGCTCCTCCACCTCATAGTACGGCACCCAGCTGTTGGCGCTTGCCGGGGTACCTTCCCTGGCGAGGAGATACTCAACCCCCTCTTCCCCCCACCTCGAGTCTAAAATCTCTGTGACCTCGTTGATGGGCTCCTCCATTGGCGACCCCCTTTCTGTGGGCGTTTCCCTGAGCGGGTCTGGTTCCTTCCTTGGCTCCTGAAATCTGTGGGGTGCCTTGTAGGGCGTGAGCACTGATCTATGAAAGACCGGGTGCATTCTGGATCCCTCCGGAAGTGTCAACCGGAAGGCCACTGGATTGACCTTTGCCTCGACTTGGTAAGGCCCTAGCTGCTTATGTCCGAGCTTCTTCTTCGCTAACGATCTGGCCGGCACTGCCCGGGCTGCTAACCAAACCCAGTCTCCCACCTGTATGTTTTCCCCGGCCCTTCTGTGTTTGTCAGCCTGCAGTTTGTATGCGTGCTTTGCTAGTTCTAACTGCCTTTGGAGCTGTTCGTGGACCTCCTGCAACTCTGACGCGAAGGCGTCCGCTGCCTGTGGCTCCCCCTCCCCCACTCTCTCTAATCCCGGGAAGGTTCTGGGATGTCTCCCATTGTTTGCGAAGAACGGTGTCACCCCCGTGGACACGTGCTTCGTGTTGTTGTAGGCGAACTCGGCGAGCGGCAGGTAGTCCACCCATGTCGCAGGCTGCTGATTCGCGTAGCATCTCAGGTACTGCTGCATGATGGCGTTGACCCGCTCCGCTTGTCCGTTGGTCTGCGGGTGTCTCGCCGACGCTAGGTTGATCTTGACGTTCAGGATGCCCATCAGCTTCTGCCAGAAGTTCGAGATGAACTGGCACCCCTGGTCGGACAGGATAGACCGTGGTAGACCGTGAACCTTGAACACGTGGTCTATGAACCGCTTGGCGGTCTGTTCCGCTGTGGCCACCTTCGCGCAGGGAATGAAATGGGCCATTTTGGTGAACATGTCCACCACCACTAGAACTGCTGTCTTGCCCCGCGAGCTGGGTAAATCCGTGACAAAGTCCAGTGCCACCCTCTCCCACGGTTCGAGCGGAGTCTGCAGCGGTTCCAGCAGTCCCGCCGGCGGTTTGTGCACTGGCTTGGCCCTTTGGCAGGTGTCGCACCTCGAGACATAATCCGCGACTTCCCCCCGCATCTTGGGCCACCAAAAGTCTCTGGCTAGCAATTCTACAGTCTTCTCTATGCCGAAGTGCCCGGCGGTGGGTGCGTCGTGCAGCTGCTGCAGCACCTTCGCGCGGAGGTCGTCGCCCGGTACGTAGAGGGCCCCTTTGCAGATGAGCAATCCGTCGCGTATCTGGAACTCGTCGTCCTTCGCCTTGCCACTGTGCACCTCCTCCATCTTGGCTTGTGCGAAGGGGTCCTCCTTCAGCGCGCGACGTACAGCATCCAGATCCACGGCTGCCGAAGCGCATGCCCATGCTTTCGGTGCGAAAATGTGCTTTGCCGCCGCCGGAGCCGCCTCCTCGAGGTATTGCGGCTTCCTGGACAGTGCATCCGCCATGACGTTGTTGTCGCCTGGGATGTACTCTATCTTGAAGTCGAAATCCGCAAAGAACTCCGCCCAGCGTATGTGCCTCTGGTTCAGGAACCTTGCCGTGCGCCAGTACTCCAGGTTCTTGTGGTCAGTGCGGACTTGCACTGTGTGTTTGGCTCCGATAAGGAAGTGCCGCCACGCCTTGAATGCTGCATGAATGGCCAGCAACTCCCTGTCCCAGATGGTGTAGTTCTGCTCCGACTTGCTGAGCTTCCTGGAGTGGAAGGCGTACGGCCTCCAGTCCCCATGCGGGTCTTGCTGCAATAGGACTGCTCCCACGGCCCTGTCTGAGGCGCCCGTTTCAACCCTCATCGGTTTGCTGGGATTCACATGCAGCAGCTGCTCTTCGGACGCGAAGAGACGCTTGAGCTTCTGAAAGGACTGCTCCGCCTGCTCCGTCCAGATGAACTTCTTCTTCTTGGAGCTGAGCGTGTCGGTGATGGCCGCCGTCTGCATAGCGAACCCCTTGATGAACTTGCGATAAAAGTTTGCAAAGCCGACAAACCGCTGGACCTCCTTCCGATTGCGCGGGCTCTTCCAGTCCAACACTGAGCAAACCTTGGCGCTGTCCATGGCGAGCCCCTTGTCCGATAATTTGTAGCCCAGGAAATCCACCTCCGTCATGTCGAACTGGCACTTCTCCAGCTTGGCGTACAGTCTGTGCTCCTGCAGTCTCTGCAGAACTTCCTTGACGTCCCTCTCGTGAGCCTCCTGCGATTCTGAGAATATCAGGATGTCGTCCAGGAAGCAGACGCACTTTTTGTAGAGGAGTCCCGCTAACACGTGATGCATGAAGGCTTGAAAACAGTGGGAGCCATTTTGTAATCCAAACGGCATAACTCTGTATTCATAGGTGCCCAGGGGCGTGAACATGGCCGTCTTCCACTCGTCGCCCTCCCGTATTCGAATAAGGTTGTACGCCCCTCGCAGATCCAACTTGGTGAAAACGCGTCCTTTTCTCACCGTCGCGAGCAGGTCGTCGATTTGGGGCATGGGGAAGGCCGTCGGCTTGGTTTTCGAGTTCAAAATTCTATAATCAACTACAAGCCTTTTTTGGGGCGTGACTTTTTTCTTCACGAAGAATACGGGACTGCCCCCCACTGCCTTGGACTCCCGGATGAAACCGCGCTTCAAGTTGTGATCTATGAACTCCCTGAGTTCCTGCAGTTCGTCTTCAGACATGGAATACAGTTTCCCGGTTGGCAGCGTCGCCCCCGGCAGGAGGTCAATCTTGCAGTCATAGGCCCTGTGGGGAGGTAGCTTGTCCGCTTCCTTCTCGCAGAAAACCTCCAAAAACGCTGCGTACTTGTGGGGCACTGCTTGCAGCGTGCCTAATTGTAGCTGCGGGTCATCCTCTTCCACTTCCGGGCTAGGCAGAATGCAGTGTTCTGCACAGTAGGAGGAGCCGAAAGTCAGTTGGTGCTGGTACCATGCCAACGCTGGGCTGTGCCTGTGCAGCCAACTCATGCCCAATACTACAGGCGTGTCCGACAGTTGGGTGACATTGAAGCTGATGACTTCCCGGTGATTGCCAATCTGCATCACCATCGGCGGCGTTTGCTTCACCACCTGCCCCCCCAGCAATTCCCTGCCATCCACCGTGACAACCTTCAGGGGCAGCGTGGCTGGCAGGAGCGCTATGCTGTGTTGCTTAATGAAATCCAGTCCTAGAAAGTCTGCGTTACTACCAGAGTCAATGGTAATGGGCACTTCCATTGTGAGTCCATTGGGTAACTGGAGCGATGCAGTGAGTTGCACCACTGGTTTGGGCGGGAGAGGGTCTGTGGGCTGCAAAATTTCTGGGGACTGCTTCACTGACTTGTCTGGCTGGGCCCCAGTGCCTCTGATTCCAGCCAGACTTCGTCGTTTCCCTGCTGTGGTTCTCTCTGCTGAGCTGCTTCTGTTACTGTTGCTGAGGCTGCAGTGTGCTTGTGGAGCCTCTGGGGACACTCTTTCGCCATGTGCTGAGCACTGTCGCAGATGTAGCACTTCCTGTTCCCTCTAGGAGGCTTCGCTTTGACTGCTCCCGGTGTTAGGGCTCTGGTTGCTGACTGAGCCCTGGCGCCTCCAATCTCCATTGGTTCTTCTCCCCCTCCCTGCGGAGGCGTGGATTGCGTACGCGCTGCATCCCTGGGAAAGAGGGGAGGTGCTCTCGCTGGCGTGCGTCCCCAACGCCCTTCTTCTTTGCCCCAGGGACGCTCTTCCAGCCGCACCCCAATCGTCAGCGCCCTCTGAACAACTTCCTGAGTGCTCTGGGGTCTCTCCCCCCTTGCAATTTCGTCTTTCACAGCTCCATTCAGCCCTTCCCAGAAAAGGTCTCTGACTGCAGCTGAATCTTTCTCCCATCCCAGCGCATTCACCAATGCAAAAAAGCGGGAATGATACTGCCTTACAGTGGCTCTCCCTTGTTTCAGTCCATGTATCTCTTTTCTGGCTATATCAATGTCTATTGTTGATAAAAAACACGAATCCATCGCTTTAATGAAGGCATCCGCACTTCGGAGCGCCGGATCCTTATCTCTCCACAGATTGCGCAGCCACGCTTTAGCTTCTCCATGCAAATGAGATAATATAAATCCCACCCTCTCCTGCTCATCTCTAAAGTCTTTATCCAGCAATTGCAGCGCAAACATCACGTCTGCTCGGAAGTTAGGGTACTGCTGCAAATTCCCATCAAAATGAGACACAAGGCTGGCTCCTCTCTTCCCCAGCCCAATCCCCTCTGGTTTGGGGGGGGGTGCCCCTGCTTAGTAAGCACGTCCAACCTGGCTTGGAGATCCCTGCATGCAGCAGCTGCTTCGTCTTCCCTCTTCCTAGATGCGAGTATCTCCTGGTTTAGTCGCGTCACTGCATTTTGCAGGGCTGCCATTTGCTGTTCGGTAGTCATCTTTCCTTGCTTTTGTGAGCTCGCGAAGCACCAATCTTCGCCCCTCGCTGCGTCTACTCACTTGCGAGGTTCTTGGTGAAAAGTGAGACAGGGCTTACTGTCAGAGCTGCCTCCAGGTCCCAGCTCACAGAGGACCAACGCTAGCCGGTAGTAATGTACAAAAGTCTTTATTGAGGTTCAGTTTCCATTTACAAGCCGCAGCGTGCAGCCCTACGTCTAGACGCTAGATCGTCGAAGCCCTGTCTGAGCCTCCACCCCCTGTACACCAGTTTAAGACTCTAGCCTTACTCCACCTTTTCCGTTGCTCCTTTCTCCCCTGGGTCCTTCTGCCCCCCGGTGTCTCCTCCTTCCTGGACTCTTCTGACGCTGACCCCCCTGACTCCTGTCCCTCCTTTCGGCGGGCTTTAGGACCTGGCTCCCTATCCGGGCTACCCACTGTGCCGCTCGCCTGTACATTTGAACTTGGCGCGCGCGCCCAGCTTCCAACCTTCCTCTTGACCGTTTCCTCGCTCTCCGATGGAGGCGTGACCAATCCTGACTCATCTCCTCCCGCTGGCGGTGAGCAGCCTGATCCCGATACCTGGGACTCCTCCCCCCTACTGCTCTTTGGTGGGGAAGCTGGTCCTGATTTCCAGCTGCTGCTCTCTGAGTCCCCTCTGGCCCCTTCTTCCTGGGGTGTCCCCCTTGCTCTGACCCTGGGAGCTCCTTTCTGTGAGTCTTCCGATTCGCTGGAAAGTCTCAGAGACCTCGGACCACTGTCATCGCTTACGTTTCCTTCGGATTCCTCCCCCTCACTCTCCGTTTCCTCCCTTTCCTGTGCCTCTGCTCCTGAACCCCTGACAACCGTCTTTTCCCTTCCATATGCGTAGAAAGACGACGAATAAGCTTTGATTGGGCTTATTTCAATTCGCATGGCGTTTTTTGGGTGTGCACCAGAATCACCCCCAACCAAAGCCAAAAAGATGTTTTGGGTTCCATCTACATAAAATGAAGATGATAAATCTCTGATTCGGCTTATTTCAAATTGGTGTTTTCAGGGTTAGATTGCACATTCACCCAAATATCGCGGAGTGACATGTTTGTTATCAGCCCAAAACAAGCATTGGTGTTTTGGTTCCATCTCAATAGAAAGAGGACGATTAAGCTAGGATTGTTCTTTCGGTGTTCATTCACCCTAACCCTAACCCAAACCCTAACCCAAACCCTAACCCTAACCCTAACCCTAACCCTAACCCTAACCCTAACCCTAACCCCAGCAAAGCGAAGTGTAATAAGCCTAAACAAAGCCAAACAGGTTGTTTTGGCTTCCAGCTACATAGAAAGATGAAACTTGGATTTCACTTATTTCAAGTCGTGTTCTTTGGTGTTAATGCACATTGACCCAGAAATTGCAATGTGTGTGTAATGAGACCAAAGTAACAGAACACTGTCTTTTCGCTTCCATATGCGTAGAAAGACGACGAATAAGCTTTGATTGGGCTTATTTCAAATTGGTGTTTTTGGTGTTAGAATGCATACTCAGCTAGAAATCGGAGACTGTACCTGGCTTGAGAGCAGTACATGTGAAAAGGATCTAGGAGTCTTGGTGGACCACGAACTTGACATGAGCCAACAGTGTGATGCGCCAGCTAAAAAAGCCAATGCAATTCTTGGCTGCATCAATAGGAGTATAGCATCTAGATCAAGGGAAGTAATAGTGCCACTGTATTCTGCTCTGGTCAGACCTCACCTGGAGTACTGTGTCCAGTTCTGGGTGCCACAGTTCAAGAAGGACACTGACAAACTGGAACGTGTCCAGAGGAGGGCAACCAAAATGGTCAAAGGTCTGGAAACGATGCCTTATGAGGAACGGCTAAGGGAGCTGGGCATGTTTAGCCTGGAGAAGAGGAGGTTATGGGGTGATATGATAGGCATGTTCAAATATATAAAAGGATGTCACATAGAGGAGGGAGAAAGGTTGTTTTCTGCTGCTCCAGAGAAGAGGACACGGAGCAATGGATCCAAACTGCAGGAAAGAAGATTCCACCTAAACATTAGGAAGAACTTCCTGACAGTAAGAGCTGTTTGACAGTGGAATTTGCTGCCAAGGAGTGTGGTGGAGTCTCCTTCTTTGGAGATCTTTAAGCAGAGGCTTAAATATGTCAGGAGTGCTCTGATGGTGTTTCCTGCTTGGCAGGGGGTTGGACTCGATGGCCCTTGTTCTTTCGGTGTTCATTCACCCTAACTCTAATGCAAACCCAAACCCGAATCCTAACCCTAACCCTAACACTAGCAAAGCAAAGTGTTATAAGACTAACCAAAGCCAAACAGGTTGTTTTGGTTCCAGCTACATAGAAAGAAGAACCTTGGATTTCACTTATTTCAAGTCGTGTTCTTTGGTGTTGTCAGGGGCTCAGGAGCAGAGGCACAGGGAAGAGAGGGAATGGAGAGCGAAGGGGAAGAATCTGAGGGAAGTGTAGGGGAGTATGACAGTGAACTGAGAGATTCCATGAGCTTCTCCAGCGAATCCAAAGATTCCCAGAAGGGGGCGCCTATGGCCAGGGCAAGGGGGTCTCAGGGGGGACGCACCAGAAACAAGAGGCCAGCGGGGACTCCCAAAGCAGCAGCTGGAGATCAGGACCAGCTTCCCCACCAGAGTGTAGTGGGGGGGAAGAGTCACATGCATCGGGGCCAGCGTCTCCTCCAGCAGGGAGCCCAGCTAGCCTCCCCGACGGGGAAAGCAGAGACGGAGCTTCAACGGTCTAGGGTTTGAGACGTAGGGCTGCGCGCGCGGCTTTGAAATGGAAACTGAACTTCAATAAAGAACTTTGTAAATAGCAACGGACTGGCGTTGGTCCTTTGTGAGCTGGGACCTAGGGCAGCTCCTGACAGTAAGCTCCGTCTCAAAAAAAATTGAACCCTCGCAGCGTGAGTTGGCGCAGCGAGGGGCAAAACTTGGTGTTTTGCGAGCTCACGAAGATTGGCAAGATGACTACAGAGGAAAGGATGAAAGAGCTGCAAGAAGCAGTCACGAGGCTTTACGCGGAAGTAGCAGCATCCAAACAGAGGGAGGAAGAGGCAGTAACGCTATGCCGGGATCTGCAAGCCAGGTGGGAACGTTGGGGCAAGGAAGGGCAGCCAGGACCCAAACCGGAGGGAGTTGGCCTCGGGAAGAGGGGGGGCAGCATCGTAGCCCACTTCGACGGGAATCTGCAGCAGTATCCTAACTTCAGAGCAGACATAGTTTTCGCGCTCAATTTGCTTCAGAAAGACTTTAGAGATGAGGAGGAGAAAGTAGGCTTCATAATAACTCATCTCCACGGGGAAGCTAAAGCGTGGCTGCGCACTTTATGGCGCGAAAATGATCCCGCCCTCCAAGATTCAAACGCCTTTATCAAGGCTATGGACGATTGCTTTAAATCAACAGTAGATGTGGATGTGGCCAGGAGGGAAATGCATGGGCTGAAGCAAGGCAAAGCCACTGTGAGACAATATCACTCCCGCTTTTTTGCATTAGTAAATGTGCTGGGCTGGGAGAAGGACTCCGGCGCCGTCAGGGATCTGTTCTGGGAGGGGCTGAATGGGGCTGTGAAAGATGAGCTGGCGAGGGGGGAGAGACCCAACAGCACCACATAAGTCGTCCAGAAAGTGCTGCAGATAGGGGTGCGCCTGGAAGACCGCCCCTGGAGCAGGGATGAGGGACGTATGGCACGCACTACAGCCAGAGCACCTTCCTTCCTACCCAGAGAGACAGCGCGCATGCAGTCCACGCCTCCAATAGGAGGGGGAGAAGAGCCGATGGAGATAGGTGGTGCCAGGGCTCAGACAGCAACCAGAGCCCAAACACCAGGAGCAGTCAAGGCGAAGGCTCCTAGAGGGAGCAGGAAGTGTTACATCTGCGACTGTGCACAGCACATGGCCAAAGAGTGTCCCCAGAGGCTCCAGAGGCACACTGCAGCCTCAGCAACAGTAAGGGGAGCAGTTCAGCAGGGGGAACAGCTGCAGGGAAACGACGAAGCCTGGTTGGAAGCAGAGGCACTGGGGCCCACCCAGCCGAGTCAGTGAAGCAGCCCCCAGAGATATTGCAGCCCACAGACCCCCTCCCGCCCAAACCAGTGGTGCAACTCACCGCATCGCTCCAGGTGCCCAATGGACTCACCCTTGAAGTCCCAATTACCATTGACTGTGGCAGTAATGCAGACTTTGTAGGAGTGGACTTCATCAAGCAATATCGCATAGCGCTCCTACCAGTCACAACGCCCCTGAACGTCGTGACGGTCGATGGCAGAAAGCTACTGGGAGGACAGGTGGTACAGCAAACACCGCCAATGGTAATGCAGATTGGAAACCACCGCGAAGTCATCAGCTTCAACGTCACCCACCTGTCGGACACGCCCATAGTGTTGGGCATGAGTTGGCTGGATAGGCACAGCCCGGCATTAGCATGGTACCAGCGTCAATTGACCTTCTGCTCCTCCTACTGCGCAGAACACTGCCTCCTGACCAGCCAGGAAGATGAGGGGCAAGTGGAGGAACCACAGCTGCACTTAGGCATGGTGCAAGCAGTACCCAACAAGTACAAGGCGTTTTTGGAGGTTTTCTGCCAGAAGGAAGCGGACAAGCTGCCCCCCACAGGCCCTACGGCTGCAAGATTGACCTTCTGCCGGGGGCGACGCTGCTGACTGGAAAGCTGTATTCCATGTCTGAAGACGAACTGCAGGAACTCAGGGAGTTCATAGATCACAACTTGAAGCGGGGATTCATCCAAGAATCCAAAGCAGTGGGGGGCAGTCCCGTGTTTTTCGTAAAGAAGAAGGACACGCCCCAAGGGAGGCTGATAGTTGATTACAGAATCATAAATTCCAGGACGAAGCCCACAGCATTTCCCATGCCCAAGATCGACGACCTGCTCGCGACGGTGAGGAAGGGACGCATCTTCACCAAGTTGGATCTACGAGGGGCGTACAACCTTATACGCATGCGGGAAGGCAATGAGTGGAAGACGGCCATGTTTACGCCTTTAGGCACCTATGAATATCGAGTCATGCCGTTTGGTTTGCAAAGTGGCTCCCATTGTTTCCAAGCCTTTATGCACCACGTGTTAGCGGGACTGCTCTACAAGAAGTGCGTCTACTTCCTAGATGTCAGGGCCGCCTCAGGTCCCAGCTCACAAGAGACCAACGCCAAGTCCACTTTATTTACAAAAGCTTTTATTAAAGAACTTTGTTTGCTCCACAGCCGAGGCGCGCAGCCCCACGTCTGTTATGCTCAGACCGCTGAAGTCCCCTCTGAATCAGTCCCGCCTCTACACCAGTTTAAGAGGCTTGTGCTGGTCCACCTCTTCCTGTCCTTTCTTTTCCGCAGGGTCTTTCTGCCCCCCTGGGTTCCTTCCCTCCTGGATTCCCCTGAGGCTGAATCCCCAGACGCCTGCTCCCCCCTCCTCCGTGCTTTGGGACCAGGCTCCTCCTCCGGGCTCTCCTCATTTCCGCGCGCCTCCACATTTGAACTTGGCGTGCGTACGCTGCTTCTGACCTTCCTTTTGACAGTTACACTACTCTCGGTACTACTCTCCGCCCCTTCCAGCAGGACGTCTTGCCCCGATCTCCTTCCCCTCTCTACTTCCTGCTCCGCTTCGTCTGTCACACTGGGAATTCCCCCCTCTTCACTCCGTTCCGGCGGGGAAGCCGGCCCCGATCTCCAACTCCCACTTGGGGTTCCCCTGCTGCTCCCCTGCTCCTGACTAGTCCCCCCTGTGGCTCCCCTTGGCCTGACCAGGGGCGCCCCCTTTTGGGAATCCTCCGATTCACTTGAAAGACTCATGGAAACCCTCAAGTCATTGTCACCCTCCTCCTCCTCGTTCCGGGATTCTTCCCCCTCGCTCTCTGTCTCCTCCCTCATCTGTGCCTCTCTCCCTGAACCCCTGACACTAGACGACATCCTGATCTTCTCGGAATCGCAGGAGGCTCACAAGAGAGACGTCAAGGAGGTCCTGCAGAGACTACGGGAGCACAGACTTTACGCCAAACTGGAGAAGTGCCAGTTCGACATGACGGAGGTGGATTTCCTGGGCTACAAGCTGTCCGACAAGGGACTCGCCATGGACAGCACCAAGGTCCGCTCGGTGTTGGACTTGAAGAGCCTGCGCAATCGGAAAGAGGTCCAGAAATTCGTCAGATTCACCAACTTTTATCGCAAGTTCATCAAAGGGTTCGTGAAGGAGACGGCGTCCATCACGGACACCCTCAGCTCCAAGAAGAAGAAGTTCATCTGGACGGAACAGGCAGAGCAGTCCTTTCGGAGACTCAAGCATCTCTTCGCATCCGAAGAACAGCTGCTACATGTAAACCCCAGCAAACCAATGAGGGTTGAAACGGACGCCTCGGACAGAGCGGTGGGGGCAGTCCTGTTGCAGCAAGATCCGCAAGGGGACTGGCGGCCGTGCGCATTCTACTCCAGGAAACTCAGCAAGTCAGAACAGAACTACACCATCTGGGACAGGGAGGTGCTGGCCATTCATGCAGCCTTCAAGGCGTGGCGGCACTTCCTAATCGGAGCCAAACACACAGTGCAGGTCCGCACGGACCATAAGAAGCTGGAATACTGGCGCACGGCGCGGTTCCTGAACCAGAGACACATCCGCTGGGCAGAGTTCTTTGTGGACTTCGACTACCGGATAGAATACATCCCGGGAGACAACAACGTCATGGCAGATGCGCTGTCCAGGAAGCCGCAGTATCTCGAGGAAGCGGCACCGGTGGCGGCCAAACACATTTTCGCACCGACAGCGTGGGCGTGCGCTTCAGCCACCGTGGACCTGGAAGCGGTACGTCGCGCGCTGCAGACGGATTCGTTCGCACAATCCAAGATGGAGGAGGTGCGAAGAGGCACATCGAAGGACGACGAGTTCCAGATACGCGACGGACTGCTCCTCCGCAAAGGGGCCCTCTACGTGCCGGGAGACGACCTCCGCGCAAAAGTACTGCAGCAGTTACACGACGCGCCCAGCGCTGGGCACTTCGGCAAGGACAAGACGGCGGAATTAGTAGCCAGAGACTTTTGGTGGCCCAAGATGAGGGGAGAAGTCGCGGATTACGTCACTAGGTGTGACACATGCCAGAGGGCCAAACCAGTACACAGGCCGCCGGCGAGACTGCTGGAACCGCTACAGACGCCGCTCGAACCGTGGGAGAAAGTGGCCCTGGACTTTGTCACAGATCTGCCCAGCTCGCGAGGCAAAACAGCGGTACTCATGGTCGTAGACCTGTTCACCAATATGGCGCACTTCATTCCTTGCGCGAAGGTGGCCACAGCGGAACAGACCGCCAAGCTGTTCATAGACCACGTGTTCAAAGTGATCAGCCTACCACGGTCCATCCTGTCCGACCGGGGGCGCCAATTCATCTCGAGCTTCTGGCAGAAGCTGCTGGGCATCCTGAACGTCAAGATCAACTTAGCGTCGGCACGACACCCGCAGACCAACGGACAAGCGGAGAGGGTCAACGCCATCATGCAGCAGTACCTGCGATGCTACGCGAATCAACAGCCCTCGACCTGGGTGGACTACCTACCGCTGGCCGAGTTTGCCTACAACAACACGAAGCACGTGTCTACGGGGGTGACACCGTTCTTCGCCAACAATGGGCGGCATCCCAGAACCTTCCCGGGGTTAGAGACGCAGGGGGAGGGGGAGCCACGGGGAGCAGAGGCCTTGGCAGCGGAGTTACAGGAGGTCCACGAGCAACTCCGAAGGCACTTGGCGCTAGCAAAACGCGCCTACAAAATGCAGGCAGACAGGCACAGGAGAGTCGGGGAAGACATCCAGGTGTGGGACTGGGTCTGGTTAGCAGCCCAGGCAGTGCCGGCCAGAACGTTAGCTAAGAAGAAGCTCGGACACAAGCAGCTAGGGCCTTACCAAGTCGAGGCACAAATCAATCCTGTGGCCTTCTGGTTGACACTCCCGGAGGACTCCAGAATGCACCCGGTCTTTCATAGATCAGTTCTCACACCCTACAAGGAACCCCACAGGTTTCAGGCGCCAGGGACCGCACCAGACCCACTACGTAAATCGCCAACAAGGGGGGGGGTCACCGAGGGCGGCGCCACTCAACGAGGTCACGGAGATTTTGGACTCGAGATGGGGGGAAGAGGGGGTTGAATATCTCCTCGCCAGGGAAGGTACCCCGGCCAGCGCCAACAAGTGGGTACCGTACCGTGGAGGAGCACTACCTCAAAGACGAGTTCCATGGACTCTTCCCACACAGACCCATGCCGGCAGATTATTTCGACAAATGTCTTTTCACACCCACACTTTCAGCCAGCACGTTCCAGGGGTTCTCATCAGCTGAGGAAACGGCGCCAGAAACAAGCTCCCCAGAGGGATAACTCTCGGGGTTTGTCACAGACCGCTCTTATTGGTGGGACAATCAACCGGAAGTGGGGTGGAGCAGAGGACTGCTGAGGGGGCCCTTACACGCAGCATCACCCGAGGCAACAGGGGGAGAGAGGGACATGGACGTGTTGGGGGAGGATCCTGAGTTCGAGCACAGCTGCAGAGAGATGGAAGCAGAGGAGATAGACTTCGATGAGCCCATTACGGACTGGCCGGATCCAGCTGGCCGGTTGCACACCAGGGGGGAAGAACTGTATCCCGCACTCACCCCCACAGCACTGGAGAACCCGGAACCCGCACCCGAAGAGGGGGAGGGGGGAAGGGGGGCTTCGAGGGGGGATGTCAGGGACTCAGGAGCAGAGGCACAGGGAAGAGAGGGAATGGAGAGCGAAGGGGAAGAATCTGAGGAAAGTGTAGGGGAGTATGACAGTGAACTGAGAGATTCCATGAGCTTATCCAGCGAATCAGAAGATTCCCAGAAGCGGGCGCCTATGGCCAGGGCAAGGGGGGTCCCAGGGGGGACGCACCAGAAACAAGAGGCCAGCGGGGACTCCCAAAGCAGCAGCTGGAGATCAGGACCAGCTTCCCCACCAGAGCGTAGTGGGGGGGAAGAGTCCCATGCACCAGGGCCAGTGTCTCCTCCAACAGGGAGCCCAGCTAGCCCCCCCCGAAGGGGGAAGCAGTGACAGGAGCAGTGTAACGGTCAGGAGGAAGGTTGCCGGCCTGGCGCGCGTGCCAAGTTCAAATGTACAGGCGCGCGGGACAGCAGGAAACCCGGATGGGGAACCAGGTCCTAAAGCCCACCGGAGGGAGGGGGAAGAATCAGGGGACTCAGCGTCAGAAGAGTCCAGAAAGGGGGAAACCCCAGCGGGCAGGCAGACCCAGAGGAGGAAGGAGCAAAGGAAGAGGTGGAGGAAGGCTAGAGTCTTAAACTGGTGTCTGGGGGGAGGAGAGTCAGACGGAGCTTCAACGGTCTAGAGTCTGAGACGTAGGGCTGCGCCGCGGCTTTGAAATGGAAACTGAACTTCAGTAAAGACCTTTGTAAATAGCAACGAACTGGCGTTTGTCCTTTGTGAGCTGGGACCTCGGGCAGTCCTGACAGCTTGTAACATACATTTCACTCTGCGATTTTTGGATGAATGTGCATTCTAACCCCCAAAACACCAATTTGAAATAAGCCCAATCAGAGCTTTATCTTCTTCTTTTTATGTAGATGGATCCCAAAACACCTTTTTGCTTTTGTTGGGGGTGATTCTGGTGCACACCCAAAAAACACCATGTGAATTGAAATAATCCCAATTAAAACTTATTCATCTTTTTTCTATGCATATGGACGCGAAAAGACGGTGTTGTGTTATTTTGGTCTCATTACACACAATTTGCGATTCCGGGGTCAATGTGCATTACCACCAAAGAACACGACTTGAAATAAGAGAAATCCAAGATGCTTCTTTCTATGTAGCTGGTCTTCGTGTGAAGATAAATTTACCTTCGGGTAAATATAAAATTGCCGTCCAGTCACTCTTCCCTGTGCAGACTCTTCTGGGAAAAAAGATGACCTGGCAAGATAGCAGAGTAACAGCAACGGTCCTGCTTCCGTGTGAGAATAGGGATAAATCAAGTCCATAGGCAGTTCGTTCTTATCTGTAGTAGCTTTATTTACATAGCAATAAATCCATTAGTATCCATCGGAAACCTCGGGCATTTTCTCTCCGTGCTTTTCCCAAAAGCACCCTCACAGCTCCTCTGAGCTGAGCTGTGTCTGTCTCAGTCAGAAGTGAATCTAGAACTGAACACAGACACACACTGTGACGCATTTCCCTGCATCAAGCTCCTCCCAGAGCTCCTCCCAGATACAGGGCACCACGGAGTTTTAACCCTGCCAGTTCCAAACTCCACACCCCCTCTTGTCCTGCATCTGGGGACAATAGCCAACAATGCTTTCCCCATACACAGACCCTCACAGAACTCCTCGTGCTTCTGGAAGGTCAATGGTTTTGTGAAACCATCAGCGAGGTTCTTTGTTGAGGGACAGTATTTCAGAGCAACTAGCCCCTCACGAACGCTCTGACATACATTCCGGAAACGTATGTCCAAATGTTTGGTCCTCGCCTTGAATTGCCCCGTCTCAGCTAATTTAAGGCATGGTTGATTGTCTTCATGCACCACAACGGGCAGACAATTCTCTCCACAGATTTCCTCGACCAAACACACATAGAACTCCAGCTCTCTGCAAGCATCTGATAGCGCACTGAACTCAGCTTCAGTAGACGAAAGCGCTATGAGACTTTGCTTCCGGGACCTCCACCCAATCACTGAGTTCCCAAACTTCACCACTAGGCCTGACACTGATTTGCGATCCTCAGAGTTAGCCCAATCCGAGTCCACAAAGCAAGTCAGTTTGTAATATTTTTTTATTGCGTTTCTTTTCATAAGTTCATAAATTCCAAAAGGTACAAAAAAACAAAGCAAGAAACAATTTTTTTTAAAAAAGATACAGAAAAAAGAAAAGAAAAAAGATAATAGATATATAACAATTCAACTTTCCATAAATACCAATGTCTGTTGGACCTCCCCACACCTTCCAGATCTGTGTTCTTTATAGTAACAATGTCAGCAATTTGTTACCTTGTTTCATACCTTATTGTAACTTTCAGATATTATGTCTCTAGGTTCAAAATGTTGTAACTCAGTTTTAATACCTTTAAAATAAACATAATATGTTTAATTCACATTGTCACCTTTTCTCTTTTATCACTTATTTTACCATTTACTTAATCATATTGCTAAAGCATAACATTTCCTAATCGTGCACAGTCTTAAGATTCATACAGCTTATAATGTTTTTGCAAATAGTCTTTGAATTTTTTCCAATCCACCTCAATTGTTTCTTCGTCCAAATCTCGGATTCTGCCAGTCATTTCGGCTAACTCCATATAGTCCATCAACTGCGTCTGCCATTCCTCCAGCGTGGGTAAATCTTGTGTCTTCCAGCACTTTGCGATGAGTATCCTTGCTGCTGAGCTAGCATACATAAACAAGGTTCTATCCTTCTTTGACACTTTCTGGTCTATCATGCCCAACAGGAAGGCCTCTGGTTTCTTGGGAAAGGTATATCTAAATACCTTTTTCAATTCATTATAAATCATTTCCCAGAAGGCCTTCACTTTTGGGCAGGTCCACCAGAGGTGAAAAAATGTCCCTTCTGCCTCCTTGCATTTCCAACATTTGTTGTCAGACAGGTGATATATCTTAGCTAACTTAATAATATTTTCCTTCAAGGCACTACATGCCGTGAATTTCATTCCGGTGTTCCATAACCTTTCCCAGTCTTCAAACATAATGTTATGTCCAACATCCTGTGCCCATTTTATCATGGCAGATTTAACTGTCTCATCCTGTGTATTCCACTCAAGCAGCAAGTTATACATTCTCGATAGTGTCTTGGTCTTTGGCTCTAACAATTCTGTCTCCAATTTCGATTTTTCCACCTGGAAACCAACTTTTTTATCCATTTTAAAAACCTCTTGGATTTGAGCATAATGTAACCAATCTCGCACCTTATTTTTTAGTTTGTCCTGGCTCTGCAACTTCCAATTGTCTCCAATTTTTTCAATTATTTCCCAATATTTCGGCCAGTGGGCCTCCATATTGGGTCTTTTCCAAGCCTTGGCCTCCACCGGTGATAACCACCTCGGGGTCTTGCCCTCTAGTAAGTCTTTATATTTCATCCAGACCGCAAAAATTGCTTTTCTGACAATATGGTTTTTGAACAATTTATGAACTTTAACCTTGTCGTACCATAGATATGCATGCGGCGCTCATCTGTGACAGCCACGCGGCTTCGCTTCCGCAGAAAGAGCGATGAACTCACAGCACCGCTCCCCCTCCTACACTCCGGAGCCCCTTACGGGGTCCCTTCTGTGTTTTCGGGGTCGCTTCAGGTGCCCACCGAGTCCCACGGCCACGGGCTCACTCTACCCGTGGTTTTTCTTGGTGGGTCGCCGCTGTGCCGTAGCGGGCAACCCTTTTCTGCGGAGCCCCTCTTCAGAGAGCGAAGAGGACCGCCATCACCGTTTCACGCCGCCTCCGGAAGTCCCACAAAGCAAGTCAGTTTGACTTCTCCTTGAGCTGGCAACCTAAGACAAAAGTCTTTGGTTTCCTGCAAATACCTCAGAACTCTCTTGATGCCATTCCAGGCTTGTACACTAGGACTTGCAGCCTCTCTACTGAGCAGATTGACAGCAAATGCTATGTCTGGTCTGCTCCACTGAGACAAATACAACAAACTCCCTAGAGCTGACTGAAACACTTCAGTATTTTCGAACGCAGCGCGTTCTACTTGCTGACTGTCCTTCACAAAACTAGTCTCCATAGGACTTCTCACTCCTGCACAATCACTCATCCTGAACTTCTCAAGCAACTGTTCAATCTCACCTTTCTGGCAAAGCAAAAAGCTACCATCCTCAGTCCTCGCTATCTGGACGCCTAGGTAAGATTTGGCATCTCCAAGCTGCTTCAGCTTGAACCGTTTTCCAAGCTCTTTAGCAAACTTCTCCACCTGTTCACCTGTCTGTGCCATTGCCAAGATATCATCAACAAACACCTGCACCACTTGCTGTTTTAAGCCTGAACCTCTAATGTAAAGACAACTGTCTGCAAGAGATCTCTTAAAACCTAGCTCTTCTAAGGCTTCATGTAGGCACATATTCCAATTCCTGGCAGATTGGCGTAATCCATAGATGGATTTGTGCAACCGCCACACGACGCCTGGCTCACTGACTTCAAACCCTGGAGGAGGAAGCATGTACAACTCCTCCTGGAGATCTGAATTCAGGTAGGCGACATCTACATCAAAATGGTTCACCTTCCAACCTCTCTGTGCTGCTATCGCCAAAAGCGTTCTCAAAGTCTCTGCTCTCGAGGTTGGTGAATACACTTCTGTGAAGTGTACACCCTTTTTCTGTGAGAATCCTCGGGCCACTAATCTCGCTTTATACTGTGGTTCTCCTGCTTCTGTGGGTTTCAAACGGTAAACCCATCTGCAACTAACAGCTCTCTGGTTAGCCGGCAGCTGAGTGAGTGAGAACACACCATGAGACTCCATTGAGTTCATCTCCTTCTGCATCGCCTCACGCCATTTGCTAGCTTCTTGCTGAGGCAACTTCTGAACATCCTCAAAGGATTCAGGTTCACACCTAGCCACACCAACCCAAACACTAGTGGCTTCATACCTTTCAGGTGGCTTTCCTTTCGTTGATCTTGCTGACCTCCTCAGCGTGAATTCTGGAACTGCGCCTGATTCACCTGGATCAACCCTACCATCTCCTGTGTCAGAAACCTCCCCCTCTGACCTGCTGTGCCGTTTTGGCCTCACAACTGGTTCTGCAGGCGGGGATGGCTCACTCCTTGGCTCAGACTTGACAGAAACCTGTGGAGGGGTCCTGGGACTCCCTTTTGGAGAGATACGGAGCCTCTCCCTTGGAGAACCCGACTCTGGACTCTGTGGCTGTGGACCGTGCATCTCAGCAACAGGTTCAGCCTCTTCCTCCTCCTCTTCCTCACCTGAGTCTGACAGAACATCTGGGTTCCCGTGAAGACGTTTCCACCCACTCTGCTCGCAAAACTCAGCACTGCCGCTAATGAGCAGCTTAGACTGGTTGCCAGTAGGGTATGCGAAACGCCATGCCTTTGAACCCAGCTCATAGCCTACAAAGATCATCTTCCTAGATCTCGGCTCACCCTTTCTGCGCATGGCCTTTGGAATCAAAACCCAAGCCTGTGACCCAAAGATGTGAAAGTAGTGTACCTTCGGCTTCTTCTGATGCAACAAATAAAACGGTGTGTTGCCTACACTGGAATTGTACACCCTATTCTGTACAAAACATGCTGTCCGATAACTCTCAGCCCAAAAACGCTGTGGCAACCCCGAATCTGCCAACATTGCGTTTGCTGATTCCTGTAGTGTGCGAAACTTCCTCTCTGCAATCCCATTCTGTTGCGGACTGTAGGGGGCAGTCAATCGATGATTGATACCCTTCTGTCTGAAAAACGATTGCAGCGCAGAACCTGTGAACTCCCCCCCCCCCGCGATCAGATTGAAAGGAAATCACCCTGGTAGAGAACTGCAGCTGTTTCGCTGTGATCCAATCTCTGATCAGTGCAGCTGCTTCTGACTTACATTTAAGTGCAAAAACCCAAGAAAACCTCGAAAAATCGTCAATCAGAACCAAAACCCATTTCGACCCAGCTAAAGAAGGTGTTGGCATGGGTCCTGACAAATCTGCATGCACAAGTTCAAAGGGTTTGCTGGTTCGCCTCTCTGACCTGGGGTATGAGCATGTTGTGACCTTCGATTGCTTACAGGCTTGACAATCAAGGTATCTGTCACATGCCTTGAACCTACAACCAATGGTGTTCTCTGCGGCTTTTCGCACAGACGACCACCCAGAGTGACCAAATTTTCGGTGCCACAGATGAATACAATCATTGTGTGGTGGGACATTAGCACACTGCACTTGTGCGTCTTCAATGGACTCTCCACTAGCCCCATTTTCCACCAGTCCCATTTTTCCACCAACCCCATTTTCAATAGGCATCTCCACCAGAAAGAGCCTGTCTTTTCTCTCAACACTGTAGATCTTCTTCCCATCCCTGTAAAAAGAGCAGAAATTGTTAGAAAACAGAACATCGTATCCAATAGCCATTAATGCTGACACACTCAAAAGAGAATGGGCAAGTTCTGGAACATAAAAGGCTTGCACCTCACAATCTATAAAAGAACAATATAAAGACCCAGATTCTGCAAGATTCTGCCTCTGCAAGAGTCCGTGTCCTTGGTTGCCATGGTTGCAAGGCTTTTGCTGGCATTCTCACGCTTCACCGTCTGAGAACCGTTGCTTATCTGCCTTGTTGACATTCCACTCCAGCTGGTGTCCTTGGCAGCCTGGGCTTCCAGCGGATGCTTCCCAGCGCTGTTGGACGTTGCCTCAGAGCTCAAACAACTCTTGGAGACTTTCGCTTTCTCAGAGCTCTTGCATCGGCTTGCCTGGCCTGCACCCCCACTGTTGGGTGCCTGTCTGCCTGAAGAACAGCTTGCAACTGCCTTCCTCTTGCCAGCTCTCAGCCTTTCTCCAGCACACAGTCCATCACACAGATGTGTTGAAGCATAAAAACAGCTTTCCAACACTGTCCCAGCCCCCACTGGGCTTTCTGGGCTTCCCATAGCCCCTCCTGGGCTTGCTGCTCTCTCTGGAATGGCTCCCACTTCGGCCTGACATGCTGTTTTCAGTGCCTGCCATGCGACCCAGGGCTTCCTCCCTTGGAGCTTTGGCAACAGCCAAGCCGCAACGCTGGCCCTCAGGATTGCTAGCACCCTTTGCTCTCTCTCCAGAGCAGCCACGTCTGCTTCCACTGCTCCTGCAGACCTCTCACTGGGCTGGGCAAAGACTGGATCAGCTTGGGTGTATTCCCACAGCTGCTTTTCTTCCAGCCAGCAGTACATGCTCTGTGACCAGGCTTCCCAGTTGGCTCCATGCAGCCTTTCAAAGGGGTAGCTCTCATGGCCTTGCTGTGCCTGAGCAGCCATCTCCTCCCCCCAGGGCTTCAAACGTACTCACAAGTTTGCCAGCAGCTGGACTTCCGAAGCAGCCGTCTCTCTTGGCTCTTGGCTCCGATCTCCAGCATTCCTCACTGCCCTTCCTGGCAGGAGATCACAGCAACTCAAAGCTGGCAGCCTTCCTCCCTTCTCACACTTATCAGGAGACACGGAACTCCCATAACCTCTTCGTGTGAAGATAAATTTACCTTCGGGTAAATATAAAATTGCCGTCCAGTCACTCTTCCCTGTGCAGACTCTTCTGGGAAAAAAGATGACCTGGCAAGATAGCAGAGTAACAGCAACGGTCCTGCTTCCGTGTGAGAATAGGGATAAATCAAGTCCATAGGCAGTTCGTTCTTATCTGTAGTAGATTTATTTACATAGCAATAAATCCATTAGTATCCATCGGAAACCTCAGGCATTTTCTCTCCGTGCTTTTCCCAAAAGCACCCTCACAGCTCCTCTGAGCTGAGCTGTGTCTGTCTCAGTCAGAAGTGAAACTAGAACTGAACACAGACACACACTGTGACGCATTTCCCTGCATCAAGCTCCTCCCAGAGCTCCTCCCAGATACAGGGCACCACGGAGTTTTAACCCTGCCAGTTCCAAACTCCACAGCTGGAAGACAAAACAACCTGTTTGGCTTTGTTTAGGCTTATTACACTTCGCTTTGCTTGGGTTATGGTTAGAGTTAGGGTTAGGGTTAGGGTTAGGGTGAATGAACATTGAAAGAACAATCCAAGCTTATTCGTCCACTTTCTATTGAGATGGAACCAAAACACCTATGCTTGATTCTGCTGATAACAAACATGTCATTCTTCGATTTCTGGTCGAATATTCATTCTAAACCCAAAAACGCCAATTTGAAGTAAGCTCAATCAGAGCGTTATCATCTTCTTTTTATGTAAATGGAACCCAAAACACCGTTTTGCTTTGGTTGCTGGTGATTCTGGTGCCAAAGAACACGACTTGAAATAAGCGAAATCCAAGATTCTTCTTTCTGTGTAGCTGGAACCCAAAACAACCTGTTTGGCTTTGTTTAGGCTTATTAAACTTCGCTTTGCTATTTGTGGGTGAATGAACACCAAATGAATAATCCAATCTTGTTCATCCTCTTCCTATTCAGATGGAAGCAAAACACCTATGCTTGATTTGGGCTGATAACAAACATGTCACTGCGATTTTCGGGTGAATGTGCATTCTAACCACAAAAACACCTGTCAGAGCTGCCCGAGGTCCCAGCTCACAAAGGACCAACGCCAGTTCGTTGCTATTTACAAAGGTCTTTATTGAAGTTCAGTTTCCATTTCAAAGCCGCGGCGCGCAGCCCTACGTCTCAAACTCTAGACCGTTGAAGCTCCGTCTGAATCTCCTCCCCCAGACACCAGTTTAAGACTCTAGCCTTGCTCCACCTCTTCCTTTGCTCCTTCCTCCTCTGGGTCCGCCTCTCCGCTGGGGTTTTGCCCTTTCTAGACTCTTCTGACGCTGAGTCCCCTGATTCTTCCCCCTCCCTCCGGTGGGCTTTAGGACCTGGTTCCCCATCCGGGTTTCCTGCTGTCCCGCGCGCCTGTACATTTGAACTTGGCGCGCGAGCCCAGCCGGCAACCTTCCTCCTGACCGTTACACTGCTCCTGTCACTGCTTTCCCCTTCGGGGAGGCTAGCTGGGCTCCCTGCTGGAGGAGACGCTGGCCCTGATGCGGCATAGTACGGTACCCACACTAGTTGGCGCTGGCCAGGCTACATTCCCTGGCGAGGAGATATTCAACCCCCTCTTCCCCCCATCTCGAGTCTAAAATCTCCGTGACCTCGTTGAGTGGTGCCACCCTCTGTGACCCCCCCCGTTGGCGATTTGCGTAGTGGGTCTAGTGGGGTCCCTGGCGCCTGAAACCTGTGTGGTTCCTTGTAGGGTGTGAGCACTGATCTATGAAAGACCGGGTGCATTCTGATCTATGAAAGACCGGGTGCATTCTGGAGTCCAAGCTTCTTCTTAGCTAAGGTTCTGCCTGGCACTGCCTGGGCTGCTAACCAGACCCAGTCCCCCACCTGGATGTCTTCCCCGACTCTCCTGTGCCTGTCCGCCTGCATTTTGTAGGCGTGTTTTGCTAGCTCCAAGTGCCTTCGGAGTTGCTCGTGGACCTCCTGTAACTCCGCTGCCAAGGCCTCTGCTCCCCGTGGCTCCCCCTCCCCTTTCGTCTCTAACCCCGGGAAGGTTCTGGGATGCCGCCCATTGTTGGCGAAGAACGATGTCACCCCCATAGATACGTGCTTCGTGTTGTTGTAGGCAAACCCGGCCAGCAGTAGGTAGTCCACCCAGGTCGAGGGCTGTTGATTCGCGTAGCATCGCAGGTACTGCTGCATGATGGCGTTGACCCTCTCCACTTGTCCGTTGGTCTGCGGGTGTCGTGCCGACGCTAAGTTGATCTTGATGTTCAGGATGCCCAGCAGCTTCTGCCAGAAGCTCTAGATGAATTGGCACCCCCGGTCGGACAGGATGGACCGCGGTAGGCCATGAACTTTGAACACGTGGTCTATGAACAGCTTGGCGGTCTGTTCCACTGTGGCCACCTTCGCGCAAGAAATGAAGTGCGCCATCTTGGTGAACAGGTCTACGACCACGAGTACCGCTGTTTTGCCTCGCGAGCTGGGCAGATCTGTGACAAAGTCCAGGGCCACTTTCTCCCACAGTTCGAGCGGCGTCTGTAGCGGTTCCAGCAGTCCCGCTGGCGGCCTGTGTACTGGTTTGGCCCTTTGGCATGTGTCACACCTAGTGACGTAATCCGCAACTTCTCCCCTCATCTTGGGCCACCAAAAGTCTCTGGGCGCGTAGTGTAACTGCTGCAATACTTTTGCGCGGAGGTCGTCTCCCGGCACGTAGAGGGCCCCTTTGCGGAGGAGCAGTCCGTCGCGTATCTGGAACTCGTCGTCCTTCGATGTGCCTCTTCGCACCTCCTCCATCTTGGATTGTGCGAACGAATCCGTCTGCAGCGCGCGACGTACCGCTTCCAGGTCCACAGTGGCTGAAGTGCACGCCCACGCTGTCAGTGCGAAAATGTGTTTGTCCGCCACCGGTGCCGCTTCCTCAAGATACTGCGGCTTCCTGGACAGCGCATCTGCCATGACGTTGTTATCTCCCGGGATGTATTCTATCCGGAAGTTGAAGTCCGCAAAGAACTCTGCCCAGCGGATGTGTCTCTGGTTCAGGAACCGCGCCGTGCGCCAGTACTCCAGGTTCTTATGGTCCGTGCGGACCTGCACTGTGTGTTTGGCCCCGATGAGGAAGTGCCGCCATGCCTTGAAGGCTGCATGAATGGCCAGCAACTCCCTGTCCCAGATGGTGTAGTTCTGTTCTGACTTGCTGAGTTTCCTGGAGTAGAATGTGCACGGCCGCCAGTTCCCTTGCGGATCTTGCTGCAACAGGACCGCCCCCACCGCTCTGTCCGAGGCGTCCGTTTCAACCCTCATTGGTTTGCCGGGGTTTACATGTAGCAGCTGTTCTTCGGACGCGAAGAGACGCTTGAGTCTCCGAAAGGACTGCTCCGCCTGTTCTGTCCAGATGAACTTCTTCTTCTTGGAGCTGAGGGTGTCCGTGATGGCCGCCGTCTCCTTCGCGAACCCTTTGATGAACTTGCGATAAAAGTTGGCGAAGCCGACGAATTTCTGGACCTCCTTCCGATTGCGCGGGCTCTTCCAGTCCAACACCGAGTGGACCTTGGTGCTGTCCATGGCGAGTCCCTTGTCGGACAGCTTGTAGCCCAGGAAATCCACCTCCGTCATGTCGAACTGGCACTTCTCCAGTTTGGCGTAAAGTCTATGCTCCCGTAGTCTCTGCAGGACCTCCTTGACGTCTCTCTCGTGAGCCTCCTGCGATTCCGAGAAGATCAGGATGTTGTCTAGGAAGCAGACGTACTTCTTGTAGAGTAGCCCCGCTAACGCGTGGTGCATGAAGGCTTGGAAACAATGGGAGCCATTTTGAAAACCAAACGGCATAACTCGATATTCATAGGTGCCTAAAGGCTTAAACATGGCCGTCTTCCACTCATCGCCTTCCCACATGCGTATAAGGTTGTACGCCCCTCGTAGATCCAACTTGGTGAAGATGCGTCCCTTCCTCACCGTCGCGAGCAGGTCGTCGATGTTGGGCATGGGAAATGCTGTGGGCTTCGTTCTCGAATTGATGATTCTGTAATCAACTACCAGCCTCCGTTGGGGCGTGTCCTTCTTCTTTACGAAAAACACGGGACTGCCCCCCACTGCTTTGGATTCTTGGATGAATTCAAATTGTGATCTATGAACTCTCTGAGTTCTTGCAGTTCGTCTTCAGACATGGAATACAGCTTTCCAGTCGCCAGCGTCGCCCCCGGCAGGAGGTCAATCTTGCAGTCGTAGTGCCTGTGGGGGGGCAGCTTGTCCGCTTCCTTCTCGCAGAAAACCTCCAAAAACGCCTTGTACTTGTTGGGTACTGCTTGCACCATGCCTAAGTGCAGCTGTGGTTCCTCCTCTTGCCCGTCATCTTCCTGGCTGGTCAGGAGGCAGTGTTCTGCGCAGTAGGAGGAGCAGAAGGTCAATTGCCGCTGGTACCATGCTAATGCCGGGCTGTGCCTATCCAGCCAACTCATGCCCAACACTATGGGCGTGTCCGACAGGTGGGTGACGTTGAAGCTGATTACCTCGCGGTGATTTCCAATTTGCATTACCATTGGCGGTGTTTGCTGTACCACCTGTCCTCCCCGTAGCTCTCTGCCATCGATTGTGACGACGTTCAGGGGCATCGTGGCTGGTAGGAGTGCTATGCGATGTTGCTTGATGAAGTCCACTCCTACAAAGTCTGCATTACTACCACAGTCAATGGTAATTGGGACTTCAATGGTGAGTCCATTGGGCACCTGGAGCGATGCGGTGAGTTGCACCACTGGTTTGGGCGGGAGGGGGTCTGTGGGCTGCAAAATCTCTGGGGGCTGCTTCACTGACTCGCCTGGCTGGGCCCCAGTGCCTCTGCTTCCAACCAGGCTTCGTCGTTTCCCTGCAGCTGTTCCCCCTGCTGAACTGCTCCCCTTACTGTTGCTGAGGCTGCAGTGTGCCTCTGGAGCCTCTGGGGACACTCTTTGGCCATGTGCTGTGCACTGTCACAGATGTAACACTTCCTGCTCCCTCTAGGAGCCTTCGCCTTGACTGCTCCTGGTGTTTGGGCTCTGGTTGCTGTCTGAGCCCTGGCACCACCTATCTCCATCGGCTCTTCTCCCCCTCCTGGTGGAGGCGTGGACTGCGCACGTGCTGTCTCTCTGGGTAGGAAGGGAGGTGCTCTGGCTGTAGTGCGTGCCATACGTCCCTCATCCCTGCTCCAGGGGCATTCTTCCAGGCGCACCCCTATCTGCAGCGCTTTCTGGACGACTTATGTGGTGCTGTTGGGTCTCTCCCCCCTTGCCAGCTCATCTTTCACAGCCCCATTCAGCCCCTCCCAGAACAGATCCCTGACGGCGGCGGAGTCCTTCTCCCAGCCCAGCACATTTACTAACGTAAAAAAGCGGGAGTGATATTGTCTCACAGTGGCTTTGCCTTGCTTCAGCCCATGCATTTCCCTCCTGGCCACATCCACATCTACTGTTGATTTAAAGCAATCGTCCATAGCCTTGATAAAGGCATCTGAATTTTGGAGGGCGGGATCATTTTCGCGCCATAAAGTGCGCAGCCACGCTTTAGCTTCCCCGTGGAGATGAGTTATTATGAAGCCTACTTTCTCCTCCTCATCTCTAAAGTCTTTCCGAAGCAAATTGAGCGCGAAAACTATGTCTGCTTTGAAGTTAGGATACTGCTGCAGATTCCCGTCGAAGTGGGCTACGATGCTGCCCCCCCCTCTTCCCGAGGCCAACTCCCTATGGTTTGGGTCCTGGCTGCCCTTCCTTGCCCCAACGTTCCCACCTGGCTGGCAGATCCTGGCATAGCGTTACTGCTTCTTCCTCCCTCCTTTTGGATGCTGCTACTTCTGCGTAAAGCGTCGTGACTGCTTCTTGCAGGTCTTTCATCCTTTCCTCTGTGGTCATCTTGCCGATCTTCGTTAGCTCGCAAAACACCAAGTTTTGCCCCTCGGTGCGCCAACTCACGCTGCGAGGGTTCAAATTTTTTTTGAGATGGAGCTTACTGCTCCTGAGCCCCTGACAACGCTATTGTGCTATTTTGGTCTCATTACACACACTTTGCGAATTAAGTGTCAATGTGCATTAACACCGAAGAACACGACATGAAATACGCGAAATACTTCTTTCTATGTAGCTGGAACCCAAAACAACTTGTTTTGTTTTGTTTAGGCTTATTAAACTTCACTTTGCTATTTGTGGTTGAATCAACATCGAAAGAACAATCCAAGCTTATTCCTCCTCTTTCTATTGTGATGGAACCAAAACACCTATTCTTGATTTCGGCTGATAAGAAACATTTCACTTTGCGATTTTTGGGTGAATGTGCATGCTAACCACAAAAACACCAATTTTGAAACAAGCCCAATCAAAGCTTATTCCTCGTCTTTCTACGCATATGAAAGCGAAAAGACGGTGTTGTGTTATTTTGGTATCATTACACACACTTTGCAAATTCTGTGTCAATGTTATGGTTAGAGTTAGGGTTAGGGTTAGGGTGAATGAACATCGAAAGAACAATCCAAGCTTATTCGTCCACTTTCTATTGAGATGGAACCAAAACACCTATGCTTGATTCTGCTGATAACAAACAGGTCATTCTACGATTTCTGGTTGAATATGCATTCTAAACCCTAATACGCCTGTCAGGGGCTCAGGAGCAGAGGCACAGGGAAGAGAGGGAATGGAGAGCGAAGGGGAAGAATCTGAGGGAAGTGTAGGGGAGTATGACAGTGAACTGAGAGATTCCATGAGCTTCTCCAGCGAATCAGAAGATTCCCAGAAGGGGGCGTCTATGGCCAGGGCAAGGGGGGTCCCAGGGGGTACGCACCAGAAACAAGAGGTCAGCGGGGACTCCCAAAGCAGCAGCTGGAGATCAGGACCAGCTTCCCCACCAGAGCGTAGTGGGGGAGAAGAGTCCCACGCATCAGGGCCAGCGTCTCCTCCAGCAGGGAGCCCAGCTAGCCCCCCCCCCCGAAGGGGGAAGCAGTGACAGGAGCAGTGTAAAGGTCAGGAGGAAGGTTGCCGGCTGGGCGCGCGCGCCAAGTTCAAATGTACAGGCGCGCGAGACAGCAGGAAACCCGGATGGGGAAACAGGTCCTAAAGCCCGGCGGAGGGAGGGGGAAGAATCAGGGGACTCAGCGTCAGAAGAGTCCAGAAAAGGCGAAACCCCAGCGGGCAGGCGGACCCAGAGGAGGAAGGAGCAAAGGAAGAGGTGGAGCGAGGCTAGAGTCTTAAACTGGCGTCTGGGGGGAGGAGAGTCAGACGGAGCTTCAGCGGTCTAGCGTTGAGACGTAGAGCTGCGCGCCGCGGCTTGGGAATCGAAACTGAACCTTAATAAAGACTTTTGTATATAATGAGAACTGGCATTGGTCCTCTGTGAACTGGGACCTTGGGCAGCTCTGACAACGCCAATTTGAAATAAGCCCAATCAGAGCGTTATCATCTTCTTTTTATGTAAATGGAACCCAAAACACCGTTTTGCTTTGGTTGCTGGTGATTCTGGTGCCAAAGAACACGACTTGAAATAAGCGAAATCCAAGATTCTTCTTTCTGTGTAGCTGGAACCCAAAACAACCTGTTTGGCTTTGTTTAGGCTTATTAAACTTCGCTTTGCTATTTGTGGGTGAATGAACACCAAATGAATAATCCAATCTTGTTCATCCTCTTCCTATTCAGATGGAAGCAAAACACCTATGCTTGATTTGGGCTGATAACAAACATGTCACTGCGATTTTCGGGTGAATGTGCATTCTAACCACAAAAACACCTGTCAGAGCTGCCCGAGGTCCCAGCTCACAAAGGACCAACGCCAGTTCGTTGCTATTTACAAAGGTCTTTATTGAAGTTCAGTTTCCATTTCAAAGCCGCGGCGCGCAGCCCTACGTCTCAAACTCTAGACCGTTGAAGCTCCGTCTGAATCTCCTCCCCCAGACACCAGTTTAAGACTCTAGCCTTGCTCCACCTCTTCCTTTGCTCCTTCCTCCTCTGGGTCCGCCTCTCCGCTGGGGTTTTGCCCTTTCTAGACTCTTCTGACGCTGAGTCCCCTGATTCTTCCCCCTCCCTCCGGTGGGCTTTAGGACCTGGTTCCCCATCCGGGTTTCCTGCTGTCCCGCGCGCCTGTACATTTGAACTTGGCGCGCGAGCCCAGCCGGCAACCTTCCTCCTGACCGTTACACTGCTCCTGTCACTGCTTTCCCCTTCGGGGAGGCTAGCTGGGCTCCCTGCTGGAGGAGACGCTGGCCCTGATGCGGCATAGTACGGTACCCACACTAGTTGGGTACCAAATGAATAATCCAATCTTGTTCATCCTTGTAGCATCGCAGGTACTGCTGCATGATGGCATTGACCCTCTCCGCCTGCCCATTGGTCTGCGGGTGTCGTGCCGATGCTAAGTTGATCTTGACGTTCAGGATGCCCAGGAGCTTGCGCCAGAAACTCGAGATGAACTGGCGCCCCCGGTCGGATACTAGGGACCTCGGCAAGCCGTGAACTCTGAACACGTGGTCGATGAACAGTTTGGCGGTCTGCTCCGCCGTGGCCACCTTCGCACAAGGAATGAAATGCGCCAACTTGGTGAACAGGTCTACGACCACGAGCACCGCTGTCTTGCCTCTCGAGCTGGGCAGATCTGTGACAAAGTCCAGGGCCACTCTCTCCCACGGTTCAAACGGCGTCTGAAGCGGTTCCAGCAGTCCCGCCGGCGCCCTGTGTACTGGTTTGGCCCTTTGGCACGTGTCACACCGAGCGACGTAGTCCTCAACTTCACTCCTCATCTTGGGCCACCAAAAGTCTCTGGCTACTAGTTCCGTAGTTTTTTCCTTGCCAAAATGCCCAGCGCTGGGTGCGTCGTGTAACTGCTGCAGGACTGTCGCGCGAAGGTCGTCCCCTGGCACATAGAGCACTCCCTTGCGGAGAAGAAGACCATCGCGTATTTAGAACTCACCGTCCTTCACTGTGCCTCTTTGTACCTCCTCCATCTTGGATCGTGCGAACGAGTCCGTCTGCAGCGCTCAATGCACCGCATCCAGGTCCACTGTAGCTGAAGCGCACGGCCATGCTTCCGGCGCGAAAATGTGTTTGGCCGCTACCGGTGCTGCTTCCTCGAGATACTGCGGTTTCCTGGACGTCAGCCATGACGTTGTTGTCTCCGGGGATGTATTCTATCTTGAAGTCGAAATCTGCAAAGAACTCCACCCAGCGGATGTGCCTTTGGTTCAGGAACCTCGCCGTGCACCAGTATTCCAGGTTCTTGTGGTCTGTGCGGACTTGCACGGTGTGTCTGGCTCCAATGAGGAAGTGCCGCCATGCTTTGAAGGCTGCAACTCCCTGTCCCAGATTGTGTAATTCTGTTCCGACTTGCTCAGCTTCCTGGAGTAAAAAGTGCACGGGCACCAGTCCCCTTGCGGGTCTTGCTGCAACAGGACCGCACCCACCGCTCTGTCTGATTCGTCCGTCTCAATCCGCAGCGGTTTGCCGGGGTTGACGTGCAGCAACTGCTCCTCGGACGCAAAGAGACGCTTGAGTCTCTGAAAAGACTGTTCCGCCTGGTCCGTCCAGGTGAACTTCTTTTTCTTGGAGCTGAGGATATCCGTGATAGCCGCCGTCTCCTTCGCAAAGCCCTTGATGAACTTGCGGTAGAAGTTGGCAAAACCGATGAACTTCTGGACCTCCTTCCTATTACGCGGGCTTTTCCAGTCCAACACCGAGCGGACCTTGGTGCTGTCCATGGCGAGTCCCTTGTCGGACAGCTTATAGCCCAGGAAATCCACCTCCGTCACGTCGAACTGGCATTTCTCCAGTTTGGCGTAGAGCCTGTGTTCCCGTAGTCTCTGCAGGACCTCCTTTACGTCCCTCTCGTGAGCTTCCAGCGATTCCGAGAATATCAGGATGTCGTCGAGGAAGCACACACACTTCTTGTAGAGAAGTCCCGCCAACACGTGATGCATGAAAGCTTGGAAAGTGTGGGAGCCATTTTGGAGTCCGAAGGGCATAACCCTGTATTCATAAGTGCCTAAAGGCGTAAACATGGCCGTCTTCCACTCATCGCCCTCCCTTATGCGTATCAGATTGTACGCGCCTCGTAGATCCAGCTTGGTGAAGATCCGCCCCTTCCGCACCGTTGCGAGCAGGTCGTCTATCTTGGGCATGGGAAAGGCTGTGGGCTTCATTCTGGAATTTATGAACCTATAATCACAAATCAGTCTTTTTTGGGGCGTGTTCTTTTTCTTCACGAAAAACACGGGACTGCCCCCCACTCCTTTGGACTCTAGGATGAAACCCCACTTCAAATTGCGATCTATGAACTCCCTGAGTTCTTGCATTTCGTCCTCAGACATGGAATACAGCTTCCCCGTCGGCAGCGTTGCTCCCGGTAGGAGGTCAATCGCGCAGTCGTAGGGCCGATGGGGAGGCAGCTTGTCCGCTTCCTTCTCGTAGAAAACCTCCAAAAACGCCTTGTACTTGTTTGGTACTTCTTGGACCATGCCCAGGTGTAGCTGTGATTCATCCTCTTGCCCCTCCTCCTGGCTGGCCTTGATGCAATGTTCCGCGCAGTACGAAGAGCAGAAGGTCAATTGGCGCTGGTACCAGGCTAAAGCCGGGCTGTGCCTGTCCAACCAACTCATGCCCAACACTATGGGCGTGTCAGATAGGTGAGTTACGTTGAAACTGATGACTTCGCGGTGATTCCCAATTTGCATCACCATAGGTGGTGTCTGCTGTACCACTTGCCCACCCAGCAGCTTCCTGCCATCTACTGTGACGACATTTAGGGGCATCGTGGCCGGTAAGAGTGCTATGCGGTGTTGCTTGATGAATTCCACCCCCACAAAGTCTGCATTGCTACCAGAGTCAATGGTAATAGGGACTTCCAGGGTGGATCCATTGGGTAACTGGAGTGATGCAGTGAGCTGCACCACTGGTTTGGGTGGGAGGGGGTCTGTGGGCTGCAGGATCTCTGGGGACTGCTTCAAAAACTTGCCTGGCTGGGCCCCAGTGCCTGTGATTCCAGCCAGGCTTGTTCGTTTCCCTGCAGGTTTTGCTCCTGTGGAGCTGCTGCTGTTACAGTCGCTGAGGCTGCAGTGTGCTTCTGGATCCTCTGGGGACACTCTTTGGCCATGTGCTGTGCACTGTCGCATATGAAACACTTCCTGTTCCTGCTAGGAATTTTCGTTTTGACTGCTCCTGGTGTTAGGGCTCTGGTCGCTGTCTGAGCCTTGGCACCACCTAATTCCATAGGTTCGTCTCCCTCCCCTGAAAGAGGCATGGCTTGCGCGCTTCCAGTTTCCCTGTGCATGGAGGGAGGTGCTCTGGCCGGTGTACGTGCCCAACGACCTTCATCCCTGCTCCAAGGACGATCTTCCAGCCGTACACCTATTGTAAGCGCTCTCTGGACTACCTCTGCGGTGGTGCTAGGTCTCTCGCCTCTGGCCATCTCATCTTTCACCAAAGGGTTCAGCCCCTCCCAGAAAAGATCCCTCACTGCCGCAGAGTCCTTTTGCCATCCCAGCACATTTACCAATGCAAAGAATCGGGAGTGGTACTGTCACACCGTTGCCTTGCCCTGCCGCAAGCCGTGCATTTCCTTCCTGGCAACGTCTACATCAATAGTTGATTGAAAACAAGCGTCCATAGCCGCTATAAAAGCGTCCGAATTCCGGAGGGCGGGATCATCCTCGCGCCATAAATTGTGCAGCCAGGATTTAGCTTCCCCATGCAAGTGAGTTATGATGAATCCCACTTTTTCCTCCTCATCTCTAAAGTCTTTTTGAAGCAATTTCAGCGCAAAAACAATGTCTGCTCTAAAGTTGGGATACAATTTCAGGTCCCCATCAAAGTGCGATACTATACTGGCCCCGCTCTTGCCGAGGCCAATACCCTCCGACCTGGTTGCCTGCTTGTACAAATGTTCCCACCTGGCTTGCAGATCTTTGCATCTCGCTTCTGCTTCCTCCTCTCTTTTCCTGGAGACTGCTACTTCTGCCTGCAGCTGATAGACTGCCTCCTGCAGTGCTGCGACTTGGGGTTTCAATAGCCATCGCCTCCTATCTTCGTGAGCTCTCAAAAAAAAAAAATTTTGGAGACGGAGCTTACTGTCAGAGTCGCCTCAGGTCCCAGCTCACCAAGGACCAACGCCAGAGTCTCTGTGTATATGAAAGACTTTATTGAAGTTCATTGCTGGTATTACATCCGTGGCGCGCAACTCTACGTCTGTAGCCTTAGACCGCCGAAGCTCCGTCTGACTCCTCCCCTCCTCGGCACCAGTTTAACAGCCGAGCTTTGCCCCACCTTTTCCGTTTCTCCCTTTGCTCCTTTCTCCTCTGGGTCCTCCTGCCCTCTGGAGTCCCAACCCTCCTGGACTCTTCGGAGGCGGATTCCTCCGACTCCTCCCCCTGCCTCCGGCGGGCTTTGGGACCCGGCTCCCAATCCGGATTCTCTGCTGGCTCGCGCGCCTGTACATTGGAACTTGGCGCGCGCGCCCAGCCAGTCACCTTCCTCCTAACGACCACACTGCTTCTGTCACTGCTCTCCCCCTCGGGGAGGCTAGCTGGGCTCCCTGCTGGTGGAGACGCTGGCCCTGATGCATGGGACTCCTCCCCCCCACTACGCTCTGGTGGGAAAGCTGGTCCTGATCTCCAGCTGCTGCTTTGAGACTCACCGCTGGCCCCCCTTGCCCTAAACCTGGGCGCCTCTTTCTGGGAATCTTCTGATTCACTGGAGATACTCATTGAATCTCTCGGGTCACTGTCATACCCTCCTAGGCTCCCCTCAGATTCACTCTCCAATTCCTCTTCCCCCTGTGGCTGCTCCCCTGAGCCCCTGACAACATGAAATATGCAAAATCCAAGATTCTTCTTTCTATGTAGCTGGAACCCAAAACAACCTGTTTTGTTTTGTTTAGGCTTATTAAACGTCGCTTTGCTATTTGTGGGTGAATGAACACCGAAAGAACAATCCAAGCTTATTTGTTCTCCTTCTATTGTGATGGAACCAAAACACCTACGCTTGATTTCAGCTGATAAGAAACATTTCACTGTGATTTTTGGGTGAATGTGCATTCTAACCACAAAAACACCAATTTGAAATAAGCCCAATCAGAGCTTTATCATATTCTTTTTATGTAGATGGAACCCAAAACACCTTTTTGCTTTGGTTAGGGGTGATTCTGGTGCACACCCAAAAAACACCATGCGAATTGAAATAAGCCCAACCAAAGCTTATTCGTCGTCTTTCTATGCATATGGAAGCGAAAAGATGGTGTTGTGTTATATTTATTAAAATCCAGCACCAAAGAAGCGACCCCCCCCCCCGCCTGCAGGAGCGGAGGGGAGGAATTTGAGAAGTATTTACCTGCAAGGAAGGAGGGAAGTAAAGTTACATCTGCTGCCTCTGATATCTGGGAACGGACTGCCTATGATAGGGAAAGCCTAACTGGGAAGAATTGCCAGCACGTTAAAGGTAAAGATTTCTGATACAACTCTGTGAAAGATACAGTGTTTCTGGAACTGCTTTTTGAATAAAAAGTAACTTTTAAGGACACTGAAATTGTGGCTTTTAATGGTACTGGGGACACATAAGGACTATATTTGTTTTAAAAGTTGCAAAGTGAAATTGGAAGCGTGTCCCCCTAGAGAAGACTATGTTGCAATAACAACTAAGCCACTAAGTAACCAAGCTTTGGAAAATTCCTCTTCAAAACAAATCTACCAGGCGTGAGATTGACCTTGGACTGTACATGAGAGTGTTATGGCAGATGGGAAAGGGGAGATAGAGTCGGCTCAGGAAAGAATTACTAGGTTCGGCAGACTGATATTACACATCATTGAAGGGCAGCAGGTACAGTAGGAGCTGCTGCTTCGCAAGTAAAACCAAAAGTTATGTCATCTGAAGAGTTACTGGCTCAGGCACTTGGCAAAATTAATGCATCTTTGGAAAATTTAGCTAAACAGGTTGCAGAGACAAATAAACAAGTAGTTGAGGCCTCAGCAAAAATTGACTTGAACACTACAAGTATAAATGAATTGGGAAAGAAGGTGAATTCTAATACACAGTCCATTGAAAAGTTACTAGAAGAATCAGCCTCAACTCGAAGGATAGCAGAGGAAGCTAAGGAAATTGCATCTGCTGTCCAAGAGAAGATACCACCGGTATATAAGAAATTAGAAGACCATGATTTGACACTGTCTATGATAGAACTACAAGGAAAGGAGAGAAATTTAAGAATTAGAGCAGTACCTGAAAGTGAGAAAGAAAACCTGGTAGACTTCCTTACAAAGGAATTTACAGATTTTTGGCAACAGGACTTGGGAAAAGAGGAATTTAAGATAGTGGGTGCTTTTAGACTTGGCAGAAGACAAAGAAAGAATAAAGCAAGAGATTGCTTGATCACTTTAAGAACAAAAGAAGAAAGAGACAAAATTCTGAACCTGCACTACCAAAGAACTTAGGAAATTGAAGACGCATTTGAAGAGATTTTCAAGGACATACCCAAACATATCTTGGATGTAAGAGCCTACTACAGAGATTTGGTGGCTCTTTTGAGAAGAAATAAAATACTCTTCAGGTGGGAATTCCCCCAAGGTCTATCTTTTAAATACAGAGGAAGGAAAATAAGAATAAGGACAGTGAATGATAAAGACAAGTTTTTGAAAGATCACGAGGAGGATCTACAGAAGGAAGTGGAATCTGCTGAGGACCCAACTGCATCAGTAAAAGGAATCTTAGACATAGCAAATCTATCATTTGGACTTTTGGGCCCAGGGAAAGATAAACCACCTACAGAAGAAGAACAACAACTTGGTGCTGTTGGAGGTAAAACTAAGTAACTGATCATGGCTCTGCAACTTCTAAGTTGGAACTGTAATGGACTTAATTCCCCTCGAAAGAGAAAAGGTGTTTTTCATATATTAAGAAAAGAACAATTGGACTTGATATGTTTACAGGAAACACATGTAATGAGGCTACACAGGAAAATACTTATCAATAAAAGATTGGGACAAGAGTTTATTTCATCAGACAAGGTCAAAAAGAGAGGAGTGGTGATATATGCGAAAGAGAAACTACTACCGAAATTAATTTTTAAAGATGAACAAGGAAGATATTTGGCAATTGAAATCCAACTTCAAGGAGAGAAATTTCTGATTGTAGGGGTGTATGCACCGAATGAGGGGAAATCCGAATTTTTTAAGAAGTTGCATGAGATCCTTTTGGACTATATGGACTATAATATAATCCTGATGGGGGAAATGAATGGAGTCGTATCTACTAATATGGACAAGGCACAAAAACAGGTAGTCACTAAAGATGGTAGACTACCAAAAACTTTCTTCGAACTGACTGACAATATGGACTTGATTGACATTTGGAGAATTAAGAACCCCCTGGGGAGAGAGGGAACTTTCTTCTCTGAGGCTAAGATGACATGGACTAAGATTGACCAAATTTGGATTACAGTGGTGCCCCGCTAGACGAATGCCTCGCAAGACGAAAAACCCGCAAGACGAAAGGGTTTTTCGGTTTTTGCGACGCTTCGCTAGACGATTTTCCCTATGGGCTTGCATCGCAAGACGAAAGCCCATAGGGAAATCTCGGGGACCTTTTTTTAAATGCTGGCGGTGGGGAGCAAAGCCTTCCCCCCCCTCCGGACTTCAGAAGAGGTCCAGGAAGGCCGGCGGGGGCGAAAGGCTTTGCTCCCCACCGCCAGCATTTTAAAAGCGGTCCGGGATAGCAGGGAAGCGCTTCCCGCTATCCCGGACGGCTTTTGAAGGCAGGCAGGGGGGGCAAAGACTTTTGCCCCCCCTGCCTGCCTAACCGGGGGCTTTTAAATCGCCCCGGGACTGTCCGGGGCGATTTAAAAGCCCCCGGACGGCTTTTGAAGCCTCCCCCCCGCCCGGCTTCGGGGCATCATCCCGATGCCGGGCGGTGGGGCAGGAACGCCTCCCCCAGCCGCCCGGCTTCGGGGCATCGTCCCGATGCCGGGCGGTGGGGCAGGAACGCCTCCCCCAGCCGCCCGGCTTCGGGGCATCGTCCCGATGCCGGGCGGTGGGGCAGGAAAGCCTCCCCCAGCCGCCCGGCATCGGAACGATGTCCCGAAGCCGGGCGGCCGGGCGGGAAAGCCTCCCCCCCCGCCCGGCTTCGGGGCATCGTCCCGATGCCGGGCGGTGGGGCAGGAACGCCTCCCCCAGCCGCCCGGCATCGGAACGATGTCCCGAAGCCGGGCGGCCGGGCGGGAAAGCCTCCCCCCCCGCCCGGCTTCGGGGCATCGTCCCGATGCCGGGCGGTGGGGCAGGAAAGCCTCCCCCAGCCGCCCGGCATCGGAACGATGTCCCGAAGCCGGGCGGCCGGGCGGGAAAGCCTCCCCCCTCCGCCCGGCTTCGGGGCATCGTCCCGATGCCGGGCGGTGGGGCAGGAACGCCTCCCCCAGCCGCCCGGCATCGGGGCATCGTCCCGATGCCGGGCGGTGGGGCAGGAACGCCTCCCCCAGCCGCCCGGCTTCGGGGCATCGTCCCGATGCCGGGCGGTGGGGCAGGAAAGCCTCCCCCAGCCGCCCGGCATCGGAACGATGTCCCGAAGCCGGGCGGCCGGGCGGGAAAGCCTCCCCCCCGCCCGGCTTCGGGGCATCGTCCCGATGCCGGGCGGTGGGGCAGGAAAGCCTCCCCCAGCCGCCCGGCATCGAGGCATCGTCCCGATGCCGGGCGGTGGGGCAGGAAAGCCTCCCCCAGCCGCCCGGCATCGGAACGATGTCCCGAAGCCGGGCGGCCGGGCGGGAAAGCCTCCCCCCCCCGCCCGGCTTCGGGGCATCATCCCGATGCCGGGCGGTGGGGCAGGAACGCCTCCCCCAGCCGCCCGGCATCGGGGCATCGTCCCGATGCCGGGCGGTGGGGCAGGAACGCCTCCCCCAGCCGCCCGGCTTCGGGGCATCGTCCCGATGCCGGGCGGTGGGGCAGGAAAGCCTCCCCCAGCCGCCCGGCATCGGAACGATGTCCCGAAGCCGGGCGGCCGGGCGGGAAAGCCTCCCCCCCGCCCGGCTTCGGGGCATCGTCCCGATGCCGGGCGGTGGGGCAGGAAAGCCTCCCCCAGCCGCCCGGCATCGGGGCATCGTCCCGATGCCGGGCGGTGGGGCAGGAACGCCTCCCCCAGCCGCCCGGCATCGGGGCATCGTCCCGATGCCGGGCGGTGGGGCAGGAAAGCCTCCCCCAGCCGCCCGGCATCGGAACGATGTCCCGAAGCCGGGCGGCCAGGCGGGAAAGCCTTTGTCCCCCCTGCCTGCCTTCCCAGGGGCTTTTAAATCGCCCCGGACAGCGGAGAAGTCCTCCGCTGTCCCGGGCGATTTTAAAATGCCGCCCGCCAGAAGAGGTCGGGGGAAGGCTTTTTCCATAGGAACGCATTAATTGATTTTCAATGCATTCCTATGGAAAACCGTGCATCGCAAGACGAAAAACTCGCAAGACGAAGAGACTTGCGGAACGAATTAATTTCGTCTTGCGAGGCACCACTGTACTAGAGGAATGGCACCAAAGATAAAGTGGAAATCTGCCCTAAAACTTGCTCTGACCATAATGCTGTAAAGATGGAGATGAAGCAAACAACAACCAGCACCTTCAGATGGAGGATGAATGACACCTTATTTAGAGATGAAGAAGAAGAAGAGTTTGGATTTGATATCCCGCTTTTCACTCCCCTTCAGGAGTCTCAAAGCGGCTAACATTCTCCTTTCCCTTCCTCCCCCACAACAAACACTCTGTGAGGTGAGTGGGGCTGAGAGACTTCAAAGAAGTGTGACTGGCCCAAGGTCACCCAGCAGCTGCATGTGGAGGAGCGGAGACGCGAACCCGGTTCCCCAGATTACGTGACTACCGCTCTTAACCACTACACCACACTGGCTCTCAGATGAAGAAGTATATAAGAAGGCCAAAAAAACTTTGAGAGATTATTTTGAAATAAATATGTCAACAGATGTTGAAAAAAGAGTAATCTGGGACGCAAGTAAAGCTGTGATGAGAGGGTTTCTGATACAACAGAATGCAATAAAGAAGAGAAGTCAAAATGAGAAAAAAGACAAAATTTTAGAGAAAATAAAAGAAGGGGAGAAAAAACTGAGAGTAAAGCCAAAGTCTCCGGAGATTTTGAGAGAAATAAAACTCTATCAAGTACAATACATGGGATTGATGAATCAGGAAATAGAATGGAAAACTAAACAAATGAAACAGAAGACATTTGAATCAGCGAATAAATGTGGGAAGCTATTGGCTTGGCAATTGAAAAAATGACAAAAATACCATCACAAACTTGGAAGTAGAAGGGAAAGACATACATAACCAAAATGAGATTAGGAATTGCTTCCAGAAGTACTTCAAACAACTATATGCACAAGGGCCACAGAATGAAATGGACATTGTTTTTTGAAAACAAATGGATTACAAAAAAATTCACAAGAAAGTAAATTAATGTGGAACTGTAAAATATCTGACCAGGAGATAGAAGGGGCCATCCAAAATATGCAACTAGGCAAGTCTCCAGGACCGGATGGGCTGACCTCCAGATATTATAGATCTTTGAAAGAGTGGTTATTACAACCTCTGAAGGAAGTCTGCAATGAAATTTTGGAAGGGAAAAGGGCACCAGAGTCGTGGAAGGAGGCTTATATTACACTAATACCGAAAACAGAGACTGAAAAGACTCAACTTAAGAACTACCATCCCATATCCTTATTAAATGTGGATTACAAAATTTTTGCTGACATTTTGGCTAAGAGACTGAAAAAAGTATTGATGGAGGAGATCCATAAGGATCAAGCGGGCTTTCTTCCGGGAAGACATCTATCGGACAATTTGAGGAACATAATTGACATTTTGGAAAAGTTAGAAGTGAATATAAACACTAAAGCAGTTTTGATATTTGTGGATGCAGAGAAAGCTTTTGACAACATCTCTTGGAGTTTTATGAAAGAACCTACAGGGTATGGGGGTGGGTCAAGGTTTTGAGAATGGTATAGGTGCAATATATTCTGAACAAAAGGCCAAATTAATTGTAAATAACGTGGTCACGGAAGAATTCAAGATTGAAAAAGGGACACGACAGGGATGCCCAATTTCCCCATTGCTTTTTATATCGGTCCTGGAGGTCCTGCTGAACATGATTAGAAGGGACCGGTTGGTTAAAGGTATACAGGTCGGAGCCAAACAGTACAAATTGAGAGCTTTTCAAGATGACTTAGTCTTAACGTTACAGGAGCCAGAATCTAGTACTAAAAGGGTTTTGGAACTAATTCAAGAGTTTGGTCAGGTGGCAGGATTTAAACTGAATAAGGCAAAAACTAAGGTGTTAGAGAAAAATCTAACACTGATTGAAAGAGAGAGGTTCCAGAATGAAACAGGTCTGACTGTGGTTAAGAAGGTGAAATGCCTGGGGATTAATATGACAGCTAAAAATGGGAACTTGTTTAAAGATAACTATGAAAAATGTTGGATGGAAGTGAAAAAAGATTTAGAAATTTGGTCAAATTTGAAGCTTTCCTTGTTGGGCCGAATCACAGCTATAAAGATGAATGTATTGCCTAGAATGTTGTTTTTATTTCAAACATTGCAAATTGTGGACAAGATGGACTGTTTCAAGAAGTGGCAGAAAGATATTTCTAGATTTGTCTGGCAGGGCAAGAAGCCTAGAATAAAATTTAAGATATTAACGGATGCAAAGGAAAGGGGTGGATTTGCCCTGTCAGACTTTATTATGAATCAGCAGCATTTTGCTGGCTGAAAGTGGCTGCTTCTTGAGAATACAGACATTCTGGATTTAGAAGGTTTTAACAATGTATTTGGGTGGCATGCATATTTGTGGTATGACAAGGTTAAAGCACATAAAGCATTCAAAAATTACATGGTTAGGAGAGCGTTGTTTAACGTTTGGATTAGATATAAGGACTTATTGGAAAATAAAACCCCAAGGTGGTTGTCACCGATGGAAGCGAAAGCACAGAGAAAGCTCAATATGGAGGCCAAATGGCCGAAATATTGGGAAACTTTGGAACAAGAAGGTCATAGACTGAAATTGCAGAGTTTTGAGAAACTAAAGAACAAAGTGCGAGACTGGCTTCATTATTATCAGATAATGGAGGCATATAATTTGGATAAGAAAATCGGCTTCCAGGTGGAAAAATCAAAATTGGAAACAGAACTGTTAGAACCTAAAACTAAGATTTTGTCAAAGATGTATAACTTGCTGCTGAAATGGAATACTCAGGATGAGACGGTTAAATCAGCCATGATTAAATGGGCACAAGATGTAGGACATAACATTATGTTTGCTGACTGGGAAAAGTTGTGGACCACAGGTATGAAATTTAGGGCATGTAATGCCTTAACGGAGAATATCATGAAAATGATATACAGGTGGTACATGACCCCAGTCAAGCTGGCAAAAATTTATCACTTGCCCGATAATAAATGCTGGAAATGTAAGGAAAGTGAAGGTACATTCTTTCACCTTTGGTGGACGTGCCCAAGGCTTTCTGGGAAATGATTTATAATGAACTAAAAAAGGTATTTAAATATACATTCCTGAAGAAACCAGAGGCCTTTCTTCTAGGCATAGTCGGCCAACAGGTGCCAAAGAAGGATAGAACTTTTTTTATGTATGCTACAACAGCAGCAAGAATACTTATGGCAAAGTACTGGAAGACACAGGATTTGCCCACTCTGGAAGAATGGCAGTTGAAGATGATCGATTACATGGGATTGGCAGAAATGACTGGCAGAATCCGTGACCAGGGAGAAGAGTCGGTGGAAGAAGATTGGAAGAAATTTAAGGATTATCTACAGAAATATTGTAAAATTAATGAATGTTAGAATGATGTTGGATGGAATGTAAGAGGTTTTCAGCTGTAATGTTCTGAGGGATAGGGAAAAAAAGAGAGAGGTGGAATTAGGTTAAGAATTATGGTTAAGGATTTGCTGAATTAATAATTTGAATTGGAATACAAAAAGGGGAGCCCAAAACACCGTTTTACTTTGGTTGGGGGTGATTCTGGTGCACAGGCAAAAAAACAGCATGCGAATTGATATAAGCCCAATCAAAGCTTACTCGTCGTCTTTCTACGCATATGGAAGCTAAAAGACGGTGTGGTGTTATTTTGGTCTCATTATTCACACTTTGCGTATTCTGGGTCACTGTGCATTAACACCAAAACAGGACTTGAAATAAGCGAAATCCAAGATTCTTCTTTCTATGTAGCTGGAACCCATATCAACCTGTTTGGCTTTGTTTAGGCTCATTACACTTCACTTTGCTATTTGTGGGTAAATGAACACCGCAAGAACATTTCAAGCTTATTCGTCCTCTTTCTATTGAGATGGAACGAAAACACCTATCCTTGATTTGGGCTTATAACAAACCTTTCACTCTGCGATTTCTGGGTCAATGTGCATTGACCCAGAACACGACGTCGTGACTGTGTCAATGTGCATTGACCAAAGAACACGACTTGAAATAAGCTAAATCCAAGATTCTTCTTTCTATGTAGCTTGAACCCACAGCAACCTGTTTGGCTTTGTTTAGGGTTATTACACTTTGATTTGCTATTTGTGGGTGAATGAACACCGAAAGAACCATCCAAGCTTATTTGTCCTCTTTCTATTGAGATGGAAAGAAAACACCTATGCTTGATTTGGTCTTATAACAAACATTTCACTGCGATTTTTGGGTGAATGTGCATTCTAACCCCCAAAACACCAATTTGAAAGAAGCCCAATCAGAGCTTTATCATCTTCTTTTTATGTAGATGGAACCTGTCAGGGAACTGCCATCGGAGCTAGAGGAGGTGGCTAGGCTCCCGAGCGATGCTGGAGAGGGGCCCAGCAGGGGGAGAGGCAGCCCATCTGCCGGGGAAGGCAATCAGCGTAACACCAGGGGTGAAGGGGGGCTGATGGGGGAATCGGCGAAGGGGCTCCAGGACTCCTCGCCGGAGACCAGCGGGGAGAGCACGGATCCTCCGCTGCCCACACCCACCCTGCGCAGAAGACTTTCACGCAGGGAGAGTAGGAGGAGACTTGGCGTCAAAGAACTTCTGTGTTGGAAGAAGTTCAACAAACGCCCACTGACAGATTCTGCTAGTGACTGAGCAGCCACGAAGCGAAGGGCTGTCCAGACAAGAAAGGTTTAACCAGGCAACCAAGCCCAGAGTGGCAGTAACTTACTGTCAGGGGTTCAGGGAGAGAGGCACAGGTGAGGGAGGAGACTGAGAGCGAGGGGGAAGAATCCCAGGACGGCGAGGAAGAGGATGACAATGACTTGAGGGATTCCATGAGTCTTTCAAGTGAATCGGAGGATTCCCAGAAGGGGGCGCCTGTGGTCAGGCCAAGGGGAGTCACAGAGGGGACTCGTCAGGAGCAGGGGAGCAGCAGGGGAACCCAAAGTGGGAGTTGGGAGTCGGGACCGGCTTCTCCGCCGGAGTGCAGTGAAGGGGGTGGAGATTCCAGTGTGAAAGGAGAAGCAGGTCAGAAAGCAGAGAGGGAGGGGAGATCGGAGCAGGACATCCTCCCGGAAGGGGAGGAGAGTAGTGCAGGGAGTAGTGTAACTGTCAAGAGGAAGGTTAGAAGTTGCGAACGCGCGCCAAGTTCAAATGTGGAGGCGCGCGGAAGTACAGGGAGCCCGGAGGAGGAGCCAGGTCCCAAAGCACGCAGGAGGGGGGAAGAGTTGTCTGGGGATTCAGCATCAGGGGAATCCAGGAGGGGCGAAACCCCAGGGGGCAGGAAGACCCTGCGGAAAAGGAAGGAAAGGAAGAGGTGGAGCAGCACAAGCCTCTTAAACTGGTGCAGAGGAGGGACTGACTCAGAGGGAACTTCAGCGGTCTAAGCGTAACAGACGTGGGGCTGCACGCCTCGGCTGTGGAGCGTACAATGTACTGCAATAAACATCTTTGTATATAAACTGGACTTGGCGTTGGTCTCTTGTGAGCTGGGACCTGAGGCAGCCCTGACAGTAAGTCCCCTCTCGAAAAGAACGCAAAATTTTTTTTGCAAAGCTCACGAAGTTTGGCAGCCATGAATGCGGAAGAACAGTTAGCAGCCCTCCGAAACGCAGTCACCGAGCTTTCCCCTGCGGTAGTGGTCTCCCAGAAGAAGAGTGATGAAGCGGAGGCGCGATGCCAAGATCTGCAAGCCAGGTGGGAACGTGCGTGCAAAGAGGGGTTCCCCGGGTCCAGATCAGAGGGAATCGGACTCGGAAGGCGGGGGGGCAGTTTAGTAGCCCACTTCGATGGGAACCTGAAGCACTATCCCAGTTTCAGAGCAGACGTCGTATATGCGCTGCATTTGCTTCGGACAGACTTTAAAGATGAGGAGGAAAAAGTGGGTTTTATTGTGTCCCATTTGCATGGGGACGCTAGAGCTTGGCTGCGCAATTTGTGGCGCGAAGATGGTCCTGCCCGCCGAGATTCTAACAAATTTATCAAAGCTATGGACGCTTGCTTCCAGTCTACCGTGGACGTTGATGTTGCGCGACGGGAGATGCACGGATTGCGGCAGGGAAAAGCGACAGTGCGTCAGTACCATTCTCGCTTTTTTGCATTGCTGACTGTACTGGGCTGGGAAAAAGACTCCCTAGCAGTGAGAGATTTGTTTTGGGAGGGGCTCCATGGCTCCATTAAGGATGAATTAGCCAGGGGAGACAGACCTCAGACCCTAGCAGACGTCGTGCAGAGGGCACTCATGATTGGAGTGCGCCACGAAGAACGTCCTTGGCACAGTGAGGAAGGTTGCCAGGTGCGCGCGCCAGCGAGAGCGCCTCCTTTTATTCCCAGGGATTTGGGCCATGCGCATCCCTCGCCGCTGCTGAGGCAGGGGGAGGAACCGATGGAGCTTGGTGTTGCTAAGGCTCAGACAGCGGCCGGAGCCCCAGCATCCGGTGCAGTCAAGGCGAAGCCTCCTAGAGGGAGCAGGAAGTGTTACATCTGTGACAGTGCGCAGCACATGGCTAAAGAGTGTCCCCAGAGGCTCCAGAAGCACACTGCAGCATTAGCAACAGTAGCAGCAGAGGTGCTTCACGAAGAGCAGTTTCAGGGAAACGGCAGTGCCTGGCTGGAAGCAGAAATGCTGGGGCTCAGCCAGGCGAGTCAGTAAAACAGTCCCCAGCGATTTTGCAACACAGAGACCCCTTACCACCCAAGCCAGTGGTGCAGCTCACTGCAACGCTACAGCTGCCTAATGGAACCGCCCTGGAAGTCCCCATTACAATCGACTCCTGTAGCAACGCGGACTTTGTGGGGGTGCAGTTCATCAAGCAGCATCGCATAGCGCTTCTACCAGCCACGCTGCCCCTGAACGTCGTCACGGTCGATGGCAGGAAGTTGCTGGGCGGGCAAGTTGTACAACAGATGCCACCCATGGTGATGCAGATTGGGAATCATCGCGAGGTCATTAGCTTCAACGTCACCCGCCTCTCAGACACGCCTATAGTGTTGGGCATGAGCTGGCTGGAAAGGCACAGTCCAGCAGTAGCGTGGTACCAGTGGCAGCTCACCTTTGGCTCATCTTACTGTGCACAACATTGCATCCAGACAAGCGAGGAGGAAGCCCAGGAAGAAGGGCGGCAGCTACACCTCGGCATGGTGCAGGCAGTCCCCAACAAGTACAAGGGATTTTTGGAGGTCTTCTGCGAAAAGGAAGCTGACCAGTTGCCACCCCACCGACCTTACGACTGTGCGATTGACCTTTTACCAGGGGCGACGCTGCCGACAGCAAAGCTGTATTCCATGTCTGAGGATGAGATGCAAGAACTCAGGGAGTTCATAGACCACAATTTGAAGCGGGGATTCATCCGGGAATCCAAAGCAGTGGGGGGCAGTCCTGTGTTTTTCGTGAAGAAGAAGGACACGCCCCAAAAGAGACTCATTGTGGACTATCGGGCCATAAACTCGATGACAAAGCCCAAGGCTTTTCCCATGCCCAAGATTGGCGACCTGCTAGCGACGGTGAGGAAGGGGAGGATCTTCACCAAGTTGGATCTGCGCGGAGCATACAATCTCATACGCATGCGTGAGGGCGATGAGTGGAAGACGGCCATGTTCACGCCGCTGGGCACGTATGAATACAGAGTTATGCCTTTTGGTCTCCAAAATGGATCCCACTGTTTCCAAGCATTTATGCACCACGTGCTAGCAGGACTCCTCTACAAGAAGTGTGTGGGCTTCCTCGACGACATCCTGATCTTCTCGGAATCGCCGGAAGCTCACGAGAGGGACATAAAGGAGGTCTTGCAGAGACTACGAGAACACAGACTCTACGCCAAACTGGAGAAGTGCTAGTTCGACGTGACGGAGGTGGATTTCCTGGGCTACAGGCTATCCGACAAGGGACTAGCCATGGACAGCGTCAAGGTCCACGCGGTGTTGGACTGGAAGAGCCCGCGCAATCGGAAGGAGGTCCAGAGGTTCGTCGGTTTCGCCAACTTTTACCGCAAATTCATCAGAGGTTTCACGAAGGAGACGGCAGCAATCACGGACACTCTTAGTTCCAAGAAGAAGAAGTTCACCTGGACGGACCAGGTGGAGCAGTCCTTTCAGAAGCTTAAGAGCCTCTTCGCATCCGAGGAACAGCTGCTACACGTGAATCCCGGCAGTCCCATGCGGGTCGAGACTGACGCATCCGACAGAGCGGTGGGGGCCGTCCTTTTGCAGGAGGATCCGCAAGGGAACTGGAGGCCCTGCGCTTTCTACTCCCGGAAGCTCAGCAAGTCGGAACAGAACTACACCATCTGGGACAGGGAGCTGTTGGCCATTCACGCGGCTTTCAAAGCGTGGCGGCACTTCCTCATAGGAGCCAAGCACACCGTGCAGGTCCGCACGGACCACAAGAATCTCGAGTATTGGCGCACGGTGAAGCTCCAGAGCCAGAGGCACATACGCTGGGCGGAATTCTTCGCGGATTTCGACTTCCGAATAGAGTACATCCCGGGGGATTCCAATGTCATAGCAGATGCGCTCTCCAGGAAACCGCAATATCTCGAGGAAGCGGCAACAGTGGCAGCCAAGCACATTTTCGCACCACAGGCGTGGGCGTGCGCTTCAGCCGTCGTTGACCTGGACGCGGTGCGACGCGCGCTGCAAACGGATCAGTTTTCACGTTCCAAGATGGAAGAGCTGCGCAGAGGTACAGCAAGGGACGACGAGTTCCAGATACGCGACGGTCTGCTAACTCGCAAAGGTGCCCTCTACGTGCCAGGGGACGACCTCCACGCAAAGGTTCTGCAGCAGTTGCACGACGCAGCCAGCGCGGGCCATTTCGGCAAAGAGAAGACAGCAGACTTGGTAGCCAGGGACTTTTGGTGGCCCCAAATGTGAGGAGAGGTCACAGATTATGTCGCCAGGTGTGACACCTGTCAGAGTTCCAAGCCAGTGCACAAGAAGCCAGCGGGACTACTGGAACCGCTGGAGACGCCACTGCAGCCGTGGGAGCGGGTGGCGCTGGACTTTGTTACTGATCTGCCCAGCTCCCGAGGCAAGACGGCAGTACTCGTGGTTGTAGATCTGTTCACCAAGATGGCGCACTTCATTCCTTGCGCGAAGGTGGCGACAGCGGAACAGACCGCCAAACTGTTCATAGACCACGTATTCAGGGTGCATGGCTTGCCACGGTCCATCCTGTCCGACCGGGGGCGCCAGTTCGTTTCCAGTTTCTGGCAGAAGCTCCTAGGCATCCTGAACGTCAAGATCAACTTAGCGTCGGCAAGACATCCACAGACCAACGGCCAAGCGGAGAGGGTCAACGCCATCATGCAGAAGTACCTGAGATGCTATGCCAATCAACGACCTGCAGCTTGGGTGGACTACCTGCCGATGGCCGAGTTTGCCTACAACAACACGAAGCACGCGTCAACGGGGGTGACACCGTTCTTCGCCAACAGTGGGCGACATCCCAGAACCTTCCCGGGGTTGGTGACGACGGGGGAGGGGGAGCAGCAGGGAGCTGACCATTTCGCAGCAGAACTGCAGGAGGTGCATGAGGAGCTTCGGCGGCACTTGGAGCTAGCTAAACAAGCCTATAAAGTGCAGGCGGACAAACACAGGAGGGCAGGAGAAGACATCCAGGTGGGGGACTGGGTATGGTTAGCAGCCCAAGCGGTGCCGGCCAAGTCGTTAGCTAAAAAGAAGCTAGGACACAGGCAGCTAGGGCCGAACCAAGTTGAGGCCAGGATCAATCCCGTAGCTTTTCGATTGACCCTCCCGGAAGGTTCCAGAATGCACCCGGTCTTTCATAGGTCAGTGCTCACACCCTACAAGGCCCCACACAGATTTCAGGAGTCAGGGACGGCACCAGACCCACGCAGAGAGTCACCAAAAGGGGGGAGGTCACCGAGGGCTGAGCCACTCAACGAGGTTACAGAAATTCTGGACTCGAGATGGGGGGAAGAGGGAGTAGAATATATTCTCGCCAGAGAAGGTACCCCAGCCAGCGCCAACAGTTGGGTGCCGGACTACGCTCTAGAGGAACCTCTTCTCAAAGACGAGTTCCGTGCCCTTTTCCCACACAGGCCCATGCCAGCCGAGTATTTCGACGACTGGCTGTTTACGCCCACACTTTCAGCCAGCACTTTCCGGGGGTTCTCCTCCGCAGAGGAGACGACACCAGAATCGAGCCCTCCAAGGGGATCGTGCTCGGGGGTGGACACGGACCCCTCTTACTGGTGGGACGATCAACCAGAAGAGGACTGGCGCAGGAGGTGGATGAGGGGGCCTTGGCAAACAGCACCAGATGAAGTAACAAGGGGAGAGGAGACCGAGAATGAGTTGGGGGACGAACCCGAGTTCGAGCACACATACACTGAACTGGAAGCAGAGGAGATCGACGTCGACGACCTGTGCCCAGCATCTACCCCCGCAACGACGGAGCTCCCAGAACCTGCGTCCGAGGGGCGGGAGGGGGGAAGGGGGGCTTCGAGGGGGGATGGATGTCAGGGGTTCAGGGAGAGAGGCACAGGTGAGGGAGGAGACTGAGAGCGAGGGGGAAGAATCCCAGGACGGCGAGGAAGAGGATGACAATGACTTGAGGGATTCCATGAGTCTTTCAAGTGAATCGGAGGATTCCCAGAAGGGGGCGCCTGTGGTCAGGCCAAGAGGAGTCACAGGGGGGACTCGTCAGGAGCAGGGGAGCAGCAGGGGAACCCAAAGTGGGAGTTGGGAGTCGGGACCGGCTTCTCCGCCGGAGCGCAGTGAAGGGGGTGGAGATTCCAGTGTGACAGGAGAAGCAGGTCAGAAAGCAGAGAGGGAGGGGAGATCGGAGCAGGACATCCTCCCGGAAGGGGAGGAGAGTAGTGCAGGGAGTAGTGTAACTGTCAAGAGGAAGGTTAGAAGTTGCGAACGCGCGCCAAGTTCAAATGTGGAGGCGCGCGGAAGTACAGGGAGCCCGGAGGAGGAGCCAGGTCCCAAAGCACGCAGGAGGGGGGAAGAGCTGTCTGGGGATTCAGCTTCAGGGGAATCCAGGAGGGGCGAAACCCCAGGGGGCAGGAAAGCCCTGCGGAAAAGGAAGGAAAGGAAGAGGTGGAGCAGCACAAGCCTCTTAAACTGGTGCAGAGGAGGGACTGACTCAGAGGGGACTTCAGCGGTCTAAGCGTAACAGACGTGGGGCTGCACGCCTCGGCTGTGGAGCGTACAATGTACTGCAATAAACATCTTTGTATATAAACTGGACTTGGCGTTGGTCTCTTGTGAGCTGGGACCTGAGGCAGCCCTGACACTTACGCACGAGCAACCCCTATAACCATTACAGAACCCAAAACACCTTTTTGCTTTGGTTGGGGGTGATACTGGTGCACACCCAAAAAACAGCATGCGAATTGAAATAAGCGAAATCAAAGCTTATTTGTCGTCTTTCTACGCATATGGAAGTGAAAAGACGGTGTTGTGTTATTTTGGTCTCATTACACACGCTTTGAGATTTCTGGGTCAATGTGCATTACCAAAACACGACTTGAAATAAGCGAAATCCAAGATTATTCTTTCTATCTAGCTGGAAGCCCAAACAACCTGTTTGGCTTTGTTTAGGCTTATTACACTCCGCTTTGCTGTTTGTGGGTGAATGAACACCGAAAGAACCATGCAAGCTTATTCGTCCTCTTTCTATTGAGATGGAACCAAAACACCTATGCTTGATTTGGGCTGAAAAGAAACATTTCACTCTGCGATTTTTGGGTGAATGTGCATTCTAACCCTAAAAACACCAATTTGAAATAAGCCCAATCAGAGCTTTATCATCTTCTTTTTATGTACATAGAACACAAAACACCTTTTTGCCTTGGTTGGGGTTGATTCTGGTGCACACCCAAAAAACACCATGCAAATTGAAATAAGCCCAATTAAAACTTATTCGTCTTTTTTCTACGAATATGGAAGCGAAAAGACGGTCTTGTGTTATTTTGGTCTCATTACACACACTTTGAGATTTCTGGGTCAATGTGCATTAACTCCAAAGAACACGACTTGAAATAAGCGCACAGAGAATACATAGCCTCGAACGCATCCAACGCAGCCTTGGTGATTAGAACCCTGTACTCCAAGAAACAGGCACAAACTGTCAAAGTTGCCTTGCGACTCTTTAAAATGAAAGGCCTCCCTCTTCTGTTGGTGGGCATTGCCTTGGGCTCACGTAGGGACTTTGAAAAATTGGAATCTATCCAAACCCAATTCCTCAGGGCCATACTCAGGATCCCCCCCTCTGTGGCAGGCGCGATCATGAGACTGGAAACAGGTTGTCAAGCCTTTAGGAATGTGGCCCTGAAAGCGAAGCTATGGCTATGGCTCAAGCTCTGTTTCAGACCGGTGGGTTTGGCCCCCTTGATTCTGAGGGATAACTTTAAATCTCCATGGGAAGGGGAGATAGTGGAGGAAGTGCAGAAGTGTGGGTTGTCCTCCCTTTATCTAGAGTCCATGACGTATAGGCAAAGGCGGTGATCGCTCAAAGATTAAGGGATATTGCCAGACAGGAGGACATAGCCCGTGTGAAACCTGGGTTGTTTCTGGGGGAGCAGTTGTATCGGGCTGCTCCAGCTCGCCACCTGGCGGATATCCACTACGTGGAATACCGCAGACCAGTGGCGTAGCATGGGGGGTGCAAGGGGGGCCAGCCGCACCGGGCTCAACATCTGGGGTTAGGGCAAATCCACGAGTTAGGGGGCGCAAATTACTTGCCTTGCCCCGGGTGCTGACAACCCACGCTACTCCACTGCCGCAGACTATTTACTGCGGCTAGGCTGAATGTTCTTGATTCGGCGGTTCTGAAGGGAAGATATGGAGGAGTCCCATATGACCAGAGATTATGCCACTGTGCATTGGGTGAGGTAGAATCCACAGAGCACATTTTACTGAGCTGTCCCATCTACAACGATTTAAGACAGTATCTTATAACTCCATACTTACCCCAGCTCAGTTCCCGACAAAGAGGAAAGCAGACAGCATATCTGCTAAATAAGTCTTCTGGGAAAACAACTTTGTCAGTGGCTAAATTCCTTTTCCTGGCACTTAAGTGTCGGAAACGTATAACTGAATGTTTTGATGTGGGTTATGTGTGAGAGGTCTAGTACTGTGGCCCTACTTTATTTATGTACCCCTATGATGTTATACTTTATAATTATTGTGTAATGTTTTATTTCTGACTATCTGTCGAATAAAGGAAATTGATTGATTGATTGATTGACTTGAAATAAGCGAAATCCAACATTATTTATTCTATGTAGCTGGAACCCAAAATGAACCTGTTTGGCTTTGTTTAGGCTTATTACACTTCGCTTAGCTAGGGTTAGGGTTAGTTAGGGTTAGGGTTAGGGTTACGGTGAATGAACACCGAAAGAATAATCCAAGCTTATTCGTCCTCTTCCTATTGAGATGGAACCAAAACACCTATGCCTGATTTGGGCTGATAAGAAACATGTCTGTCAGAGCCACCCGTCTGGTCCCAGCTCACAAGAGACCCAATTCCAATCCGGTTTATTTACAGAAAGTCTTTATTGAAGATCATGGTTGCGTTTACATTCCATCTTTGTGACTCTACGTCTGTACCGTTAGATCGCTGAAGTACCCTCTGAATCTGTCCCGCCTCGGCACCAATTTAAGAGGCTTGTGCTGGACCACCTCTTCCTCTCCTTCCTTTTCCGCAGGGTCTTTCTGCCCCCCTGTGTTCCCCCTCGCCGGGACTCGCCCGAGGCTGAATCCTCTGACGCCTCCGCCCCCCTCCTTCTCGCTTTGGGGCCGGGCTCCTCCCCAGGGCTCTCCTCACTTCCGCGCGCCTCTACATTTGAACTTGGCGCGCGTACGTTGCTTTTGACCTTTCTCTCGACCGCTACACTGCTCCCGGTGCTACTCTCCACCCCTTCCGGCTGAGCGTCCTGCTCCGATTTTCTCCCCCTGTCTCCTTCACGCTCTGCTCCCTCTGACACCCTGGTAACTCCACCCCCTTCACTCCGTTCCGGCTGAGAAGCTGGCTCCTGTGTCCTACTCCTACTGAGGCTTCTCCCTTCGCTCCCCTGTTCCTCCCTGCTTCCCCCTTGGTCCCCCTTTGGTCTGACCAGGGGGGCTCCCTTCTGGGAGTCTTCTGACTCACTGGACAAACTCATGGACGACCTTTGGTCATCGTCATCCTCCTCCTCATCTCTCTGGGATTCTTCCCCCTCGCTCTCTGTCTCCTCCCCCATCTGCTCTTCTCTCCCTGAAACCCTGACAATGTCACTCTCCGATATTTGGGTGAATGTGCAATCTAACACCAATTTGAAATAAGCCCAATAAGAGCTTTATCATCTTCCTTTTATGTAGATGGAACCCAAAAGACCGTTTGTCTTTGGTTGGGGGTGATTTTGGTGCACACCCAAGAAACACCATGCGTATTGAAATAAGCCAAATCAACGCTTATTCGTTTTCTTTCTACGCATATGGAAGCGAAAAGATGGTGTTGTGTTATTTTGGTCTCATTAAACATATTTTGCGATTTCTGGGTCAATATGCATTAACACCTGTCAGGAGCTGCCCTAGGTCCCAGCTCACAAAGGACCAACGCCAGTCCGTTGCTGTTTACAAAGGTCTTTATTGAAGTTCAGTTTCCATTTCAAAGCCGCGGCGCGCAGCCCTACGTCTCAAACCCTAGACTGTTGAAGCTGCGTCTCTGCTTTCCCCTTCGGGGAGGCTAGCTGGGCTCCCTGCTGGAGGAGACGCTGGCCCTGATGCATGTGGCTCTTCCCCCCCACTACGCTCTTGTGGGGAAGCTGGTCCTGATCTCCAGCTGCTGCTTTGGGAGTCCCCGCTGGCCTCTTGTTTCTGGTGCGTCCCCCCTGGGACCCTCCCTTGCCCTGGCCATAGGCGCCCCCTTCTGGGAATCTTCTGATTCGCTGGAGAAGCTCATGGAATCTCTCAGTTCACTGTCATACTCCCCTACACTTCCCTCAGATTCTTCCCCTTCGCTCTCCATTCCCTCTCTTCCCTGTGCCTCTGCTCCTGAGCCCCTGACATCCATCCCCCCTCGAAGCCCCCCTTCCCCCCTCCCCCTCTTTAGGTGCGGATTCCGGGTGCTCCAGTTCTGTGGGGGTGAGTGCAGGATACAGTTCTTCCCCCCTGGTGTGCAGCCGGCCAGCTGGATCCGGCCAGTCCGTAATGGGCTCGTCGGCATCTATCTCCTCTGCTTCCATCTCTCTGCAGCTGTGCTCGTAACCAGGATCCTCCCCCAACACGTCCATGTCCCTCTCTCCCCCTGTTGCCTCGGGTGATGCTGCGTGTAAGGGCCCCCTCAGCAGTTCCCTGCTCCACCCCACCTCCGGTTGAGTGTCCCACCAATAAGAGCGGTCTGTGACAAACCCCAAGAGCGATCCCTCAGGAGAGCTTGTTTCTGGCGCCGTTTCCTCAGCTGAAGAGAACCCCTGGAACGTGCTGGCTGAAAGTGTGGGTGTGAAAAGACATTTGTCGAAATAATCTGCTGGCATAGGTCTGTGTGGGAAGAGTCCATGGAACTCGTCTTTGAGGTAGTGCTCCTCCACGGCATAGTACGTTCCCTGGCGAGGAGATATTCAACCCCCTCTTCCCCCCATCTCGAGTCCAAAATCTCCATGACCTCGTTGAGTGGCACCGACCTCGGTGACCTCCCCCTTGTTGGTGATTTGCGTGGTGGGTCTGGTGCGGTCCCTGGCGCCTGAAACCTGTGGGGTTCCCTGTAGGGTGTGAGCACTTGTCAGGGGCTCAGGAGCAGAGGCACAGGAAAGGGAGGAAACGGAGAGCGAGGGGGAGGAATCCGAAGGAAACGTAAGCGATGACAGTGGTCCGAGGTCTCTGAGTCTTTCCAGCGAATCGGAAGACTCACAGAAAGGGGCTCCCAGGGTCAGAGCAAGGGGGACACCCCAGGAAGAAGGGGCCAGAGGGGACTCAGAGAGCAGCAGCTGGAAATCGGGACCAGCTTCCCCACCAAAGAGCAGTAGGGGGGAGGAGTCCCAGGTATCGGGATCAGGCTGCTCACCGCCAGCGGGAGGAGATGAGTCAGGATTGGCCACGCCTCCATCGGAGAGCGAGGAAACGGTCAAGAGGAAGGTTGGAAGCTGGGCGCGCGCGCCAAGTTCAAATGTACAGGCAAGCGGCACAGTGGGTAGCCCGGATAAGGAGCCAGGTCCTAAAGCCCGCCGAAAGGAGGGACAGGAGTCAGGGGGGTCAGCGTCAGAAGAGTCCAGGAAGGAGGAGACACCGGGGGGCAGAAGGACCCAGCGAAGGAAGGAACAGCGCAGGAGGTGGAGCCTGGCTAGGATCTTAAACTGGTGCGGAAGGGGTAGTTATTCAGGGGTAGTTACTCCGGGGGGCAGAAGGACCCAGAGGAGAAAGGAGCAACGGAAAAGGTGGAGTAAGGCTAGAGTCTTAAACTGGTGCACAGGGGGTGGAGACTCAGACAGGGCTTCGCCGATCTAGCGTCTAGACGTAGGGCTGCACGCTGCGGCTTGTAAATGGAAACTGAACCTCAATAAAGACTTTTGTACATTACTACGGGCTAGCGTTGGTCCTCTGTGAGCTGGGACCTGGAGGCAGCTCTGACAGTAAGCCCTGTCTCCGTTTTCACCAAGAACCTTGCAACGTGAGTGGACGCAGCGAGGGGCGAAGATTGGTGCTTCGCGAGCTCACAAAAGCAAGGCAAGATGACTACCGAACAGCAAATGGCAGCCCTGCAAAATGCAGTGACGCGACTCAACCAGGAGATACTCGCATCTAGGAAGAGGGAAGACGAAGCAGCTGCTGCATGCAAGGATCTCCAAGCCAGGTTGGAAGTGCTTACTAAGCAGGGGCACCCCCCCCCAAACCAGAGGGGATTGGGCTGGGGAAGAGAGGAGCCAGCCTTGTGTCTCATTTTGATGGGAATTTGCAGCAGTAACCTAACTTCCGAGCAGACGTGATGTTTGCGCTGCAATTGCTGGATAAAGACTTTAGAGATGAGCAGGAGAGGGTGGGATTTATATTATCTCATTTGCATGGAGAAGCTAAAGCGTGGCTGCGCAATCTGTGGAGAGATAAGGATCCGGCGCTCCGAAGTGCGGATGCCTTCATTAAAGCGATGGATTCGTGTTTTTTATCAACAATAGACATTGATATCGCCAGAAAAGAGATACATGGACTGAAACAAGGGAGAGCCACTGTAAGGCAGTATCATTCCCGCTTTTTTGCATTGGTGAATGCGCTGGGATGGGAGAAAGATTCAGCTGCAGTCAGAGACCTTTTCTGGGAAGGGCTGAATGGAGCTGTGAAAGACGAGATTGCAAGGGGGGAGAGACCCCAAAGCACTCAGGAAGTTGTTGAGAGGGCACTGACGATTGGGGTGAGGCTGGAAGAGCGTCCCTGGGGCAAAGAAGAAGGGCGTTGGGGACGCACGCCAGCGAGAGCACCTCCCCTCTTTCCCAGGGATGCAGCGCGTACACAATCCACGCCTCCGCAGGGAGGGGGAGAAGAACCAATGGAGATTGGAGGCGCCAGGGCTCAGTCAGCAACCAGAGCCCTAACACCGGGAGCAGTCAAAGCGAAGCCTCCTAGAGGGAACAGGAAGTGCTACATCTGCGACAGTGCTCAGCACATGGCGAAAGAGTGTCCCCAGAGGCTCCACAAGCACACTGCAGCCTCTGCAACAGTAACGGAAGCAGCTCAGCAGAGAGAACCACAGCAGGGAAACGACGATGTCTGGCTGGAAGCAGCGGCCCTGGGGCCCAGCCAGACAAGTCAGTGAAGCAGTCCCCAGAAATTTTGCAGCCCACAGACCCTCTCCCGCCCAAACCAGTGGTGCAACTCACTGCATCGCTCCAGTTACCCAATGGACTCACAATGGAACTGCCCATTACCATTGACTCTGGTAGTAATGCAGACTTTATAGGACTGGATTTCATTAAGCAACACAGCATAGCGCTCCTGCCAGCCACGCTGCCCCTGAAGGTTGTCACGGTGGATGGCAGGGAATTGCTGGGGGGGCAGGTGGTGAAGCAAACGCCGCCGATGGTGATGCAGATTGGCAATCACCGGGAAGTCATCAGCTTCAATGTCACCTAACTGTCGGACATGCCTGTAGTATTGGGCATGAGTTGGCTGCACAGGCACAGCCCAGCGTTGGCATGGTACCAGCGCCAACTGACTTAGGCTCCTCCTACTGTGCAGAACACTGCATTCTGCCTAGCCCGGAAGGGGAAGAGGATGACCCGCAACTACAATTAGGCACGCTGCAAGCAGTGCCCCACAAGTATGCAGCGTTTTTAGAGGTTTTCTGCGAGAAGGAAGCGGACAAGCTACCTCCCCACAGGGCCTATGACTGCAAGATTGACTTCCTGCCGGGGGCGACGCTGCCGACCGGGAAACTGTATTCCATGTCTGAAGACGAACTGCAGGAACTCAGGGAGTTCATAGATCACAACTTGAAGCGCGGTTTCATCCGGGAGTCAAAGGCAGTGGGGGGCAGTCCCGTATTCTTCGTGAAGAAGAAAGACACGCCCCAAAAAAGGATGGTAGTGGACTATCGAATTTTAAACTCAAAAACAAAGCCCACGGCCTTCCCCATGCCCAAAATCGACGACCTGCTCGCGACGGTGAGAAAAGGACGTGTTTTCACCAAGTTGGATCTGCGAGGGGCGTACGGGAGGGCGACGAGTGGAAGACAGCCATGTTCACGCCCCTGGGCACCTATGAATACAGAGTTATGCCGTTTGGATTACAAAATGGCTCCCACTGTTTTCAAGCCTTCATGCATCACGTGTTAGCGGGACTCCTCTACAAAAAGTGCGTCTGCTTCCTGGACTACATCCTGATATTCTCAGACTCGCAGGAGGTTCATGAGCGGGACGTCAAGGAAGTTCTGCAGAGATTGCAGGAGCACAGACTGTACGCCAAGCTGGAGAAGTGCCAGTTCGACATGACGGAGGTGGATTTCCTGGGCTACAAATGATCGGACAAAGGGCTCGCCATGGACAGCGCCAAGGTTCGTTCAGTGTTGGACTGGAAGAGCCCGCGCAATCGGAAGGAGGTCCAGCGGTTTGTCGGCTTTGCAAACTTTTATCGCAAGTTCATCAAGGGGTTCGCTATGCAGACGGCGGCCATCACCGACACGCTCAGCTCCAAGAAGAAGAAGTTCATCTGGACGGAGCAGGCGGAGCAGTCCTTTCAGAAGCTCAAGCGTCTCTTCGCGTCCGAAGAGCAGCTGCTGCATGTGAATCCCAGCAGACCGATGAGGGTTGAAACGGACGCCTCAGACAGGGCCGTGGGAGCAGTCCTATTGCAGCAAGACCCGCATGGGGACTGGAGGCCGTGCGCCTTCTACTCCAGGACTGTCCAGGAAGCCGCAATACCTCGTGGAGGCGGCTCCGGCGGCGGCAAAGCACATTTTCGCACCGAAAGCGTGGGCATGCGCTTCGGCAACCGTGGATCTGGATGCTGTACGTCGCGCGCTGCAGGAGGACCCCTTCGCACAAGCCAAGATGGAGGAGGTGCACAGTGGCAAGGCGAAGGACGACGAGTTCCAGATACGCGACGGATTGCTCATCCGCAAAGGGGCCCTCTACGTACCGGGGGACGACCTCCGCGCGAAGGTACTGCAGAAGCTGCACGACGCACCCACCGCCGGGCACTTCGGCAAAGAGAAGACTGTAGAATTGCTAGCCAGAGACTTTTGGTGGCCCAAGATGCGGGGGGAAGTCGTGGATTACGTCTCGAGGTGCGACACCTGCCAAAGGGCCAAGCCAGTGCACAAACCGCCGGCGGGACTGCTGGAACCGCTGCAGACCAGATCGTTAGCGAAGAAGAAGCTCGGACATAAGCAGCTAGGGCCTTACCAAGTCGAGGCACAGGTCAATCCAGTGGCCTTCCGGTTGACACTTCCGGATGGACCGTGGTAGGCCGTGCACTTTGAACACGTGGTCTATGAACAGCTTGGCAGTCTGTTCCGCTGTGGCCACCTTCGCGCAAGGAATGAAGTGCGCCATCTTGGTGAACAGGTCTACGACCACGAGTACCGCTGTTTTGCCTCGCGAGCTGGGCAGATCTGTGACAAAGTCCAGGGCCACTTTCTCCCACAGTTCGAGCGGCATCTGTAGCGGTTCCAGCAGTCCCGCCGGCGGCCTGTGTACTGGTTTGGCCCTCTGGCATGTGTCACACCAGTGACGTAATCCGCGACTTCTCCCCTCATCTTGGGCCACCAAAAGTCTCTGGCTACTAATTCCGCCGTCTTGTCCTTGCCGAAGTGCCCGGCGGTGGGTGCGTCGTGCAGCTCGTCGTCCTTCGCTGTGCCTCTTCGCACCTCCTCCATCTTGGATTGTGCGAACGAATCCATCTGCAGCGCGCGACGTACCGCTTCCAGGTCCACGGTGGCTGAAGCGCACGCCCACGCTGTCGGTGCGAAAATGTGTTTGGCCGCCACCGGTGCCACTTCCTCGAGATACTGCGGCTTCCTGGACAGCGCATCTGCCATGACGTTGTTGTCTCCCGGGATGTATTCTATCCGGAAGTTGAAGTCCGCAAAGAACTCTGCCCAGCGGATGTGTCTCTGGTTCAGGAACCGCGCCGTGCGCCAGTACTCCAGGTTCTTATGGTCCGTGCAGACCTGCACTGTGTGTTTGGTTCCGATGAGGAAGTGCCGCCATGCCTTGAAGGCTGCATGAATGGCCAGCAACTCCCTGTCCCAGATGGTGTAGTTCTGTTCCGACTTGCTGAGTTTTCGGGAGTAGAATGCGCACGGCCGCCAGTTCCCTTGCGGATCTTGTTGCAACAGGACCGCCCCCACCGCTCTGTCCGAGGCGTCCGTTTCAACCCTCATTGGTTTGCTGGGGTTGACATGTAGCAGTTGTTCTTCGGATGCGAAGAGACGCTTGAGTCTCTGAAAGAACTGTTCCGCCTGGTCCGTCCACATGAACTTCTTCTTCTTGGAGCTGAGGGTGTCCGTGATGGCCGCCGTCTCCATCGCAAACCCCTTGATGAACTTGCGATAAAAGTTGGCGAAGCCGACGAATTTCTGGACCTCTTTCCGATTGCGCGGGCTCTTCCAGTCCAATACCGAGCGGACCTTGGTGCTGTCCATGGCGAGTCCCTTGTCGGACAGCTTGTAGCTCAGGAAATCCACCTCCGTCATGTCGAACTGGCACTTCTCCAGTTTGGCGTAAAGTCTGTGCTCCCGTAATCTCTGCAGGACCTCCTTGACGTCTCTCTCGTGAGCCTCCTGCGATTCCGAGAAGATCAGGATGTCGTCTAGGAAGCAGACGCACTTCTTGTAGAGCAGTCCCGCTAACACGTGGTGCATGAAGGCTTGGAAACAATGGGAGCCACTTTGCAAACCAAACGGCATAACTCGATATTCATAGGTGCCTAAAGGCGTAAACATGGCCGTCTTCCACTCATCGCCTTGCCGCATGCGTATAAGGTTGTACGCCCCTCGTAGATCCAACTTGGTGAAGATGCGTCCCTTCCTCACCGTTGCGAGCAGGTCGTCGATCTTGGGCATGGGAAATGCTGTGGGCTTCGTTCTGGAATTTATGACCCTGAAATCAACTACAAGCCTCTTTTGGGGTGTGTCCTTTTTCTTCACGAAAAACACGGGACTGCCCCCCACTGCTTTGGACTCCTGTATGAAACCTCGCTTCAAGTTGTGATCTATGAACTCCCTGAGTTCTTGCAGTTCGTCTTCTGACATGGAATACAGTTTCCCGGTCGGCAGCGTCCCCCCCCCCGGCAGGAGGTCAATCTTGCAATCGTAGGGCCTGTGGGGAGGCAGCTTGTCCGCTTCCTTCTCGCAGAAAACCTCCAAAAACGCCTTGTACTTGTTGGGTACTGCTTGCACCATGCCTAAGTGCAGCTGTGGTTTCTCCTCTTCCCCCTCACCTTCCTGGCTGGTCAGGAGGCAGTGTTCTGCGCAGTAGGAGGAGCAGAAAGTTAATTGACGCTGGTACCATGCTAATGCCGGGCTGTGTCTATCCAGCCAACTCATGCCCAATACTATGGGCGTGTCCGACAGGTGGGTGACATTGAAGCTGATGACTTCGCGGTGGTTTCCAATCTGCATTACCATTGGCGGTGTTTGCTGTACCACCTGTCCTCCCAGTAGCTTTCTGCCATCGACCGTGACGACGTTCAGGGGCGTCGTGGCTGGCAGGAGCGCTATGCGATGTTGCTTGATGAAATCCACTCCTATAAAGTATGCATTACAGCCAGGCTTCGTCGTTTCCCTGTAGCTGTTCCTCTTGCTGCACTGCTCCTTTATTGTAGCTGAGGCTGCAGTGTGCTTTCGGAGCCTCTGGGGACACTCTTTGGCCATGTGCTGTGCACTGTCGCAGATGTAGCACTTCCTGCTTCCTCTAGGAGGCTTCCCCTTGACTGCTCCTGGTGTTTGGGCTCTGGTTGCTGTCTGAGCCCTGGCACCACCAATCTCCATCGGCTCTTCTCCCCCTCCCAGTGGAGGCGTGGACTGGGCGCGCGCTGGCTCTCTGGGTAGGAAAGGAGTTGATCTGGCTGGTGTGTGTCCCCAACGTCCGTCATCTTTGCTCCAAGGGCGTTCTTCCAGACGCACCCCTATCTGCAACGCTCTTTGCACGACTTCTGCGATGTTGCTGGGTCTGTCCCCCCGTCCAATTTCATCCTTCACAGCCCCATTCAGCCCCTCCCAGAACAGGTCTCGGACGGCTGCTGAGTCCTTTTCCCAGCCCAGCGCATTTACCAACGCAAAAAAGCGGGAATGAGATTGTCTCACAGTGGCCTTCCCTTGCTTCAACCCATGCATTTCCCTTCTGGCCAAATCCACATCAACCGTTGATTGAAAACAAGCGTCCATCGCCTTGATAAAGGCTGTTGAATCCTTGAGGGCGGGGTCATTTTCGCGCCACAAATTGCGCAGCCACGATTTAGCTTCCCCATGCAGATGAGTTATTATGAACCCCACTTTCTCCTCCTCATCTCTAAAGTCTTTTCGCAGCAACTTGAGCGCGAAAACTATGTCTGCCCTGAAGTTAGGATACTGCTGCAAATTCCTGTCAAAATGGGATACGATGCTGCCCCCCCCTCTTTCCGAGGCCAACTCCCTCCGGTTTGGGTCCCTGCAGCCCCTCTTTCTTCCAAATTTCCCACCTGGTTTGCAGATCCTGGCAAAACGCTGCTGTTTCTTCCTCTCTCTTTCTGGATGCTGCTACCTCCATGGAAAGCCTCGTGACTGCTTCTTGCAGGGCTGTCACTTTTTCCTCTGTAGCTATCCTTGCCGATCTTCGTGAGCTCGCAAAACGCCAAGTTTTGCCCCCCGCTGCGCCAACTCACGCTGCGAAGGGTTTTTTTTTGGAAACGGAGCTTACTGTCAGAGCTGCCCAAGGTCCCAGCTCACAGAGGACCAACGCCAGTTCTCATTATATACAAAAGTCTTTATTAAGTGTCAGAGTCGCCTCAGGTCCGAGCTCACAAAGGACCAACGCCAGAGTCTCTGTGTATATGAAAGACTTTATTGAAGTTCATTGCTGATGTTACATCCGTGGCGTGCAACTCTACGTCTGTAGCCTTAGACCGCCGAAGCTCCGTCTGACTCCTCCCCTCCTCGGCACCAGTTTAACAGCCGAGCTTTGCCCCACCTTTTCCGTTTCTCCCTTTGCTCCTTTCTCCTCTGGGTCCTCCTGCCCTCTGGAGTCCCAACCCTCCTGGACTCTTCGGAAGCGGATTCCTCCGACTCCTCCCCTGTCTCCGGCGGGCTTTGGGACCCGGCTCCCAATCCGGATTCTCTGCTGGCTCGCGCGCCTGCACATTTGAACTTGGCGCGCGCGCCCAGCCGGTCACCTTCCTCCTAACGACCACACTGCTTCTGTCACTGCTCTCCCCCTCGGGGAGGCTAGCTGGGCTCCCTGCTGGCGGAGACGCTGGCCCTGATGCATGGGACTCCTCCCCCCCACTACGCTCTGGTGGGAAAGCTGGTCCTGATCTCCAGCTGCTGCTTTGAGACTCACCGCTGGCCCCCCTTGCCCTAAACCTGGGCGCCTCTTTCTGGGAATCTTCTGATTCACTGGAGATACTCATTGAATCTCTCGGGTCACTGTCATACCCTCCTACGGTCCCCTCAGATTCACTCTCCAATTCCTCTTCCCCCTGTGGCTGCTCCCCTGAGCCCCTGACATCCATCCCCCCCTCGAAGCCCCCCCTTCCCCCCTCTCCGGGCGTTGGTTCCGGGCGCTCTCGTGCTGTGGGGGGGGAGTGCTGGATACTGTTCTGTGCCCCTGTCGTGCCACTCGCTAACTGGACCTGGCAAGTCCGTACTGGTCTCGTCAACGTCGGTCTCTTCCGCTTCCATCTCTTTGCATTCGTGCTCAAACCCAAGGCTCTCTCCCAAACTGTCCATGTCCATCTCCCCCTCCGGTGCCTCGGGTGATGCTTCGCATCCTGACCCCTCTTATAACTTCCGTCTCCACCCCACCTCCGGTTGATCGTCCCACCAATAGGAGCGATCAAAGTCCACCCCGGAACAAGATCCCCTTGGGGTGCTCCAGTCCGGTGGTGTCTCCTCATCTGAAGAGAACCCCTGGAACGTGCTGGCTGAAAGTGTGGGCGTGAACAGCCAATCGTCGAAATATTCTGCCGGCATCGGTCTGTGGGGAAAGAGTGCATGAAACTCGTCTTTGAGATAGCGCTCTTCCAGGGCATAGTCCGGCACCCAACTGTTGGCACTGGCCGGGGTATCTTCCCTAGCGAGGAGATATTCTACTCCCTCTGCCCCCCATCTCGAGTCCAAAATTTCCGTGACCTCGTTGAGTGGTGGCGCTCTCGGTGACTCCCCCCCCCCGTGGGTGATTCTCTGCATGGGTCTGGAGCGGTCCCTTGCGCCTGAAACCTGTGAGGCGCCTTGTAGGGCATTAGCACTGATCTATGAAAGACCGGGTGCATTCTGGATCCCTCCGGGAGTGTCAACCGGAAGGCCACTGGGTTGATCTGTGCCTCGACTTGGTACGGCCCTAACTGCTTGTGTCCTAGCTTCTGCTTGGCTAGCGACTTGGCCGGCACTGCCTGGGCCGCTAACCATACCCAGTCCCCCACCTGGATGTCCTCCCCTACCCTCCTGTGCTTGTCTGCCTGCACCTTGTAGGCTTGCTTGGCTAGTTCTAAGTGCCTTCGAAGTTGCTCGTGAACTTCCTGTAACTCTGCTGCCAAGTGCTCTGCCCCCTGCGGCTCCTCCTCCCCCTTCTTCTCAAACCCCGGGAAGGTTCTGGGATGCTGCCCATTGTTGGCGAAAACCGGCGTCACCCCCGTAGACGCGTGCTGCGTGTTGTTGTAGGCAAACTCGGCCAGCGGTAGGTAATCCACCCAGGTCGAGGGTTGTTGATTCGCGTAGCATCGCAGGTACTGCTGCATGATGGCGTTGACCCTCTCCGCCTGCCCATTGGTCTGCGGGTGTCGTGCCGACGCTAAGTTGATCTTGACGTTCAGGATGCCCAGGAGCTTGTGCCAGAAACTCGAGATGAACTGGCGCCCCCGGTCGGATACTAGGGACCTCGGCAAGCCGTGAACTCTGAACACGTGGTCGATGAACAGTTTGGCGGTCTGCTCCGCCGTGGCCACCTTCGCACAAGGAATGAAATGCGCCATCTTGGTGAACAGGTCTACGACCACGAGCACCGCTGTCTTGCCTCTCGAGCTGGGTAGATCTGTGACAAAGTCCAGGGCCACTCTCTCCCACGGTTCAAACAGCGTCTGAAGCGGTTCCAGCAGTCCCGCCGGCGGCCTGTGTACTGGTTTGGCCCTTTGGCACGTGTCACACCGAGCGACGTAGTCCTCAACTTCACTCCTCATCTTGGACCACCAAAAGTCTCTGGCTACTAGTTCCGTAGGTTTTTCCTTGCCAAAATGCCCAGCACTGGGTGCGTCGTGTAACTGCAGCAGGACTGTCGCGCGAAGGTCGTCCCCTGGCACATAGAGCGCTCCCTTGCGGAGAAGAAGACCATCGCGTATTTGGAACTCACCGTCCTTCACTGTGCCTCTTTGTACCTCCTCCATCTTGCATCGTGCGAACGAGTCCGTCTGCAGCTGTCAGGGGTTCAGGAGCAGAGACACAGGAGGGGGAGCAAATGGAGAGCGAGGAGGAGGAATCCGAGGGGGGAGTAGGCAGTGACAGTGGTCAGAGAGATTCCTCGAGTCTCACCAGCGAATCGGAAGACTCACAGAAGGGAGCGCCCATGGCCAGGGCGAGGGGGGTGCCAAAGGGGAAGCCCCAGAAGGAAGGGGCCAGCGGGGACTCCTTGAGCAGCAGCTGGAAATCAGGACCAGCTTCCCCACCAGAGCACAGTAGGGGGAGGAGTCCCAGGAATCGGGAACAGTGTTTTCGCCACCAGCGAGAGGAGATGAGTCAGGGTTGAACACGCCCACATCGGAGAGCGGGGGAACGGTCAGGAGGAAGGTTACCGGGTGGGTGCGCGCGCCAAGTTCAAATGTACAGGCGAGCGGCACAGCAGGTAGCCCGGATGAGGAGCCAGGTCCTAAAGCCCGCCGGAAGGAGGGGCAGGACTCAGGAGGGTCAGCGTCAGAAGAGTCCAGGAAGGAGGAAACCCCAGGGGGCAGAAGGACCCAGCGGAGGAAGGAACAGCGCAGGAGGTGGAGCCTGGCTAGGATCTTAAACTGGTGCGGAAGGGGTAGTTATTCAGAGGGGACTTCGCCTATCTGAAGTCCAGACGTAGGACTGCACGCTCTGGGGTTTGAAATGGAAACTAAATTTCAATAAAGACTTTTGTACATTAATTCAACTGGGCGTTGGTCCTCTGTGAGCTGGGACCTGGAGGCAGTCCTGACAGTAAGTCCCCTCTCACAATCCTTTTTGAAACCTCGTGACGTGAGGGAACACAGCGAGGGGCGAAGATTGGTGCTTCGCAAGCTCACAAAAACGGGGCAAAATGACTACCGAAGAACACATAGCAAGCCTGCGGGAAGCAGTGACGCAACTTAACGTGGAAATTTTGGCATCCAGGAAAAAGGAGTCGGAAGCAGCGGCTACCTGCCAGGATCTGCGAGCCAGGTTAGAAGCGTTGACTACAAAGGGGCTGCCGGGACCCAGACCTGAGGGGATTGGGCTGGGGAAGAGAGGAGGGAGCCTTGTGTCTCACTTCGATGGGAATTTGCAGCAGTATCTTAACTTCAGAGCAGACGTAATTTATGCGCTAAAGTTGCTGGAGAAGGACTTTAGAGATCAAGAGGAGAAAGTGGGCTTCATAGTCAGTCATCTCTATGGAGAAGCTAAAGCATGGTTGCGCAATCTCTGGAGAGATAAGGATCCAGCCCTCCGGAATGCGGATGCCTTCATTAAAGCGATGGATGCGTGTTTTTTGTCAGAGATTGATGTAGATATCGCCAGGAGAGAGATTCATGGACTGAGACAAGGCAAAGCCACTGTGAGGCAATATCACTCCCGTTTTTTTGCATTGGTCAACGCATTAGGGTGGGAGAAAGAGTCAGCTGCCGTCAGGGACCTGTTTTGGGAGGGGCTGAACGGAGCTGTGAAAGACGAAATTGCAAGGAGGGAGAGGCCCCAAACCACCCAAGATGTCGTGCGGAGGGCGCTAACGATTGGGGTACGCCTGGAAGGACGTCCTTGGAGCAAGGAGGAAGGGCATTGGGGACGCACGCCAGCAAGAGCACCGCCTTCCTTTCCCAGGGAAACGGTGCGCGCTCAATCCACGCCTCCGCTGAGAGGGGGAGAAGAGCCGATGGAGATAGGTGGTGCTAAGGCTCGGTCAGCAGCCGGAGCCCTAGCACCGGGAGCAGTCAAAACGAAGCCTCCTAGAGGGAACAGGAAATGTTACATCTGTGACAGTGCTCAGCACATGGCGAAAGAGTGTCCCCAGAGGATTCACAAGCACACTGCAGCTTCAGCAACAGTAACAGAATCAGTTCAGCAGAATGCAACACAGCAGGGAAACGAAATGGTCTGGCTGGAATCGGAGGCACTGGGGCCCAGCCAGACAAGTCAATGAAGCAGTCCCCAGGGATCTTACAGCCCACAGACCCCCTCCCACCCAAATCAGTGGTGCAACTCACCACATCTCTCCAGCTTCCCCATGGGCTCACCATGGAAGTCCCGATTACCATTGACTCTGGGAGCAACGCGGACTTTATCGGACTGGAATTTCTTAAGCAACACAACGTGGCGCTCCTACCGGCCATGACACCCCTGAATGTAGTCACGGTGGACGGCAGTGAGCTACTGGGGGGGCAAGTGCTGCAGCAGACACCTCCGATGGTGATGCGAATTGGGAATCACCGCGAAGTCATCAGCTTCAATGTCACCCACCTGTCAGACACGCCCATAGTGTTGGGCATGAGTTGGCTGGACAGGCACAGCCCGGCATTAGCTTGGTACCAGCGCCAACTGACCTTCGGCTCCTCTTACTGTGCAGAACATTGCATCCTCGCTAACCAGGAAGAGGAGGGGCAAGAGGATGGACCACAGCTGAACTTAGGCATGTTGCAAGCAGTACCCGACAAGTACAAAGAGTTTTTGGAGGTTTTCTGCGAGAAGGAAGCGGACAAGCTGCCTCCCCACAGGCCCTACGACTGCAAAATTGACCTCCTGCCGGGGGCGACGCTGCCGACGGGGAAACTATATTCCATGTCTGAGGATGAACTGCAGGAACTCAGGGAGTTCATAGATCACAATTTGAAGCGGGGATTCAACCGAGAATCCAAAGCGGTAGGGGGCAGCCCCGTGTTTTTTGTGAAGAAGCGGGACACACCCCAGAAGAGGTTGGTAGTTGATTTCAGAATCTTAAACTCGAAAACCAAGCCCTCAGCCTTTCCCATGCCCAAGATAGACGACCTGCTGGCGACGGTGAGGAAGGGTCGCATCTTTACCAAGTTGGATCTACGCGGAGCGTACAATCTCATATGCGTGAGGGAGGGCGACGAGTGGAAAACGGCCATGTTCACGCCCCTGGGCACCTATGAATATAGAGTTATGCCTTTTGGATTACAAAATGGCTCCCACTGTTTTCAAGCCTTTATGCACCACGTCTTAGCGGGTCTCCTCTACAAAAAGTGCGTCTGCTTCCTGGACGACATCCTGATCTTCTTGGAGTCGAAGGAGGCTCACGAGGGCGATGTCAAGGAAGTCCTGCAGCGGCTGAGGGACCACAGGCTTTACGCCAAGCTGGAGAAGTGCCAGTTCAACAGGACGGAGATGGATTTCCTGGGGTACAAGCTGTCCGACAAGGGACTCGCCATGGACAGCGCCAAGGTCCATTCGGTGCTGGACTGGAAAAGCCCGCGCAATCGGAAGGAGGTCCAGAGGTTTGTCGGCTTTGCCAACTTTTATCGCAAGTTCATCAAGGGTTTCGCTATGCAGACGGCGGCCATCACCGACACCCTCAGCTCCAAGAAGAAGAAGTTCATCTGGACAGAGCAGGCAGAGCAGTCCTTTCAGAAACTCAAGCGTCTCTTCGCGTCCAAAGAACAACTACTGCAGTGAACCCCAGCAGGCCCATGAGGGTGGAGACGGACGCCTCAGACAGAGCCGTGGGGGCCATCCTGTTGCAGCAAGACCACCAGGGGGACTGGAGGCCGTACGCTTTCTACTCCAGGAAGCTCAGCAAGTCGGAACAGAACTACACCATCTGGGACAGGGAGTTGCTGGCCATTCATGCAGCCTTCAAGGCGTGGCGGCACTTCCTCATCGGAGCCAAACACACGGTGCATAAGAACTTGGAGTACTGGCGCACAGCGAGGTTCCTGAACCAGAGGCACATACGCTGGGCGGAGTTCTTTGCGGATTTCGACTTCAGGATAGAATACATCTCGGGAGACAGCAACACCATGGCGGATGCGCTATCCAGGAAACCGCAGTATCTAGAGGAAGAGGCACCGGCGGCGGCCAAGCACATTTTCGCACCAGAAGCATGGGCATGCGCCTCAGCCACGGTGGACCTGGAAGCGGTACGTCACGCGCTGCAGACGGACCCCTTCGCTCAAGCCAAGATGGAGGAGGTGCGCAGCGGCACGGCGGGGGGCGACGAGTTCCAAGTACGTGACGGACTGCTCATACGCAAAGGGGCCCTCTACGTGCCGGGAGACGACCTACGAGCGAGAGTACTGCAACAATTGCACGACGCACCCAGCCCTGGGCACTTCGGCAAAGAGAAGATGGTGGAATTAGTAGCCAGAGACTTTTGGTGGCCCAAGATGAGAGGGGAGGTCACGGATTATGTCAATAGGTGCGACACCTGCCAAAGGGCCAAGCCGGTACACAGGCCACCGGCGGGACTGTTGGAACCACTACAGACACCGTTCGAACCGTGGGAGAGGGTGGCTCTGGACTTTGTCACTGATCTGCCCAGCTCGAGGGGAAAGACAGCAGTACTCGTGGTAGTAGATCTGTTCACCAAGATGGCCCACTTCATTCCTTGTGCGAAGGTGGCCACGGCGGAACAGACGGCCAAACTGTTCATAGACCACGTGTTCAAGGTGCACGGCCTGCCACGGTCCATCCTGTCCGACCGGGGGCGCCAGTTCATTTCGAGTTTCTGGCAGAAGCTGATGGGCATCCTGAACGTCAAAGTCAACCTGTCGTCGGCGAGACACCCACAGACCAATGGACAAGCGGAGAGGGTCAACGGCGTCATGCAGCAGTACCTGAGATGCTACGCGAACCAGCAGCCCTCGACCTGGGTGGACTACCTACCGCTGGCCGAGTTTGCCTACAACAACACGAAGCACGTGTCCACGGGGGTGACACCGTTTTTCGCCAACAATGGGCGGCATCCCAGAACCTTCCCGGGTTTAGAGAAAGTGAGGGAGGGGGAGCCGCAGGGAGCAGACGCTGTGGCAGCGGAGTTACAGGAGGTCCACCAGCAGCTCAGGAGGCAGTTAGAGCTAGCAAAACAAGCTTACAAAGTGCAGGCAGACAGACACAGGAGAGTTGGGGAGGACATCTGGGTGGGGGACTGGGTCTGGTTGGCAGCCCAGGCAGTCCCGGCCAGATCGTTAGCCAAGAAGAAGCTCGGACACAAGCAGCTAGGGCCTTACCAAGTCGAGGCACAGATCAACCCAGTGGCCTTCCGGTTGACACTCCCGGAGGGATCCAGAATGCACCCGGTCTTTCATAGATCAGTGCTAATGCCCTACAAGGCGCCTCACAGGTTCCAGGCGCCAGAGACGGCTCCGAGTCCGCTCAGGGAAGCACCCACTACGGGAGGGTCGCCGAGGGCGGAGTCACTCAACGAGGTCACAGAGATTTTGGACTCCAGATGGGGGTAGAGGGGGTTGAATATCTCTTCGCCAGGGAAGGTACCCCGGCCAGCACCAACAGCTGGGTACCGTACTTTGCAGTGGAGGAGCACTACCTCAAGGACGAGTTCCACGCACTTTTCCCACACAGGCCCATGCCGGCAGATTATTTCGACGAATATCTTTTCACTCCCACACTCTCAGCCAGCACGTTTCAGGGGTTCTCTTCAGGTGAGGACAAGGCGCCAGAGACTAGCTCCCCAGAGGGATCACTCTCAGGGTTCGGCACAGGGGGCTCCTATTGGTGGGAGGATCAACCTGAGGTGGGGTGGCGCAGAGGGATGCCGAGAGGACCACTGCACGCAGCATCACCCCAGGAGACGGGGGATGAGGGGGTCATGGGCGAGTTGGGGGAAGATCCCGGGTTCGAACACGCCGCCCAGGAGATGGAAGCCGAGGAGATCACCGTCGATGAGCCCGTACAGGACTTCCTGGACTTATCCCGATGGCTGCACGCCACGGGGACGAACTGTATCCTGCACTCACCCCCACAACACTGGAGCCACCGGAAACCGCACCTGAAGAGGGGGAGGGGGGAAGGGGGGCTTCGATGGGGGGATGGATGTCAGGGGTTCAGGAGCAGAGACACAGGAGGGGGAGCAAATGGAGAGTGAGGAGGAGGAATCCGAGGGGGGAGTAGGCAGTGACAGTGGTCAGAGAGATTCCTCGAGTCTCACCAGCGAATCGGAAGACTCACAGAAGGGAGCGCCCATGGCCAGGGCGAGGGGGGTGCCAAAGGGGAAGCCCCAGAAGGAAGGGGCCAGCGGGGACTCCTTGAGCAGCAGCTGGAAATCAGGACCAGCTTCCCCACCAGAGCACAGTAGGGGGGAGGAGTCCCAGGAATCGGGAACAGTGTTCTCACCACCAGCGAGAGGAGATGAGTCAGGGTTGACCACGCCCACATCGGAGAGCGGGGGAACGGTCAGGAGGAAGGTTACCGGGTGGGCGCACGCGCCAAGTTCAAATGTACAGGCGAGCGGTACAGCAGGTAGCCCGGATGAGGAGCCAGGTCCTAAAGCCCGCCGGAAGGAGGGGCAGGACTCAGGAGGGTCAGCGTCAGAAGAGTCCAGGAAGGAGGAAACCCCAGGGGGCAGAAGGACCCAGCGAAGAAAGGAACAGCGCAGGAGGTGGAGCCTGGCTAGGATCTTAAACTGGTGCGGAAGGGGTAGTGATTCAGAGGGGACTTCGCCTAACTGAAATCCAGACGTAGGACTGCACGCTCTGGGGTTTGAAATGGAAACTAAACTTCAATAAAGACTTTTGTACATTAATTCAACTGGGCGTTGGTCCTCTGTGAGCTGGGACCTGGAGGCAGTCCTGACAGCAGCGCTCGACGCACCGCGTCCAGGTCCACTGTAGCTGAAGCGCACGCCCATGCTTCCGGCACGAAAATGTGTTTGGCCGCTACCGGTGCTGCTTCCTCGAGATACTGCGGTTTCCTGGATAGTGCATCAGCCATGACGTTGTTGTCTCCGGGGATGTATTCTATCTTGAAGTCGAAATCTGCAAAGAACTCCGCCCAGCGGATGTGCCTTTGGTTCAGGAACCTCGCCGTGCGCCAGTACTCCAGGTTCTTCTGGTCTCTGCGGACTTGCACGGTGTGTCTGGCTCCAATGAGGAAGTGCCGCCACGCTTTGAAGGCTGCATGAATGGCCAGCAACTCCCTGTCCCAGATTGTGTAATTCTGTTCCGACTTGCTCAGCTTCCTGGAGTAAAAAGCGCACGGGCGCCAGTCCCCTTGCGGGTCTTGCTGCAGCAGGACCGCACCCACCGCTCTGTCTGATGCGTCCGTCTCAATCCTCAGCGGTTTGCCGGGGTTGACGTGCAGCAACTGCTCCTCGGACGCAAAGAGACGCTTGAGTCTCTGAAAAGACTGTTCCGCCTGGTCCGTCCAGGTGAACTTCTTTTTCTTGGAGCTGAGGGTGTCCGTGATAGCCGCCGTCTCCTTCGCAAAGCCCTTGATGAACTTGCGGTAGAAGTTGGCGAAACCGACGAACTTCTGGACCTCCTTCCTATTGCGCAGGCTTTTCCAGTCCAACACCGAGCGGACCTTGGCGCTGTCCATGGCGAGTCCCTTGTCGGACAGCTTGTAGCCCAGGAAATCCACCTCCGTCACGTCGAACTGGCATTTCTCCAGTTTGGCGTAGAGCCTGTGTTCCCGTAGTCTCTGCAGGACCTCCTTTACGTCCCTCTCGTGAGCTTCCAGCGATTCCGAGAATATCAGGATGTCTTCGAGGAAGCACACACACTTCTTGTAGAGAAGTCCCGCCAACACGTGATGCATGAAAGCTTGGAAAGTGTGGGAGCCATTTTGGAGTCCGAAGGGCATAACCCTGTATTCATAAGTGCCTAAAGGCGTAAACATGGCCGTCTTCCACTCATCGCCCTCCCTTATGCGTATCAGATTGTACGCGCCTCGTAGATCCAGCTTGGTGAAGATCCGCCCCTTCCGCACCGTTGCGAGCAGGTCGTCTATCTTGGGCATGGGAAAGGCTTTGTTCTGGAATTTATGAACCTATAATCACAAATCAGTCTTTTTTGGGGCGTGTCCTTTTTCTTCACGAAAAACACGGGACTGCCCCCCACTGCTTTGGACTCTTGGATGAAACCCCGCTTCAAATTGTGATCTATGACTTCCCTGAGTTCTTGCATTTTGTCCTCAGACATGGAATACAGCTTCCCCGTCGGCAGCGTTGCTCCCGGTAGGAGGTCAATCGCGCAGTCGTAGGGCCGATGGGAAGGCAGCTTGTCAGCTTCCTTCTCGCAGAAAACCTCCAAAAATGCCTTGTACTTGTTTGGTACTGCTTGGACCATGCCCAGGTGTAGCTGTGATTCATCCTCTTGCCCCTCCTCCTGGCTGGCCTTGATGCAATGTTCCGCGCAGTACGAAGAGCAGAAGGTCAATTGGCGCTGGTACCAGGCTAAAGCCGGGCTGTGCCTGTCCAACCAACTCATGCCCAACACTATGGGCGTGTCAGATAGGTGAGTTACGTTGAAACTGATGACTTCGCGGTGATTCCCAATTTGCATCACCATAGGTGGTGTCTGCTGTACCACTTGCCCACCCAGCAGCTTCCTGCCATCTACTGTGACGACATTTAGGGGCATCGTGGCCGGTAAGAGCGCTATGCGGTGCTGCTTGATGAATTCCACCCCCACAAAGTCTGCATTGCTACCAGAGTCAATGGTAATAGGGACTTCCAGGGTGGATCCATTGGGTAACTGGAGTGATGCAGTGAGCTGCACCACTGGTTTGGGTGGGAGGGGGTCTGTGGGCTGCAGGATCTCTGGGGACTGCTTCAAAAACTTGCCTGGCTGGGCCCCAGTGCCTGTGATTCCAGCCAGGCTTGTTCGTTTCCCTGCAGGTTTTGCTCCTGTGGAGCTGCTGCTGTTACAGTCGCTGAGGCTGCAGTGTGCTTCTGGATCCTCTGGGGACACTCTTTGGCCATGTGCTGTGCACTGTCGCATATGAAACACTTCCTGTTCCTGCTAGGAATTTTCGTTTTGACTGCTCCTGGTGTTAGGGCTCTGGTCGCTGTCTGAGCCTTGGCACCACCTAATTCCATAGGTTCGTCTCCCTCCCCTGAAAGAGGCATGGCTTGCGCGCTTCCAGTTTCCCTGTGCATGGAGGGAGGTGCTCTGGCCGGTGTACGTGCCCAACGACCTTCATCCCTGCTCCAAGGACGATCTTCCAGCCGTACACCTATCGTAAGCGCTCTCTGGACTACCTCTGCGGTGGTGCTAGGTCTCTCGCCTCTGGCCATCTCATCTTTCACCAAAGGGTTCAGCCCCTCCCAGAAAAGATCCCTCACTGCCGCAGAGTCCTTTTGCCATCCCAGCACATTTACCAATGCAAAGAATCGGGAGTGGTACTGTCGCACCGTTGCCTTGCCCTGCCGCAAGCCGTGCATTTCCTTCCTGGCAACGTCTACATCAATAGTTGATTGAAAACAAGCGTCCATAGCCGCTATAAAAGCGTCCGAATTCCGGAGGGCGGGATCATCCTCGCGCCATAAATTGCGCAGCCAGGATTTAGCCTCCCCATGCAAGTGAGTTATGATGAATCCCACTTTTTCCTCCTCATCTCTAAAGTCTTTTTGAAGCAATTTCAGCGCAAAAACAATGTCTGCTCTAAAGTTGGGATACAACTTCAGGTCCCCATCAAAGTGCGATACTATACTGGCCCCCCTCTTGCCGAGGCCAATACCCTCCGACCTGGGTGCCTGCTTGTACAAATGTTCCCACCTGGCTTGCAGATCTTTGCATCTCGCTTCTGCTTCCTCCTCTCTTTTCCTGGAGACTGCTACTTCTGCCTGCAGATGATGGACTGCCTCCTGCAGTGCTGCGACTTGGGCTTCCATAGCCATCGCCTCCTATCTTCGTGAGCTCTCAAAAAAAAATTTTTTTGAGATGGAGCTTACTGTCAGAGTCGCCTCAGGTCCGAGCTCACAAAGGACCAACGCCAGAGTCTCTGTGTATATGAAATACTTTATTGAAGTTCATTGCTGATGGTACATCCGTGGCGCGCAACTCTACGTCTGTAGCCTTAGACCGCCGAAGCTCCGTCTGACTCCTCCCCTCCTCGGCACCAGTTTAACAGCCGAGCTTTGCCCCACCTTTTCCGTTTCTCCCTTTGCTCCTTTCTCCTCTGGGTCCTCCTGCCCTCTGGAGTCCCAACCCTCCTGGACTCTTCGGAGGCGGATTCCTCCGACTCCTCCCCCTGTCTCCGGCGGGCTTTGGGACCCGGCTCCCAATCCGGATTCTCTGCTGGCTCGCGTGCCTGCACATTTGAACTTGGCGCGCGCGCCCAGCCGGTCACCTTCCTCCTAACGACCACACTGCTTCTGTCACTGCTCTCCCCCTCGGGGAGGCTAGCTGGGCTCCCTGCTGGCGGAGACGCTGGCCCTGATGCATGGGACTCCTCCCCCCCACTACGCTCTGGTGGGAAAGCTGGTCCTGATCTCCAGCTGCTGCTTTGAGACTCACCGCTGGCCCCCCTTGCCCTAAACCTGGGCGCCTCTTTCTGAGAATCTTCTGATTCACTGGAGATACTCATTGAATCTCTCGGGTCACTGTCATACCCTCCTACGCTCCCCTCAGATTCACTCTCCAATTCCTCTTCCCCCTGTGGCTGCTCCCCTGAGCCCCTGACATTAAGTTTCAGTTTCGATTCCCAAGCCGCGGCGCGCAGCTCTACGTCTCAACGCTAAACCGCTGAAGCTTCGTCTGACTCACCTCCCCCCAGATGCCAGTTTAAGACTCTAGCCTTGCTCCACCTCTTCCTTTGCTCCTTCCTCCTCTGGGTCCGCCTGCCCGCTGGGTTTTCAACCTTTCTGGACTCTTCTGACGCTGAGTCCCCTGATTCTTCCCCCTCCCTCTGGCGGGCTTTAGGACCTGGTTCCCCATCCGGATTTCCTGCTGTCTCCCGTGCCTGTACATTTCAACTTGGCGCGCGCGCCCAGCCGGCAACCTTCCTCCTGACCTTTACACTGCTCCTGTCACTGCTTCCCCCTTCAGGGGGGGCTAGCTGGGCTCCCTGCTGCAGGAGACGCTGGCCCTGATGTGTGGGACTCTTCCCCCCCACTTCGCTCTGGTGGGGAAGCTGGTCCTGATCTCCAGCTGCTGCTTTGGGAGTCCCCGCTGACCTCTTGTTTCTGGTGCGTCCCCCCTGGGACCCCCCTTGCCCTGGCCATAGGCGCCCCCTTCTGGGAATCTTCTGATTCGCTGGAGAAGCTCATGGAATCTCTCAGTTCACTGTCATACTCCCCTACACTTCCCTCAGATTCTTCCCCTTCGCTCTCCATTCCCTCTCTTCCCTGTGCCTCTGCTCCTGAGCCCCTGACAGCTTATTTCAAGTCGTGTTCTTTGGCACCAGAATCACCAGCAACCAAAGCAAAATGGTGTTTTGGGTTCCATTTACATAAAAAGAAGATGATAACGCTCTGATCGGGCTTATTTCAAATTGGTGTTTTTGGGGTTTAGAATGAATATTCAACCAGAAATCGAAGAATGACATGTTTGTTATCAGCAGAATCAAGCATAGATGTTTTGGTTCCATCTCAATAGAAAGTGGACAAATAAGCTTGGATTGTTCTTTTGATGTTCATTCACAATAACCCTAACCCTAACTCTAACCATAACCCAAGCAAAGCGAAGTGTAATAAGCCTAAACAAAGCCAAACAGGTTGTTTTGTCTTCCAGCTACATAGAAAGAAGAATCTTGGATTTCGGTTATTTCAACGTGTTCTTTGGAGGTAATGCACATTGACCAAGGAATCGCAAATTGTGTGTAATGAGACCAAAATAACACAACACCGTCTTTTCGCGTCCATATGCATAGAAAAAAGATGAATAAGTTTTAATTGGGATTATTTCAATTCACATGGTGATTTTTGGGTGTGCACCAGAATCACCCCCAACAAAAGCAAAAAGCTGTTTTGGGTTCCATCTACATAAAAAGAAGATGATAAAGCTCTGATTGGGCTTATTTCAAATTGGTGTTTTGGGGGTTACAATGCACATTCATCCAAAAATCGCAGAGTGAAATGTTTGTTATAAGCCCAAATCAAGAATAGGTGTTTTGGTTCCATCACAATAGAAAGACGAATAAGCTTGGATTGTTCTTTCGGTGTTCATTCACCCACAAATAGCAAAGCGAAGTTTAACAAGCCTAAACAAAACAAAACAGGTTGTTTTGGGTTCCAGCTACATAGAAAGAAAAATCTTGGATTTTGCTTATTTCATGTCGTGTTCTTCGGTGTTAATGCACATTGACACCGAATTCGCAAAGTGTGTGTAATGATACCAAAATAACACAACACCGTCTTTTCGCTTTCATATGCGTAGAAAGACAACGAATAGGCTTTGATTGGGCTTTTCAAAATTGGTGTTTTTGTGGTTAGAATGCACGTTCACCCAAAAATCGCAGAGTGAAATGTTTCTTATCAGCCAAAATCAACCTTAGGTGTTTTGGTTCCATCACAATAGAAAGAGGACTAATAAACTTGGATTGTTCCTTCGGCGTTCATTCACCCACAAATAGCAAAGCGAAGTTTAACAAGCCTAAACAAAACAAAACAGGTTGTTTTGGGTTCCAGCTACATAGAAAGAAGAATCTTGGATTTTGCTTATTTCATGTCGTGTTCTTCGGTGTTAATGCACATTGACACCGAATTCGCAAAGTGTGTGTAATGATACCAAAATAACACAACACCGTCTTTTCGCTTTCATATGCGTAGGAAGACGACGAATAGGCTTTGATTGGGCTTATTTCAAAATTGGTGTTTTTGTGGTTTGAATGCACATTCACCCAAAAATCGCAGTGAAATGTTTCTTATCGGCCAAAATCAAGCTTAGGTGTTTTGGTTCCATCACAATAAAAAGAGGACTAATAACCTTGGATTGTTCTTTCGGTGTTCGTTCACCCACAAATAGCAAAGCGAAGTTTAACAAGCCTAAACAAAACAAGGTTGTTTTGGGTTCCAGCTACATAGAAAGAGAAATCTTGGATTTTGCTTATTTCATGTCGTGTTCTTCAGTGTTAATGCACATTGAGACCGAATTCGCAAAGTGTGTGTAATGATACCAAAATAACACAACACCGTTGTCAGAGCTGCCTCCAGGTCCCAGCTCACAGAGGACCAACGCTAGCCGGTAGTAATGTACAAAAGTCTTTATTGAGGTTCAGTTTCCATTTACAAGCCGCAGCGTGCAGCCCTACGTCTAGACACTAGATCGGCGAAGCCCTGTCTGAGTCTCCACCCCCTGTACACCAGTTTAAGACCCTAGCCTTACTCCACCTTTTCCGTTGCTCCTTTCTCCTCCGGGTCCTTCTGCCCCCCGGTGTCTCCTCCTTCCTGGACTCTTCTGACGCTAACCCCCCTGACTCATGTCCCTCCTTTCGGCGGGCTTTAGGACCTGGCTCCCTATCCGGGCTACCCACTGTGACATTTGAACTTGGCGCGCGCGCCCAGCTTCCAACCTTCCTCTTGACCGTTTCCTCGCTCTCCGATGGAGGCGTGGCCAATCCTGACTCATCTCCTCCCGCTGGCGGTGAGCAGCCTGATCCCGATACCTGGGACTCCTCCCCCCTACTGCTCTTTGGTGGGGAAGCTGGTCCCGATTTCCAGCTGCTGCTCTCTGAGTCCCCTCTGGCCCCTTCTTCCTGGGGTGTCCCCCTTGCTCTGACCCTGGGAGCCCCTTTCTGTGAGTCTTCCGATTCGCTGGAAAGACTCAGAGACCTCGGACCACTGTCATCGCTTACGTTTCCTTCGGATTCCTCCCCCTCGCTATCCATTTCCTCCCTTTCCTGTGCCTCTGCTCCTGAACCCCTGACATCCATCCCCCCCTCGAAGCCCCCCTTCCCCCCTCCCCTTCTTCAGGTGTGGGTACTGGGCGCTCCATCGTTGTGGGGGTGAGTGCCGGATACAGTTCGTCTCCCGTGGCGTGCATCCAGCTGGATAAGTCCAGATCGTCCTCCATGTTCTCGTCGACATCGATCTCCTCTGCTTCCATCTCTTGGCCTCCATGCTCGAACCCAAGGTCCTCTCCCAACACGTCCATGTCCATCTCCCCCCCGTCGCCTCGGGGGATGCTTCCTGCCAAGGCCCCTCCAGCAGCTCCCTGCTCCAGCCCCCCTCCGGTCGATTGTCCCACCAATAAGAGCGGTCTGTGGCAGACCCCGAGGGTGATCCCTCCGGGGAACGTTTGTCGGGTGCTGGTTCCTCGTCCGAGGAGAACCCCTGGAACGTGCTGGCTGAAAGTGTGGGTGTGAAAAGATATTCGTCGAAATAATCTGCTGGCATAGGTCTGTGTGGGAAGAGTGCGTGGAACTCGTCCTTGAGGTAGTGCTCCTCCACCTCATAGTACGGCACCCAGCAGTTGGCGCTTGCCGGGGTACCTTCCCTGGCGAGGAGATACTCAACCCCCTCTTCCCCCCATCTCGAGTCTAAAATCTCTGTGACCTCGTTGATGGGCTCCCCCCTTGGCGACCCCCTTTCTGTGGGCGTTTCCCTGAGCTGGTCTGGTGCCTTCCTTGGCTCCTGAAATCTGTGAGGTGCCTTGTAGGGCGTGAGCACTGATCTATGAAAGACCGGGTGCATTCTGGATCCCTCCGGAAGTGTCAACCGGAAGGCCACTGGATTGACCTGTGCCTCGACTTGGTAAGGCCCTAGCTGCTTATGTCCTAGCTTCTTCTTCGCTAACGATCTGGCCGGCACTGCCTGGGCTGCTAACCAAACCCAGTCTCCCACCTGTATGTTTTCCCCGGCCCTTCTGTGTTTGTCAGCCTGCAGTTTGTATGCGTGCTTTGCTAGTTCTAACTGCCTTCGGAGCTGTTCGTGGACCTCCTGCAACTCTGACGCGAAGGCGTCTGCTGCCTGTGGCTCCCCCTCCCCCACTCTCTCTAATCCCGGGAAGGTTCTGGGATGTCTCCCATTGTTGGCGAAGAACGGTGTCACCCCCGTGGACACGTGCTTCGTGTTGTTGTAGGCGAACTCGGCGAGCGGAAGGTAGTCCACCCATGTCGCAGGCTGCTGGTTCGCGTAGCATCTTAGGTACTGCTGCATAATGGCGTTGACCCGCTCCGCTTGTCCGTTGGTCTGCGGGTGTCTCGCCGACGCTAGGTTGATCTTGACGTTCAGGATGCCCATCAGCTTCTGCCAGAAGTTCGAGATGAACTGTCGCCCTCGGTCGGACAGGATAGACCGTGGTAGACCGTGAACCTTGAACACGTGGTCTATGAACAGCTTGGCGGTCTGTTCCGCTGTGGCCACCTTCGCGCAGGGAATGAAATGGGCCATTTTGGTGAACATGTCCACCACCACTAGAACTGCTGTCTTGCCCCGTGAGCTGGGTAGATCCGTGACAAAGTCCAGTGCCACCCTCTCCCACGGTTCGAGCGGAGTCTGCAGCGGTTCCAGCAGTCCCGCCGGCGGTTTGTGCACTGGCTTGGCCCTTTGGCAGGTGTCGCACCTCGAGACGTAATCCGCGACTTCCCCCCGCATCTTGGGCCACCAAAAGTCTCTGGCTAGCAATTCTACAGTCTTCTCTTTGCCAAAGTGCCCGGCGGTGGGTGCGTCGTGCAGCTGCTGCAGTACCTTCGCGCGGAGGTCGTCCCCCGGTACGTAGAGGGCCCCTTTGCGGATGAGCAATCCGTCGCGTATCTGGAACTCGTCGTCCTTCGCCTTGCCACTGTGCACCTCCTCCATCTTGGCTTGTGCGAAGGGGTCCTCCTGCAGCGCGCGACGTACAGCATCCAGGTCCACGGTTGCATAAGCGCATGCCCACGCCTTCGGTGCGAAAATGTGCTTTGCCGCCGCCAGAGCCGCCTCCTCGAGGTATTGCGGCTTCCTGGACAGTGCATCCGCCATGACGTTGTTGTCGCCTGGGATGTACTCTATCTTGAAGTCGAAATCCGCAAAGAACTCCGCCCAGCATATTTGCCTCTGGTTCAGGAACCTTGCCGTGCGCCAGTACTCAAGGTTCTTGTGGTCAGTGCGGACTTGCACTGTGTGTTTGGCTCCGATAAGGAAGTGCCGCCACGCCTTGAATGCTGCATGAATGGCCAGCAACTCCCTGTCCCAGATGGTGTAGTTCTGCTCCGACTTGCTGAGCTTCCTGGAGTAGAAGGCGCACGGCCTCCAGTCCCCATGCGGGTCTTGCTGCAATAGGACTGCTCCCACGGCCCTGTCTGAGGCGTCCGTTTCAACCCTCATCGGTCTGCTGGGATTCACATGCAGCAGCTGCTCTTCGGACGCAAAGAGACGCTTGAGCTTCTGAAAGGACTGCTCCGCCTGCTCCGTCCAGATGAACTTCTTCTTCTTGGAGCTGAGCGTGTCGGTGATGGCCGCCGTCTGCATAGCGAACCCCTTGATGAACTTGCGATAAAAGTTTGCAAAGCCGACAAACCGCTGGACCTCCTTCCGATTGCGCGGGCTCTTCCAGTCCAACACTGAGCGAACCTTGCCGCTGTCGATGGCGAGCCCCTTGTCCGATAATTTGTAGCCCAGGAAACCCACCTCCGTCCTGTCGAACTGGCACTTCTCCAGCTTGGCGTAAAGCCTGTGGTCCCTCAGCCGCTGCAGGACTTCCTTGACATCACCCTCGTGAGCCTCCTTCGACTCCGAGAAGATCAGGATGTCGTCCAGGAAGCAGACGCACTTCTTGTAGAGGAGACCCGCTAAGACGTGGTGCATGAAGGCTTGAAAACAGTGGGAGCCATTTTGTAATCCAAAAGGCATAACTCTATATTCATAGGTGCCCAGGGGCGTAAACATGGCCGTTTTCCACTCGTCGCCCTCCCTCACGCGTATGAGATTGTACGCTCCGCGTAGATCCGACTTGGTAAAGATGCGACCCTTCCTCACCGTCGCCAGCAGGTCGTCTATCTTGGGCATGGGAAAGGCTGAGGGCTTGGTTTTCGAGTTTAAGATTCTGAAATCAACTACCAACCTTTTCTGGGGCATGTCCCGCTTCTTCACAAAAAACACGGGACTGCCCCCTACCGCTTTGGATTCTCGGATGAATCCCCGCTTCAAATTGTGATCTATGAACTCCCTGAGTTCCTGCAGTTCATCCTCAGACATGGAATATAGTTTCCCCGTCGGCAGCGTCGCCCCCGGCAGGAGGTCAATTTTGCAGTCGTAGGGCCTGTGGGGAGGCAGCTTGTCCGCTTCCTTCTCGCAGAAAACCGCCAAAAACTCTTTGTACTTGTTGGGTACTGCTTGCAACATGCCTAAGTTCAGCTGTGGTCCATCCTCTTGTCCCTCCTCTTCCTGGTTAGTGAGGATGCAGTGTTCTGCACAGTAGGAGGAGCCGAAGGTCAGTTGGCGCTGGTACCAAGCTAATGCCGGGCTGTGCCTGTCCAGCCAACTCATGCCCAATACTACAGGCGTGTCCGACAGTTGGGTGACATTGAAGCTGATGACTTCCCGGTGATTGCCAATCTGCATCAACATCGGTGGCGTTTGCTTCACCACCTGCCCCCCCAGCAATTCCCTGCCATCCACCGTGACAACCTTCAGGGGCAGCGTGGCTGGCAGGAGTGCTATGCTGTGTTGCTTAATGAAATCCAGTCCTATAAAGTCTGCGTTACTACCAGAGTCAATGGTAATGGGCACTTCCATTGTGAGTCCATTGGGTAATTGGAGCGATGCAGTGAGTTGCACCACTGGTTTGGGCGGGAGAGGGTCTGTGGGCTGCAAAATTTATGGGGACTGCTTCACTGACTCGTCTGGCTGGGCCCCAGTGCCTCTGATTCCAGCCAGACTTCGTCGTTTCCCTGCTGTGGTTCTCTCTGCTGAGCTGCTTCTGTTACTGTTGCAGAGGCTGCAGTGTGCTTGTGGAGCCTCTGAGGACACTCTTTCGCCATGTGCTGAGCACTGTCGCAGATGTAGCACTTCCTGTTCCCTCTAGGAGGCTTCGCTTTGACTGCTCCCGGTGTTAAGGCTCTGGTTGCTGACTGAGCCCTGGCGCCTCCAATCTCCATTGGTTCTTCTCCCCCTCCCTGCGGAGGCGTGGATTGCGTAGGCGCTGCATCTCTGGGAAAGAGGGGAGGTGCTCTCGCTGGTGTGTGTCCCCAACGCCCTTCTTCTTTGCCCCAGGGACGCTCTTCCAGCCGCACCCCAATCGTCAGTGCCCTCTCAACAACTTCCTGAGTGCTTTGGGGTCTCTCCCCCCTTGCAATCTCGTCTTTCACAGCTCCATTCAGCCCTTCCCAGAAAAGGTCTCTGACTGCAGCTGAATCTTTCTCCCATCCCAGCGCATTCACCAATGCAAAAAAGCGGGAATGATACTGCCTCACGGTGGCTCTCCCTTGTTTCAGTCCATGAATCTCTTTTCTGGCGATATCAATGTCTATTGTTGATAAAAAACACGAATCCATCGCTTTAATGAAGGCATCCGCACTTCGGAGCGCCGGATCCTTATCTCTCCACAGATTGCGCAGCCACGCTTTAGCTTCTCCATGCAAATGAGATAATATAAATCCCACCCTCTCCTGCTCATCTCTAAAGTCTTTATCCAGCAATTGCAGCGCAAACATCACGTCTGCTCGGAAGTTAGGGTACTGCTGCATATTCCCATCAAAATGAGACACAAGGTTGCCTCCTCGTTTCCCCAGCCCAATCCCCTCCGGTTTGGGGGGGGGTGCCCCTGCTTAGTAAGCACGTCCAACCTGGCTTGGAGATCCTTGCATGCAGCAGCTGCTTCGTCTTCCCTCTTCCTCGATGTGAGTATCTCCTGGTTGAGTCGCGTCACTGCATTTTGCAGGTCTGCCATTTGCTGTTCGGTAGTCATCTTGCCTTGCTTTTGTGAGCTCACGAAGCACCAATTTCCGCTCCTCGTTGCGTCCACTCACGTTGCGAGGTTCTTGGTGAAAAGGGAGACAGGGCTTACTGTCAGAGCTGCCTCCAGGTCCCAGCTCACAGAGGACCAACGCTAGCCGGTAGTAATGTACAAAAGTCTTTATTGAGGTTCAGTTTCCATTTACAAGCCGCAGCGTGCAGCCCTACGTCTAGACACTAGATCGGCGAAGCCCTGTCTGAGTCTCCACCCCCTGTACACCAGTTTAAGACCCTAGCCTTACTCCACCTTTTCCGTTGCTCCTTTCTCCCCCGGGTCCTTCTGCCCCCCGGTGTCTCCTCCTTCCTGGACTCTTCTGACGCTGACCCCCCTGACTCATGTCCCTCCTTTCGGCGGGCTTTAGGACCTGGCTTCCTATCCGGGCTACCCACTGTGCCGCTCGCCTGTACATTTGAACTTGGCGCGCGCGCCCAGCTTCCAACCTTCCTCTTGACCGTTTCCTCGCTCTCCGATGGAGGCGTGGCCAATCCTGACTCATCTCCTCCCGCTGGCAGTGAGCAGCCTGATCCCGATACCTGGGACTCCTCCCCCCTACTGCTCTTTGGTGGGGAAGCTAGTCCCGATTTCCAGCTGCTGCTCTCTGAGTCCCCTCTGGCCCCTTCTTCCTGGGGTGTCCCCCTTGCTCTGACCCTGGGAGCCCCTTTCTGTGAGTCTTCCGATTCGCTGGAAAGACTCAGAGACCTCAGACCACTGTCATCGCTTACGTTTCCTTCGGATTCCTCCCCCTCGCTCTCCGTTTCCTCCCTTTCCTGTGCCTCTGCTCCTGAACCCCTGACAACCGTCTTTTCGCTTTCATATGCGTAGAAAGACGACGAATGGGCTTTGATTGGGCTTTTCAAAATTGGTGTTTTTGTGGTTAGAATGCACGTTCACCCAAATATCGCAGAGTGAAATGTTTCTTATCAGCCAAAATCAAGCTTAGGTGTTTTGTTCCATCACAATAGAAAGAGGACTAATGAGCTTGGATTGTTCTTTCGGTGTTCATTCACCCACAAATCGCAAAGCGAAATTTAACAAGCCTAAACAAAACAAAACAGGTTGTTTTCGGTTCCAGCTACATAGAAAGAAGAATCTTGAATTTTGCTTATTTCAAGTCGTGTTCTTTGGTGTTAATGCACATTGATCCAGAAATCGCAAAGATTGTGTAATAATAGCAAAATAACACAACACCGTCTTTTCACTTTCATATGCGTAGAAAGACGATGAATAGGCTTTGATTCGGCTTTTCAAAATTGGTGTTTTTGTGGTTAGAATGCACGTTCACCCAAAAATCGCAGAGAGAAATGTTTCTTATCAACCAAAATCAACCTTAGGTGTTTTGGTTCCATCACAATAGAAAGAGGACGAATAAGCTTGGATTGTTCCTTCGGTGTTCATTCACCCACAAATAGCAAAGCGAAGTTTAACAAGCCTAAACAAAACAAAACAGGTTGTTTTGGGTTCCAGCTACATAGAAAGAGAAATCTTGGATTTTGCTTATTTCATGTCGTGTTCTTCGGTGTTAATGCACATTGAGACCGAATTCGCAAAGTGTGTGTAATGATACCAAAATAACACAACACCGTCTTTTCGCTTTCATATGCTGTCAGGGACTGCCGCTAGGTCCCAGCTCACAGAGGACCAACGCCCAGTGGATCTTATATACAAAAGTCTTTATTGAAGTTTAGTTTCCATTTCCAAGCTCTGGGCGCGCAGACCCCACGTCTTGACGCTAGATCGGCTAAGTCCCCTCTGACTCGCTGCTAAAGCCACACCACTTTAAGATTCTCGCTTTGTTCCACCTCCTACGCTGCTCCTTCCTACGCTGGGTCCTTCTGCCCTCAGGGGTTATCTCTTTCCTCGATTCCTCTGACGCTGACCCCCCTGAGCTCCACCCTTCCTTCCGGCGGGCTTTAGGACCTGGCTCCCTGTCCGGACTCCCTGCTGTGCCGCTCGCCTGTACATTTGAACTTGGCCCGCGTGCCCAGCCGGTAACCTTCCTTCTGACCGTTTCCCCGCTTCCGGATGTGGGCGTGGCCAACCCTGCCTCCTCTCCTCCCGCCGGTGGCAAGAACACTGGTCCCGACTCCTGGGACTCCCCCTCCCCACTGCGCTCAGGTGGGGAAGCTGGTCCCGATTTCCAGCTGCTGCTCAGGGACTCCCCGCTGGCCCCTCCCTCCTGAGGTTTCTCCCCTGGAACCTCCCTCGCTCTGGCCATCGGTGCTCCCTTCTGTGAGTCCTCCGATTCGCTAGAGAGGCTTGAGTCACGACTCTGGTAACTGTCACTGCCTGCACCCCCTTCGTCCTCTTCCTCCTCACTCTCCATTTGCTCCCCCTCCTGTGTCTCTCCTTCTGAACCCCTGACATCCATCCCCCCCTCGAAGCCCCCCCTTCCCCCCCCCTCTTCCGGTGCGGGTTCCGGGTGCTCCCGTTCTGTGGGGGTGAGTCCGGGATACAGCTCGTCCCCTGAGGCATGCAACCATCGGGATAAGTCCGGGAAGTCCCCCATGGGCTCGTCGACGGCGATCTCCTCCGCTTCCATCTCCTGCGCGGCGTGCTCAAAATCTGATGCCGCCCCCAAATCACCCAAGGGCCCCCCTCCCCCTGTCGCCTGAAGAGGATCCACTTCCCAGGGACCCTTCGGCACGTCTCTGCGCCAACCCACTTCGGGCTGGTCTTCCCACCAATAAGATCCCCCCGTGCCAAAACCTGAGAGCGATCCCTCCGGGGAGCTGCCTCCCTGAGCCGAGTCCTCAGCTGACGAGAAACCCCGGAAAGTGCTGGCCGAGAGTGTGGGTGTGAACAGACAATCCTCGAAAAAGCCCGCCGGCATAGGCTTGTGCGGGAAAAGTGTGTGGAATTCTTCCTTGAGCAACTGCTCCTGCACTGCGTAATCCGGCACCCACCTGTTGGCGCTGGCCGGGGTGTCCTCTGTGGCGAGAAGATATTCAATCCCGTCCTCCCCCCACCTTGAGTCCAAAATCTCTGTGGCTTCATTAAGTGGCTCCCCTCTCGGCGACCCCCCTTTCTTGGGCGCTTCCCTGAACGGGTCTGGCGCCGTCCCTGGTGCCTGAAACCTGTGGGGCTCTCTGTAGGGTGTGAGCACTGATCTATGAAAGACCCGGTGCATTCTGGACCCCTCCGGGAGCGTCAACCGGAAGGCCACTGGGTTGATCTGCGCCTCTACTTGGTAAGGCCCTAGCTGCTTGTGCCCGAGCTTCTTCTTGGCCAACGATCTGGCCGGAACTGCCTGGGCTGCTAACCAGACCCAGTCTCCCACCTGGATGTCTTCCCCAACCCTCCTGTGTCGGTCTGCCTGCACTTTGTACGCCTGTTTCGCCATCTCTAACTGCCTCCTGAGCTGCTCGTGGATCTCCTGCAACTCTGCTGCCACGGCCTCTGCTCCCTGCGGCTCCCCCTCCCTCACTGTGTCCAAACCCGGGAAGGTTCTGGGATGCCGCCCGTTGTTGGCGAAAAACGGTGTCACCCCCGTGGATCCGTGCTTCGTGTTGTTGTAGGCAAACTCGGCCAACGGTAGATAGTCCACCCAGGTCGAGGGCTGCTGGTTCGCGTAGCATCTCAGGTACTGCTGCATGATGGCGTTGACCCTCTCCGCCTGCCCGTTAGTCTGCGGGTGTCTCGCCGACGCCAGGCTGACCTTGAGGTTCAGGAAACCCATCAGCTTCTGCCAGAAGTTGGAGATGAACTGGCGCCCCCTGTCTGACAAAATGGATCGTGGTAGGCCATGCACCTTGAACACGTGGTCTATAAACAGTTTAGCGGTCTGCTCGGCCGTGGCCACCTTCGCGGAAGGAATGAAGTGGGCCATCTTGGTGAACAGGTCTACTACCACGAGCACTGCCGTCTTGCCCCTCGAACTGGGCAGATCCGTGACAAAGTCCAGAGCCACCCTCTCCCACGGTTCGAACGGTGTCTGCAGTGGTTCCAACAGGCCCGCCGGCGGCTGGTGCACAGGCTTGGCCCTTTGGCAGGTGTCGCACCTATTGACGTAATCCGCGACATCTCCCCGCATCTTGGGCCACCAAAAGTCTCTGGCCACTAAGTCCACCGTCTTCTCCTTGCCAAAGTGCCCCGCGCTGGGCGCGTCGTGCAGCTGTTGCAGGACCTTAGCGCGGAGGCTGTCTCCTGGTACGTAGAGGACTCCCTTGTGTAGGAGCAGGCCGTCTCGCACTTGGAATTCGTCGCCCTTCGCCTTGCCGCTGCACACCTCCTCCATCTTGGCTCGGGCGAAAGAGTCTGTCTGTAGCGCGCGGCGCACCACGTCCAGGTCCACCGTGGCCGACGCGCAAGCCCACGCCTGTGGTGTGAAAATGTGCTTGGCCGCCGCCGGTGCCTCTGCCTCCAGATACTGCGGTTTCCTGGACAGCGCGTCCGCCAAGACGTTGCTGTTTCCTGGGATGTACTCAATTCTGAAGTCGAAATCTGCAAAGAACTCCGCCCAGCGGATGTGTTGCTGGTTCAGGAACCTCGCCGTGCGCCAGTACTCCAAGTTCTTATGGTCTGTGCGGACCTGCACCGTGTGCTTGGCTCCGACGAGGAAGTGCCGCCACGCCTTGAAGGCTGCATGTAGGGCCAACAACTCCCTGTCCCAGATGGTGTAGTTTTGCTCCGCTTTGCTAAGTTTCCTTGAGTAGAAAGCGCACGGCCTCCAGTCCCCCTGGTGGTCTTGCTGCAACAGAATGGCTCCCACGGCCCTGTCTGAGGCGTCCGTCTCCACTCTCATGGGCCTGCTGGGATTTACGTGTAGTAGGTTCTCCTCGGAAGCGAAGAGCTGCTTGAGCTTCTGAAAGCACTGCTCCGCCTGCTCCGTCCAGATGAACCTCTTCTTTTTGGAACTGAGGGTGTCGGTGATGGCCGCTGTCTGCATGGCGAAACCCTTGATGAACTTACGATAAAAGTTGGCAAAACCGACAAACCTCTGTACTTCCTTCCTATTGCGTGGGCTTTTCCAGTCCAGTACTGCACGTACCTTGGCACTGTCCATGGCCAGTCCCTTGTCGGACAGTTTGTAGCCCAAGAAATCCACCTCTGTCTGGTCGAACTGGCACTTCTCCAGCTTGGCGTACAGCCTGTGCTCCCGCAGCCTCTGCAGAACTTCCCTGACATCTCTTTCATGTGCCTCTGGCGATTCCGAGAAGATCAGGATGTCGTCCAGGAAGCAGACGCACTTCTTGTAGAGAAGACCCGCCAAGACATGATGCATGAAGGCTTGAAAGCAGTGGGAACCATTTTTTAATCCAAAAGGCATAACTCTATATTCATAAGTGCCCAGCGGCGTAAACATGGTCGTTTTCCATTCGTCGCCTTCCCGCACGCGAATGAGATTGTACGCTCCGCGCAGGTCCAACTTGGTAAAGATGCGACCCTTCCTCACTGTCGCCAGCAGGTCATCGATCTTGGGCATAGGGAAGGCCGAAGGCTTGGTCCTCTGGTTCAAAAAGCGAAAGTCCACGACCAGCCTCTTCTGGGGCGTGTCCCGCTTCTTTACAAAGAACACAGGACTGCCCCCGGCCGCTTTGGACTCCCGGATGAATCCACGCTTCAGGTTGTGATCTATGAACTCCCTGAGCTCTTGCAATTCATCCTCAGACATGGAATACAGTTTCCCCGTCGGGAGTGTCGCCCCCGGCAGGAGGTCGATCTTGCAGTCGTAGGGCCTGTGGGGAGGCAGCTTGTCTGCTTCCTTCTCGCAGAAGACCTCCAAAAACTCCTTGTACTTGTTAGGCACCGCTTGCAACACTCCCAAGTTCAGATGTGGTCCATCCTCGTGCCCCTCATCTTCCAAATCCGCCAGGATGCAGTGTTCTGCGCAGTAAGAGGAGCCGAAGGTCAGTTGCCGCTGGTACCAAGCTAATGCTGGGCTGTGCCTATCCAGCCAACTCATTCCCAACACTATGGGCGTGTCTGACAGGCGGGTGACGTTGAAGCTGATGACTTCGCGGTGATTTCCAATGCGCATCACCATTGGCGGCGTCTGCTGCAGCACTTGCCCTCCCAGTAGCTCCCTGCCGTCCACCGTGACGACTTTCAGAGGTACCGTCGCTGGCAAAAGGGCTATGCCATGTTGCTGGAGGAACTGCATGTCTATAAAATCTGCATTGCTCCCTGAGTAATGGGAAGTTCCACAGGGAGCCCATTGGGGAGTTGGATAGATGCGGTGAGCTGCATTACTGGTTTGGGTGGGAGGGGGTCGGTGGGCTGTAAGAGTACTGGGGATTGCTTCACTGACTTGTCTGGCTGGTCCCCAGTGATCCCATTTCCAGCCAGACAGTGGAGTTTCCCTGCTGTGATTCACTCTGCTGAACTGCATTTGTTACTGTCACCGCGGCTGCACTGTGCTTGTGAAACCTCTGGGGACACTCTTTCGCCATGTGCTGAGCACTGTCGCAGATGTAGCATTTCCTGGTTCCTCTAGGAGGCTTCATCTTGGCTGCTCCCGGCGCTAGGGCTCCTGCTGTATGCTGAGCCTTAGCACCACCAAGCTCCATCGGCTCCTCTCCCCCTCCCAGTGGAGGCATGGATCGAGCGCGCGCCGCCTCCTTGGGGAAGGGAGGCGGTGCTCTTGCCGGCGTGCGTCCCAAATGCCCTTCCTCCTGGCTCCAAGGGCGTCCTTCCAGGCGAACCCCAATGGTGAGCGCCCGTTCCACAACGTCCTTGGTGGTTTGGGGTCTCTCACCCCTGGCAATCTCATCTTTCACAGGTCCGCTCAGCCCCTCCCAGAAAAGATCTCTGACAGGAGACGATTCCTTCTCCCACGCTAATGCATTCACCAAAGCGAAGAAACGCGAATGGTATTGCCTCACAGTGGCTCTGCCTTGTCTTAGTCCGTGAATCTGTTTCCTAGCGATATCCACATCAATCTCAGACAAAAAACACGCATCCATCACTTTAATGAAGGCAACTGCGTTTTGGAGGGCTGGATCCTTGTCTCTCCAGAGATTGCGCAGCCACGATTTCGCCTCCCCCCGTAAATGCGAAATGATAAATGCCACTCTTTCCTCCTCATTCTTAAAGTCTTTGTCAAGCAGCTGCAGTGCATATTTTAAATCTGCTCTGAAGTTAGGATACTCCTGCAGGTCCCCATTGAAGTGAGACACCAGGCTCCCTCCTCTGTTCCCCAGCCCAATCCCTTCTGGTCTGGTGACCGGTAGCCTCTGTGCAGTTAGCACATCTAACCTGGTTCGCAGATCCTGGCAGGCAGCAGCTGCTTCCAGTTCACTCTTTCTGGATGCCGCAATTTCTGCAGTCAGTTGCGTCACTGCGTTTTGCAAACTCGCTATCTTCTCTTCGGTAGTCATTTTCCCGGTTTTTGTGAGCTAGCGAAGCACCAATCTTCACCCTCCGCTGCTTTCCCACACGCCACGAGGTTGCAAGATTGGTGGAAAAGGTGAGAGGGGACTTACTGTCAGGGACTGCCGCTAGGTCCCAGCTCACAGAGGACCAACGCCCAGTGGATCTTATATACAAAAGTCTTTATTGAAGTTTAGTTTCCATTTCCAAGCTCTGGGCGCGCAGACCCCACGTCTTGACGCTAGATCGGCTAAGTCCCCTCTGACTCGCTGCTAAAGCCACACCACTTTAAGATTCTCGCTTTGCTCCACCTCCTACGCTGCTCCTTCCTACGCTGGGTCCTTCTGCCCTCAGGGGTTATCTCTTTCCTCGATTCCTCTGACGCTGACCCCCCTGAGCTCCACCCTTCCTTCCGGCGGGCTTTAGGACCTGGCTCCCTGTCCGGACTCCCTGCTGTGCCGCTCGCCTGTACATTTGAACTTGGCCCGCGTGCCCAGCCGGTAACCTTCCTTCTGACCGTTTCCCCGCTTCCGGATGTGGGCGTGGCCAACCCTGCCTCCTCTCCTCCCGCCGGTGGCAAGAACACTGGTCCCGACTCCTGGGACTCCCCCTCCCCACTGCGCTCAGGTGGGGAAGCTGGTCCCGATTTCCAGCTGCTGCTCAGGGACTCCCCGCTGGCCCCTCCCTCCTGAGGTTTCTCCCCTGGAACCTCCCTCGCTCTGGCCATCGGTGCTCCCTTCTGTGAGTCCTCCGATTCGCTAGAGAGGCTTGAGTCACGACTCTGGTAACTGTCACTGCCTGCACCCCCTTCGTCCTCTTCCTCCTCACTCTCCATTTGCTCCCCCTCCTGTGTCTCTCCTTCTGAACCCCTGACAGTGTGTAATGATACCAAAATAACACAACACCGTCTTTTCGCTTTCATGTGCGTAGATAGACGACGAATAGGCTTTGATTGGGCTTATTTCAAATTGGTGTTTTTGTGGTTAGAATGCACGTTCACCCAAAAATCGCAGAGTGAAATGTTTCTTATCAGCCAAAATCAAGCTTAGGTGTTTTGGTTCCATCACAATAGAAAGAGGACTAATAAGCTTGGATTGTTCCTTCGGTGTTCATTCACCCACAAACAGCAAAGCGAAGTTTAACAAACCTAAACAAAACAAAACAGGCTGTTTTGGGTTCCAGCTACATAGAAGAATGTTGGATTTTGCTTATTTCATGTGGTGTTATTCGGTGTTAATGCACATTGACACCGAATTCGCAAAGTGTGTGTAATGATACCAAAATAACACAACACCGTCTTTTCGCTTTCTTATGCGTAGAAAGACGACGAATAGGCTTTGATTGGGCTTATTTCAAAATTGGTGTTTTGTGGTTAGAATGCACATTCACCCAAAAATCGCAGTGAAATGTTTCTTATCAGCCAAAATCAAGCTTAGGTGTTTTGGTTCCATCACAATAGAAAGAGGACTAAGAAGCTTGGACTGTTCTTTCGGTGTTCATTCACCCACAAATAGCAAAGCGAAGTTTAACAAGCCTAAACAAAACAAAACAGGTCGTTTTCGTTTCCAGCTACATAGAAAGAAGAATCTTGGATTTTACTTATTTCATGTCGTGTTCTTCGGTGTTAATGCACATAGACACCGAATTCGCAAAGTGTGTGTAATGATACCAAAATAACACAACACCGTCTTTTTGCTTTCATGTGCGTAGATAGACGACGAATAGGCTTTGATTGGGCTTATTTCAAATTGGTGTTTTTGTGGTTAGAATGCACGTTCACCCAAAAATCGCAGAGTGAAATGTTTCTTATCAGCCAAAATCAAGCTTAGGTGTTTTGGTTTCATCACAAGAGAAAGAGGACTAATAAGCTTGGATTGTTCCTTCGGTGTTCATTCACCCACAAATAGCAAAGCGAAGTTTAACAAGCCTAAACAAAACAAAACAGGTTGTTTTGGGTTCCAGCTACATAGAAAGAAGAATCTTGGATTTTGCTTATTCCATGTTGTCAGGGTTTCAGGGAGAGAAGAGCAGATGGGGGAGGAGACAGAGAGCGAGGGGGAAGAATCCCAGAGAGATGAGGAGGAGGATGACGATGACAGAGGTTGAAGGAGCACAGGCTGTACGCCAAGTTGGAGAAGTGCCAGTTTGATGTGACGGAGGTGGATTTCCTTGGCTACAAGCTGTCCGACGAGGGGCTGGCCATGGACAGAGTCAAGGTCCAAGCGGTGTTGGACTGGAAGAGCCCACGCAATCGGAAGGAAGTCCAGAGATTCATCGGATTTGCCAATTTTTATCGCAAATTCATCAAGGGTTTTGCCAATGAGACGGCAGCAATCACGGACACCCTCAGTTCCAAGAAGAAGAAGTTCGCTTGGACGGAACAGGCAGAGCGCTCTTTTCGGAAGCTTAAAAGCCTCTTCGCCTCCGAGGAGCAGCTACTGCACGTGAATCCCGGCAGGCCCATGCGGGTGGAAACCGACGCGTCAGACAGAGCGGTTGGAGCCGTCCTTCTGCAGGAGGATCCGCAAGGCAATTGGAGGCCGGGCGCCTTCTACTCCCGGAAGCTCAGCAAGACGGAGCGGAACTACACCATATGGGACAGGGAGCTGTTGGCCATTCATGCAGCTTTCAAAGCGTGGCGACACTTCCTCATAGGAGCCAAGCACACAGTGCAGGTCCGCACGGATCACAAGAACTTAGAGTATTGGCGAACGGCAAAGCTGCAGACCCAAAGACACATGCGCTGGGCAGAATTCTTTGCGGATTTCGACTTCAAAATAGAATACATCCCGGGGGACTCCAATGTTATAGCAGACGCACTCTCCAGGAAACCGCAATACCTGGAGGAGACGACACCAATTGCAGCGAAGCACATTTTCGCACCGCAGGTGTGGGCGTGCGCTGCCATCGCAGTCGACCTGGACGCGGTGCGACGCGCGTTGCAAGCGGATCAATTTGCACAGTCCAAGATGGAGGAGTTACGCAGCGGGTCGCAAAGAGACGATGAGTTCCAGTTGCGGGACGGACTCTTAACTCGCAAGGGTGCCCTCTACGTGCCTAACGACGAACTTCGCGCAAAGGTTCTGCAGCAATTGCACGACGCCCCCAGTGCGGGCCACTTCGGCAAGGAGAAGACAATAGAATTAGTGGCCAGGGACTTTTGGTGGACCCAGATGCGGGGAGAGGTGGCGGATTACGTCGCCAGGTGTGACACCTGTCAGAGGTCCAAACCAGTACACCAGAAGCCGGCGGGATTGTTGGAACCGCTGGAAACGCCGCAGCAGCCGTGGGAGAGGGTAGCACTGGACTTTGTTACTGACCTGCCCAGCTCCAGAGGCAAGACGGCGGTGCTGGTGGTTGTGGACTTGTTCACCAAGATGGCGCACTTCATTCCTTGTGCCAAGGTGGCGACGGCAGAACAGACCGCCAAACTCTTCATCGACCACGTGTTCAGAGTGCATGGACTACCGCAGTCCGTCCTGTCCGACAGGGGGCGCCAATTTGTTTCCAACTTCTGGCAGAAGCTTCTGGGTATCCTGCACGTCAAGATCGACCTAGCGTCGGCGAGACATCCACAGAACAACGGCCAAGCAGAGAGGGTCAACGCGATCATGCAGCAGTACCTGAGGTGTTACGCCAATCAGCGACCCGCAGCGTGGGTGGACTACCTGCCGATGGCTGAGTTTGCCTACAACAACACGAAGCACGCATCGACCGGGGTGACGCCGTTCTTCGCGAACAATGGCCGTCATCCCAGAACCTTTCCGAGGCTTATAGCACCAGGAGAGGGGGTGCCTCAAGAGGCCGACCAGTTCGCAGCAGAGTTGCAAGAGGTGCACGAGGAGCTGCGGAGACATTTGGAGCTGGCCAAACAGGCCTATAAGGTGCAGGCGGACAAGCACAGAAGGGCGGGAGAGGACATCCAGGTGGGGGACTGGGTATGGTTAGCGGCCCAAGCGATGCCAGCCAGATCGTTAGCCAAGAAGAAGCTAGGACACAGGCAGCTAGGACCATACCAAGTTGAGGCTAGGATCAATCCTGTAGCATTTCGCCTGGCCCTTCCAGAAGGCTCCAGAGTGCACCCGGTCTTTCATAGGTCGGTGCTCACTCCCTACAAAGCCCCGCACAGGTTTCAAGAGTCAGAAACAGTACCAGACCCACGCAAAGGGGCACCCAAGAGGGGGGGGTCGCCTAGGGCCGAACCCCTCAACGAGGTCACAGAGATACTGGACTCGAGATGGGGGGAAGAGGGGGTTGAATACTTTCTCGCCAGAGAGGGCACCCCAGCCACTGCCAATAGTTGGGTGCCGGGCTACGCGTTAGACGAACCCCTTTTGAAGGAAGAGTTCCATGCACTTTTCCCACATAGACCCATGCCAGCTGAGTACTTTGATGACTGGCTTTTCACACCCACATTGTCAGATAGCACGTTCAGGGGTTTCTCTTCCCCCGAGGAAAGAACACCAGAATCAAGCCCGCCCAGGGGATCGTGCTCGGGGGTGGACACGGAAACCCCTTATTGGTGGGAGGAGCAACCAGAGGAGGAATGGCGTAAGAGGTGGATGATGGGTCCTTGGCGGGCAGCACCAGAGGAAGTAGCAACGGAAGAAGAGACTGAGATGGCTTTGGGTGAAGAACCCGAGTTCGAACACACATACACAGAACTGCCAGCAGAGAACATTGACGTAGACGACCTGTATCCTGAGCCTACCCCCGAAGAGCCGCAGTTTCCACAACCGGCACCCGCCGAGCGGGAGGGGGGAAGGGGGGGCTTCGAGGGGGGGATGGATGTCAGGGTTTCAGGGAGAGAAGAGCAGATGGGGGAGGAGACAGAGAGCGAGGGGGAAGAATCCCAGAGAGATGAGGAGGAGGATGACGATGACCAAAGGTCGTCCATGAGTCTGTCCAGTGAGTCAGAGGACTCCCAGAAGGGAGCCCCCCTGATCAGACCAAAGGGAGGCCAAGGGGGAAGCAGTGAGGAGCAGGGGAGCGAAGGGAGAAGCCCCAGTAGGAGTTGGACACAGGAGCCGGCTTCTCAGCCGGAACGGAGTGAAGGGGGTGGAGTTACCAGTGTGTCAGAGGGAGCAGAGCAAGAAGGAGACAGGGGAAGGAGATCGGAGCAGGACGCTCAGCCGGAGGGGGTGGAGAGTAGCACCGGGAGCAGTGTAGCGGTCGAGAGAAAGGTCAGAAGCAACGTACGCGCGCCAAGTTCAAATGTAGAGGCGCGCGGAAGTGAGGAGAGCCCTGGGGAGGAGCCCGGCCCCAAAGCGAGAAGGAGGGGGGCAGAGGCATCAGAGGATTCAGCCTCGGGCGAGTCCCGGCGAGGGGGAACCCAGGGGGGCAGAAAGACCCTGCGGAAAAGGAAGGAGAGGAAGAGGTGGTCCAGCACAAGCCTCTTAAATTGGTGCCGAGGCGGTACGGATTCAGAGGGTACTTCAGCGGTCTAACGTTACAGACGTAGAGTCACAAAGATGGAATGCAAACGCAACCATGATCTTCAATAAAGACTTTCTGTAAATAAACCGGATTGGAGTTGGGTCTCTTGTGAGCTGGGACCAGATGGGTGGCTCTGACACATGTGTTCTTCGGTGTTAATGCACATTGACACCGAATTCGCAAAGTGTGTGTAATGATACCAAAATAACACCACACCGTCTTTTCGCTTTCATATGCGTAGAAAGACGACGAATAAGCTTTGATTGGGCTTATTTCAAAATTGGTGTTTTTGTGGTTAGAATGCACATTCACCCCAAAATCGCAGAGTGAAATGTTTCTTATCAACCAAAATCAAGCTTAGGTGTTTTGGTTCCATCACAATAGAAAGAGGACGAATAAGCTTGGATTGTTCTTTCGGTGTTCATTCACCCACAAATAGCAAAGTGAAGTTTAACATGCCTAAAAAAAACAAAACAGGATGTTTTGGGTTCCAGCTACATAGAAAGAAGAATCTTGGATTTTACTTATTTCATGTCGTGTTCTTCGGTGTTAATGCACATAGACACCGAATTTGCAAAGTGTGTGTCATGATACCAAAATAACACCACACCGTCTTTTCGCTTTCATATGCGTAGAAAGACGACGAATAGGCTTTGATTGGGCTTATTTCAAATTGGTGTTTTTGTGGTTAGAATGCACGTTCACCCAAAAATCGCAGAGTGAAATGTTTCTTATCAGCCAAAATCAAGCTTAGGTGTTTTGGTTCCATCACAATAGAAAGAGGACTAATAAGCTTGGATTGTTCCTTCGGTGTTCATTCACCCACAAATAGCAAAGTGAAGTTTAACATGCCTAAACAAAACAAAACAGGTTGTTTTGGGTTCCAGCTACATAGAAAGAAGAATCTTGGATTTTACTTATTTCATGTCGTGTTCTTCGGTGTTAATGCACATAGACACCGAATTCGCAAAGTGTGTGTAATGATACGAAAATAACACAACACCGTCTTTTCGCTTTCATATGCGTAGAAAGACGACGAATAAGCTTTGATTGGGCTTATTTCAAATTTGGTGTTTTTGTGGTTAGAATGCACATTCACCCAAAAATCGCAGAGTGAAATGTTTCTTATCAGCCAAAATCAAGCTTAGATGTTTTGGTTCCATCACAATAGAAAGAGGACTAAGAAGCTTGGATTGTTCTTTCGGTGTTCATTCACCCACAAATAGCAAAGCGAAGTTTAACAAGCCTAAACAAAACAAAACAGGTTGTTTTGGGTTCCAGCTACATAGAAAGAAAAATATTGGATTTTGCTTATATCATGTCGTGTTCTTCGGTGTTAATGCACATTGACACCGAATTCGCAAAGTGTGTGTAATGATACCAAAATAACATAACACCGTCTTTTCGCTTTCATATGCGTAGAAAGACGAGTAAGCTTTGATTGGGCTTATTTCAAATTGGTGTTTTTGTGGTTAGAACAAGTTCACCCAAAAATCGCAGAGTGAAATGTTTCTTATCAGCCAAAATCAAGCTTAGGTGTTTTGGTTCCATCACAATAGAAAGAGGACTAATAAGCTTGGATTGTTCCTTCGGTGTTCATTCACCCACAAATAGCAAAGTGAAGTTTAACATGCCTAAACAAAACAAAACAGGTTGTTTTGGGTTCCAGCTACATAGAAAGAAGAATCTTGGATTTTACTTATTTCATGTCGTGTTCTTCGGTGTTAATGCACATAGACACCGAATTCGCAAAGTGTGTGTAATGATACCAAAATAACACCACACCGTCTTCGCTTTCATATGCGTAGAAAGACGACGAATAGGCTTTGATTGGGCTTATTTCAAATTGTTGTTTTTGTGGTTAGAATGCACATTCACCCCAAAATCGCAGAGTGAAATGTTTCTTATCAACCAAAATCAAGCTTAGGTGTTTTGGTTCCATCACAATAGAAAGAGGAAGAATAAGCTTGGTGTCAGGGGTTCAGAAGGAGAGACACAGGAGGGGGAGCAAATGGAGAGTGAGGAGGAAGAGGACGAAGGGGGTGCAGGCAGTGACAGTTACCAGAGTCGTGACTCAAGCCTCTCTAGCGAATCGGAGGACTCACAGAAGGGAGCACCGATGGCCAGAGCGAGGGAGGTTCCAGGGGAGAAACCTCAGGAGGGAGGGGCCAGCGGGGAGTCCCTGAGCAGCAGCTGGAAATCGGGACCAGCTTCCCCACCTGAGCGCAGTGGGGAGGGGGAGTCCCAGGAGTCGGGACCAGTGTTCTTGCCACCGGCGGGAGGAGAGGAGGCAGGGTTGGCCACGCCCACATCCGGAAGCGGGGAAACGGTCAGAAGGAAGGTTACCGGCTGGGCACGCGGGCCAAGTTCAAATGTACAGGCGAGCGGCACAGCAGGGAGTCCGGACAGGGAGCCAGGTCCTAAAGCCCGCCGGAAGGAAGGGTGGAGCTCAGGGGGGTCAGCGTCAGAGGAATCGAGGAAAGAGATAACCCCTGAGGGCAGAAGGACCCAGCGTAGGAAGGAGCAGCGTAGGAGGTGGAGCAAAGCGAGAATCTTAAAGTGGTGTGGCTTTAGCAGCGAGTCGGAGGGGACTTAGCCGATCTAGCATCAAGACGTGGGGTCTGCGCGCCCAGAGCTTGGAAATGGAAACTAAACTTCAATAAAGACTTTTGTATATAAGATCCACTGGGCGTTGGTCCTCTGTGAGCTGGGACCTAGCGGCAGTCCCTGACACTTGGATTGTTCCTTCGGTGTTCATTCACCCACAAATAGCAAAGCGAAGTTTAACAAGCCTAAACAAAACAAAACAGGTTGTTTTGGGTTCCAGCTACATAGAAAGAAAAATATTGGATTTTGCTTATTTCATGTCGTGTTCTTCGGTGTTAATGCACATTGACACCGAATTCGCAAAGTGTGTGTAATGATACCAAAATAACATAACACCTTCTTTTCGCTTTCATATGCGTAGAAAGACGAGTAAGCTTTGATTGGGCTTATTTCAAATTGGTGTTTTTGTGGTTAGAATGCACATTCACCCCAAAATCGCAGAGTGAAATGTTTCTTATCAACCAAAATCAAGCTTAGGTGTTTTGGTTCCATCACAATAGAAAGAGGACTAATAAGCTTGGATTGTTCTTTCGGTGTTCATTCACCCACAAATAGCAAAGTGAAGTTTAACATGCCTAAACAAAACAAAACAGGTTGTTTTGGGTTCCAGCTACATAGAAAGAAGAATCTTGGATTTTGCTTATTTCATGTCGTGTTCTTCGGTGTTAATGCACCTTGACACCGAATTCGCAAAGTGTGTGTAATGATACCAAAATAACACCACACCGTCTTTTCGCTTTCATATGCGTAGAAAGACGAGTAAGCTTTGATTGGGCTTATTTCAAATTGGTGTTTTTGTGGTTAGAACAAGTTCACCCAAAAATCGCAGAGTGAAATGTTTCTTATCAGCCAAAATCAAGCTTAGGTGTTTTGGTTCCATCACAATAGAAAGAGGACTAATAAGCTTGGATTGTTCCTTCGGTGTTCATTCACCCACAAATAGCAAAGTGAAGTTTAACATGCCTAAACAAAACAAAACAGGTTGTTTTGGGTTCCAGCTACATAGAAAGAAGAATCTTGGATTTTACTTATTTCATGTCGTGTTCTTCGGTGTTAATGCACATAGACACCGAATTCGCAAAGTGTGTGTAATGATACCAAAATAACACCACACCGTCTTCGCTTTCATATGCGTAGAAAGACGACGAATAGGCTTTGATTGGGCTTATTTCAAATTGTTGTTTTTGTGGTTAGAATGCACATTCACCCCAAAATCGCAGAGTGAAATGTTTCTTATCAACCAAAATCAAGCTTAGGTGTTTTGGTTCCATCACAATAGAAAGAGGAAGAATAAGCTTGGTGTCAGGGGTTCAGAAGGAGAGACACAGGAGGGGGAGCAAATGGAGAGTGAGGAGGAAGAGGACGAAGGGGGTGCAGGCAGTGACAGTTACCAGAGTCGTGACTCAAGCCTCTCTAGCGAATCGGAGGACTCACAGAAGGGAGCACCGATGGCCAGAGCGAGGGAGGTTCCAGGGGAGAAACCTCAGGAGGGAGGGGCCAGCGGGGAGTCCCTGAGCAGCAGCTGGAAATCGGGACCAGCTTCCCCACCTGAGCGCAGTGGGGAGGGGGAGTCCCAGGAGTCGGGACCAGTGTTCTTGCCACCGGCGGGAGGAGAGGAGGCAGGGTTGGCCACGCCCACATCCGGAAGCGGGGAAACGGTCAGAAGGAAGGTTACCGGCTGGGCACGCGGGCCAAGTTCAAATGTACAGGCGAGCGGCACAGCAGGGAGTCCGGACAGGGAGCCAGGTCCTAAAGCCCGCCGGAAGGAAGGGTGGAGCTCAGGGGGGTCAGCGTCAGAGGAATCGAGGAAAGAGATAACCCCTGAGGGCAGAAGGACCCAGCGTAGGAAGGAGCAGCGTAGGAGGTGGAGCAAAGCGAGAATCTTAAAGTGGTGTGGCTTTAGCAGCGAGTCGGAGGGGACTTAGCCGATCTAGCATCAAGACGTGGGGTCTGCGCGCCCAGAGCTTGGAAATGGAAACTAAACTTCAATAAAGACTTTTGTATATAAGATCCACTGGGCGTTGGTCCTCTGTGAGCTGGGACCTAGCGGCAGTCCCTGACACTTGGATTGTTCCTTCGGTGTTCATTCACCCACAAATAGCAAAGCGAAGTTTAACAAGCCTAAACAAAACAAAACAGGTTGTTTTGGGTTCCAGCTACATAGAAAGAAAAATATTGGATTTTGCTTATTTCATGTCGTGTTCTTCGGTGTTAATGCACATTGACACCGAATTCGCAAAGTGTGTGTAATGATACCAAAATAACATAACACCTTCTTTTCGCTTTCATATGCGTAGAAAGACGAGTAAGCTTTGATTGGGCTTATTTCAAATTGGTGTTTTTGTGGTTAGAATGCACATTCACCCCAAAATCGCAGAGTGAAATGTTTCTTATCAACCAAAATCAAGCTTAGGTGTTTTGGTTCCATCACAATAGAAAGAGGACTAATAAGCTTGGATTGTTCTTTCGGTGTTCATTCACCCACAAATAGCAAAGTGAAGTTTAACATGCCTAAACAAAACAAAACAGGTTGTTTTGGGTTCCAGCTACATAGAAAGAAGAATCTTGGATTTTGCTTATTTCATGTCGTGTTCTTCGGTGTTAATGCACCTTGACACCGAATTCGCAAAGTGTGTGTAATGATACCAAAATAACACCACACCGTCTTTTAGCTTTCATATGCGTAGAAAGACGACGAATAAGCTTTCATTGGGCTTATTTCAAAATTGGTATTTTTGTGGTTAGAATGCACATTCACCCCAAAATCGCAGAGTGAAATGTTTCTTATCAGCCAAAATCAAGCTTAGATGTTTTGGTTCCATCACAATAGAAAGAGGACTGTTCCTTCGGTGTTCATTCACCCACAAATAGCAAAGTGAAGTTTAGCATGCCTAGACAAAACAAAACAGGTTGTTTTGGGTTCCAGCTACATAGAAAGAAGAATCTTGGATTTTACTTATTTCATGTCGTGTTCTTCGGTGTTAATGCACAGACACCGAATTCGCAAAGTGTGTGTAATGATACCAAAATAACACCACACCGTCTTTTGGCTTTCATATGCGTAGAAAGACGACGAATAAGCTTTGATTGGGCTTATTTCAAAATTGGTGTTTTTGTGGTTAGAATGCACATTCACCCCAAAATCGCAGTGAAATGTTTCTTATCAGCCAAAATCAAGCTTAGATGTTTTGGTTCCATCACAATAGAAAGAGGACTAAGAAGCTTGGATTGTTCCTTCGGTGTTCATTCACCCACAAATAGCAAAGCGAAGTTTAACAAGCCTAAACAAAACAAAACAGGCTGTTTTGGGTTCCAGCTACATAGAAGAATGTTGGATGTTGCTTATTTCATGTGGTGTTCTTCGGTGTTAATGCACATTGACACCGAATTCGCAAAGTGTTTGTAATGATACCAAAATAACACAGCACCGTCTTTTCGCTTTCATGTGCGTAGATAGACGACGAATAGGCTTTGATTGGGCTTATTTCAAATTGATGTTTTTGTGGTTAGAATGCACGTTCACCCAAAAATCGCAGAGTGAAATGTTTCTTATCAGCCAAAATCAAGCTTAGGTGTTTTGGTTCCAACACAAGAGAAAGAGGACTAATAAGCTTGGATTGTTCCTTCGGTGTTCATTCACCCACAAATAGCAAAGCGAAGTTTAACAAGCCTAAACAAAACAAAACAGGTTGTTTTCGGTTCCAGCTGCATAGAAAGAAGAATGTTGGATTTTGCTTATTTCATGACGTGTTCTTCGGTGTTAATGCACATTGACACCGAATTCGCAAAGTGTGTGTAATGATACCAAAATAACACAACACCGTCTTTTCGCTTTCTTATGCGTAGAAAGACGACGAATAGGCTTTTATTGGGCTTATTTCAAAATTGGTGTTTTTGTGGTTAGAATGCACATTCACCCCAAAATCGCAGAGTGAAATGTTTCTTATCAACCAAAATCAAGCTTAGGTGTTTTGGTTCCATCACAATAGAAAGAGGACTAATAAGCTTGGATTGTTCTTTCGGTGTTCATTCACCCACAAATAGCAAAGTGAAGTTTAACATGCCTAAACAAAACAAAACAGGTTGTTTTGGGTTCCAGCTACATAGAAAGAAGAATCTTGGATTTTGCTTATTTCATGTCGTGTTCTTCGGTGTTAATGCACCTTGACACCGAATTCGCAAAGTGTGTGTAATGATACCAAAATAACACCACACCGTCTTTTCGCTTTCATATGCGTAGAAAGACGAGTAAGCTTTGATTGGGCTTATTTCAAATTGGTGTTTTTGTGGTTAGAACAAGTTCACCCAAAAATCGCAGAGTGAAATGTTTCTTATCAGCCAAAATCAAGCTTAGGTGTTTTGGTTCCATCACAATAGAAAGAGGACTAATAAGCTTGGATTGTTCCTTCGGTGTTCATTCACCCACAAATAGCAAAGTGAAGTTTAACATGCCTAAACAAAACAAAACAGGTTGTTTTGGGTTCCAGCTACATAGAAAGAAGAATCTTGGATTTTACTTATTTCATGTCGTGTTCTTCGGTGTTAATGCACATAGACACCGAATTCGCAAAGTGTGTGTAATGATACCAAAATAACACCACACCGTCTTCGCTTTCATATGCGTAGAAAGACGACGAATAGGCTTTGATTGGGCTTATTTCAAATTGTTGTTTTTGTGGTTAGAATGCACATTCACCCCAAAATCGCAGAGTGAAATGTTTCTTATCAACCAAAATCAAGCTTAGGTGTTTTGGTTCCATCACAATAGAAAGAGGAAGAATAAGCTTGGTGTCAGGGGTTCAGAAGGAGAGACACAGGAGGGGGAGCAAATGGAGAGTGAGGAGGAAGAGGACGAAGGGGGTGCAGGCAGTGACAGTTACCAGAGTCGTGACTCAAGCCTCTCTAGCGAATCGGAGGACTCACAGAAGGGAGCACCGATGGCCAGAGCGAGGGAGGTTCCAGGGGAGAAACCTCAGGAGGGAGGGGCCAGCGGGGAGTCCCTGAGCAGCAGCTGGAAATCGGGACCAGCTTCCCCACCTGAGCGCAGTGGGGAGGGGGAGTCCCAGGAGTCGGGACCAGTGTTCTTGCCACCGGCGGGAGGAGAGGAGGCAGGGTTGGCCACGCCCACATCCGGAAGCGGGGAAACGGTCAGAAGGAAGGTTACCGGCTGGGCACGCGGGCCAAGTTCAAATGTACAGGCGAGCGGCACAGCAGGGAGTCCGGACAGGGAGCCAGGTCCTAAAGCCCGCCGGAAGGAAGGGTGGAGCTCAGGGGGGTCAGCGTCAGAGGAATCGAGGAAAGAGATAACCCCTGAGGGCAGAAGGACCCAGCGTAGGAAGGAGCAGCGTAGGAGGTGGAGCAAAGCGAGAATCTTAAAGTGGTGTGGCTTTAGCAGCGAGTCGGAGGGGACTTAGCCGATCTAGCATCAAGACGTGGGGTCTGCGCGCCCAGAGCTTGGAAATGGAAACTAAACTTCAATAAAGACTTTTGTATATAAGATCCACTGGGCGTTGGTCCTCTGTGAGCTGGGACCTAGCGGCAGTCCCTGACACTTGGATTGTTCCTTCGGTGTTCATTCACCCACAAATAGCAAAGCGAAGTTTAACAAGCCTAAACAAAACAAAACAGGTTGTTTTGGGTTCCAGCTACATAGAAAGAAAAATATTGGATTTTGCTTATTTCATGTCGTGTTCTTCGGTGTTAATGCACATTGACACCGAATTCGCAAAGTGTGTGTAATGATACCAAAATAACATAACACCTTCTTTTCGCTTTCATATGCGTAGAAAGACGAGTAAGCTTTGATTGGGCTTATTTCAAATTGGTGTTTTTGTGGTTAGAATGCACATTCACCCCAAAATCGCAGAGTGAAATGTTTCTTATCAACCAAAATCAAGCTTAGGTGTTTTGGTTCCATCACAATAGAAAGAGGACTAATAAGCTTGGATTGTTCTTTCGGTGTTCATTCACCCACAAATAGCAAAGTGAAGTTTAACATGCCTAAACAAAACAAAACAGGTTGTTTTGGGTTCCAGCTACATAGAAAGAAGAATCTTGGATTTTGCTTATTTCATGTCGTGTTCTTCGGTGTTAATGCACCTTGACACCGAATTCGCAAAGTGTGTGTAATGATACCAAAATAACACCACACCGTCTTTTAGCTTTCATATGCGTAGAAAGACGACGAATAAGCTTTCATTGGGCTTATTTCAAAATTGGTATTTTTGTGGTTAGAATGCACATTCACCCCAAAATCGCAGAGTGAAATGTTTCTTATCAGCCAAAATCAAGCTTAGATGTTTTGGTTCCATCACAATAGAAAGAGGACTGTTCCTTCGGTGTTCATTCACCCACAAATAGCAAAGTGAAGTTTAGCATGCCTAGACAAAACAAAACAGGTTGTTTTGGGTTCCAGCTACATAGAAAGAAGAATCTTGGATTTTACTTATTTCATGTCGTGTTCTTCGGTGTTAATGCACAGACACCGAATTCGCAAAGTGTGTGTAATGATACCAAAATAACACCACACCGTCTTTTGGCTTTCATATGCGTAGAAAGACGACGAATAAGCTTTGATTGGGCTTATTTCAAAATTGGTGTTTTTGTGGTTAGAATGCACATTCACCCCAAAATCGCAGTGAAATGTTTCTTATCAGCCAAAATCAAGCTTAGATGTTTTGGTTCCATCACAATAGAAAGAGGACTAAGAAGCTTGGATTGTTCCTTCGGTGTTCATTCACCCACAAATAGCAAAGCGAAGTTTAACAAGCCTAAACAAAACAAAACAGGCTGTTTTGGGTTCCAGCTACATAGAAGAATGTTGGATGTTGCTTATTTCATGTGGTGTTCTTCGGTGTTAATGCACATTGACACCGAATTCGCAAAGTGTTTGTAATGATACCAAAATAACACAGCACCGTCTTTTCGCTTTCATGTGCGTAGATAGACGACGAATAGGCTTTGATTGGGCTTATTTCAAATTGATGTTTTTGTGGTTAGAATGCACGTTCACCCAAAAATCGCAGAGTGAAATGTTTCTTATCAGCCAAAATCAAGCTTAGGTGTTTTGGTTCCAACACAAGAGAAAGAGGACTAATAAGCTTGGATTGTTCCTTCGGTGTTCATTCACCCACAAATAGCAAAGCGAAGTTTAACAAGCCTAAACAAAACAAAACAGGTTGTTTTCGGTTCCAGCTGCATAGAAAGAAGAATGTTGGATTTTGCTTATTTCATGACGTGTTCTTCGGTGTTAATGCACATTGACACCGAATTCGCAAAGTGTGTGTAATGATACCAAAATAACACAACACCGTCTTTTCGCTTTCTTATGCGTAGAAAGACGACGAATAGGCTTTTATTGGGCTTATTTCAAAATTGGTGTTTTTGTGGTTAGAATGCACATTCACCCCAAAATCGCAGAGTGAAATGTTTCTTATCAACCAAAATCAAGCTTAGGTGTTTTGGTTCCATCACAATAGAAAGAGGACTAATAAGCTTGGATTGTTCTTTCGGTGTTCATTCACCCACAAATAGCAAAGTGAAGTTTAACATGCCTAAACAAAACAAAACAGGTTGTTTTGGGTTCCAGCTACATAGAAAGAAGAATCTTGGATTTTGCTTATTTCATGTCGTGTTCTTCGGTGTTAATGCACCTTGACACCGAATTCGCAAAGTGTGTGTAATGATACCAAAATAACACCACACCGTCTTTTCGCTTTCATATGCGTAGAAAGACGACGAATAAGCTTTGATTTGGCTTATTTCAAAATTGGTATTTTTGTGTTTAGAATCCACATTCACCCCAAAATCGCAGAGTGAAATGTTTCTTATCAGCCAAAATCAAGCTTAGGTGTTTTGGTTCCATCACAATAGAAAGAGGACTGTTCCTTCGGTGTTCATTAACCCACAAATAGCAAAGTGAAGTTTAGCATGCCTAGACAAAACAAAACAGGTTGTTTTGGGTTCCAGCTACATAGAAAGAAGAATCTTGGATTTTACTTATTTCATGTCGTGTTCTTCGGTGTTAATGCACATTGACACCGAATTCGCAAAGTGTGTGTAATGATACCAAAATAACATAACACCGTCTTTTCGCTTTCATATGCGTAGAAAGACGACGAATAAGCTTTGATTGGGCTTATTTCAAAATTGGTGTTTTTGTGGTTAGAATGCACATTCAACCCAAAATCGCAGAGAGAAATGTTTCTTATCAACCAAAATCAACCTTAGGTGTTTTGGTTCCATCACAATAGAAAGAGGACGAATAAGCTTGGATTGTTCCTTCGGTGTTCATTCACCCACAAATAGCAAAGCGAAGTTTAACAAGCCTAAACAAAACAAAACAGGTTGTTTTGGGTTCCAGCTACATAGAAAGAAAGATATTGGATTTTGCTTATTTCATGTCGTGTTCTGCGGTGTTAATGCACATTGACACCGAATTCGCAAAGTGTGTGTAATGATACCAAAATAACACAACACCGTCTTTTCGCTTTCATGTGCGTAGAAAGACGAGTAAGCTTTGATTGGGCTTATTTCAAATTGGTGTTTTTGTGGTTAGAACACGTTCACCCAAAAATCGCTGAGTGAAATGTTTCTTATCAGCCAAAATCAAGCTTAGGTGTTTTGGTTCCATCACAAGAGAAAGAGGACTAATAAGCTTGGATTGTTCCTTCGGTGTTCATTCACCCACAAATAGCAAAGCGAAGTTTAACAAGCCTAAACAAAACAAAACAGGTTGTTTTCGGTTCCAGCTGCATAGAAAGAAGAATGTTGGATTTTGCTTATTTCATGACGTGTTCTTCGGTGTTAATGCACATAGACACCGAATTCGCAAAGTGTGTGTAATGATACCAAAATAACACAACACCGTCTTTTCGCTTTCATATGCGTAGAAAGACGACGAATAGGCTTTTATTGGGCTTATTTCAAAATTGGTGTTTTTGTGGTTAGAATGCACATTCACCCCAAAATCGCAGAGTGAAATGTTTCTTATCAACCAAAATCAAGCTTAGGTGTTTTGGTTCCATCACAATAGAAAGAGGACTAATAAGCTTGGATTGTTCTTTCGGTGTTCATTCACCCACAAATAGCAAAGTGAAGTTTAACATGCCTAAACAGAACAAAACAGGTTGTTTTGGGTTCCAGCTACATAGAAAGAAGAATCTTGGATTTTGCTTATTTCATGTCGTGTTCTTCGGTGTTAATGCACCTTGACACCGAATTCGCAAAGTGTGTGTAATGATACCAAAATAACACCACACCGTCTTTTAGCTTTCATATGCGTAGAAAGACGACGAATAAGCTTTCATTGGGCTTATTTCAAAATTGGTATTTTTGTGGTTAGAATGCACATTCACCCCAAAATCGCAGAGTGAAATGTTTCTTATCAGCCAAAATCAAGCTTAGGTGTTTTGGTTCCATCATAATAGAAAGAGGACTGTTCCTTCGGTGTTTATTCACCCACAAATAGCAAAGTGAAGTTTAGCATGCCTAGACAAAACAAAACAGGTTGTTTTGGGTTCCAGCTACATAGAAAGAAGAATCTTGGATTTTACTTATTTCATGTCGTGTTCTTCGGTGTTAATGCACATAGACACCGAATTCGCAAAGTGTGTGTAATGATACCAAAATAACACCACACCGTCTTTTCGCTTTCATATGCGTAGAAAGACGACGAATAGGCTTTGATTGGGCTTATTTCAAATTGGTGTTTTTGTGGTTAGAATGCACGTTCACCCAAAAATCGCAGTGAAATGTTTCTTATCAGCCAAAATCAAGCTTAGGTGTTTTGGTTCCATCACAATAGAAAGAGGACTAATAAGCTTGGATTGTTCCTTCGGTGTTCATTCACCCACAAATAGCAAAGTGAAGTTTAACATGCCTAAACAAAACAAAACAGGTTGTTTTGGGTTCCAGCTACATAGAAAGAAGAATCTTGGATTTTGCTTATTTCATGTCGTGTTCTTCGGTGTTAATGCACAGACACCGAATTCGCAAAGTGTGTGTAATGATACCAAAATAACACAACACCGTCTTTTCGCTTTCATGTGCGTAGATAGACGACGAACAGGCTTTGATTGGGCTTATTTCAAATTGGTGTTTTTGTGGTTAGAATGCACGTTCACCCAAAAATCGCAGGGTGAAATGTTTCTTATCAGCCGAAATCAAGCTTAGGTGTTTTGGTTCCATCACAATAGAAAGAGGACTAATAAGCTTGGATTGTTCCTTCGGTGTTCATTCACCCACAAATAGCAAAGTGAAGTTTAACATGCCTAAACAAAACAAAACAGGTTGTTTTGGTTTCCAGCTACATAGAAAGAAGAATCTGGGATTTTACTTATTTCATGTCGTGTTCTTCGGTGTTAATGCACATAGACACCGAATTCGCAAAGTGTGTGTAATGATACCAAAATAACACAACACCGTCTTTTCGCTTTCATGTGCATAGATTGACGACGAATAGGCTTTGATTGGGCTTATTTCAAATTGGTGTTTTTGTGGTTAGAATCCACGTTCACCCAAAAATCGCAGAGTGAAATGTTTCTTATCAGCCAAAATCAAGCTTAGATGTTTTGGTTCCATCACAATAGAAAGAGGACTAAGAAGCTTGGATTGTTCCTTCGGTGTTCATTCACCCACAAATAGCAAAGCGAAGTTTAACAAGCCAAACCAAAACAAAACAGGCTGTTTTGGGTTCCAGCTACATAGAAGAATGTTGGATGTTGCTTATTTCATGTGGTGTTCTTCGGTGTTAATGCACATTGACACCGAATTCGCAAAGTGTTTGTAATGATACCAAAATAACACAACACCGTCTTTTCGCTTTCATGTGCGTAGATAGACGACGAACAGGCTTTGATTGGGCTTATTTCAAATTGGTGTTTTTGTGGTTAGAATGCACGTTCACCCAAAAATCGCAGGGTGAAATGTTTCTTATCAGCAGAAATCAAGCTTAGGTGTTTTGGTTCCATCACAAGAGAAAGAGGACTAATAAGCTTGGATTGTTCCTTCGGTGTTCATTCACCCACAAATAGCAAAGTGAAGTTTAACATGCCTAAACAAAACAAAACAGGTTGTTTTGGGTTCCAGCTACATAGATAGAAGAATCTTGGATTTGCTTATTTCATGTGGTGTTCTTCGGTGTTAATGCACATAGACACCGAATTCGCAAAGTGTGTGTAATGATACCAAAATAACACCACACCGTCTTTTCGCTTTCATATGCGTAGAAAGACGACGAATAAGCTTTGATTGGGCTTATTTCAAAATTGGTGGTTGTGTGGTTAGAATGCACATTCACCCCAAAATCGCAGAGTGAAATGTTTCTTATCAACCAAAATCAAGCTTAGGTGTTTTGGTTCCATCACAATAGAAAGAGGACTAATAAGCTTGGATTGTTCCTTCGGTGTTCATTCACCCACAAATAGCAAAGTGAAGTTTAACATGCCTAAACAAAACAAAACAGGTTGTTTTGGGTTCCAGCTACATAGAAAGAAGAATCTTGGATTTTACTTATTTCATGTCGTGTTCTTCGGTGTTAATGCACCTTGACACCGAATTCGCAAAGTGTGTGTAATGATACCAAAATAACACAACACCGTCTTTTCGCTTTCATGTGCGTAGATAGACGACGAACAGGCTTTGATTGGGCTTATTTCAAATTGGTGTTTTTGTGGTTAGAATGCACGTTCACCCAAAAATCGGAGGGTGAAATGTTTCTTATCAGCCGAAATCAAGCTTAGGTGTTTTGGTTCCATCACAAGAGAAAGAGGACTAATAAGCTTGGATTGTTCCTTCGGTGTTCATTCACCCACAAATAGCAAAGTGAAGTTTAACATGCCTAAACAAAACAAAACAGGTTGTTTTGGGTTCCAGCTACATAGATAGAAGAATCTTGGATTTGCTTATTTCATGTGGTGTTCTTCGGTGTTAATGCACATAGACACCGAATTCGCAAAGTGTGTGTAATGATACCAAAATAACACCACACCGTCTTTTCGCTTTCATATGCGTAGAAAGACGACGAATAAGCTTTGATTGGGCTTATTTCAAAATTGGTGTTTGTGTGGTTAGAATGCACATTCACCCCAAAATCGCAGAGTGAAATGTTTCTTATCAACCAAAATCAAGCTTAGGTGTTTTGGTTCCATCACAATAGAAAGAGGACTAATAAGCTTGGATTGTTCCTTCGGTGTTCATTCACCCACAAATAGCAAAGTGAAGTTTAACATGCCTAAACAAAACAAAACAGGTTGTTTTGGGTTCCAGCTGCATAGAAAGAAGAATCTTGGATTTTACTTATTTCATGTCGTGTTCTTCGGTGTTAATGCACATAGACACCGAATTCGCAAAGTGTGTGTAATGATACCAAAATAACACAACACCGTCTTTTCGCTTTCATGTGCGTAGATAGACGACGAATAGGCTTTGATTGGGCTTATTTCAAATTGGTGTTTTTGTGGTTAGAATGCACGTTCACCCAAAAATCGCAGTGAAATGTTTCTTATCAGCCAAAATCAAGCTTAGGTGTTTTGGTTCCATCACAATAGAAAGAGGACTAATAAGCTTGGATTGTTCCTTCGGTGTTCATTCACCCACAAATAGCAAAGTGAAGTTTAACATGCCTAAACAAAACAAAACAGGTTGTTTTGGGTTCCAGCTACATAGATAGAAGAATCTTGGATTTGCTTATTTCATGTGGTGTTCTTCGGTGTTAATGCACATAGACACCGAATTCGCAAAGTGTGTGTAATGATACCAAAATAACACCACACCGTCTTTTCGCTTTCATATGCGTAGAAAGACGACGAATAAGCTTTGATTGGGCTTATTTCAAATTGGTGTTTTTGTGGTTAGAATGCACGTTCACCCAAAAATCGCAGAGTGAAATGTTTCTTATCAGCCAAAATCAAGCTTAGCTGTTTTGGTTCCATTACAATAGAAAGAGGACTAATAAGCTTGGATTGTTCCTTCGGTTTTCATTCACCCACAAATAGCAAAGTGAAGTTTAACATGCCTAAACAAAACAAAACAGGTTGTTTTGGGTTCCAGCTACATAGAAAGAAAAATGTTGGATTTTGCTTATTTCATGTCGTGTTCTTCGGAGTTAATACACATTGACACCGAATTCGCAAAGTGTGTGTAATGATACCAAAATAACACCACACCGTCTTTTCGCTTTCATATGCGTAGAAAGACGACGAATAAGCTTTGATTGGGCTTATTTCCAATTTGTTGTTTTTGTGGTTAGATTGCACATTCACCCCAAAATCGCATAGTGAAATGTTTCTTATCAGCCAAAATCAAGCTTAGATGTTTTGGTTCCATCACAATAGAAAGAGGACTAAGAAGCTTGGATTGTTCTTTTGGTGTTCATTCACCCACAAATAGCAAAGTTAAGTTTAACATGCATAAAAAAAACGAAACAGGTTGTTTTGGGTTCCAGCTACATAGAAAGAAGAATCTTGGATTTTACTTATTTCATGTCGTGTTCTTCGGTGTTAATGCACATTGACACCGAATTCGCAAAGTGTGTGTAATGATACCAAAATAACACCACACCGTCTTTTCGCTTTCATATGCGTAGAAAGACGACGAATAGGCTTTGATTGGGCTTATTTCAAATAGGTGTTTTTGTGGTTAGAATGCGCGTTCACCCAAAAATCGCAGAGTGAAATGTTTCTTATCAGCCAAACTCAAGATTAGGTGTTTTGGTTCCATCACAATAGAAAGAGGACTAATAAGCTTGGATTGTTCCTTCGGTGTTCATTCACCCACAAATAGCAAAGTGAAGTTTAACATGCCTAAACAAAACAAAACAGGTTGTTTTAGCTTCCAGCTACATAGAAAGAAGAATCTTGGATTTTACTTATTTCATGTCGTGTTCTTCGGTGTTAATGCACAGACACCGAATTCGCAAAGTGTGTGTAATGATACCAAAATAACACAACACCGTCTTTTCGCTTTCATGTGCGTAGATAGACGACGAATAGGCTTTGATTGGGCTTATTTCAAATTGGTGTTTTTGTGGTTAGAATGCACGTTCACCCAAAAATCGCAGTGAAATGTTTCTTATCAGCCAAAATCAAGCTTAGGTGTTTTGTTTCCATCACAATAGAAAGAGGACTAAGAAGCTTGGATTGTTCCTTCGGTGTTCATTCACCCACAAATAGCAAAGTGAAGTTTAACATGCCTAAACAAAACAAAACAGGTTGTTTTGGGTTCCAGCTACATAGAAAGAAGAATCTTGGATTTTACTTATTTCATGTCGTGTTCTTCGGTGTTAATGCACATAGACACCGAATTCGCAAAGTGTGTGTAATGATACCAAAATAACACCACACCGTCTTTTCGCTTTCATATGCGTAGAAAGACGACGAGTAAGCTTTGATTGGGCTTATTTCAAAATTGGTGTTTTTGTGGTTAGAATGCACATTCACCCCAAAATCGCAGAGTGAAATGTTTCTTATCAGCCAAAATCAAGCTTAGATGTTTTGGTTCCATCACAATAGAAAGAGGACTAAGAAGCTTGGATTGTTCTTTTGGTGTTCATTCACCCACAAATAGCAAAGTGAAGTTTAACATGCCTAAACAAAACAAAACAGGTTGTTTTGGGTTCCAGCTACATAGAAAGAAGAATGTTGGATTTTACTTATTTCATGTCGTGTTCTTCGGTGTTAATGCACATAGACACCGAATTCGCAAAGTGTGTGTAATGATACCAAAATAACACCACACCGTCTTTTCGCTTTCATATGCGTAGAAAGAGGACGAATAAGCTTTGATTGGGCTTATTTCAAATTTGGTGTTTTTGTGGTTAGAATGCACATTCACCCCAAAATCGCAGAGTGAAATGTTTCTTATCAGCCAAAATCAAGCTTAGATGTTTTGGTTCCATCACAATAGAAAGAGGACTAAGAAGCTTGGATTGTTCTTTTGGTGTTCATTCACCCACAAATAGCAAAGTTAAGTTTAACATGCCTAAACAAAACAAAACAGGTTGTTTTGGGTTCCAGCTACATAGAAAGAAAAATGTTGGATTTTGCTTATTTCATGTCGTGTTCTTCGGAGTTAATGCACATTGACACCGAATTCGCAAAGTGTGTGTAATGATACCAAAATAACACCACACCGTCTTTTCGCTTTCATGTGCGTAGATAGACGACGAATAGGCTTTGATTGGGCTTATTTCAAATTGGTGTTTTTGTGGTTAGAATGCACGTTCACCCAAAAATCGCAGAGTGAAATGTTTCTTATCAGCCAAAATCAAGCTTAGATGTTTTGGTTCCATCACAATAGAAAGAGGACTAAGAAGCTTGGATTGTTCTTTTGGTGTTCATTCACCCACAAATAGCAAAGTTAAGTTTAACATGCATAAAAAAAACGAAACAGGTTGTTTTGGGTTCCAGCTACATAGAAAGAAGAATCTTGGATTTTACTTATTTCATGTCGTGTTCTTCGGTGTTAATGCACAGACACCGAATTCGCAAAGTGTGTGTAATGATACCAAAATAACACAACACCGTCTTTTCGCTTTCATGTGCGTAGATAGACGACGAATAGGCTTTGATTGGGCTTATTTCAAATTGGTGTTTTTGTGGTTAGAATGCACGTTCACCCCAAAATCGCAGAGTGAAATGTTTCTTATCAGCCAAAATCAAGCTTAGATGTTTTGGTTCCATCACAATAGAAAGAGGACTAAGAAGCTTGGATTGTTCTTTCGGTGTCCATTCACCCACAAATAGCAAAGCGAAGTTTAACAAGCCTAAACAAAACAAAACAGGTTGTTTTGGGTTCCACCTACATAGAAAGAAAAATATTGGATTTTGCTTATTTCATGTCGTGTTCTTCGGTGTTAATGCACATTGACACCGAATTCGCAAAGTGTGTGTAATGATACCAAAATAACATAACACCGTCTTTTCGCTTTCATATGCGTAGATAGACGACGAATAGGCTTTGATTGGGCTTATTTCAAATTGGTGTTTTTGTGGTTAGAATGGCACGTTCACCCAAAAATCGCAGAGTGAAATGTTTCTTATCAGCCAAAATCAAGCTTAGGTGTTTTGGTTCCATCACAATAGAAAGAGCAGTAAGAAGCTTGGATTGTTCTTTCGGTGTTCATTCACCCACAAATAGCAAAGTGAAGTTTAACATGCCTAAACAAAACAAAACAGGTTGTTTTGGGTTCCAGCTACATAGAAAGAAAAATGTTGGATTTTGCTTATTTCATGTCGTGTTCTTCGGTGTTAATGCACATTGACACCGAATTAGCAAAGTGTGTGTAATGATACCAAAATAACACCACACCGTCTTTTCGCTTTCATATGCGTAGAAAGACGACGAATAAGCTTTGATTGGGCTTATTTCAAATTTGGTGTTTTTGTGGTTAGAATGCACATTCACCCCAAAATCGCAGAGTGAAATGTTTCTTATCAGCCAAAATCAAGCTTAGATGTTTTGGTTCCATCACAAGAGAAAGAGGACTAAGAAGCTTGGATTGTTCTTTTGGTGTTCATTCACCCACAAATAGCAAAGTTAAGTTTAACATGCATAAAAAAAACGAAACAGGTTGTTTTGGGTTCCAGCTACATAGAAAGAAGAATCTTGGATTTTACTTATTTCATGTCGTGTTCTTCGGTGTTAATGCACAGACACCGAATTCGCAAAGTGTGTGTAATGATACCAAAATAACACAACACCGTCTTTTCGCTTTCATGTGCGTAGATAGACGACGAATAGGCTTTGATTGGGCTTATTTCAAATTGGTGTTTTTGTGGTTAGAATGCACGTTCACCCCAAAATCGCAGAGTGAAATGTTTCTTATCAGCCAAAATCAAGCTTAGATGTTTTGGTTCCATCACAATAGAAAGAGGACTAAGAAGCTTGGATTGTTCTTTCGGTGTCCATTCACCCACAAATAGCAAAGCGAAGTTTAACAAGCCTAAACAAAACAAAACAGGTTGTTTTGGGTTCCACCTACATAGAAAGAAAAATATTGGATTTTGCTTATTTCATGTCGTGTTCTTCGGTGTTAATGCACATTGACACCGAATTCGCAAAGTGTGTGTAATGATACCAAAATAACATAACACCGTCTTTTCGCTTTCATATGCGTAGATAGACGACGAATAGGCTTTGATTGGGCTTATTTCAAATTGGTGTTTTTGTGGTTAGAATGGCACGTTCACCCAAAAATCGCAGAGTGAAATGTTTCTTATCAACCAAAATCAAGCTTAGGTGTTTTGGTTCCATCACAATAGAAAGAGCAGTAAGAAGCTTGGATTGTTCTTTCGGTGTTCATTCACCCACAAATAGCAAAGTGAAGTTTAACATGCCTAAACAAAACAAAACAGGTTGTTTTGGGTTCCAGCTACATAGAAAGAAAAATGTTGGATTTTGCTTATTTCATGTCGTGTTCTTCGGTGTTAATGCACATTGACACCGAATTAGCAAAGTGTGTGTAATGATACCAAAATAACACAACACCGTCTTTTCGCTTTCATGTGCGTAGATAGACGACGAATAGGCTTTGATTGGGCTTATTTCAAATTGGTGTTTTTGTGGTTAGAATGCACGTTCACCCAAAAATCGCAGAGTGAAATGTTTCTTATCAGCCAAAATCAAGCTTAGATGTTTTGGTTCCATCACAATAGAAAGAGGACTAAGAAGCTTGGATTGTTCTTTTGGTGTTCATTCACCCACAAATAGCAAAGTTAAGTTTAACATGCATAAAAAAAACGAAACAGGTTGTTTTGGGTTCCAGCTACATAGAAAGAAGAATCTTGGATTTTACTTATTTCATGTCGTGTTCTTCGGTGTTAATGCACAGACACCGAATTCGCAAAGTGTGTGTAATGATACCAAAATAACACAACACCGTCTTTTCGCTTTCATGTGCGTAGATAGACGACGAATAGGCTTTGATTGGGCTTATTTCAAATTGGTGTTTTTGTGGTTAGAATGCACGTTCACCCCAAAATCGCAGAGTGAAATGTTTCTTATCAGCCAAAATCAAGCTTAGATGTTTTGGTTCCATCACAATAGAAAGAGGACTAAGAAGCTTGGATTGTTCTTTCGGTGTCCATTCACCCACAAATAGCAAAGCGAAGTTTAACAAGCCTAAACAAAACAAAACAGGTTGTTTTGGGTTCCACCTACATAGAAAGAAAAATATTGGATTTTGCTTATTTCATGTCGTGTTCTTCGGTGTTAATGCACATTGACACCGAATTCGCAAAGTGTGTGTAATGATACCAAAATAACATAACACCGTCTTTTCGCTTTCATATGCGTAGATAGACGACGAATAGGCTTTGATTGGGCTTATTTCAAATTGGTGTTTTTGTGGTTAGAATGGCACGTTCACCCAAAAATCGCAGAGTGAAATGTTTCTTATCAACCAAAATCAAGCTTAGGTGTTTTGGTTCCATCACAATAGAAAGAGCAGTAAGAAGCTTGGATTGTTCTTTCGGTGTTCATTCACCCACAAATAGCAAAGTGAAGTTTAACATGCCTAAACAAAACAAAACAGGTTGTTTTGGGTTCCAGCTACATAGAAAGAAAAATGTTGGATTTTGCTTATTTCATGTCGTGTTCTTCGGTGTTAATGCACATTGACACCGAATTAGCAAAGTGTGTGTAATGATACCAAAATAACACCACACCGTCTTTTCGCTTTCATATGCGTAGAAAGACGACGAATAAGCTTTGATTGGGCTTATTTCAAATTTGGTGTTTTTGTGGTTAGAATGCACATTCACCCCAAAATCGCAGAGTGAAATGTTTCTTATCAGCCAAAACCAAGCTTAGATGTTTTGGTTCCATCACAAGAGAAAGAGGACTAAGAAGCTTGGATTGTTCTTTTGGTGTTCATTCACCCACAAATAGCAAAGTTAAGTTTAACATGCATAAAAAAAACGAAACAGGTTGTTTTGGGTTCCAGCTACATAGAAAGAAGAATCTTGGATTTTACTTATTTCATGTCGTGTTCTTCGGTGTTAATGCACAGACACCGAATTCGCAAAGTGTGTGTAATGATACCAAAATAACACAACACCGTCTTTTCGCTTTCATGTGCGTAGATAGACGACGAATAGGCTTTGATTGGGCTTATTTCAAATTGGTGTTTTTGTGGTTAGAATGCACGTTCACCCCAAAATCGCAGAGTGAAATGTTTCTTATCAGCCAAAATCAAGCTTAGATGTTTTGGTTCCATCACAATAGAAAGAGGACTAAGAAGCTTGGATTGTTCTTTCGGTGTCCATTCACCCACAAATAGCAAAGCGAAGTTTAACAAGCCTAAACAAAACAAAACAGGTTGTTTTGGGTTCCACCTACATAGAAAGAAAAATATTGGATTTTGCTTATTTCATGTCGTGTTCTTCGGTGTTAATGCACATTGACACCGAATTCGCAAAGTGTGTGTAATGATACCAAAATAACATAACACCGTCTTTTCGCTTTCATATGCGTAGATAGACGACGAATAGGCTTTGATTGGGCTTATTTCAAATTGGTGTTTTTGTGGTTAGAATGGCACGTTCACCCAAAAATCGCAGAGTGAAATGTTTCTTATCAACCAAAATCAAGCTTAGGTGTTTTGGTTCCATCACAATAGAAAGAGCAGTAAGAAGCTTGGATTGTTCTTTCGGTGTTCATTCACCCACAAATAGCAAAGTGAAGTTTAACATGCCTAAACAAAACAAAACAGGTTGTTTTGGGTTCCAGCTACATAGAAAGAAAAATGTTGGATTTTGCTTATTTCATGTCGTGTTCTTCGGTGTTAATGCACATTGACACCGAATTAGCAAAGTGTGTGTAATGATACCAAAATAACACAACACCGTCTTTTCGCTTTCATGTGCGTAGATAGACGACGAATAGGCTTTGATTGGGCTTATTTCAAATTGGTGTTTTTGTGGTTAGAATGCACGTTCACCCAAAAATCGCAGAGTGAAATGTTTCTTATCAGCCAAAATCAAGCTTAGCTGTTTTGGTTCCATTACAATAGAAAGAGGACTAATAAGCTTGGATTGTTCCTTCGGTGTTCATTCACCCACAAATAGCAAAGTGAAGTTTAACATGCCTAAACAAAACAAAACAGGTTGTTTTGGGTTCCAGCTACATAGAAAAAAGAATCTTGGATTTTACTTATTTCATGTCGTGTTCTTCGGTGTTAATGCACATAGACACCGAATTCGCAAAGTGTGTGTAATGATACCAAAATAACACCACACCGTCTTTTCGCTTTCATATGCGTAGAAAGACGACGAGTAAGCTTTGATTGGGCTTATTTCAAAATTGGTGTTTTCGTGGTTAGAATGCACATTCACCCCAAAATCGCAGAGTGAAATGTTTCTTATCAGCCAAAATCAAGCTTAGATGTTTTGGTTCCATCACAATAGAAAGAGGACTAAGAAGCTTGGATTGTTCTTTTGGTGTTCATTCACCCACAAATAGCAAAGTTAAGTTTAACATGCATAAAAAAAACGAAACAGGTTGTTTTGGGTTCCAGCTACATAGAAAGAAGAATCTTGGATTTTACTTATTTCATGTCGTGTTCTTCGGTGTTAATGCACATTGACACCGAATTCGCAAAGTGTGTGTAATGATACCAAAATAACATAACACCGTCTTTTCGCTTTCATATGCGTAGATAGACGACGAATAGGCTTTGATTGGGCTTATTTCAAATTGGTGTTTTTGTGGTTAGAATGGCACGTTCACCCATAAATCGCAGAGTGAAATGTTTCTTATCAACCAAAATCAAGCTTAGGTGTTTTGGTTCCATCACAATAGAAAGAGCAGTAAGAAGCTTGGATTGTTCTTTTGGTGTTCATTCACCCACAAATAGCAAAGTTAAGTTTAACATGCATAAAAAAAACGAAACAGGTTGTTTTGGGTTCCAGCTACATAGAAAGAAGAATCTTGGATTTTACTTATTTCATGTCGTGTTCTTCGGTGTTAATGCACATTGACACCGAATTCGCAAAGTGTGTGTAATGATACCAAAATAACACCACACCGTCTTTTCGCTTTCATATGCGTAGAAAGACGACGAATAGGCTTTGATTGGGCTTATTTCAAATAGGTGTTTTTGTGGTTAGAATGCGCGTTCACCCAAAAATCGCAGAGTGAAATGTTTCTTATCAGCCAAACTCAAGCTTAGGTGTTTTGGTTCCATCACAATAGAAAGAGGACTAATAAGCTTGGATTGTTCCTTCGGTGTTCATTCACCCACAAATAGCAAAGTGAAGTTTAACATGCCTAAACAAAACAAAACAGGTTGTTTTGGCTTCCAGCTACATAGAAAGAAGAATCTTGGATTTTACTTATTTCATGTCGTGTTCTTCGGTGTTAATGCACAGACACCGAATTCGCAAAGTGTGTGTAATGATACCAAAATAACACCACACCGTCTTTTCGCTTTCATGTGCTGTCAGGGGTTCAGGAGCAGAGGGACAGGGAAGGGAGGAATTAGAGACCGAGGGAGAGGAATCCGAGGGAGAAGTCAGCGATGATAGCCGTCCGAGGTCTCTAAGTCTCTCCAGCGAATCAGAGGATTCACAGAAAGGGGCTCCTGTGATCAGAGCAAGGGGGTTGCCAAGGGGAACACCCCAGGAGGGAGGGGCCAGAGAGGGCTCAGAGAGCAGCAGCTGGAAATCGGGACCAGCTTCCCCACCGGAGAGCAGTAGGGGGGAGGAGCCCCAGGCATCGGGAGCAGGCAGCTCTCCGTCAGCGGAAGGACAGGAGTCAGGGTTAGTCACGCCTGCATCAGAGAGCGAGGAAACGGTCAAAAGGAAGGTCAGGGGCAGCGCGCGCGCGCCAAGTTCAAATGTACAAGAGGGTGGCGCCATAAGCAGCCCGGAGAGGGAGCCGGGTCCCAAAGCCCGCCGAAGAGAGGGGGAGGAGTCCGAGGGGTCCGCATCCGAAGCGTCCAGGAAGGAAGGCACCCAGGGGGGTAGTAGGACCCAGAGGCGGAAGGAGAAACGCAGAAGGTGGAGTAAGGCTAGAGTGTTGAACTGGTGTACAGGGGGCGGAGACTCAGATGAGGCTTCGCTGGTCTAGGGTCTAGACGTAGAGATGCACGCTAGGGTTTGAAAATGGGAACTAAACTTCAATAAAGACTTTGTACAGTTCCGCTGGCTAGCGTTGGTCTTCTGTGAGCTGGGACCTGGAGGCAGTCTCTGACATGTGCGTAGATAGACGACGAACAGGCTTTGATTGGGCTTATTTCAAATTGGTGTTTTTGTGGTTAGAATGGCACGTTCACCCAAAAATCGCAGAGTGAAATGTTTCTTATCAACCAAAATCAAGCTTAGGTGTTTTGGTTCCATCACAATAGAAAGAGCAGTAAGAAGCTTGGATTGTTCTTTCGGTGTTCATTCACCCACAAATAGCAAAGTGAAGTTTAACATGCCTAAACAAAACAAAACAGGTTGTTTTGGGTTCCAGCTACATAGAAAGAAAAATGTTGGATTTTGCTTATTTCATGTCGTGTTCTTCGGTGTTAATGCACATTGACACCGAATTAGCAAAGTGTGTGTAATGATACCAAAATAACACAACACCGTCTTTTCGCTTTCATGTGCGTAGATAGACGACGAATAGGCTTTGATTGGGCTTATTTCAAATTGGTGTTTTTGTGGTTAGAATGCACGTTCACCCAAAAATCGCAGAGTGAAATGTTTCTTATCAGCCAAAATCAAGCTTAGCTGTTTTGGTTCCATTACAATAGAAAGAGGACTAATAAGCTTGGATTGTTCCTTCGGTGTTCATTCACCCACAAATAGCAAAGTGAAGTTTAACATGCCTAAACAAAACAAAACAGGTTGTTTTGGGTTCCAGCTACATAGAAAGAAGAATGTTGGATTTTACTTATTTCATGTCGTGATCTTCGGTGTTAATGCACATAGACACCGAATTCGCAAAGTGTGTGTAATGATACCAAAATAACACCACACCGTCTTTTCGCTTTCATATGCGTAGAAAGACGACGAATAAGCTTTGATTGGGCTTATTTCAAATTTGGTGTTTTTGTGGTTAGAATGCACATTCACCCCAAAATCGCAGAGTGAAATGTTTCTTATCAGCCAAAATCAAGCTTAGATGTTTTGGTTCCATCACAATAGAAAGAGGACTAAGAAGCTTGGATTGTTCTTTTGGTGTTCATTCACCCACAAATAGCAAAGTTAAGTTTAACATGCCTAAACAAAACAAAACAGGTTGTTTTGGGTTCCAGCTACATAGAAAGAAAAATGTTGGATTTTGCTTATTTCATGTCGTGTTCTTCGGAGTTAATGCACATTGACACCGAATTCGCAAAGTGTGTGTAATGATACCAAAATAACACCACACCGTCTTTTCGCTTTCATATGCGTAGAAAGACGACGAGTAAGCTTTGATTGGGCTTATTTCAAAATTGGTGTTTTTGTGGTTAGAATGCACATTCACCCCAAAATCGCAGAGTGAAATGTTTCCTATCATCCAAAATCAAGCTTAGATGTTTTGGTTCCATCACAATAGAAAGAGGACTAAGAAGCTTGGATTGTTCTTTTGGTGTTCATTCACCCACAAATAGCAAAGTGAAGTTTAACATGCCTAAACAAAACAAAACAGGTTGTTTTGGGTTCCAGCTACATAGAAAGAAGAATGTTGGATTTTACTTATTTCATGTCGTGTTCTTCGGTGTTAATGCACATAGACACCGAATTCGCAAAGTGTGTGTAATGATACCAAAATAACACCACACCGTCTTTTCGCTTTCATATGCGTAGAAAGAGGACGAATAAGCTTTGATTGGGCTTATTTCAAATTTGGTGTTTTTGTGGTTAGAATGCACATTCACCCCAAAATCGCAGAGTGAAATGTTTCTTATCAGCCAAAATCAAGCTTAGATGTTTTGGTTCCATCACAATAGAAAGAGGACTAAGAAGCTTGGATTGTTCTTTTGGTGTTCATTCACCCACAAATAGCAAAGTTAAGTTTAACATGCCTAAACAAAACAAAACAGGTTGTTTTGGGTTCCAGCTACATAGAAAGAAAAATGTTGGATTTTGCTTATTTCATGTCGTGTTCTTCGGAGTTAATGCACATTGACACCGAATTCGCAAAGTGTGTGTAATGATAACAAAATAACACCACACCGTCTTTTCGCTTTCATATGCGTAGAAAGACGACGAATAAGCTTTGATTGGGCTTATTTCAAATTTGGTGTTTTTGTGGTTAGAATGCACATTCACCCCAAAATCGCAGAGTGAAATGTTTCTTATCAGCCAAAATCAAGCTTAGATGTTTTGGTTCCATCACAATAGAAAGAGGACTAAGAAGCTTGGATTGTTCTTTTGGTGTTCATTCACCCACAAATAGCAAAGTTAAGTTTAACATGCATAAAAAAAACGAAACAGGTTGTTTTGGGTTCCAGCTACATAGAAAGAAGAATCTTGGATTTTACTTATTTCATGTCGTGTTCTTCGGTGTTAATGCACAGACACCGAATTCGCAAAGTGTGTGTAATGATACCAAAATAACACAACACCGTCTTTTCGCTTTCATGTGCGTAGATAGACGACGAATAGGCTTTGATTGGGCTTATTTCAAATTGGTGTTTTTGTGGTTAGAATGCACGTTCACCCAAAAATCGCAGTGAAATGTTTCTTATCAGCCAAAATCAAGCTTAGGTGTTTTGTTTCCATCACAATAGAAAGAGGACTAAGAAGCTTGGATTGTTCCTTCGGTGTTCATTCACCCACAAATAGCAAAGTGAAGTTTAACATGCCTAAACAAAACAAAACAGGTTGTTTTGGGTTCCAGCTACATAGAAAGAAGAATCTTGGATTTTACTTATTTCATGTCGTGTTCTTCGGTGTTAATGCACATAGACACCGAATTCGCAAAGTGTGTGTAATGATACCAAAATAACACCACACCGTCTTTTCGCTTTCATATGCGTAGAAAGACGACGAGTAAGCTTTGATTGGGCTTATTTCAAAATTGGTGTTTTTGTGGTTAGAATGCACATTCACCCCAAAATCGCAGAGTGAAATGTTTCTTATCAGCCAAAATCAAGCTTAGATGTTTTGGTTCCATCACAATAGAAAGAGGACTAAGAAGCTTGGATTGTTCTTTTGGTGTTCATTCACCCACAAATAGCAAAGTTAAGTTTAACATGCCTAAACAAAACAAAACAGGTTGTTTTGGGTTCCAGCTACATAGAAAGAAAAATGTTGGATTTTGCTTATTTCATGTCGTGTTCTTCGGAGTTAATGCACATTGACACCGAATTCGCAAAGTGTGTGTAATGATACCAAAATAGCACCACACCGTCTTTTCGCTTTCATATGCGTAGAAAGACGACGAATAAGCTTTGATTGGGCTTATTTCAAATTTGGTGTTTTTGTGGTTAGAATGCACATTCACCCCAAAATCGCAGAGTGAAATGTTTCTTATCAGCCAAAATCAAGCTTAGATGTTTTGGTTCCATCACAATAGAAAGAGGACTAAGAAGCTTGGATTGTTCTTTTGGTGTTCATTCACCCACAAATAGCAAAGTTAAGTTTAACATGCATAAAAAAAACGAAACAGGTTGTTTTGGGTTCCAGCTACATAGAAAGAAGAATCTTGGATTTTACTTATTTCATGTCGTGTTCTTCGGTGTTAATGCACAGACACCGAATTCGCAAAGTGTGTGTAATGATACCAAAATAACACAACACCGTCTTTTCGCTTTCATGTGCGTAGATAGACGACGAATAGGCTTTGATTGGGCTTATTTCAAATTGGTGTTTTTGTGGTTAGAATGCACGTTCACCCCAAAATCGCAGAGTGAAATGTTTCTTATCAGCCAAAATCAAGCTTAGATGTTTTGGTTCCATCACAATAGAAAGAGGACTAAGAAGCTTGGATTGTTCTTTCGGTGTCCATTCACCCACAAATAGCAAAGCGAAGTTTAACAAGCCTAAACAAAACAAAACAGGTTGTTTTGGGTTCCACCTACATAGAAAGAAAAATATTGGATTTTGCTTATTTCATGTCGTGTTCTTCGGTGTTAATGCACATTGACACCGAATTCGCAAAGTGTGTGTAATGATACCAAAATAACATAACACCGTCTTTTCGCTTTCATATGCGTAGATAGACGACGAATAGGCTTTGATTGGGCTTATTTCAAATTGGTGTTTTTGTGGTTAGAATGGCACGTTCACCCAAAAATCGCAGAGTGAAATGTTTCTTATCAACCAAAATCAAGCTTAGGTGTTTTGGTTCCATCACAATAGAAAGAGCAGTAAGAAGCTTGGATTGTTCTTTCGGTGTTCATTCACCCACAAATAGCAAAGTGAAGTTTAACATGCCTAAACAAAACAAAACAGGTTGTTTTGGGTTCCAGCTACATAGAAAGAAAAATGTTGGATTTTGCTTATTTCATGTCGTGTTCTTCGGTGTTAATGCACATTGACACCGAATTAGCAAAGTGTGTGTAATGATACCAAAATAACACAACACCGTCTTTTCGCTTTCATGTGCGTAGATAGACGACGAATAGGCTTTGATTGGGCTTATTTCAAATTGGTGTTTTTGTGGTTAGAATGCACGTTCACCCAAAAATCGCAGAGTGAAATGTTTCTTATCAGCCAAAATCAAGCTTAGCTGTTTTGGTTCCATTACAATAGAAAGAGGACTAATAAGCTTGGATTGTTCCTTCGGTGTTCATTCACCCACAAATAGCAAAGTGAAGTTTAACATGCCTAAACAAAACAAAACAGGTTGTTTTGGGTTCCAGCTACATAGAAAAAAGAATCTTGGATTTTACTTATTTCATGTCGTGTTCTTCGGTGTTAATGCACATAGACACCGAATTCGCAAAGTGTGTGTAATGATACCAAAATAACACCACAACGTCTTTTCGCTTTCATATGCGTAGAAAGACGACGAGTAAGCTTTGATTGGGCTTATTTCAAAATTGGTGTTTTTGTGGTTAGAATGCACATTCACCCCAAAATCGCAGAGTGAAATGTTTCTTATCAGCCAAAATCAAGCTTAGATGTTTTGGTTCCATCACAATAGAAAGAGGACTAAGAAGCTTGGATTGTTCTTTTGGTGTTCATTCACCCACAAATAGCAAAGTTAAGTTTAACATGCATAAAAAAAACGAAACAGGTTGTTTTGGGTTCCAGCTACATAGAAAGAAGAATCTTGGATTTTACTTATTTCATGTCGTGTTCTTCGGTGTTAATGCACATTGACACCGAATTCGCAAAGTGTGTGTAATGATACCAAAATAACACAACACCGTCTTTTCGCTTTCATATGCGTAGATAGACGACGAATAGGCTTTGATTGGGCTTATTTCAAATTGGTGTTTTTGTGGTTAGAATGCACGTTCACCCAAAAATCGCAGAGTGAAATGTTTCTTATCAGCCAAAATCAAGCTTAGCTGTTTTAGTTCCATGACAATAGAAAGAGGACTAATAAGCTTGGATTGTTCCTTCGGTGTTCATTCACCCACAAATAGCAAAGTGAAGTTTAACATGCCTAAACAAAACAAAACAGGTTGTTTTGGGTTCCAGCTACATAGAAAGAAGAATGTTGGATTTTACTTATTTCATGTCGTGTTCTTCGGTGTTAATGCACATAGACACCGAATTCGCAAAGTGTGTGTAATGATACCAAAATAACACCACACCGTCTTTTCGCTTTCATATGCGTAGAAAGAGGACGAATAAGCTTTGATTGGGCTTATTTCAAATTTGGTGTTTTTGTGGTTAGAATGCACATTCACCCCAAAATCGCAGAGTGAAATGTTTCTTATCAGCCAAAATCAAGCTTAGATGTTTTGGTTCCATCACAATAGAAAGAGGACTAAGAAGCTTGGATTGTTCTTTTGGTGTTCATTCACCCACAAATAGCAAAGTTAAGTTTAACATGCCTAAACAAAACAAAACAGGTTGTTTTGGGTTCCAGCTACATAGAAAGAAAAATGTTGGATTTTGCTTATTTCATGTCGTGTTCTTCGGAGTTAATGCACATTGACACCGAATTCGCAAAGTGTGTGTAATGATAACAAAATAACACCACACCGTCTTTTCGCTTTCATATGCGTAGAAAGACGACGAATAAGCTTTGATTGGGCTTATTTCAAATTTGGTGTTTTTGTGGTTAGAATGCACATTCACCCCAAAATCGCAGAGTGAAATGTTTCTTATCAGCCAAAATCAAGCTTAGATGTTTTGGTTCCATCACAATAGAAAGAGGACTAAGAAGCTTGGATTGTTCTTTTGGTGTTCATTCACCCACAAATAGCAAAGTTAAGTTTAACATGCATAAAAAAAACGAAACAGGTTGTTTTGGGTTCCAGCTACATAGAAAGAAGAATCTTGGATTTTACTTATTTCATGTCGTGTTCTTCGGTGTTAATGCACATTGACACCGAATTCGCAAAGTGTGTGTAATGATACCAAAATAACACCACACCGTCTTTTCGCTTTCATATGCGTAGAAAGACGACGAATAGGCTTTGATTGGGCTTATTTCAAATAGGTGTTTTTCTGGTTAGAATGCGCGTTCACCCAAAAATCGCAGAGTGAAATGTTTCTTATCAGCCAAATTCAAGCTTAGGTGTTTTGGTTCCATCACAATAGAAAGAGGACTAATAAGCTTGGATTGTTCCTTCGGTGTTCATTCACCCACAAATAGCAAAGTGAAGTTTAACATGCCTAAACAAAACAAAACAGGTTGTTTTGGCTTCCAGCTACATAGAAAGAAGAATCTTGGATTTTACTTATTTCATGTCGCGTTCTTCGGTGTTAATGCACAGACACCGAATTCGCAAAGTGTGTGTAATGATACCAAAATAACACAACACCGTCTTTTCGCTTTCATGTGCGTAGATAGACGACGAATAGGCTTTGATTGGGCTTATTTCAAATTGGTGTTTTTGTGGTTAGAATGCACGTTCACCCAAAAATCGCAGTGAAATGTTTCTTATCAGCCAAAATCAAGCTTAGATGTTTTGGTTCCATCACAATAGAAAGAGGACTAAGAAGCTTGGATTGTTCTTTTGGTGTTCATTCACCCACAAATAGCAAAGTTAAGTTTAACATGCATAAAAAAAACGAAACAGGTTGTTTTGGGTTCCAGCTACATAGAAAGAAGAATCTTGGATTTTACTTATTTCATGTCGTGTTCTTCGGTGTTAATGCACATTGACACCGAATTCGCAAAGTGTGTGTAATGATACCAAAATAACACAACACCGTCTTTTCGCTTTCATATGCGTAGATAGACGACGAATAGGCTTTGATTGGGCTTATTTCAAATTGGTGTTTTTGTGGTTAGAATGCACGTTCACCCAAAAATCGCAGAGTGAAATGTTTCTTATCAGCCAAAATCAAGCTTAGCTGTTTTAGTTCCATGACAATAGAAAGAGGACTAATAAGCTTGGATTGTTCCTTCGGTGTTCATTCACCCACAAATAGCAAAGTGAAGTTTAACATGCCTAAACAAAACAAAACAGGTTGTTTTGGGTTCCAGCTACATAGAAAGAAGAATGTTGGATTTTACTTATTTCATGTCGTGTTCTTCGGTGTTAATGCACATAGACACCGAATTCGCAAAGTGTGTGTAATGATACCAAAATAACACCACACCGTCTTTTCGCTTTCATATGCGTAGAAAGAGGACGAATAAGCTTTGATTGGGCTTATTTCAAATTTGGTGTTTTTGTGGTTAGAATGCACATTCACCCCAAAATCGCAGAGTGAAATGTTTCTTATCAGCCAAAATCAAGCTTAGATGTTTTGGTTCCATCACAATAGAAAGAGGACTAAGAAGCTTGGATTGTTCTTTTGGTGTTCATTCACCCACAAATAGCAAAGTTAAGTTTAACATGCCTAAACAAAACAAAACAGGTTGTTTTGGGTTCCAGCTACATAGAAAGAAAAATGTTGGATTTTGCTTATTTCATGTCGTGTTCTTCGGAGTTAATGCACATTGACACCGAATTCGCAAAGTGTGTGTAATGATAACAAAATAACACCACACCGTCTTTTCGCTTTCATATGCGTAGAAAGACGACGAATAAGCTTTGATTGGGCTTATTTCAAATTTGGTGTTTTTGTGGTTAGAATGCACATTCACCCCAAAATCGCAGAGTGAAATGTTTCTTATCAGCCAAAATCAAGCTTAGATGTTTTGGTTCCATCACAATAGAAAGAGGCCTAAGAAGCTTGGATTGTTCTTTTGGTGTTCATTCACCCACAAATAGCAAAGTTAAGTTTAACATGCATAAAAAAAACGAAACAGGTTGTTTTGGGTTCCAGCTACATAGAAAGAAGAATCTTGGATTTTACTTATTTCATGTCGTGTTCTTCGGTGTTAATGCACATTGACACCGAATTCGCAAAGTGTGTGTAATGATACCAAAATAACACCACACCGTCTTTTCGCTTTCATATGCGTAGAAAGACGACGAATAGGCTTTGATTGGGCTTATTTCAAATAGGTGTTTTTCTGGTTAGAATGCGCGTTCACCCAAAAATCGCAGAGTGAAATGTTTCTTATCAGCCAAATTCAAGCTTAGGTGTTTTGGTTCCATCACAATAGAAAGAGGACTAATAAGCTTGGATTGTTCCTTCGGTGTTCATTCACCCACAAATAGCAAAGTGAAGTTTAACATGCCTAAACAAAACAAAACAGGTTGTTTTGGCTTCCAGCTACATAGAAAGAAGAATCTTGGATTTTACTTATTTCATGTCGCGTTCTTCGGTGTTAATGCACAGACACCGAATTCGCAAAGTGTGTGTAATGATACCAAAATAACACAACACCGTCTTTTCGCTTTCATGTGCGTAGATAGACGACGAATAGGCTTTGATTGGGCTTATTTCAAATTGGTGTTTTTGTGGTTAGAATGCACGTTCACCCAAAAATCGCAGTGAAATGTTTCTTATCAGCCAAAATCAAGCTTAGGTGTTTTGTTTCCATCACAATAGAAAGAGGACTAAGAAGCTTGGATTGTTCCTTCGGTGTTCATTCACCCACAAATAGCAAAGTGAAGTTTAACATGCCTAAACAAAACAAAACAGGTTGTTTTGGGTTCCAGCTACATAGAAAGAAGAATCTTGGATTTTACTTATTTCATGTCGTGTTCTTCGGTGTTAATGCACATAGACACCGAATTCGCAAAGTGTGTGTAATGATACCAAAATAACACCACACCGTCTTTTCGCTTTCATATGCGTAGAAAGACGACGAGTAAGCTTTGATTGGGCTTATTTCAAAATTGGTGTTTTTGTGGTTAGAATGCACATTCACCCCAAAATCGCAGAGTGAAATGTTTCTTATCAGCCAAAATCAAGCTTAGATGTTTTGGTTCCATCACAATAGAAAGAGGACTAAGAAGCTTGGATTGTTCTTTTGGTGTTCATTCACCCACAAATAGCAAAGTGAAGTTTAACATGCCTAAACAAAACAAAACAGGTTGTTTTGGGTTCCAGCTACATAGAAAGAAGAATGTTGGATTTTACTTATTTCATGTCGTGTTCTTCGGTGTTAATGCACATAGACACCGAATTCGCAAAGTGTGTGTAATGATACCAAAATAACACCACACCGTCTTTTCGCTTTCATATGCGTAGAAAGAGGACGAATAAGCTTTGATTGGGCTTATTTCAAATTTGGTGTTTTTGTGGTTAGAATGCACATTCACCCCAAAATCGCAGAGTGAAATGTTTCTTATCAGCCAAAATCAAGCTTAGATGTTTTGGTTCCATCACAATAGAAAGAGGACTAAGAAGCTTGGATTGTTCTTTTGGTGTTCATTCACCCACAAATAGCAAAGTTAAGTTTAACATGCCTAAACAAAACAAAACAGGTTGTTTTGGGTTCCAGCTACATAGAAAGAAAAATGTTGGATTTTGCTTATTTCATGTCGTGTTCTTCGGAGTTAATGCACATTGACACCGAATTCGCAAAGTGTGTGTAATGATACCAAAATAACACCACACCGTCTTTTCGCTTTCATATGCGTAGAAAGACGACGAATAAGCTTTGATTGGGCTTATTTCAAATTTGGTGTTTTTGTGGTTAGAATGCACATTCACCCCAAAATCGCAGAGTGAAATGTTTCTTATCAGCCAAAATCAAGCTTAGATGTTTTGGTTCCATCACAATAGAAAGAGGACTAAGAAGCTTGGATTGTTCTTTTGGTGTTCATTCACCCACAAATAGCAAAGTTAAGTTTAACATGCATAAAAAAAACGAAACAGGTTGTTTTGGGTTCCAGCTACATAGAAAGAAGAATCTTGGATTTTACTTATTTCATGTCGTGTTCTTACGTGTTAATGCACAAACACCGAATTCGCAAAGTGTGTGTAATGATACCAAAATAACACAACACCGTCTTTTCGCTTTCATGTGCGTAGATAGACGACGAATAGGCTTTGATTGGGCTTATTTCAAATTGGTGTTTTTGTGGTTAGAATGCACGTTCACCCAAAAATCGCAGAGTGAAATGTTTCTTATCAGCCAAAATCAAGCTTAGATGTTTTGGTTCCATCACAATAGAAAGAGGACTAAGAAGCTTGGATTGTTCTTTCGGTGTCCATTCACCCACAAATAGCAAAGCGAAGTTTAACAAGCCTAAACAAAACAAAACAGGTTGTTTTGGGTTCCACCTACATAGAAAGAAAAATATTCGATTTTGCTTATTTCATGTCGTGTTCTTCGGTGTTAATGCACATTGACACCGAATTCGCAAAGTGTGTGTAATGATACCAAAATAACATAACACCGTCTTTTCGCTTTCATATGCGTAGATAGACGACGAATAGGCTTTGAATGGGCTTATTTCAAATTGGTGTTTTTGTGGTTAGAATGGCACGTTCACCCAAAAATCGCAGAGTGAAATGTTTCTTATCAACCAAAATCAAGCTTAGGTGTTTTGGTTCCATCACAATAGAAAGAGCAGTAAGAAGCTTGGATTGTTCTTTCGGTGTTCATTCACCCACAAATAGCAAAGTGAAGTTTAACATGCCTAAACAAAACAAAACAGGTTGTTTTGGGTTCCAGCTACATAGAAAGAAAAATGTTGGATTTTGCTTATTTCATGTCGTGTTCTTCGGTGTTAATGCACATTGACACCGAATTAGCAAAGTGTGTGTAATGATACCAAAATAACACAACACCGTCTTTTCGCTTTCATGTGCGTAGATAGACGACGAATAGGCTTTGATTGGGCTTATTTCAAATTGGTGTTTTTGTGGTTAGAATGCACGTTCACCCAAAAATCGCAGAGTGAAATGTTTCTTATCAGCCAAAATCAAGCTTAGCTGTTTTGGTTCCATTACAATAGAAAGAGGACTAATAAGCTTGGATTGTTCCTTCGGTGTTCATTCACCCACAAATAGCAAAGTGAAGTTTAACATGCCTAAACAAAACAAAACAGGTTGTTTTGGGTTCCAGCTACATAGAAAAAAGAATCTTGGATTTTACTTATTTCATGTCGTGATCTTCGGTGTTAATGCACATAGACACCGAATTCGCAAAGTGTGTGTAATGATACCAAAATAACACCACAACGTCTTTTCGCTTTCATATGCGTAGAAAGACGACGAGTAAGCTTTGATTGGGCTTATTTCAAAATTGGTGTTTTTGTGGTTAGAATGCACATTCACCCCAAAATCGCAGAGTGAAATGTTTCTTATCAGCCAAAATCAAGCTTAGATGTTTTGGTTCCATCACAATAGAAAGAGGACTAAGAAGCTTGGATTGTTCTTTTGGTGTTCATTCACCCACAAATAGCAAAGTTAAGTTTAACATGCATAAAAAAAACGAAACAGGTTGTTTTGGGTTCCAGCTACATAGAAAGAAGAATCTTGGATTTTACTTATTTCATGTCGTGTTCTTCGGTATTAATGCACATTGACACCGAATTCGCAAAGTGTGTGTAATGATACCAAAATAACACGTCTTTTCGCTTTCATATGCGTAGATAGACGACGAATAGGCTTTGATTGGGCTTATTTCAAATTGGTGTTTTTGTGGTTAGAATGCACGTTCACCCAAAAATCGCAGAGTGAAATGTTTCTTATCAGCCAAAATCAAGCTTAGCTGTTTTAGTTCCATTACAATAGAAAGAGGACTAATAAGCTTGGATTGTTCCTTCGGTGTTCATTCACCCACAAATAGCAAAGTGAAGTTTAACATGCCTAAACAAAACAAAACAGGTTGTTTTGGGTTCCAGCTACATAGAAAGAAGAATGTTGGATTTTACTTATTTCATGTCGTGTTCTTCGGTGTTAATGCACATAGACACCGAATTCGCAAAGTGTGTGTAATGATACCAAAATAACACCACACCGTCTTTTCGCTTTCATATGCGTAGAAAGAGGACGAATAAGCTTTGATTGGGCTTATTTCAAATTTGGTGTTTTTGTGGTTAGAATGCACATTCACCCCAAAATCGCAGAGTGAAATGTTTCTTATCAGCCAAAATCAAGCTTAGATGTTTTGGTTCCATCACAATAGAAAGAGGACTAAGAAGCTTGGATTGTTCTTTTGGTGTTCATTCACCCACAAATAGCAAAGTTAAGTTTAACATGCCTAAACAAAACAAAACAGGTTGTTTTGGGTTCCAGCTACATAGAAAGAAAAATGTTGGATTTTGCTTATTTCATGTCGTGTTCTTCGGAGTTAATGCACATTGACACCGAATTCGCAAAGTGTGTGTAATGATACCAAAATAACACCACACCGTCTTTTCGCTTTCATATGCGTAGAAAGACGACGAATAAGCTTTGATTGGGCTTATTTCAAATTTGGTGTTTTTGTGGTTAGAATGCACATTCACCCCAAAATCGCAGAGTGAAATGTTTCTTATCAGCCAAAATCAAGCTTAGATGTTTTGGTTCCATCACAATAGAAAGAGGACTAAGAAGCTTGGATTGTTCTTTTGGTGTTCATTCACCCACAAATAGCAAAGTTAAGTTTAACATGCATAAAAAATACGAAACAGGTTGTTTTGGGTTCCAGCTACATAGAAAGAAGAATCTTGGATTTTACTTATTTCATGTCGTGTTCTTCGGTGTTAATGCACATTGACACCGAATTCGCAAAGTGTGTGTAATGATACCAAAATAACACCACACCGTCTTTTCGCTTTCATATGCGTAGAAAGACGACGAATAGGCTTTGATTGGGCTTATTTCAAATAGGTGTTTTCGTGGTTAGAATGCGCGTTCACCCAAAAATCGCAGAGTGAAATGTTTCTTATCAGCCAAACTCAAGCTTAGGTGTTTTGGTTCCATCACAATAGAAAGAGGACTAATAAGCTTGGATTGTTCCTTCGGTGTTCATTCACCCACAAATAGCAAAGTGAAGTTTAACATGCCTAAACAAAACAAAACAGGTTGTTTTGGCTTCCAGCTACATAGAAAGAAGAATCTTGGATTTTACTTATTTCATGTCGCGTTCTTCGGTGTTAATGCACAGACACCGAATTCGCAAAGTGTGTGTAATGATACCAAAATAACACAACACCGTCTTTTCGCTTTCATGTGCGTAGATAGACGACGAATAGGCTATGATTGCGCTTATTTCAAATTGGTGTTTTTGTGGTTAGAATGCACGTTCACCCAAAAATCGCAGTGAAATGTTTCTTATCAGCCAAAATCAAGCTTAGGTGTTTTGTTTCCATCACAATAGAAAGAGGACTAAGAAGCTTGGATTGTTCCTTCGGTGTTCATTCACCCACAAATAGCAAAGTGAAGTTTAACATGCCTAAACAAAACAAAACAGGTTGTTTTGGGTTCCAGCTACATAGAAAGAAGAATCTTGGATTTTACTTATTTCATGTCGTGTTCTTCGGTGTTAATGCACATAGACACCGAATTCGCAAAGTGTGTGTAATGATACCAAAATAACACCACACCGTCTTTTCGCTTTCATATGCGTAGAAAGAGGACGAATAAGCTTTGATTGGGCTTATTTCAAATTTGGTGTTTTTGTGGTTAGAATGCACATTCACCCCAAAATCGCAGAGTGAAATGTTTCTTATCAGCCAAAATCAAGCTTAGATGTTTTGGTTCCATCACAATAGAAAGAGGACTAAGAAGCTTGGATTGTTCTTTTGGTGTTCATTCACCCACAAATAGCAAAGTTAAGTTTAACATGCCTAAACAAAACAAAACAGGTTGTTTTGGGTTCCAGCTACATAGAAAGAAAAATGTTGGATTTTGCTTATTTCATGTCGTGTTCTTCGGAGTTAATGCACATTGACACCGAATTCGCAAAGTGTGTGTAATGATACCAAAATAACACCACACCGTCTTTTCGCTTTCATATGCGTAGAAAGACGACGAATAGGCTTTGATTGGGCTTATTTCAAATAGGTGTTTTTGTGGTTAGAATGCACGTTCACCCAAAAATCGCAGAGTGAAATGTTTCTTATCAGCCAAACTCAAGCTTAGGTGTTTTGGTTCCATCACAATAGAAAGAGGACTAATAAGCTTGGATTGTTCCTTCGGTGTTCATTCACCCACAAATAGCAAAGTGAAGTTTAACATGCCTAAACAAAACAAAACAGGTTGTTTTGGCTTCCAGCTACATAGAAAGAAGAATCTTGGATTTTACTTATTTCATGTCGCGTTCTTCGGTGTTAATGCACAGACACCGAATTCGCAAAGTGTGTGTAATGATACCAAAATAACACAACACCGTCTTTTCGCTTTCATGTGCGTAGATAGACGACGAATAGGCTATGATTGGGCTTATTTCAAATTGGTGTTTTTGTGGTTAGAATGCACGTTCACCCAAAAATCGCAGTGAAATGTTTCTTATCAGCCAAAATCAAGCTTAGGTGTTTTGTTTCCATCACAATAGAAAGAGGACTAAGAAGCTTGGATTGTTCCTTCGGTGTTCATTCACCCACAAATAGCAAAGTGAAGTTTAACATGCCTAAACAAAACAAAACAGGTTGTTTTGGGTTCCAGCTACATAGAAAGAAGAATCTTGGATTTTACTTATTTCATGTCGTGTTCTTCGGTGTTAATGCACATAGACACCGAATTCGCAAAGTGTGTGTAATGATACCAAAATAACACCACACCGTCTTTTCGCTTTCATATGCGTAGAAAGAGGACGAATAAGCTTTGATTGGGCTTATTTCAAATTTGGTGTTTTTGTGGTTAGAATGCACATTCACCCCAAAATCGCAGAGTGAAATGTTTCTTATCAGCCAAAATCAAGCTTAGATGTTTTGGTTCCATCACAATAGAAAGAGGACTAAGAAGCTTGGATTGTTCTTTTGGTGTTCATTCACCCACAAATAGCAAAGTTAAGTTTAACATGCATAAAAAAAACGAAACAGGTTGTTTTGGGTTCCAGCTACATAGAAAGAAGAATCTTGGATTTTACTTATTTCATGTCGTGTTCTTCGGTGTTAATGCACATTGACACCGAATTCGCAAAGTGTGTGTAATGATACCAAAATAACACCACACCGTCTTTTCGCTTTCATATGCGTAGAAAGACGACGAATAGGCTTTGATTGGGCTTATTTCAAATAGGTGTTTTCGTGGTTAGAATGCGCGTTCACCCAAAAATCGCAGAGTGAAATGTTTCTTATCAGCCAAACTCAAGCTTAGGTGTTTTGGTTCCATCACAATAGAAAGAGGACTAATAAGCTTGGATTGTTCCTTCGGTGTTCATTCACCCACAAATAGCAAAGTGAAGTTTAACATGCCTAAACAAAACAAAACAGGTTGTTTTGGCTTCCAGCTACATAGAAAGAAGAATCTTGGATTTTACTTATTTCATGTCGCGTTCTTCGGTGTTAATGCACAGACACCGAATTCGCAAAGTGTGTGTAATGATACCAAAATAACACAACACCGTCTTTTCGCTTTCATGTGCGTAGATAGACGACGAATAGGCTATGATTGCGCTTATTTCAAATTGGTGTTTTTGTGGTTAGAATGCACGTTCACCCAAAAATCGCAGTGAAATGTTTCTTATCAGCCAAAATCAAGCTTAGGTGTTTTGTTTCCATCACAATAGAAAGAGGACTAAGAAGCTTGGATTGTTCCTTCGGTGTTCATTCACCCACAAATAGCAAAGTGAAGTTTAACATGCCTAAACAAAACAAAACAGGTTGTTTTGGGTTCCAGCTACATAGAAAGAAGAATCTTGGATTTTACTTATTTCATGTCGTGTTCTTCGGTGTTAATGCACATAGACACCGAATTCGCAAAGTGTGTGTAATGATACCAAAATAACACCACACCGTCTTTTCGCTTTCATATGCGTAGAAAGAGGACGAATAAGCTTTGATTGGGCTTATTTCAAATTTGGTGTTTTTGTGGTTAGAATGCACATTCACCCCAAAATCGCAGAGTGAAATGTTTCTTATCAGCCAAAATCAAGCTTAGATGTTTTGGTTCCATCACAATAGAAAGAGGACTAAGAAGCTTGGATTGTTCTTTTGGTGTTCATTCACCCACAAATAGCAAAGTTAAGTTTAACATGCCTAAACAAAACAAAACAGGTTGTTTTGGGTTCCAGCTACATAGAAAGAAAAATGTTGGATTTTGCTTATTTCATGTCGTGTTCTTCGGAGTTAATGCACATTGACACCGAATTCGCAAAGTGTGTGTAATGATACCAAAATAACACCACACCGTCTTTTCGCTTTCATATGCGTAGAAAGACGACGAATAGGCTTTGATTGGGCTTATTTCAAATAGGTGTTTTTGTGGTTAGAATGCACGTTCACCCAAAAATCGCAGAGTGAAATGTTTCTTATCAGCCAAACTCAAGCTTAGGTGTTTTGGTTCCATCACAATAGAAAGAGGACTAATAAGCTTGGATTGTTCCTTCGGTGTTCATTCACCCACAAATAGCAAAGTGAAGTTTAACATGCCTAAACAAAACAAAACAGGTTGTTTTGGCTTCCAGCTACATAGAAAGAAGAATCTTGGATTTTACTTATTTCATGTCGCGTTCTTCGGTGTTAATGCACAGACACCGAATTCGCAAAGTGTGTGTAATGATACCAAAATAACACAACACCGTCTTTTCGCTTTCATGTGCGTAGATAGACGACGAATAGGCTATGATTGGGCTTATTTCAAATTGGTGTTTTTGTGGTTAGAATGCACGTTCACCCAAAAATCGCAGTGAAATGTTTCTTATCAGCCAAAATCAAGCTTAGGTGTTTTGTTTCCATCACAATAGAAAGAGGACTAAGAAGCTTGGATTGTTCCTTCGGTGTTCATTCACCCACAAATAGCAAAGTGAAGTTTAACATGCCTAAACAAAACAAAACAGGTTGTTTTGGGTTCCAGCTACATAGAAAGAAGAATCTTGGATTTTACTTATTTCATGTCGTGTTCTTCGGTGTTAATGCACATAGACACCGAATTCGCAAAGTGTGTGTAATGATACCAAAATAACACCACACCGTCTTTTCGCTTTCATATGCGTAGAAAGAGGACGAATAAGCTTTGATTGGGCTTATTTCAAATTTGGTGTTTTTGTGGTTAGAATGCACATTCACCCCAAAATCGCAGAGTGAAATGTTTCTTATCAGCCAAAATCAAGCTTAGATGTTTTGGTTCCATCACAATAGAAAGAGGACTAAGAAGCTTGGATTGTTCTTTTGGTGTTCATTCACCCACAAATAGCAAAGTTAAGTTTAACATGCATAAAAAAAACGAAACAGGTTGTTTTGGGTTCCAGCTACATAGAAAGAAGAATCTTGGATTTTACTTATTTCATGTCGTGTTCTTCGGTGTTAATGCACATTGACACCGAATTCGCAAAGTGTGTGTAATGATACCAAAATAACACCACACCGTCTTTTCGCTTTCATATGCGTAGATAGACGACGAATAGGCTATGATTGGGCTTATTTCAAATTGGTGTTTTTGTGATTAGAATGCACGTTCACCCAAAAATCGCAGTGAAATGTTTCTTATCAGCCAAAATCAAGCTTAGGTGTTTTGTTTCCATCACAATAGAAAGAGGACTAAGAAGCTTGGATTGTTCCTTCGGTGTTCATTCACCCACAAATAGCAAAGTGAAGTTTAACATGCCTAAACAAAACAAAACAGGTTGTTTTGGGTTCCAGCTACATAGAAAGAAGAATCTTGGATTTTACTTATTTCATGTCGTGTTCTTCGGTGTTAATGCACATAGACACCGAATTCGCAAAGTGTGTGTAATGATACCAAAATAACACCACACCGTCTTTTCGCTTTCATATGCGTAGAAAGAGGACGAATAAGCTTTGATTGGGCTTATTTCAAATTTGGTGTTTTTGTGGTTAGAATGCACATTCACCCCAAAATCGCAGAGTGAAATGTTTCTTATCAGCCAAAATCAAGCTTAGATGTTTTGGTTCCATCACAATAGAAAGAGGACTAAGAAGCTTGGATTGTTCTTTTGGTGTTCATTCACCCACAAATAGCAAAGTTAAGTTTAACATGCATAAAAAAAACGAAACAGGTTGTTTTGGGTTCCAGCTACATAGAAAGAAGAATCTTGGATTTTACTTATTTCATGTCGTGTTCTTCGGTGTTAATGCACATTGACACCGAATTCGCAAAGTGTGTGTAATGATACCAAAATAACACCACACCGTCTTTTCGCTTTCATATGCGTAGAAAGACGACGAATAGGCTTTGATTGGGCTTATTTCAAATAGGTGTTTTCGTGGTTAGAATGCGCGTTCACCCAAAAATCGCAGAGTGAAATGTTTCTTATCAGCCAAACTCAAGCTTAGGTGTTTTGGTTCCATCACAATAGAAAGAGGACTAATAAGCTTGGATTGTTCCTTCGGTGTTCATTCACCCACAAATAGCAAAGTGAAGTTTAACATGCCTAAACAAAACAAAACAGGTTGTTTTGGCTTCCAGCTACATAGAAAGAAGAATCTTGGATTTTACTTATTTCATGTCGCGTTCTTCGGTGTTAATGCACAGACACCGAATTCGCAAAGTGTGTGTAATGATACCAAAATAACACAACACCGTCTTTTCGCTTTCATGTGCGTAGATAGACGACGAATAGGCTATGATTGGGCTTATTTCAAATTGGTGTTTTTGTGGTTAGAATGCACGTTCACCCAAAAATCGCAGTGAAATGTTTCTTATCAGCCAAAATCAAGCTTAGGTGTTTTGTTTCCATCACAATAGAAAGAGGACTAAGAAGCTTGGATTGTTCCTTCGGTGTTCATTCACCCACAAATAGCAAAGTGAAGTTTAACATGCCTAAACAAAACAAAACAGGTTGTTTTGGGTTCCAGCTACATAGAAAGAAGAATCTTGGATTTTACTTATTTCATGTCGTGTTCTTCGGTGTTAATGCACATAGACACCGAATTCGCAAAGTGTGTGTAATGATACCAAAATAACACCACACCGTCTTTTCGCTTTCATATGCGTAGAAAGAGGACGAATAAGCTTTGATTGGGCTTATTTCAAATTTGGTGTTTTTGTGGTTAGAATGCACATTCACCCCAAAATCGCAGAGTGAAATGTTTCTTATCAGCCAAAATCAAGCTTAGATGTTTTGGTTCCATCACAATAGAAAGAGGACTAAGAAGCTTGGATTGTTCTTTTGGTGTTCATTCACCCACAAATAGCAAAGTTAAGTTTAACATGCCTAAACAAAACAAAACAGGTTGTTTTGGGTTCCAGCTACATAGAAAGAAAAATGTTGGATTTTGCTTATTTCATGTCGTGTTCTTCGGAGTTAATGCACATTGACACCGAATTCGCAAAGTGTGTGTAATGATACCAAAATAACACCACACCGTCTTTTCGCTTTCATATGCGTAGAAAGACGACGAATAGGCTTTGATTGGGCTTATTTCAAATAGGTGTTTTTGTGGTTAGAATGCGCGTTCACCCAAAAATCGCAGAGTGAAATGTTTCTTATCAGCCAAACTCAAGCTTAGGTGTTTTGGTTCCATCACAATAGAAAGAGGACTAATAAGCTTGGATTGTTCCTTCGGTGTTCATTCACCCACAAATAGCAAAGTGAAGTTTAACATGCCTAAACAAAACAAAACAGGTTGTTTTGGCTTCCAGCTACATAGAAAGAAGAATCTTGGATTTTACTTATTTCATGTCGCGTTCTTCGGTGTTAATGCACAGACACCGAATTCGCAAAGTGTGTGTAATGATACCAAAATAACACAACACCGTCTTTTCGCTTTCATGTGCGTAGATAGACGACGAATAGGCTATGATTGGGCTTATTTCAAATTGGTGTTTTTGTGGTTAGAATGCACGTTCACCCAAAAATCGCAGTGAAATGTTTCTTATCAGCCAAAATCAAGCTTAGGTGTTTTGTTTCCATCACAATAGAAAGAGGACTAAGAAGCTTGGATTGTTCCTTCGGTGTTCATTCACCCACAAATAGCAAAGTGAAGTTTAACATGCCTAAACAAAACAAAACAGGTTGTTTTGGGTTCCAGCTACATAGAAAGAAGAATCTTGGATTTTACTTATTTCATGTCGTGTTCTTCGGTGTTAATGCACATAGACACCGAATTCGCAAAGTGTGTGTAATGATACCAAAATAACACCACACCGTCTTTTCGCTTTCATATGCGTAGAAAGAGGACGAATAAGCTTTGATTGGGCTTATTTCAAATTTGGTGTTTTTGTGGTTAGAATGCACATTCACCCCAAAATCGCAGAGTGAAATGTTTCTTATCAGCCAAAATCAAGCTTAGATGTTTTGGTTCCATCACAATAGAAAGAGGACTAAGAAGCTTGGATTGTTCTTTTGGTGTTCATTCACCCACAAATAGCAAAGTTAAGTTTAACATGCATAAAAAAAACGAAACAGGTTGTTTTGGGTTCCAGCTACATAGAAAGAAGAATCTTGGATTTTACTTATTTCATGTCGTGTTCTTCGGTGTTAATGCACATTGACACCGAATTCGCAAAGTGTGTGTAATGATACCAAAATAACACCACACCGTCTTTTCGCTTTCATATGCGTAGATAGACGACGAATAGGCTATGATTGGGCTTATTTCAAATTGGTGTTTTTGTGGTTAGAATGCACGTTCACCCAAAAATCGCAGTGAAATGTTTCTTATCAGCCAAAATCAAGCTTAGGTGTTTTGTTTCCATCACAATAGAAAGAGGACTAAGAAGCTTGGATTGTTCCTTCGGTGTTCATTCACCCACAAATAGCAAAGTGAAGTTTAACATGCCTAAACAAAACAAAACAGGTTGTTTTGGGTTCCAGCTACATAGAAAGAAGAATCTTGGATTTTACTTATTTCATGTCGTGTTCTTCGGTGTTAATGCACATAGACACCGAATTCGCAAAGTGTGTGTAATGATACCAAAATAACACCACACCGTCTTTTCGCTTTCATATGCGTAGAAAGAGGACGAATAAGCTTTGATTGGGCTTATTTCAAATTTGGTGTTTTTGTGGTTAGAATGCACATTCACCCCAAAATCGCAGAGTGAAATGTTTCTTATCAGCCAAAATCAAGCTTAGATGTTTTGGTTCCATCACAATAGAAAGAGGACTAAGAAGCTTGGATTGTTCTTTTGGTGTTCATTCACCCACAAATAGCAAAGTTAAGTTTAACATGCATAAAAAAAACGAAACAGGTTGTTTTGGGTTCCAGCTACATAGAAAGAAGAATCTTGGATTTTACTTATTTCATGTCGTGTTCTTCGGTGTTAATGCACATTGACACCGAATTCGCAAAGTGTGTGTAATGATACCAAAATAACACCACACCGTCTTTTCGCTTTCATATGCGTAGAAAGACGACGAATAGGCTTTGATTGGGCTTATTTCAAATAGGTGTTTTTGTGGTTAGAATGCGCGTTCACCCAAAAATCGCAGAGTGAAATGTTTCTTATCAGCCAAACTCAAGCTTAGGTGTTTTGGTTCCATCACAATAGAAAGAGGACTAATAAGCTTGGATTGTTCCTTCGGTGTTCATTCACCCACAAATAGCAAAGTGAAGTTTAACATGCCTAAACAAAACAAAACAGGTTGTTTTGGCTTCCAGCTACATAGAAAGAAGAATCTTGGATTTTACTTATTTCATGTCGCGTTCTTCGGTGTTAATGCACAGACACCGAATTCGCAAAGTGTGTGTAATGATACCAAAATAACACAACACCGTCTTTTCGCTTTCATGTGCGTAGATAGACGACGAATAGGCTTTGATTGGGCTTATTTCAAATTGGTGTTTTTGTGGTTAGAATGCACGTTCACCCAAAAATCGCAGTGAAATGTTTCTTATCAGCCAAAATCAAGCTTAGGTGTTTTGTTTCCATCACAATAGAAAGAGGACTAAGAAGCTTGGATTGTTCCTTCGGTGTTCATTCACCCACAAATAGCAAAGTGAAGTTTAACATGCCTAAACAAAACAAAACAGGTTGTTTTGGGTTCCAGCTACATAGAAAGAAGAATCTTGGATTTTACTTATTTCATGTCGTGTTCTTCGGTGTTAATGCACATAGACACCGAATTCGCAAAGTGTGTGTAATGATACCAAAATAACACCACACCGTCTTTTCGCTTTCATATGCGTAGAAAGACGACGAGTAAGCTTTGATTGGGCTTATTTCAAAATTGGTGTTTTTGTGGTTAGAATGCACATTCACCCCAAAATCGCAGAGTGAAATGTTTCTTATCAGCCAAAATCAAGCTTAGATGTTTTGGTTCCATCACAATAGAAAGAGGACTAAGAAGCTTGGATTGTTCTTTTGGTGTTCATTCACCCACAAATAGCAAAGTGAAGTTTAACATGCCTAAACAAAACAAAACAGGTTGTTTTGGGTTCCAGCTACATAGAAAGAAGAATGTTGGATTTTACTTATTTCATGTCGTGTTCTTCGGTGTTAATGCACATAGACACCGAATTCGCAAAGTGTGTGTAATGATACCAAAATAACACCACACCGTCTTTTCGCTTTCATATGCGTAGAAAGAGGACGAATAAGCTTTGATTGGGCTTATTTCAAATTTGGTGTTTTTGTGGTTAGAATGCACATTCACCCCAAAATCGCAGAGTGAAATGTTTCTTATCAGCCAAAATCAAGCTTAGATGTTTTGGTTCCATCACAATAGAAAGAGGACTAAGAAGCTTGGATTGTTCTTTTGGTGTTCATTCACCCATAAATAGCAAAGTTAAGTTTAACATGCCTAAACAAAACAAAACAGGTTGTTTTGGGTTCCAGCTACATAGAAAGAAAAATGTTGGATTTTGCTTATTTCATGTCGTGTTCTTCGGAGTTAATGCACATTGACACCGAATTCGCAAAGTGTGTGTAATGATACCAAAATAACACCACACCGTCTTTTCGCTTTCATATGCGTAGAAAGACGACGAATAAGCTTTGATTGGGCTTATTTCAAATTTGGTGTTTTTGTGGTTAGAATGCACTTTCACCCCAAAATCGCAGAGTGAAATGTTTCTTATCAGCCAAAATCAAGCTTAGATGTTTTGGTTCCATCACAATAGAAAGAGGACTAAGAAGCTTGGATTGTTCTTTTGGTGTTCATTCACCCACAAATAGCAAAGTTAAGTTTAACATGCATAAAAAAAATGAAACAGGTTGTTTTGGGTTCCAGCTACATAGAAAGAAGAATCTTGGATTTTACTTATTTCATGTCGTGTTCTTCGGTGTTAATGCACAGACACCGAATTCGCAAAGTGTGTGTAATGATACCAGAATAACACAACACCGTCTTTTCGCTTTCATGTGCGTAGATAGACGACGAATAGGCTTTGATTGGGCTTATTTCAAATTGGTGTTTTTGTGGTTAGAATGGCACGTTCACCCAAAAATCGCAGAGTGAAATGTTTCTTATCAACCAAAATCAAGCTTAGGTGTTTTGGTTCCATCACAATAGAAAGAGCAGTAAGAAGCTTGGATTGTTCTTTCGGTGTTCATTCACCCACAAATAGCAAAGTGAAGTTTAACATGCCTAAACAAAACAAAACAGGTTGTTTTGGGTTCCAGCTACATAGAAAGAAAAATGTTGGATTTTGCTTATTTCATGTCGTGTTCTTCGGTTTTAATGCACATTGACACCGAATTAGCAAAGTGTGTGTAATGATACCAAAATAACACAACACCGTCTTTTCGCTTTCATGTGCGTAGATAGACGACGAATAGGCTTTGATTGGGCTTATTTCAAATTGGTGTTTTTGTGGTTAGAATGCACGTTCACCCAAAAATCGCAGAGTGAAATGTTTCTTATCAGCCAAAATCAAGCTTAGCTGTTTTGGTTCCATTACAATAGAAAGAGGACTAATAAGCTTGGATTGTTCCTTCGGTGTTCATTCACCCACAAATAGCAAAGTGAAGTTTAACATGCCTTAACAAAACAAAACAGGTTGTTTTGGGTTCCAGCTACATAGAAAGAAGAATCTTGGATTTTACTTATTTCATGTCGTGTTCTTCGGTGTTAATGCACATAGACACCGAATTCGCAAAGTGTGTGTAATGATACCAAAATAACACCACACCGTCTTTTCGCTTTCATATGCGTAGAAAGACGACGAGTAAGCTTTGATTGGGCTTATTTCAAAATTGGTGTTTTTGTGGTTAGAATGCACATTCACCCCAAAATCGCAGAGTGAAATGTTTCTTATCAGCCAAAATCAAGCTTAGATGTTTTGGTTCCATCACAATAGAAAGAGGACTAAGAAGCTTGGATTGTTCTTTTGGTGTTCATTAACCCACAAATAGCAAAGTTAAGTTTAACATGCATAAAAAAAACGAAACAGGTTGTTTTGGGTTCCAGCTACATAGAAAGAAGAATCTTGGATTTTACTTATTTCATGTCGTGTTCTTCGGTGTTAATGCACATTGACACCGAATTCGCAAAGTGTGTGTAATGATACCAAAATAACACAACACCGTCTTTTCGCTTTCATGTGCGTAGATAGACGACGAATAGGCTTTGATTGGGCTTATTTCAAATTGGTGTTTTTGTGGTTAGAATGCACGTTCACCCAAAAATCGCAGAGTGAAATGTTTCTTATCAGCCAAAATCAAGCTTAGGTGTTTTGGTTCCATTACAATAGAAAGAGGACTAATAAGCTTGGATTGTTCCTTCGGTGTTCATTCACCCACAAATAGCAAAGTGAAGTTTAACATGCCTAAACAAAACAAAACAGGTTGTTTTGGGTTCCAGCTACATAGAAAGAAGAATGTTGGATTTTACTTATTTCATGTCGTGTTCTTCGGTGTTAATGCACATAGACACCGAATTCGCAAAGTGTGTGTAATGATACCAAAATAACACCACACCGTCTTTTCGCTTTCATATGCGTAGAAAGAGGACGAATAAGCTTTGATTGGGCTTATTTCAAATTTGGTGTTTTTGTGGTTAGAATGCACATTCACCCCAAAATCGCAGAGTGAAATGTTTCTTATCAGCCAAAATCAAGCTTAGATGTTTTGGTTCCATCACAATAGAAAGAGGACTAAGAAGCTTGGATTGTTCTTTTGGTGTTCATTCACCCACAAATAGCAAAGTTAAGTTTAACATGCCTAAACAAAACAAAACAGGTTGTTTTGGGTTCCAGCTACATAGAAAGAAAAATGTTGGATTTTGCTTATTTCATGTCGTGTTCTTCGGAGTTAATGCACATTGACACCGAATTCGCAAAGTGTGTGTAATGATACCAAAATAACACCACACCGTCTTTTCGCTTTCATATGCGTAGAAAGACGACGAATAAGCTTTGATTGGGCTTATTTCAAATTTGGTGTTTTTGTGGTTAGAATGCACATTCACCCAAAAATCGCAGAGTGAAATGTTTCTTATCAGCCAAAATCAAGCTTAGATGTTTTGGTTCCATCACAATAGAAAGAGGACTAAGAAGCTTGGATTGTTCTTTTGGTGTTCATTCACCCACAAATAGCAAAGTTAAGTTTAACATGCATAAAAAAAACGAATCAGGTTGTTTTGGGTTCCAGCTACATAGAAAGAAGAATCTTGGATTTTACTTATTTCATGTCGTGTTCTTCGGTGTTAATGCACATTGACACCGAATTCGCAAAGTGTGTGTAATGATACCAAAATAACACCACACCGTCTTTTCGCTTTCATATGCGTAGAAAGACGACGAATAGGCTTTGATTGGGCTTATTTCAAATAGGTGTTTTTGTGGTTAGAATGGCACGTTCACCCAAAAATCGCAGAGTGAAATTTTCTTATCAACCAAAATCAAGCTTAGGTGTTTTGGTTCCATCACAATAGAAAGAGCAGTAAGAAGCTTGGATTGTTCTTTCGGTGTTCATTCACCCACAAATAGCAAAGTGAAGTTTAACATGCCTAAACAAAACAAAACAGGTTGTTTTGGGTTCCAGCTACATAGAAAGAAAAATGTTGGATTTTGCTTATTTCATGTCGTGTTCTTCGGTGTTAATGCACATTGACACCGAATTGGCAAAGTGTGTGTAATGATACCAAAATAACACAACACCGTCTTTTCGCTTTCATGTGCGTAGATAGACGACGAATAGGCTTTGATTGGGCTTATTTCAAATTGGTGTTTTTGTGGTTAGAATGCACGTTCACCCAAAAATCGCAGAGTGAAATGTTTCTTATCAGCCAAAATCAAGCTTAGCTGTTTTGGTTCCATTACAATAGAAAGAGGACTAATAAGCTTGGATTGTTCCTTCGGTGTTCATTCACCCACAAATAGCAAAGTGAAGTTTAACATGCCTAAACAAAACAAAACAGGTTGTTTTGGGTTCCAGCTACATAGAAAGAAGAATCTTGGATTTTACTTATTTCATGTCGTGTTCTTCGGTGTTAATGCACATAGACACCGAATTCGCAAAGTGTGTGTAATGATACCAAAATAACACCACACCGTCTTTTCGCTTTCATATGCGTAGAAAGACGACGAGTAAGCTTTGATTGGGCTTATTTCAAATTTGGTGTTTTTGTGGTTAGAATGCACATTCACCCCAAAATCGCAGAGTGAAATGTTTCTTATCAGCCAAAATCAAGCTTAGATGTTTTGGTTCCATCACAATAGAAAGAGGACTAAGAAGCTTGGATTGTTCTTTTGGTGTTCATTCACCCACAAATAGCAAAGTTAAGTTTAACATGCATAAAAAAAACGAAACAGGTTGTTTTGGGTTCCAGCTACATAGAAAGAAGAATCTTGGATTTTACTTATTTCATGTCGTGTTCTTCGGTGTTAATGCACATTGACACCGAATTCGCAAAGTGTGTGTAATGATACCAAAATAACACAACACCGTCTTTTCGCTTTCATGTGCGTAGATAGACGACGAATAGGCTTTGATTGGGCTTATTTCAAATTGGTGTTTTTGTGGTTAGAATGCACGTTCACCCAAAAATCGCAGAGTGAAATGTTTCTTATCAGCCAAAATCAAGCTTAGGTGTTTTGGTTCCATTACAATAGAAAGAGGACTAATAAGCTTGGATTGTTCCTTCGGTGTTCATTCACCCACAAATAGCAAAGTGAAGTTTAACATGCCTAAACAAAACAAAACAGGTTGTTTTGGGTTCCAGCTACATAGAAAGAAGAATGTTGGATTTTACTTATTTCATGTCGTGTTCTTCGGTGTTAATGCACATAGACACCGAATTCGCAAAGTGTGTGTAATGATACCAAAATAACACCACACCGTCTTTTCGCTTTCATATGCGTAGAAAGAGGACGAATAAGCTTTGATTGGGCTTATTTCAAATTTGGTGTTTTTGTGGTTAGAATGCACATTCACCCCAAAATCGCAGAGTGAAATGTTTCTTATCAGCCAAAATCAAGCTTAGATGTTTTGGTTCCATCACAATAGAAAGAGGACTAAGAAGCTTGGATTGTTCTTTTGGTGTTCATTCACCCACAAATAGCAAAGTTAAGTTTAACATGCCTAAACAAAACAAAACAGGTTGTTTTGGGTTCCAGCTACATAGAAAGAAAAATGTTGGATTTTGCTTATTTCATGTCGTGTTCTTCGGAGTTAATGCACATTGACACCGAATTCGCAAAGTGTGTGTAATGATACCAAAATAACACCACACCGTCTTTTCGCTTTCATATGCGTAGAAAGAGGACGAATAAGCTTTGATTGGGCTTATTTCAAATTTGGTGTTTTTGTGGTTAGAATGCACATTCACCCCAAAATCGCAGAGTGAAATGTTTCTTATCAGCCAAAATCAAGCTTAGATGTTTTGGTTCCATCACAATAGAAAGAGGACTAAGAAGCTTGGATTGTTCTTTTGGTGTTCATTCACCCACAAATAGCAAAGTTAAGTTTAACATGCATAAAAAAAACGAATCAGGTTGTTTTGGGTTCCAGCTACATAGAAAGAAGAATCTTGGATTTTACTTATTTCATGTCGTGTTCTTCGGTGTTAATGCACATTGACACCGAATTCGCAAAGTGTGTGTAATGATACCAAAATAACACCACACCGTCTTTTCGCTTTCATATGCGTAGAAAGACGACGAATAGGCTTTGATTGGGCTTATTTCAAATAGGTGTTTTTGTGGTTAGAATGCGCGTTCACCCAAAAATCGCAGAGTGAAATGTTTCTTATCAGCCAAACTCAAGCTTAGGTGTTTTGGTTCCATCACAATAGAAAGAGGACTAATAAGCTTGGATTGTTCCTTCGGTGTTCATTCACCCACAAATAGCAAAGTGAAGTATAACATGCCTAAACAAAACAAAACAGGTTGTTTTGGCTTCCAGCTACATAGAAAGAAGAATCTTGGATTTTACTTATTTCATGTCGTGTTCTTCGGTGTTAATGCACAGACACCGAATTCGCAAAGTGTGTGTAATGATACCAAAATAACACAACACCGTCTTTTCGCTTTCATGTGCGTAGATAGACGACGAATAGGCTTTGATTGGGCTTATTTCAAATTGGTGTTTTTGTGGTTAGAATGCACGTTCACCCAAAAATCGCAGAGTGAAATGTTTCTTATCAGCCAAAATCAAGCTTAGCTGTTTTGGTTCCATTACAATAGAAAGAGGACTAATAAGCTTGGATTGTTCCTTCGGTGTTCATTCACCCACAAATAGCAAAGTGAAGTTTAACATGCCTAAACAAAACAAAACAGGTTGTTTTGGGTTCCAGCTACATAGAAAGAAGAATCTTGGATTTTACTTATTTCATGTCGTGTTCTTCGGTGTTAATGCACATAGACACCGAATTCGCAAAGTGTGTGTAATGATACCAAAATAACACCACACCGTCTTTTCGCTTTCATATGCGTAGAAAGACGACGAGTAAGCTTTGATTGGGCTTATTTCAAAATTGGTGTTTTTGTGGTTAGAATGCACATTCACCCCAAAATCGCAGAGTGAAATGTTTCTTATCAGCCAAAATCAAGTTTAGATGTTTTGGTTCCATCACAATAGAAAGAGGACTAAGAAGCTTGGATTGTTCTTTTGGTGTTCATTCACCCACAAATAGCAAAGTTAAGTTTAACATGCATAAAAAAAACGAAACAGGTTGTTTTGGGTTCCAGCTACATAGAAAGAAGAATCTTGGATTTTACTTATTTCATGTCGTGTTCTTCGGTGTTAATGCACATTGACACCGAATTCGCAAAGTGTGTGTAATGATACCAAAATAACACAACACCGTCTTTTCGCTTTCATGTGCGTAGATAGACGACGAATAGGCTTTGATTGGGCTTATTTCAAATTGGTGTTTTTGTGGTTAGAATGCACGTTCACCCAAAAATCGCAGAGTGAAATGTTTCTTATCAGCCAAAATCAAGCTTAGGTGTTTTGGTTCCATTACAATAGAAAGAGGACTAATAAGCTTGGATTGTTCCTTCGGTGTTCATTCACCCACAAATAGCAAAGTGAAGTTTAACATGCCTAAACAAAACAAAACAGGTTGTTTTGGGTTCCAGCTACATAGAAAGAAGAATGTTGGATTTTACTTATTTCATGTCGTGTTCTTCGGTGTTAATGCACATAGACACCGAATTCGCAAAGTGTGTGTAATGATACCAAAATAACACCACACCGTCTTTTCGCTTTCATATGCGTAGAAAGAGGACGAATAAGCTTTGATTGGGCTTATTTCAAATTTGGTGTTTTTGTGGTTAGAATGCACATTCACCCCAAAATCGCAGAGTGAAATGTTTCTTATCAGCCAAAATCAAGCTTAGATGTTTTGGTTCCATCACAATAGAAAGAGGACTAAGAAGCTTGGATTGTTCTTTTGGTGTTCATTCACCCACAAATAGCAAAGTTAAGTTTAACATGCCTAAACAAAACAAAACAGGTTGTTTTGGGTTCCAGCTACATAGAAAGAAAAATGTTGGATTTTGCTTATTTCATGTCGTGTTCTTCGGAGTTAATGCACATTGACACCGAATTCGCAAAGTGTGTGTAATGATACCAAAATAACACCACACCGTCTTTTCGCTTTCATATGCGTAGAAAGACGACGAATAAGCTTTGATTGGGCTTATTTCAAATTTGGTGTTTTTGTGGTTAGAATGCACATTCACCCAAAAATCGCAGAGTGAAATGTTTCTTATCAGCCAAAATCAAGCTTAGATGTTTTGGTTCCATCACAATAGAAAGAGGACTAAGAAGCTTGGATTGTTCTTTTGGTGTTCATTCACCCACAACTAGCCAAGTTAAGTTTAACATGCATAAAAAAAACGAATCAGGTTGTTTTGGGTTCCAGCTACATAGAAAGAAGAATCTTGGATTTTACTTATTTCATGTCGTGTTCTTCGGTGTTAATGCACATTGACACCGAATTCGCAAAGTGTGTGTAATGATACCAAAATAACACCACACCGTCTTTTCGCTTTCATATGCGTAGAAAGACGACGAATAGGCTTTGATTGGGCTTATTTCAAATAGGTGTTTTTGTGGTTAGAATGGCACGTTCACCCAAAAATCGCAGAGTGAAATTTTCTTATCAACCAAAATCAAGCTTAGGTGTTTTGGTTCCATCACAATAGAAAGAGCAGTAAGAAGCTTGGATTGTTCTTTCGGTGTTCATTCACCCACAAATAGCAAAGTGAAGTTTAACATGCCTAAACAAAACAAAACAGGTTGTTTTGGGTTCCAGCTACATAGAAAGAAAAATGTTGGATTTTGCTTATTTCATGTCGTGTTCTTCGGTGTTAATGCACATTGACACCGAATTAGCAAAGTGTGTGTAATGATACCAAAATAACACAACACCGTCTTTTCGCTTTCATGTGCGTAGATAGACGACGAATAGGCTTTGATTGGGCTTATTTCAAATTGGTGTTTTTGTGGTTAGAATGCACGTTCACCCAAAAATCGCAGAGTGAAATGTTTCTTATCAGCCAAAATCAAGCTTAGCTGTTTTGGTTCCATTACAATAGAAAGAGGACTAATAAGCTTGGATTGTTCCTTCGGTGTTCATTCACCCACAAATAGCAAAGTGAAGTTTAACATGCCTAAACAAAACAAAACAGGTTGTTTTGGGTTCCAGCTACATAGAAAGAAGAATCTTGGATTTTACTTATTTCATGTCGTGTTCTTCGGTGTTAATGCACATAGACACCGAATTCGCAAAGTGTGTGTAATGATACCAAAATAACACCACACCGTCTTTTCGCTTTCATATGCGTAGAAAGACGACGAGTAAGCTTTGATTGGGCTTATTTCAAAATTGGTGTTTTTGTGGTTAGAATGCACATTCACCCCAAAATCACAGAGTGAAATGTTTCTTATCAGCCAAAATCAAGCTTAGATGTTTTGGTTCCATCACAATAGAAAGAGGACTAAGAAGCTTGGATTGTTCTTTTGGTGTTCATTCACCCACAAATAGCAAAGTTAAGTTTAACATGCATAAAAAAAACAAAACAGGTTGTTTTGGGTTCCAGCTACATAGAAAGAAGAATCTTGGATTTTACTTATTTCATGTCGTGTTCTTCGGTGTTAATGCACATTGACACCGAATTCGCAAAGTGTGTGTAATGATACCAAAATAACACAACACCGTCTTTTCGCTTTCATGTGCGTAGATAGACGACGAATAGGCTTTGATTGGGCTTATTTCAAATTGGTGTTTTTGTGGTTAGAATGCACGTTCACCCAAAAATCGCAGAGTGAAATGTTTCTTATCAGCCAAAATCAAGCTTAGGTGTTTTGGTTCCATTACAATAGAAAGAGGACTAATAAGCTTGGATTGTTCCTTCGGTGTTCATTCACCCACAAATAGCAAAGTGAAGTTTAACATGCCTAAACAAAACAAAACAGGTTGTTTTGGGTTCCAGCTACATAGAAAGAAGAATGTTGGATTTTACTTATTTCATGTCGTGTTCTTCGGTGTTAATGCACATAGACACCGAATTCGCAAAGTGTGTGTAATGATACCAAAATAACACCACACCGTCTTTTCGCTTTCATATGCGTAGAAAGAGGACGAATAAGCTTTGATTGGGCTTATTTCAAATTTGGTGTTTTTGTGGTTAGAATGCACATTCACCCCAAAATCGCAGAGTGAAATGTTTCTTATCAGCCAAAATCAAGCTTAGATGTTTTGGTTCCATCACAATAGAAAGAGGACTAAGAAGCTTGGATTGTTCTTTTGGTGTTCATTCACCCACAAATAGCAAAGTTAAGTTTAACATGCCTAAACAAAACAAAACAGGTTGTTTTGGGTTCCAGCTACATAGAAAGAAAAATGTTGGATTTTGCTTATTTCATGTCGTGTTCTTCGGAGTTAATGCACATTGACACCGAATTCGCAAAGTGTGTGTAATGATACCAAAATAACACCACACCGTCTTTTCGCTTTCATATGCGTAGAAAGACGACGAATAAGCTTTGATTGGGCTTATTTCAAATTTGGTGTTTTTGTGGTGAGAATGCACATTCACCCCAAAATCGCAGAGTGAAATGTTTCTTATCAGCCAAAATCAAGCTTAGATGTTTTGGTTCCATCACAATAGAAAGAGGACTAAGAAGCTTGGATTGTTCTTTTGGTGTTCATTCACCCACAAATAGCAAAGTTAAGTTTAACATGCATAAAAAAAACGAATCAGGTTGTTTTGGGTTCCAGCTACATAGAAAGAAGAATCTTGGATTTTACTTATTTCATGTCGTGTTCTTCGGTGTTAATGCACATTGACACCGAATTCGCAAAGTGTGTGTAATGATACCAAAATAACACCACACCGTCTTTTCGCTTTCATATGCGTAGAAAGACGACGAATAGGCTTTGATTGGGCTTATTTCAAATAGGTGTTTTTGTGGTTAGAATGCGCGTTCACCCAAAAATCGCAGAGTGAAATGTTTCTTATCAGCGAAACTCAAGCTTAGGTGTTTTGGTTCCATCACAATAGAAAGAGGACTAATAAGCTTGGATTGTTCCTTCGGTGTTCATTCACCCACAAATAGCAAAGTGAAGTATAACATGCCTAAACAAAACAAAACAGGTTGTTTTGGCTTCCAGCTACATAGAAAGAAGAATCTTGGATTTTACTTATTTCATGTCGTGTTCTTCGGTGTTAATGCACAGACACCGAATTCGCAAAGTGTGTGTAATGATACCAAAATAACACAACACCGTCTTTTCGCTTTCATGTGCGTAGATAGACGACGAATAGGCTTTGATTGGGCTTATTTCAAATTGGTGTTTTTGTGGTTAGAATGCACGTTCACCCCAAAATCGCAGAGTGAAATGTTTCTTATCAGCCAAAATCAAGCTTAGATGTTTTGGTTCCATCACAATAGAAAGAGGACTAAGAAGCTTGGATTGTTCTTTCGGTGTCCATTCACCCACAAATAGCAAAGCGAAGTTTAACAAGCCTAAACAAAACAAAACAGGTTGTTTTGGGTTCCACCTACATAGAAAGAAAAATATTGGATTTTGCTTATTTCATGTCGTGTTCTTCGGTGTTAATGCACATTGACACCGAATTCGCAAAGTGTGTGTAATGATACCAAAATAACATAACACCGTCTTTTCGCTTTCATATGCGTAGATAGACGACGAATAGGCTTTGATTGGGCTTATTTCAAATTGGTGTTTTTGTGGTTAGAATGGCACGTTCACCCAAAAATCGCAGAGTGAAATGTTTCTTATCAACCAAAATCAAGCTTAGGTGTTTTGGTTCCATCACAATAGAAAGAGCAGTAAGAAGCTTGGATTGTTCTTTCGGTGTTCATTCACCCACAAATAGCAAAGTGAAGTTTAACATGCCTAAACAAAACAAAACAGGTTGTTTTGGGTTCCAGCTACATAGAAAGAAAAATGTTGGATTTTGCTTATTTCATGTCGTGTTCTTCGGTGTTAATGCACATTGACGCCGAATTAGCAAAGTGTGTGTAATGATACCAAAATAACACAACACCGTCTTTTCGCTTTCATGTGCGTAGATAGACGACGAATAGGCTTTGATTGGGCTTATTTCAAATTGGTGTTTTTGTGGTTAGAATGCACGTTCACCCAAAAATCGCAGAGTGAAATGTTTCTTATCAGCCAAAATCAAGCTTAGCTGTTTTGGTTCCATTACAATAGAAAGAGGACTAATAAGCTTGGATTGTTCCTTCGGTGTTCATTCACCCACAAATAGCAAAGTGAAGTTTAACATGCCTAAACAAAACAAAACAGGTTGTTTTGGGTTCCAGCTACATAGAAAGAAGAGTGTTGGATTTTACTTATTTCATGTCGTGTTCTTCGGTGTTAATGCACATAGACACCGAATTCGCAAAGTGTGTGTAATGATACCAAAATAACACCACACCGTCTTGTCGCTTTCATATGCGTAGAAAGACGACGAATAAGCTTTGATTGGGCTTATTTCAAATTTGGTGTTTTTGTGGTTAGAATGCGCATTCACCCCAAAATCGCAGAGTGAAATGTTTCTTATCAGCCAAAATCAAGCTTAGATGTTTTGGTTCCATCACAATAGAAAGAGGACTAAGAAGCTTGGATTGTTCTTTTGGTGTTCATTCACCCACAAATAGCAAAGTTAAGTTTAACATGCATAAAAAAAACGAAACAGGTTGTTTTGGGTTCCAGCTACATAGAAAGAAGAATCTTGGATTTTACTTATTTCATGTCGTGTTCTTCGGTGTTAATGCACATTGACACCGAATTCGCAAAGTGTGTGTAATGATACCAAAATAATACCACACCGTCTTTTCGCTTTCATATGCGTAGAAAGACGACGAATAGGCTTTGATTGGGCTTATTTCAAATTTGGTGTTTTTGTGGTTAGAATGCGCGTTCACCCAAAAATCGCAGAGTGAAATGTTTCTTATCAGCCAAACTCAAGCTTAGGTGTTTTGGTTCCATAACAATAGAAAGAGGACTAATAAGCTTGGATTGTTCCTTCGGTGTTCATTCACCCACAAATAGCAAAGTGAAGTTTAACATGCCTAAACAAAACAAAACAGGTTGTTTTGGCTTCCAGCTACATAGAAAGAAGAATCTTGGATTTTACTTATTTCATGTCGTGTTCTTCGGTGTTAATGCACAGACACCGAATTCGCAAAGTGTGTGTAATGATACCAAAATAACACAACACCGTCTTTTCGCTTTCATATGCGTAGATAGACGACGAATAGGCTTTGATTGGGCTTATTTCAAATTGGTGTTTTTGTGGTTAGAATGGCACGTTCACCCAAAAATCGCAGAGTGAAATGTTTCTTATCAACCAAAATCAAGCTTAGGTGTTTTGGTTCCATCACAATAGAAAGAGCAGTAAGAAGCTTGGATTGTTCTTTCGGTGTTCATTCACCCACAAATAGCAAAGTGAAGTTTAACATGCCTAAACAAAACAAAACAGGTTGTTTTGGGTTCCAGCTACATAGAAAGAAAAATGTTGGATTTTGCTTATTTCATGTCGTGTTCTTCGGTGTTAATGCACATTGACGCCGAATTAGCAAAGTGTGTGTAATGATACCAAAATAACACAACACCGTCTTTTCGCTTTCATGTGCGTAGATAGACGACGAATAGGCTTTGATTGGGCTTATTTCAAATTGGTGTTTTTGTGGTTAGAATGCACGTTCACCCAAAAATCGCAGAGTGAAATGTTTCTTATCAGCCAAAATCAAGCTTAGCTGTTTTGGTTCCATTACAATAGAAAGAGGACTAATAAGCTTGGATTGTTCCTTCGGTGTTCATTCACCCACAAATAGCAAAGTGAAGTTTAACATGCCTAAACAAAACAAAACAGGTTGTTTTGGGTTCCAGCTACATAGAAAGAAGAGTGTTGGATTTTACTTATTTCATGTCGTGTTCTTCGGTGTTAATGCACATAGACACCGAATTCGCAAAGTGTGTGTAATGATACCAAAATAACACCACACCGTCTTGTCGCTTTCATATGCGTAGAAAGACGACGAATAAGCTTTGATTGGGCTTATTTCAAATTTGGTGTTTTTGTGGTTAGAATGCACATTCACCCCAAAATCGCAGAGTGAAATGTTTCTTATCAGCCAAAATCAAGCTTAGATGTTTTGGTTCCATCACAATAGAAAGAGAACTAAGAAGCTTGGATTGTTCTTTTGGTGTTCATTCACCCACAAATAGCAAAGTTAAGTTTAACATGCATAAAAAAAACGAATCAGGTTGTTTTGGGTTCCAGCTACATAGAAAGAAGAATCTTGGATTTTACTTATTTCATGTCGTGTTCTTCGGTGTTAATGCACATTGACACCGAATTCGCAAAGTGTGTGTAATGATACCAAAATAATACCACACCGTCTTTTCGCTTTCATATGCGTAGAAAGACGACGAATAGGCTTTGATTGGGCTTATTTCAAATTTGGTGTTTTTGTGGTTAGAATGCGCGTTCACCCAAAAATCGCAGAGTGAAATGTTTCTTATCAGCCAAACTCAAGCTTAGGTGTTTTGGTTCCATCACAATAGAAAGAGGACTAATAAGCTTGGATTGTTCCTTCGGTGTTCATTCACCCACAAATAGCAAAGTGAAGTTTAACATGCCTAAACAAAACAAAACAGGTTGTTTTGGCTTCCAGCTACATAGAAAGAAGAATCTTGGATTTTACTTATTTCATGTCGTGTTCTTCGGTGTTAATGCACAGACACCGAATTCGCAAAGTGTGTGTAATGATACCAAAATAACACAACACCGTCTTTTCGCTTTCATGTGCGTAGATAGACGACGAATAGGCTTTGATTGGGCTTATTTCAAATTGGTGTTTTTGTGGTTAGAATGCACGTTCACCCAAAAATCGCAGAGTGAAATGTTTCTTATCAGCCAAAATCAAGCTTAGCTGTTTTGGTTCCATTACAATAGAAAGAGGACTAATAAGCTTGGATTGTTCCTTCGGTGTTCATTCACCCACAAATAGCAAAGTGAAGTTTAACATGCCTAAACAAAACAAAACAGGTTGTTTTGGGTTCCAGCTACATAGAAAGAAGAATGTTGGATTTTACTTATTTCATGTCGTGTTCTTCGGTGTTAATGCACATAGACACCGAATTCGCAAAGTGTGTGTAATGATAACAAAATAACACCACACCGTCTTTTCGCTTTCATATGCGTAGAAAGAGGACGAATAAGCTTTGATTGGGCTTATTTCAAATTTGGTGTTTTTGTGGTTAGAATGCACATTCACCCCAAAATCGCAGAGTGAAATGTTTCTTATCAGCCAAAATCAAGCTTAGATGTTTTGGTTCCATCACAATAGAAAGAGGACTAAGAAGCTTGGATTGTTCTTTTGGTGTTCATTCACCCACAAATAGCAAAGTTAAGTTTAACATGCCTAAACAAAACAAAACAGGTTGTTTTGGGTTCCAGCTACATAGAAAGAAAAATGTTGGATTTTGCTTATTTCATGTCGTGTTCTTCGGAGTTAATGCACATAGCCACCGAATTCGCAAAGTGTGTGTAATGATACCAAAATAACACCACACCGTCTTGTCGCTTTCATATGCGTAGAAAGACGACGAATAAGCTTTGATTGGGCTTATTTCAAATTTGGTGTTTTTGTGGTTAGAATGCACATTCACCCCAAAATCGCAGAGTGAAATGTTTCTTATCAGCCAAAATCAAGCTTAGATGTTTTGGTTCCATCACAATAGAAAGAGGACTAAGAAGCTTGGATTGTTCTTTTGGTGTTCATTCACCCACAAATAGCAAAGTTAAGTTTAACATGCATAAAAAAAACGAATCAGGTTGTTTTGGGTTCCAGCTACATAGAAAGAAGAATCTTGGATTTTACTTATTTCATGTCGTGTTCTTCGGTGTTAATGCACATTGACACCCAATTCGCAAAGTGTGTGTAATGATACCAAAATAACACCACACCGTCTTTTCGCTTTCATATGCGTAGAAAGACGACGAATAGGCTTTGATTGGGCTTATTTCAAATAGGTGTTTTTGTGGTTAGAATGCGCGTTCACCCAAAAATCGCAGAGTGAAATGTTTCTTATCAGCCAAACTCAAGCTTAGGTGTTTTGGTTCCATCACAATAGAAAGAGGACTAATAAGCTTGGATTGTTCCTTCGGTGTTCATTCACCCACAAATAGCAAAGTGAAGTTTAACATGCCTAAACAAAACAAAACAGGTTGTTTTGGCTTCCAGCTACATAGAAAGAAGAATCTTGGATTTTACTTATATCATGTCGTGTTCTTCGGTGTTAATGCACAGACACCGAATTCGCAAAGTGTGTGTAATGATACCAAAATAACACAACACCGTCTTTTCGCTTTCATATGCGTAGATAGACGACGAATAGGCTTTGATTGGGCTTATTTCAAATTGGTGTTTTTGTGGTTAGAATGGCACGTTCACCCAAAAATCGCAGAGTGAAATGTTTCTTATCAACCAAAATCAAGCTTAGGTGTTTTGGTTCCATCACAATAGAAAGAGCAGTAAGAAGCTTGGATTGTTCTTTCGGTGTTCATTCACCCACAAATAGCAAAGTGAAGTTTAACATGCCTAAACAAAACAAAACAGGTTGTTTTGGGTTCCAGCTACATAGAAAGAAAAATGTTGGATTTTGCTTATTTCATGTCGTGTTCTTCGGTGTTAATGCACATTGACGCCGAATTAGCAAAGTGTGTGTAATGATACCAAAATAACACAACACCGTCTTTTCGCTTTCATGTGCGTAGATAGACGACGAATAGGCTTTGATTGGGCTTATTTCAAATTGGTGTTTTTGTGGTTAGAATGCACGTTCACCCAAAAATCGCAGAGTGAAATGTTTCTTATCAGCCAAAATCAAGCTTAGCTGTTTTGGTTCCATTACAATAGAAAGAGGACTAATAAGCTTGGATTGTTCCTTCGGTGTTCATTCACCCACAAATAGCAAAGTGAAGTTTAACATGCCTAAACAAAACAAAACAGGTTGTTTTGGGTTCCAGCTACATAGAAAGAAGAGTGTTGGATTTTACTTATTTCATGTCGTGTTCTTCGGTGTTAATGCACATAGACACCGAATTCGCAAAGTGTGTGTAATGATACCAAAATAACACCACACCGTCTTGTCGCTTTCATATGCGTAGAAAGACGACGAATAAGCTTTGATTGGGCTTATTTCAAATTTGGTGTTTTTGTGGTTAGAATGCGCATTCACCCCAAAATCGCAGAGTGAAATGTTTCTTATCAGCCAAAATCAAGCTTAGATGTTTTGGTTCCATCACAATAGAAAGAGGACTAAGAAGCTTGGATTGTTCTTTTGGTGTTCATTCACCCACAAATAGCAAAGTTAAGTTTAACATGCATAAAAAAAACGAAACAGGTTGTTTTGGGTTCCAGCTACATAGAAAGAAGAATCTTGGATTTTACTTATTTCATGTCGTGTTCTTCGGTGTTAATGCACATTGACACCGAATTCGCAAAGTGTGTGTAATGATACCAAAATAATACCACACCGTCTTTTCGCTTTCATATGCGTAGAAAGACGACGAATAGGCTTTGATTGGGCTTATTTCAAATTTGGTGTTTTTGTGGTTAGAATGCGCGTTCACCCAAAAATCGCAGAGTGAAATGTTTCTTCTCAGCCAAACTCAAGCTTAGGTGTTTTGGTTCCATCACAATAGAAAGAGGACTAATAAGCTTGGATTGTTCCTTCGGTGTTCATTCACCCACAAATAGCAAAGTGAAGTTTAACATGCCTAAACAAAACAAAACAGGTTGTTTTGGCTTCCAGCTACATAGAAAGAAGAATCTTGGATTTTACTTATTTCATGTCGTGTTCTTCGGTGTTAATGCACAGACACCGAATTCGCAAAGTGTGTGTAATGATACCAAAATAACACAACACCGTCTTTTCGCTTTCATATGCGTAGATAGACGACGAATAGGCTTTGATTGGGCTTATTTCAAATTGGTGTTTTTGTGGTTAGAATGGCACGTTCACCCAAAAATCGCAGAGTGAAATGTTTCTTATCAACCAAAATCAAGCTTAGGTGTTTTGGTTCCATCACAATAGAAAGAGCAGTAAGAAGCTTGGATTGTTCTTTCGGTGTTCATTCACCCACAAATAGCAAAGTGAAGTTTAACATGCCTAAACAAAACAAAACAGGTTGTTTTGGGTTCCAGCTACATAGAAAGAAAAATGTTGGATTTTGCTTATTTCATGTCGTGTTCTTCGGTGTTAATGCACATTGACGCCGAATTAGCAAAGTGTGTGTAATGATACCAAAATAACACAACACCGTCTTTTCGCTTTCATGTGCGTAGATAGACGACGAATAGGCTTTGATTGGGCTTATTTCAAATTGGTGTTTTTGTGGTTAGAATGCACGTTCACCCAAAAATCGCAGAGTGAAATGTTTCTTATCAGCCAAAATCAAGCTTAGCTGTTTTGGTTCCATTACAATAGAAAGAGGACTAATAAGCTTGGATTGTTCCTTCGGTGTTCATTCACCCACAAATAGCAAAGTGAAGTTTAACATGCCTAAACAAAACAAAACAGGTTGTTTTGGGTTCCAGCTACATAGAAAGAAGAGTGTTGGATTTTACTTATTTCATGTCGTGTTCTTCGGTGTTAATGCACATAGACACCGAATTCGCAAAGTGTGTGTAATGATACCAAAATAACACCACACCGTCTTGTCGCTTTCATATGCGTAGAAAGACGACGAATAAGCTTTGATTGGGCTTATTTCAAATTTGGTGTTTTTGTGGTTAGAATGCACATTCACCCCAAAATCGCAGAGTGAAATGTTTCTTATCAGCCAAAATCAAGCTTAGATGTTTTGGTTCCATCACAATAGAAAGAGAACTAAGAAGCTTGGATTGTTCTTTTGGTGTTCATTCACCCACAAATAGCAAAGTTAAGTTTAACATGCATAAAAAAAACGAATCAGGTTGTTTTGGGTTCCAGCTACATAGAAAGAAGAATCTTGGATTTTACTTATTTCATGTCGTGTTCTTCGGTGTTAATGCACATTGACACCGAATTCGCAAAGTGTGTGTAATGATACCAAAATAATACCACACCGTCTTTTCGCTTTCATATGCGTAGAAAGACGACGAATAGGCTTTGATTGGGCTTATTTCAAATTTGGTGTTTTTGTGGTTAGAATGCGCGTTCACCCAAAAATCGCAGAGTGAAATGTTTCTTATCAGCCAAACTCAAGCTTAGGTGTTTTGGTTCCATCACAATAGAAAGAGGACTAATAAGCTTGGATTGTTCCTTCGGTGTTCATTCACCCACAAATAGCAAAGTGAAGTTTAACATGCCTAAACAAAACAAAACAGGTTGTTTTGGCTTCCAGCTACATAGAAAGAAGAATCTTGGATTTTACTTATTTCATGTCGTGTTCTTCGGTGTTAATGCACAGACACCGAATTCGCAAAGTGTGTGTAATGATACCAAAATAACACAACACCGTCTTTTCGCTTTCATGTGCGTAGATAGACGACGAATAGGCTTTGATTGGGCTTATTTCAAATTGGTGTTTTTGTGGTTAGAATGCACGTTCACCCAAAAATCGCAGAGTGAAATGTTTCTTATCAGCCAAAATCAAGCTTAGCTGTTTTGGTTCCATTACAATAGAAAGAGGACTAATAAGCTTGGATTGTTCCTTCGGTGTTCATTCACCCACAAATAGCAAAGTGAAGTTTAACATGCCTAAACAAAACAAAACAGGTTGTTTTGGGTTCCAGCTACATAGAAAGAAGAGTGTTGGATTTTACTTATTTCATGTCGTGTTCTTCGGTGTTAATGCACATAGACACCGAATTCGCAAAGTGTGTGTAATGATAACAAAATAACACCACACCGTCTTTTCGCTTTCATATGCGTAGAAAGAGGACGAATAAGCTTTGATTGGGCTTATTTCAAATTTGGTGTTTTTGTGGTTAGAATGCACATTCACCCCAAAATCGCAGAGTGAAATGTTTCTTATCAGCCAAAATCAAGCTTAGATGTTTTGGTTCCATCACAATAGAAAGAGGACTAAGAAGCTTGGATTGTTCTTTTGGTGTTCATTCACCCACAAATAGCAAAGTTAAGTTTAACATGCCTAAACAAAACAAAACAGGTTGTTTTGGGTTCCAGCTACATAGAAAGAAAAATGTTGGATTTTGCTTATTTCATGTCGTGTTCTTCGGAGTTAATGCACATAGACACCGAATTCGCAAAGTGTGTGTAATGATACCAAAATAACACCACACCGTCTTGTCGCTTTCATATGCGTAGAAAGACGACGAATAAGCTTTGATTGGGCTTATTTCAAATTTGGTGTTTTTGTGGTTAGAATGCACATTCACCCCAAAATCGCAGAGTGAAATGTTTCTTATCAGCCAAAATCAAGCTTAGATGTTTTGGTTCCATCACAATAGAAAGAGGACTAAGAAGCTTGGATTGTTCTTTTGGTGTTCATTCACCCACAAATAGCAAAGTTAAGTTTAACATGCATAAAAAAAACGAATCAGGTTGTTTTGGGTTCCAGCTACATAGAAAGAAGAATCTTGGATTTTACTTATTTCATGTCGTGTTCTTCGGTGTTAATGCACATTGACACCGAATTCGCAAAGTGTGTGTAATGATACCAAAATAACACCACACCGTCTTTTCGCTTTCATATGCGTAGAAAGACGACGAATAGGCTTTGATTGGGCTTATTTCAAATAGGTGTTTTTGTGGTTAGAATGCGCGTTCACCCAAAAATCGCAGAGTGAAATGTTTCTTATCAGCCAAACTCAAGCTTAGGTGTTTTGGTTCCATCACAATAGAAAGAGGACTAATAAGCTTGGATTGTTCCTTCGGTGTTCATTCACCCACAAATAGCAAAGTGAAGTTTAACATGCCTAAACAAAACAAAACAGGTTGTTTTGGCTTCCAGCTACATAGAAAGAAGAATCTTGGATTTTACTTATATCATGTCGTGTTCTTCGGTGTTAATGCACAGACACCGAATTCGCAAAGTGTGTGTAATGATACCAAAATAACACAACACCGTCTTTTCGCTTTCATATGCGTAGATAGACGACGAATAGGCTTTGATTGGGCTTATTTCAAATTGGTGTTTTTGTGGTTAGAATGGCACGTTCACCCAAAAATCGCAGAGTGAAATGTTTCTTATCAACCAAACTCAAGCTTAGGTGTTTTGGTTCCATCACAATAGAAAGAGGACTAATAAGCTTGGATTGTTCCTTCGGTGTTCATTCACCCACAAATAGCAAAGTGAAGTTTAACATGCCTAAACAAAACAAAACAGGTTGTTTTGGCTTCCAGCTACATAGAAAGAAGAATCTTGGATTTTACTTATTTCATGTCGTGTTCTTCGGTGTTAATGCACATTGACACCGAATTAGCAAAGTGTGTGTAATGATACCAAAATAACACAACACCGTCTTTTCGCTTTCATGTGCGTAGATAGACGACGAATAGGCTTTGATTGGGCTTATTTCAAATTGGTGTTTTTGTGGTTAGAATGCACGTTCACCCAAAAATCGCAGAGTGAAATGTTTCTTATCAGCCAAAATCAAGCTTAGGTGTTTTGTTTCCATCACAATAGAAAGAGGACTAAGAAGCTTGGATTGTTCCTTCGGTGTTCATTCACCCACAAATAGCAAAGTGAAGTTTAACATGCCTAAACAAAACAAAACAGGTTGTTTTGGGTTCCAGCTACATAGAAAGAAGAATCTTGGATTTTACTTATTTCATGTCGTGTTCTTCGGTGTTAATGCACATTGACACCGAATTCGCAAAGTGTGTGTAATGATACCAAAATAACACCACACCGTCTTTTCGCTTTCATATGCGTAGAAAGACGACGAATAGGCTTTGATTGGGCTTATTTCAAATAGGTGTTTTTGTGGTTAGAATGCGCGTTCACCCAAAAATCGCAGAGTGAAATGTTTCTTATCAGCCAAAATCAAGCTTAGATGTTTTGGTTCCATCACAATAGAAAGAGGACTAAGAAGCTTGGATTGTTCTTTTGGTGTTCATTCACCCACAAATAGCAAAGTTAAGTTTAACATGTATAAAAAAAACGAAACAGGTTGTTTTGGGTTCCAGCTACATAGAAAGAAGAATCTTGGATTTTACTTATTTCATGTCGTGTTCTTCGGTGTTAATGCACATTGACACCGAATTCGCAAAGTGTGTGTAATGATACCAAAATAACACCACACCGTCTTTTCGCTTTCATATGCGTAGAAAGACGACGAATAGGCTTTGATTGGGCTTATTTCAAATTTGGTGTTTTTGTGGTTAGAATGCGCGTTCACCCAAAAATCGCAGAGTGAAATGTTTCTTATCAGCCAAACTCAAGCTTAGGTGTTTTGGTTCCATCACAATAGAAAGAGGACTAATAAGCTTGGATTGTTCCTTCGGTGTTCATTCACCCACAAATAGCAAAGTGAAGTTTAACATGCCTAAACAAAACAAAACAGGTTGTTTTGGCTTCCAGCTACATAGAAAGAAGAATCTTGGATTTTACTTATTTCATGTCGTGTTCTTCGGTGTTAATGCACAGACACCGAATTCGCAAAGTGTGTGTAATGATACCAAAATAACACCACACCGTCTTTTCGCTTTCATATGCGTAGAAAGACGACGAATAGGCTTTGATTGGGCTTATTTCAAATTTGGTGTTTTTGTGGTTAGAATGCGCGTTCACCCAAAAATCGCAGAGTGAAATGTTTCTTATCAGCCAAACTCAAGCTTAGGTGTTTTGGTTCCATCACAATAGAAAGAGGACTAATAAGCTTGGATTGTTCCTTCGGTGTTCATTCACCCACAAATAGCAAAGTGAAGTTTAACATGCCTAAACAAAACAAAACAGGTTGTTTTGGCTTCCAGCTACATAGAAAGAAGAATCTTGGATTTTACTTATTTCATGTCGTGTTCTTCGGTGTTAATGCACAGACACCGAATTCGCAAAGTGTGTGTAATGATACCAAAATAACACAACACCGTCTTTTCGCTTTCATGTGCGTAGATAGACGACGAATAGGCTTTGATTGGGCTTATTTCAAATTGGTGTTTTTGTGGTTAGAATGCACGTTCACCCAAAAATCGCAGAGTGAAATGTTTCTTATCAGCCAAAATCAAGCTTAGCTGTTTTGGTTCCATTACAATAGAAAGAGGACTAATAAGCTTGGATTGTTCCTTCGGTGTTCATTCACCCACAAATAGCAAAGTGAAGTTTAACATGCCTAAACAAAACAAAACAGGTTGTTTTGGGTTCCAGCTACATAGAAAGAAGAATGTTGGATTTTACTTATTTCATGTCGTGTTCTTCGGTGTTAATGCACATAGACACCGAATTCGCAAAGTGTGTGTAATGATACCAAAATAACACCACACCGTCTTTTCGCTTTCATATGCGTAGAAAGAGGACGAATAAGCTTTGATTGGGCTTATTTCAAATTTGGTGTTTTTGTGGTTAGAATGCACATTCACCCCAAAATCGCAGAGTGAAATGTTTCTTATCAGCCAAAATCAAGCTTAGATGTTTTGGTTCCATCACAATAGAAAGAGGACTAAGAAGCTTGGATTGTTCTTTTGGTGTTCATTCACCCACAAATAGCAAAGTTAAGTTTAACATGCCTAAACAAAACAAAACAGGTTGTTTTGGGTTCCAGCTACATAGAAAGAAAAATGTTGGATTTTGCTTATTTCATGTCGTGTTCTTCGGAGTTAATGCACATTGACACCGAATTCGCAAAGTGTGTGTAATGATACCAAAATAACACCACACCGTCTTTTCGCTTTCATATGCGTAGATAGACGACGAATAGGCTTTGATTGGGCTTATTTCAAATTGGTGTTTTTGTGGTTAGAATGGCACGTTCACCCAAAAATCGCAGAGTGAAATGTTTCTTATCAACCAAAATCAAGCTTAGGTGTTTTGGTTCCATCACAATAGAAAGAGCAGTAAGAAGCTTGGATTGTTCTTTCGGTGTTCATTCACCCACAAATAGCAAAGTGAAGTTTAACATGCCTAAACAAAACAAAACAGGTTGTTTTGGGTTCCAGCTACATAGAAAGAAAAATGTTGGATTTTGCTTATTTCATGTCGTGTTCTTCGGTGTTAATGCACATTGACGCCGAATTAGCAAAGTGTGTGTAATGATACCAAAATAACACAACACCGTCTTTTCGCTTTCATGTGCGTAGATAGACGACGAATAGGCTTTGATTGGGCTTATTTCAAATTGGTGTTTTTGTGGTTAGAATGCACGTTCACCCAAAAATCGAAGAGTGAAATGTTTCTTATCAGCCAAAATCAAGCTTAGCTGTTTTGGTTCCATTACAATAGAAAGAGGACTAATAAGCTTGGATTGTTCCTTCGGTGTTCATTCACCCACAAATAGCAAAGTGAAGTTTAACATGCCTAAACAAAACAAAACAGGTTGTTTTGGGTTCCAGCTACATAGAAAGAAGAGTGTTGGATTTTACTTATTTCATGTCGTGTTCTTCGGTGTTAATGCACATAGACACCGAATTCGCAAAGTGTGTGTAATGATACCAAAATAACACCACACCGTCTTGTCGCTTTCATATGCGTAGAAAGAGGACGAATAAGCTTTGATTGGGCTTATTTCAAATTTGGTGTTTTTGTGGTTAGAATGCACATTCACCCCAAAATCGCAGAGTGAAATGTTTCTTATCAGCCAAAATCAAGCTTAGATGTTTTGGTTCCATCACAATAGAAAGAGGACTAAGAAGCTTGGATTGTTCTTTTGGTGTTCATTCACCCACAAATAGCAAAGTTAAGTTTAACATGCCTAAACAAAACAAAACAGGTTGTTTTGGGTTCCAGCTACATAGAAAGAAAAATGTTGGATTTTGCTTATTTCATGTCGTGTTCTTCGGAGTTAATGCACATTGACACCGAATTCGCAAAGTGTGTGTAATGATACCAAAATAACACCACACCGTCTTTTCGCTTTCATATGCGTAGATAGACGACGAATAGGCTTTGATTGGGCTTATTTCAAATTGGTGTTTTTGTGGTTAGAATGGCACGTTCACCCAAAAATCGCAGAGTGAAATGTTTCTTATCAACCAAAATCAAGCTTAGGTGTTTTGGTTCCATCACAATAGAAAGAGCAGTAAGAAGCTTGGATTGTTCTTTCGGTGTTCATTCACCCACAAATAGCAAAGTGAAGTTTAACATGCCTAAACAAAACAAAACAGGTTGTTTTGGGTTCCAGCTACATAGAAAGAAAAATGTTGGATTTTGCTTATTTCATGTCGTGTTCTTCGGTGTTAATGCACATTGACGCCGAATTAGCAAAGTGTGTGTAATGATACCAAAATAACACAACACCGTCTTTTCGCTTTCATGTGCGTAGATAGACGACGAATAGGCTTTGATTGGGCTTATTTCAAATTGGTGTTTTTGTGGTTAGAATGCACGTTCACCCAAAAATCGAAGAGTGAAATGTTTCTTATCAGCCAAAATCAAGCTTAGCTGTTTTGGTTCCATTACAATAGAAAGAGGACTAATAAGCTTGGATTGTTCCTTCGGTGTTCATTCACCCACAAATAGCAAAGTGAAGTTTAACATGCCTAAACAAAACAAAACAGGTTGTTTTGGGTTCCAGCTACATAGAAAGAAGAGTGTTGGATTTTACTTATTTCATGTCGTGTTCTTCGGTGTTAATGCACATAGACACCGAATTCGCAAAGTGTGTGTAATGATACCAAAATAACACCACACCGTCTTGTCGCTTTCATATGCGTAGAAAGACGACGAATAAGCTTTGATTGGGCTTATTTCAAATTTGGTGTTTTTGTGGTTAGAATGCACATTCACCCCAAAATCGCAGAGTGAAATGTTTCTTATCAGCCAAAATCAAGCTTAGATGTTTTGGTTCCATCACAATAGAAAGAGGACTAAGAAGCTTGGATTGTTCTTTTGGTGTTCATTCACCCACAAATAGCAAAGTTAAGTTTAACATGCATAAAAAAAACGAAACAGGTTGTTTTGGGTTCCAGCTACATAGAAAGAAGAATCTTGGATTTTACTTATTTCATGTCGTGTTCTTCGGTGTTAATGCACATTGACACCGAATTCGCAAAGTGTGTGTAATGATACCAAAATAATACCACACCGTCTTTTCGCTTTCATATGCGTAGAAAGACGACGAATAGGCTTTGATTGGGCTTATTTCAAATTTGGTGTTTTTGTGGTTAGAATGCGCGTTCACCCAAAAATCGCAGAGTGAAATGTTTCTTATCAGCCAAACTCAAGCTTAGGTGTTTTGGTTCCATCACAATAGAAAGAGGACTAATAAGCTTGGATTGTTCCTTCGGTGTTCATTCACCCACAAATAGCAAAGTGAAGTTTAACATGCCTAAACAAAACAAAACAGGTTGTTTTGGCTTCCAGCTACATAGAAAGAAGAATCTTGGATTTTACTTATTTCATGTCGTGTTCTTCGGTGTTAATGCACAGACACCGAATTCGCAAAGTGTGTGTAATGATACCAAAATAACACAACACCGTCTTTTCGCTTTCATGTGCGTAGATAGACGACGAATAGGCTTTGATTGGGCTTATTTCAAATTGGTGTTTTTGTGGTTAGAATGCACGTTCACCCAAAAATCGCAGAGTGAAATGTTTCTTATCAGCCAAAATCAAGCTTAGCTGTTTTGGTTCCATTACAATAGAAAGAGGACTAATAAGCTTGGATTGTTCCTTCGGTGTTCATTCACCCACAAATAGCAAAGTGAAGTTTAACATGCCTAAACAAAACAAAACAGGTTGTTTTGGGTTCCAGCTACATAGAAAGAAAAATGTTGGATTTTGCTTATTTCATGTCGTGTTCTTCGGAGTTAATGCACATTGACACCGAATTCGCAAAGTGTGTGTAATGATACCAAAATAACACCACACCGTCTTTTCGCTTTCATATGCGTAGAAAGACGACGAATAAGCTTTGATTGGGCTTATTTCAAATTTGGTGTTTTTGTGGTTAGAATGCACATTCACCCCAAAATCGCAGAGTGAAATGTTTCTTATCAGCCAAAATCAAGCTTAGATGTTTTGGTTCCATCACAATAGAAAGAGGACTAAGAAGCTTGGATTGTTCTTTTGGTGTTCATTCACCCACAAATAGCAAAGTTAAGTTTAACATGCATAAAAAAAACGAATCAGGTTGTTTTGGGTTCCAGCTACATAGAAAGAAGAATCTTGGATTTTACTTATTTCATGTCGTGTTCTTCGGTGTTAATGCACATTGACACCGAATTCGCAAAGTGTGTGTAATGATACCAAAATAACACCACACCATCTTTTCGCTTTCATATGCGTAGAAAGACGACGAATAGGCTTTGATTGGGCTTATTTCAAATAGGTGTTTTTGTGGTTAGAATGCGCGTTCACCCAAAAATCGCAGAGTGAAATGTTTCTTATCAGCCAAACTCAAGCTTAGGTGTTTTGGTTCCATCACAATAGAAAGAGGACTAATAAGCTTGGATTGTTCCTTCGGTGTTCATTCACCCACAAATAGCAAAGTGAAGTTTAACATGCCTAAACAAAACAAAACAGGTTGTTTTGGCTTCCAGCTACATAGAAAGAAGAATCTTGGATTTTACTTATTTCATGTCGTGTTCTTCGGTGTTAATGCACATTGACACCGAATTAGCAAAGTGTGTGTAATGATACCAAAATAACACAACACCGTCTTTTCGCTTTCATGTGCGTAGATAGACGACGAATAGGCTTTGATTGGGCTTATTTCAAATTGGTGTTTTTGTGGTTAGAATGCACGTTCACCCAAAAATCGCAGAGTGAAATGTTTCTTATCAGCCAAAATCAAGCTTAGGTGTTTTGTTTCCATCACAATAGAAAGAGGACTAAGAAGCTTGGATTGTTCCTTCGGTGTTCATTCACCCACAAATAGCAAAGTGAAGTTTAACATGCCTAAACAAAACAAAACAGGTTGTTTTGGGTTCCAGCTACATAGAAAGAAGAAACTTGGATTTTACTTATTTCATGTCGTGTTCTTCGGTGTTAATGCACATTGACACCGAATTCGCAAAGTGTGTGTAATGATACCAAAATAACACCACACCGTCTTTTCGCTTTCATATGCGTAGAAAGACGACGAATAGGCTTTGATTGGGCTTATTTCAAATAGGTGTTTTTGTGGTTAGAATGCGCGTTCACCCAAAAATCGCAGAGTGAAATGTTTCTTATCAGCCAAAATCAAGCTTAGATGTTTTGGTTCCATCACAATAGAAAGAGGACTAAGAAGCTTGGATTGTTCTTTTGGTGTTCATTCACCCACAAATAGCAAAGTTAAGTTTAACATGTATAAAAAAAACGAAACAGGTTGTTTTGGGTTCCAGCTACATAGAAAGAAGAATCTTGGATTTTACTTATTTCATGTCGTGTTCTTCGGTGTTAATGCACATTGACACCGAATTCGCAAAGTGTGTGTAATGATACCAAAATAACACCACACCGTCTTTTCGCTTTCATATGCGTAGAAAGACGACGAATAGGCTTTGATTGGGCTTATTTCAAATAGGTGTTTTTGTGGTTAGAATGCGCGTTCACCCAAAAATCGCAGAGTGAAATGTTTCTTATCAGCCAAACTCAAGCTTAGGTGTTATGGTTCCATCTCAATAGAAAGAGGACTAATAAGCTTGGATTGTTCCTTCGGTGTTCATTCACCCACAAATAGCAAAGTGAAGTTTAACATGCCTAAACAAAACAAAACAGGTTGTTTTGGCTTCCAGCTACATAGAAAGAAGAATCTTGGATTTTACTTATTTCATGTCGTGTTCTTCGGTGTTAATGCACAGACGCCGAATTAGCAAAGTGTGTGTAATGATACCAAAATAACACAACACCGTCTTTTCGCTTTCATGTGCGTAGATAGACGACGAATAGGCTTTGATTGGGCTTATTTCAAATTGGTGTTTTTGTGGTTAGAATGCACGTTCACCCAAAAATCGCAGAGTGAAATGTTTCTTATCAGCCAAAATCAAGCTTAGCTGTTTTGGTTCCATTACAATAGAAAGAGGACTAATAAGCTTGGATTGTTCCTTCGGTGTTCATTCACCCACAAATAGCAAAGTGAAGTTTAACATGCCTAAACAAAACAAAACAGGTTGTTTTGGGTTCCAGCTACATAGAAAGAAGAGTGTTGGATTTTACTTATTTCATGTCGTGTTCTTCGGTGTTAATGCACATAGACACCGAATTCGCAAAGTGTGTGTAATGATACCAAAATAACACCACACCGTCTTGTCGCTTTCATATGCGTAGAAAGACGACGAATAAGCTTTGATTGGGCTTATTTCAAATTTGGTGTTTTTGTGGTTAGAATGCACATTCACCCCAAAATCGCAGAGTGAAATGTTTCTTATCAGCCAAAATCAAGCTTAGATGTTTTGGTTCCATCACAATAGAAAGAGGACTAAGAAGCTTGGATTGTTCTTTTGGTGTTCATTCACCCACAAATAGCAAAGTTAAGTTTAACATGCATAAAAAAAACGAAACAGGTTGTTTTGGGTTCCAGCTACATAGAAAGAAGAATCTTGGATTTTACTTATTTCATGTCGTGTTCTTCGGTGTTAATGCACATTGACACCGAATTCGCAAAGTGTGTGTAATGATACCAAAATAATACCACACCGTCTTTTCGCTTTCATATGCGTAGAAAGACGACGAATAGGCTTTGATTGGGCTTATTTCAAATTTGGTGTTTTTGTGGTTAGAATGCGCGTTCACCCAAAAATCGCAGAGTGAAATGTTTCTTATCAGCCAAACTCAAGCTTAGGTGTTTTGGTTCCATCACAATAGAAAGAGGACTAATAAGCTTGGATTGTTCCTTCGGTGTTCATTCACCCACAAATAGCAAAGTGAAGTTTAACATGCCTAAACAAAACAAAACAGGTTGTTTTGGCTTCCAGCTACATAGAAAGAAGAATCTTGGATTTTACTTATTTCATGTCGTGTTCTTCGGTGTTAATGCACAGACACCGAATTCGCAAAGTGTGTGTAATGATACCAAAATAACACAACACCGTCTTTTCGCTTTCATGTGCGTAGATAGACGACGAATAGGCTTTGATTGGGCTTATTTCAAATTGGTGTTTTTGTGGTTAGAATGCACGTTCACCCAAAAATAGTAGAGTGAAATGTTTCTTATCAGCCAAAATCAAGCTTAGCTGTTTTGGTTCCATTACAATAGAAAGAGGACTAATAAGCTTGGATTGTTCCTTCGGTGTTCATTCACCCACAAATAGCAAAGTGAAGTTTAACATGCCTAAACAAAACAAAACAGGTTGTTTTGGGTTCCAGCTACATAGAAAGAAAAATGTTGGATTTTGCTTATTTCATGTCGTGTTCTTCGGAGTTAATGCACATTGACACCGAATTCGCAAAGTGTGTGTAATGATACCAAAATAACACCACACCGTCTTTTCGCTTTCATATGCGTAGAAAGACGACGAATAAGCTTTGATTGGGCTTATTTCAAATTTGGTGTTTTTGTGGTTAGAATGCACATTCACCCCAAAATCGCAGAGTGAAATGTTTCTTATCAGCCAAAATCAAGCTTAGATGTTTTGGTTCCATCACAATAGAAAGAGGACTAAGAAGCTTGGATTGTTCTTTTGGTGTTCATTCACCCACAAATAGCAAAGTTAAGTTTAACATGCATAAAAAAAACGAATCAGGTTGTTTTGGGTTCCAGCTACATAGAAAGAAGAATCTTGGATTTTACTTATTTCATGTCGTGTTCTTCGGTGTTAATGCACATTGACACCGAATTCGCAAAGTGTGTGTAATGATACCAAAATAACACCACACCATCTTTTCGCTTTCATATGCGTAGAAAGACGACGAATAGGCTTTGATTGGGCTTATTTCAAATAGGTGTTTTTGTGGTTAGAATGCGCGTTCACCCAAAAATCGCAGAGTGAAATGTTTCTTATCAGCCAAACTCAAGCTTAGGTGTTTTGGTTCCATCACAATAGAAAGAGGACTAATAAGCTTGGATTGTTCCTTCGGTGTTCATTCACCCACAAATAGCAAAGTGAAGTTTAACATGCCTAAACAAAACAAAACAGGTTGTTTTGGCTTCCAGCTACATAGAAAGAAGAATCTTGGATTTTACTTATTTCATGTCGTGTTCTTCGGTGTTAATGCACATTGACACCGAATTAGCAAAGTGTGTGTAATGATACCAAAATAACACAACACCGTCTTTTCGCTTTCATGTGCGTAGATAGACGACGAATAGGCTTTGATTGGGCTTATTTCAAATTGGTGTTTTTGTGGTTAGAATGCACGTTCACCCAAAAATCGCAGAGTGAAATGTTTCTTATCAGCCAAAATCAAGCTTAGGTGTTTTGTTTCCATCACAATAGAAAGAGGACTAAGAAGCTTGGATTGTTCCTTCGGTGTTCATTCACCCACAAATAGCAAAGTGAAGTTTAACATGCCTAAACAAAACAAAACAGGTTGTTTTGGGTTCCAGCTACATAGAAAGAAGAATCTTGGATTTTACTTATTTCATGTCGTGTTCTTCGGTGTTAATGCACATTGACACCGAATTCGCAAAGTGTGTGTAATGATACCAAAATAACACCACACCGTCTTTTCGCTTTCATATGCGTAGAAAGACGACGAATAGGCTTTGATTGGGCTTATTTCAAATAGGTGTTTTTGTGGTTAGAATGCGCGTTCACCCAAAAATCGCAGAGTGAAATGTTTCTTATCAGCCAAAATCAAGCTTAGATGTTTTGGTTCCATCACAATAGAAAGAGGACTAAGAAGCTTGGATTGTTCTTTTGGTGTTCATTCACCCACAAATAGCAAAGTTAAGTTTAACATGTATAAAAAAAACGAAACAGGTTGTTTTGGGTTCCAGCTACATAGAAAGAAGAATCTTGGATTTTACTTATTTCATGTCGTGTTCTTCGGTGTTAATGCACATTGACACCGAATTCGCAAAGTGTGTGTAATGATACCAAAATAACACCACACCGTCTTTTCGCTTTCATATGCGTAGAAAGACGACGAATAGGCTTTGATTGGGCTTATTTCAAATAGGTGTTTTTGTGGTTAGAATGCGCGTTCACCCAAAAATCGCAGAGTGAAATGTTTCTTATCAGCCAAACTCAAGCTTAGGTGTTATGGTTCCATCTCAATAGAAAGAGGACTAATAAGCTTGGATTGTTCCTTCGGTGTTCATTCACCTACAAATAGCAAAGTGAAGTTTAACATGCCTAAACAAAACAAAACAGGTTGTTTTGGCTTCCAGCTACATAGAAAGAAGAATCTTGGATTTTACTTATTTCATGTCGTGTTCTTCGGTGTTAATGCACAGACACCGAATTTGCAAAGTGTGTGTAATGATACCAAAATAACACCACACCGTCTTTTCGCTTTCATGTGCGTAGATAGACGACGAACAGGCTTTGATTGGGCTTATTTCAAATTGGTGTTTTTGTGGTTAGAATGCACGTTCACCCAAAAATCGCAGAGTGAAATGTTTCTTCAGCCAAAATCAAGCTTAGGTGTTTTGGTTCCATCACAAGAGAAAGAGGACTAATAAGCTTGGATTGTTCCTTCGGTGTTCATTCACCCACAAATAGCAAAGCGAAGTTTAACATGCCTAAACAAAACAAAACAGGTTGTTTTGGGTTCCAGCTACATAGAAAGAAAAATGTTGGATTTTGCTTATTTCATGTCGTGTTCTTCGGTGTTAATGCACATTGACACCGAATTAGCAAAGTGTGTGTAATGATACCAAAATAACACAACACCGTCTTTTCGCTTTCATGTGCGTAGATAGACGACGAATAGGCTTTGATTGGGCTTATTTCAAATTGGTGTTTTTGTGGTTAGAATCCACGTTCACCCAAAAATCGCAGAGTGAAATGTTTCTTATCAGCCAAAATCAAGCTTAGGTGTTTTGGTTCCATCGCAATAGAAAGAGGACTAAGAAGCTTGGATTGTTCCTTCGGTGTTCATTCACCCACAAATAGCAAAGTGAAGTTTAACATGCCTAAACAAAACAAAACAGGTTGTTTTGGGTTCCAGCTACATAGATAGAAGAATCTTGGATTTGCTTATTTCATGTGGTGTTCTTCGGTGTTAATGCACATTGACACCGAATTCGCAAAGTGTGTGTAATGATACCAAAATAACACCACACCGTCTTTTCGCTTTCATATGCGTAGAAAGACGACGAATAAGCTTTGATTGGGCTTATTTCAAATTTGGTATTTTTGTGGTTAGAATGCACATTCACCCCAAAATCGCAGAGTGAAATGTTTCTTATCAGCCAAAATCAAGCTTAGATGTTTTGGTTCCATCACAAGAGAAAGAGGACTAAGAAGCTTGGATTGTTCTTTTGGTGTTCATTCACCCACAAATAGCAAAGTTAAGTTTAACATGCATAAAAAAAACGAAACAGGTTGTTTTGGGTTCCAGCTACATAGAAAGAAGAATCTTGGATTTTACTTATTTCATGTCGTGTTCTTCGGTGTTAATGCACATTGACACCGAATTCGCAAAGTGTGTGTAATGATACCAAAATAACACCACACCGTCTTTTCGCTTTCATATGCGTAGAAAGACGACGAATAGGCTTTGATTGGGCTTATTTCAAATAGGTGTTTTTGTGGTTAGAATGCGCGTTCACCCAAAAATCGCAGAGTGAAATGTTTCTTATCAGCCAAACTCAAGCTTAGGTGTTTTGGTTCCATCTCAATAGAAAGAGGACTAATAAGCTTGGATTGTTCCTTCGGTGTTCATTCACCCACAAATAGCAAAGTGAAGTTTAACATGCCTAAACAAAACAAAACAGGTTGTTTTGGCTTCCAGCTACATAGAAAGAAGAATCTTGGATTTTACTTATTTCATGTCGTGTTCTTCGGTGTTAATGCACATTGACACCGAATTCGCAAAGTGTGTGTAATGATACCAAAATAACACCACACCGTCTTTTCGCTTTCATATGCGTAGAAAGACGACGAATAGGCTTTGATTGGGCTTATTTCAAATAGGTGTTTTTGTGGTTAGAATGCGCGTTCACCCAAAAATCGCAGAGTGAAATGTTTCTTATCAGCCAAAATCAAGCTTAGATGTTTTGGTTCCATCACAATAGAAAGAGGACTAAGAAGCTTGGATTGTTCTTTTGGTGTTCATTCACCCACAAATAGCAAAGTTAAGTTTAACATGTATAAAAAAAACGAAACAGGTTGTTTTGGGTTCCAGCTACATAGAAAGAAGAATCTTGGATTTTACTTATTTCATGTCGTGTTCTTCGGTGTTAATGCACATTGACACCGAATTCGCAAAGTGTGTGTAATGATACCAAAATAACACCACACCGTCTTTTCGCTTTCATATGCGTAGAAAGACGACGAATAGGCTTTGATTGGGCTTATTTCAAATAGGTGTTTTTGTGGTTAGAATGCGCGTTCACCCAAAAATCGCAGAGTGAAATGTTTCTTATCAGCCAAACTCAAGCTTAGGTGTTATGGTTCCATCTCAATAGAAAGAGGACTAATAAGCTTGGATTGTTCCTTCGGTGTTCATTCACCTACAAATAGCAAAGTGAAGTTTAACATGCCTAAACAAAACAAAACAGGTTGTTTTGGCTTCCAGCTACATAGAAAGAAGAATCTTGGATTTTACTTATTTCATGTCGTGTTCTTCGGTGTTAATGCACAGACACCGAATTTGCAAAGTGTGTGTAATGATACCAAAATAACACCACACCGTCTTTTCGCTTTCATGTGCGTAGATAGACGACGAACAGGCTTTGATTGGGCTTATTTCAAATTGGTGTTTTTGTGGTTAGAATGCACGTTCACCCAAAAATCGCAGAGTGAAATGTTTCTTCAGCCAAAATCAAGCTTAGGTGTTTTGGTTCCATCACAAGAGAAAGAGGACTAATAAGCTTGGATTGTTCCTTCGGTGTTCATTCACCCACAAATAGCAAAGCGAAGTTTAACATGCCTAAACAAAACAAAACAGGTTGTTTTGGGTTCCAGCTACATAGAAAGAAAAATGTTGGATTTTGCTTATTTCATGTCGTGTTCTTCGGTGTTAATGCACATTGACACCGAATTAGCAAAGTGTGTGTAATGATACCAAAATAACACAACACCGTCTTTTCGCTTTCATGTGCGTAGATAGACGACGAATAGGCTTTGATTGGGCTTATTTCAAATTGGTGTTTTTGTGGTTAGAATCCACGTTCACCCAAAAATCGCAGAGTGAAATGTTTCTTATCAGCCAAAATCAAGCTTAGGTGTTTTGGTTCCATCGCAATAGAAAGAGGACTAAGAAGCTTGGATTGTTCCTTCGGTGTTCATTCACCCACAAAATGCAAAGTGAAGTTTAACATGCCTAAACAAAACAAAACAGGTTGTTTTGGGTTCCAGCTACATAGATAGAAGAATCTTGGATTTGCTTATTTCATGTGGTGTTCTTCGGTGTTAATGCACATTGACACCGAATTCGCAAAGTGTGTGTAATGATACCAAAATAACACCACACCGTCTTTTCGCTTTCATATGCGTAGAAAGACGACGAATAAGCTTTGATTGGGCTTATTTCAAATTTGGTATTTTTGTGGTTAGAATGCACATTCACCCCAAAATCGCAGAGTGAAATGTTTCTTATCAGCCAAAATCAAGCTTAGATGTTTTGGTTCCATCACAAGAGAAAGAGGACTAAGAAGCTTGGATTGTTCTTTTGGTGTTCATTCACCCACAAATAGCAAAGTTAAGTTTAACATGCATAAAAAAAACGAAACAGGTTGTTTTGGGTTCCAGCTACATAGAAAGAAGAATCTTGGATTTTACTTATTTCATGTCGTGTTCTTCGGTGTTAATGCACATTGACACCGAATTCGCAAAGTGTGTGTAATGATACCAAAATAACACCACACCGTCTTTTCGCTTTCATATGCGTAGAAAGACGACGAATAGGCTTTGATTGGGCTTATTTCAAATAGGTGTTTTTGTGGTTAGAATGCGCGTTCACCCAAAAATCGCAGAGTGAAATGTTTCTTATCAGCCAAACTCAAGCTTAGGTGTTTTGGTTCCATCTCAATAGAAAGAGGACTAATAAGCTTGGATTGTTCCTTCGGTGTTCATTCACCCACAAATAGCAAAGTGAAGTTTAACATGCCTAAACAAAACAAAACAGGTTGTTTTGGCTTCCAGCTACATAGAAAGAAGAATCTTGGATTTTACTTATTTCATGTCGTGTTCTTCGGTGTTAATGCACAGACACCGAATTCGCAAAGTGTGTGTAATGATACCAAAATAACACAACACCGTCTTTTCGCTTTCATGTGCGTAGATAGACGACGAACAGGCTTTGATTGGGCTTATTTCAAATTGGTGTTTTTGTGGTTAGAATGCACGTTCACCCAAAAATCGCAGAGTGAAGTTTCTTCAGCCAAAATCAAGCTTAGGTGTTTTGGTTCCATCACAAGAGAAAGAGGACTAATAAGCTTGGATTGTTCCTTCGGTGTTCATTCACCCACAAATAGCAAAGCGAAGTTTAACAAGCCTAAACAAAACAAAACAGGTTGTTTTGAGTTCCAGCTACATAGAAAGAAAAATGTTGGATTTTGCTTATTTCATGTCGTGTTCTTCGGTGTTAATGCACATTGAAACCGAATTCGCAAAGTGTGTGTAATGATACCAAAATAACACAACACCGTCTTTTCGCTTTCATGTGCGTAGATAGACGACGAATAGGCTTTGATTGGGCTTATTTCAAATTGGTGTTTTTGTGGTTAGAATGCACGTTCACCCAAAAATCGCAGTGAAATGTTTCTTATCAGCCAAAATCAAGCTTAGGTGTTTTGTTTCCATCACAATAGAAAGAGGACTAAGAAGCTTGGATTGTTCCTTCGGTGTTCATTCACCCACAAATAGCAAAGTGAAGTTTAACATGCCTAAACAAAACAAAACAGGTTGTTTTGGGTTCCAGCTACATAGAAAGAAGAATCTTGGATTTTACTTACTTCATGTTGTGTTCTTCGGTGTTAATGCACATAGACACCGAATTCGCAAAGTGTGTGTAATGATACCAAAATAACACCACACCGTCTTTTCGCTTTCATATGCGTAGAAAGACGACGAATAAGCTTTGATTGGGCTTATTTCAAAATTGGTGTTTTTGTGGTTAGAATGCACATTCACCCCAAAATCGCAGAGTGAAATGTTTCTTATCAGCCAAAATCAAGCTTAGATGTTTTGGTTCCATCACAATAGAAAGAGGACTAAAAAGCTTGGATTGTTCTTTCGGAGTCCATTCACCAACAAATAGCAAAGCGAAGTTTAACAAGCCTAAACAAAACAAAACAGGTTGTTTTGGGTTCCACCTACATAGAAAGAAAAATATTGGATTTTGCTTATTTCATGTCGTGTTCTTCGGTGTTAATGCACATTGACACCGAATTCGCAAAGTGTGTGTAATGATACCAAAATAACATAACACCGTCTTTTCGCTTTCATATGCGTAGATAGACGACGAATAGGCTTTGATTGGGCTTATTTCAAATTGGTGTTTTTGTGGTTAGAATGGCACGTTCACCCAAAAATCGCAGAGTGAAATGTTTCTTATCAACCAAAATCAAGCTTAGGTGTTTTGGTTCCATCACAATAGAAAGAGCAGTAAGAAGCTTGGATTGTTCTTTCGGTGTTCATTCACCCACAAATAGCAAAGTTAAGTTTAACATGCATAAAAAAAACGAAACAGGTTGTTTTGGGTTCCAGCTACATAGAAAGAAGAATCTTGGATTTTACTTATTTCATGTCGTGTTCTTCGGTGTTAATGCACATTGACACCGAATTCGCAAAGTGTGTGTAATGATACCAAAATAACACCACATCGTCTTTTCGCTTTCATATGCGTAGAAAGACGACGAATAGGCTTTGATTGGGCTTATTTCAAATAGGTGTTTTTGTGGTTAGAATGCGCGTTCACCCAAAAATCGCAGAGTGAAATGTTTCTTATCAGCCAAACTCAAGCTTAGGTGTTTTGGTTCCATCACAATAGAAAGAGGACTAATAAGCTTGGATTGTTCCTTCGGTGTTCATTCACCCACAAATAGCAAAGTGAAGTTTAACATGCCTAAACAAAACAAAACAGGTTGTTTTGGCTTCCAGCTACATAGAAAGAAGAATCTTGGATTTTACTTATTTCATGTCGTGTTCTTCGGTGTTAATGCACAGAAACCGAATTCGCAAAGTGTGTGTAATGATACCAAAATAACACCACACCGTCTTTTCGCTTTCATGTGCGTAGATAGACGACGAACAGGCTTTGATTGGGCTTATTTCAAATTGGTGTTTTTGTGGTTAGAATGGCACGTTCACCCAAAAATCGCAGAGTGAAATGTTTCTTATCAACCAAAATCAAGCTTAGGTGTTTTGGTTCCATCACAATAGAAAGAGCAGTAAGAAGCTTGGATTGTTCTTTCGGTGTTCATTCACCCACAAATAGCAAAGTGAAATTTAACATGCCTAAACAAAACAAAACAGGTTGTTTTGGGTTCCAGCTACATAGAAAGAAAAATGTTGGATTTTGCTTATTTCATGTCGTGTTCTTCGGTGTTAATGCACATTGACACCGAATTAGCAAAGTGTGTGTAATGATACCAAAATAACACAACACCGTCTTTTCGCTTTCATGTGCGTAGATAGACGACGAATAGGCTTTGATTGGGCTTATTTCAAATTGGTGTTTTTGTGGTTAGAATGCACGTTCACCCAAAAATCGCAGAGTGAAATGTTTCTTATCAGCCAAAATCAAGCTTAGCTGTTTTGGTTCCATTACAATAGAAAGAGGACTAATAAGCTTGGATTGTTCCTTCGGTGTTCATTCACCCACAAATAGCAAAGTGAAGTTTAACATGCCTAAACAAAACAAAACAGGTTGTTTTGGGTTCCAGCTACATAGAAAGAAGAATGTTGGATTTTACTTATTTCATGTCGTGTTCTTCGGTGTTAATGCACATAGACACCGAATTCGCAAAGTGTGTGTAATGATACCAAAATAACACCACACCGTCTTTTCGCTTTCATATGCGTAGAAAGACGACGAATAAGCTTTGATTGGGCTTATTTCAAATTTGGTGTTTTTGTGGTTAGAATGCACATTCACCCCAAAATCGCAGAGTGAAATGTTTCTTATCAGCCAAAATCAAGCTTAGATGTTTTGGTTCCATCACAATAGAAAGAGGACTAAGAAGCTTGGATTGTTCTTTTGGTGTTCATTCACCCACAAATAGCAAAGTTAAGTTTAACATGCCTAAACAAAACAAAACAGGCTGTTTTGGGTTCCAGCTACATAGAAAGAAAAATGTTGGATTTTGCTTATTTCATGTCGTGTTCCTCGGAGTTAATGCACATTGACACTGAATTCGCAAAGTGTGTGTAATGATACCAAAATAACACCACACCGTCTTTTCGCTTTCATATGCGTAGAAAGACGACGAATAAGCTTTGATTGGGCTTATTTCAAATTTGGTGTTTTTGTGGTTAGAATGCACATTCACCCCAAAATCGCAGAGTGAAATGTTTCTTATCAGCCAAAATCAAGCTTAGATGTTTTGGTTCCATCACAATAGAAAGAGGACTAAGAAGCTTGGATTGTTCTTTTGGTGTTCATTCACCCACAAATAGCAAAGTTAAGTTTAACATGCATAAAAAAAACGAAACAGGTTGTTTTGGGTTCCAGCTACATAGAAAGAAGAATGTTGGATTTTACTTATTTCATGTCGTGTTCTTCGGTGTTAATGCACATTGACACCGAATTCGCAAAGTGTGTGTAATGATACCAAAATAACACCACACCGTCTTTTCGCTTTCATATGCGTAGAAAGACGACGAATAGGCTTTGATTGGGCTTATTTCAAATAGGTGTTTTTGTGGTTAGAATGCGCGTTCACCCAAAAATCGCAGAGTGAAATGTTTCTTATCAGCCAAACTCAAGCTTAGGTGTTTTGGTTCCATCACAATAGAAAGAGGACTAATAAGCTTGGATTGTTCCTTCGGTGTTCATTCACCCACAAATAGCAAAGTGAAGTTTAACATGCCTAAACAAAACAAAACAGGTTGTTTTGGCTTCCAGCTACATAGAAAGAAGAATCTTGGATTTTACTTATTTCATGTCGTGTTCTTCGGTGTTAATGCACAGAAACCGAATTCGCAAAGTGTGTGTAATGATACCAAAATAACACCACACCGTCTTTTCGCTTTCATGTGCGTAGATAGACGACGAACAGGCTTTGATTGGGCTTATTTCAAATTGGTGTTTTTGTGGTTAGAATGGCACGTTCACCCAAAAATCGCAGAGTGAAATGTTTCTTATCAACCAAAATCAAGCTTAGGTGTTTTGGTTCCATCACAATAGAAAGAGCAGTAAGAAGCTTGGATTGTTCTTTCGGTGTTCATTCACCCACAAATAGCAAAGTGAAATTTAACATGCCTAAACAAAACAAAACAGGTTGTTTTGGGTTCCAGCTACATAGAAAGAAAAATGTTGGATTTTGCTTATTTCATGTCGTGTTCTTCGGTGTTAATGCACATTGACACCGAATTAGCAAAGTGTGTGTAATGATACCAAAATAACACCACACCGTCTTTTCGCTTTCATGTGCGTAGATAGACGACGAATAGGCTTTGATTGGGCTTATTTCAAATTGGTGTTTTTGTGGTTAGAATGCACGTTCACCCAAAAATCGCAGAGTGAAATGTTACTTATCAGCCAAAATCAAGCTTAGCTGTTTTGGTTCCATTACAATAGAAAGAGGACTAATAAGCTTGGATTGTTCCTTCGGTGTTCATTCACCCACAAATAGCAAAGTGAAGTTTAACATGCCTAAACAAAACAAAACAGGTTGTTTTGGGTTCCAGCTACATAGAAAGAAGAATGTTGGATTTTACTTATTTCATGTCGTGTTCTTCGGTGTTAATGCACATAGACACCGAATTCGCAAAGTGTGTGTAATGATACCAAAATAACACCACACCGTCTTTTCGCTTTCATATGCGTAGAAAGACAACGAATAAGCTTTGATTGGGCTTATTTCAAATTTGGTGTTTTTGTGGTTAGAATGCACATTCACCCCAAAATCGCAGAGTGAAATGTTTCTTATCAGCCAAAATCAAGCTTAGATGTTTTGGTTCCATCACAATAGAAAGAGGACTAAGAAGCTTGGATTGTTCTTTTGGTGTTCATTCACCCACAAATAGCAAAGTTAAGTTTAACATGCCTAAACAAAACAAAACAGGCTGTTTTGGGTTCCAGCTACATAGAAAGAAAAATGTTGGATTTTGCTTATTTCATGTCGTGTTCCTCGGAGTTAATGCACATTGACACTGAATTCGCAAAGTGTGTGTAATGATACCAAAATAACACCACACCGTCTTTTCGCTTTCATATGCGTAGAAAGACGACGAATAAGCTTTGATTGGGCTTATTTCAAATTTGGTGTTTTTGTGGTTAGAATGCACATTCACCCCAAAATCGCAGAGTGAAATGTTTCTTATCAGCCAAAATCAAGCTTAGATGTTTTGGTTCCATCACAATAGAAAGAGGACTAAGAAGCTTGGATTGTTCTTTTGGTGTTCATTCACCCACAAATAGCAAAGTTAAGTTTAACATGCATAAAAAAAACGAAACAGGTTGTTTTGGGTTCCAGCTACATAGAAAGAAGAATCTTGGATTTTACTTATTTCATGTCGTGTTCTTCGGTGTTAATGCACATTGACACCGAATTCGCAAAGTGTGTGTAATGATACCAAAATAACACCACACCATCTTTTCGCTTTCATATGCGTAGAAAGACGACGAATAGGCTTTGATTGGGCTTATTTCAAATAGGTGTTTTTGTGGTTAGAATGCGCGTTCACCCAAAAATCGCAGAGTGAAATGTTTCTTATCAGCCAAACTCAAGCTTAGGTGTTTTGGTTCCATCACAATAGAAAGAGGACTAATAAGCTTGGATTGTTCCTTCGGTGTTCATTCACCCACAAATAGCAAAGTGAAGTTTAACATGCCTAAACAAAACAAAACAGGTTGTTTTGGGTTCCAGCTACATAGAAAGAAGAATCTTGGATTTTACTTATTTCATGTCGTGTTCTTCGGTGTTAATGCACATAGACACCGAATTCGCAAAGTGTGTGTAATGATACCAAAATAACACCACACCGTCTTTTCGCTTTCATATGCGTAGAAAGACGACGAGTAAGCTTTGATTGGGCTTATTTCAAAATTGGTGTTTTTGTGGTTAGAATGCACATTCACCCCAAAATCGCAGAGTGAAATGTTTCTTATCAGCCAAAATCAAGCTTAGATGTTTTGGTTCCATCACAATAGAAAGAGGACTAAGAAGCTTGGATTGTTCTTTTGGTGTTCATTCACCCACAAATAGCAAAGGTAAGTTTAACATGCCTAAACAAAACAAAACAGGTTGTTTTGGGTTCCAGCTACATAGAAAGAAAAATGTTGGATTTTGCTTATTTCATGTCGTGTTCTTCGGAGTTAATGCACATTGATACCGAATTCGCAAAGTGTGTGTAATGATACCAAAATAACACCACACCGTCTTTTCGCTTTCATATGCGTAGAAAGACGACGAATAAGCTTTGATTGGGCTTATTTCAAATTTGGTGTTTTTGTGGTTAGAATGCACATTCACCCCAAAATCGCAGAGTGAAATGTTTCTTATCAGCCAAAATCAAGCTTAGATGTTTTGGTTCCATCACAATAGAAAGAGGACTAAGAAGCTTGGATTGTTCTTTCGGTGTCCATTCACCCACAAATAGCAAAGCGAAGTTTAACAAGCCTAAACAAAACAAAACAGGTTGTTTTGGGTTCCACCTACATAGAAAGAAAAATATTGGATTTTGCTTATTTCATGTCGTGTTCTTCGGTGTTAATGCACATTGACACCGAATTCGCAAAGTGTGTGTAATGATACCAAAATAACATAACACCGCCTTTTCCCTTTCATATGCGTAGATAGACGACGAATAGGCTTTGATTGGGCTTATTTCAAATTGGTGTTTTTGTGGTTAGAATGGCACGTTCACCCAAAAATCGCAGAGTGAAATGTTTCTTATCAACCAAAATCAAGCTTAGGTGTTTTGGTTCCATCACAATAGAAAGAGCAGTAAGAAGCTTGGATTGTTCTTTCGGTGTTCATTCACCCACAAATAGCAAAGTGAAGTTTAACATGCCTAAACAAAACAAAACAGGTTGTTTTGGGTTCCAGCTACATAGAAAGAAAAATGTTGGATTTTGCTTATTTCATGTCGTGTTCTTCGGTGTTAATGCACATTGACACCGAATTAGCAAAGTGTGTGTAATGATACCAAAATAACACAACACCGTCTTTTCGCTTTCATGTGCGTAGATAGACGACGAATAGGCTTTGATTGGGCTTATTTCAAATTGGTGTTTTTGTGGTTAGAATGCACGTTCACCCAAAAATCGCAGAGTGAAATGTTTCTTATCAGCCAAAATCAAGCTTAGCTGTTTTGGTTCCATTACAATAGAAAGAGGACTAATAAGCTTGGATTGTTCCTTCGGTGTTCATTCACCCACAAATAGCAAAGTGAAGTTTAACATGCCTAAACAAAACAAAACAGGTTGTTTTGGGTTCCAGCTACATAGAAAAAAGAATCTTGGATTTTACTTATTTCATGTCGTGTTCTTCGGTGTTAATGCACATAGACACCGAATTCGCAAAGTGTGTGTAATGATACCAAAATAACACCACACCGTCTTTTCGCTTTCATATGCGTAGAAAGACGACGAGTAAGCTTTGATTGGGCTTATTTCAAAATTGGTGTTTTTGTGGTTAGAATGCACATTCACCCCAAAATCGCAGAGTGAAATGTTTCTTATCAGCCAAAATCAAGCTTAGATGTTTTGGTTCCATCACAAAAGAAAGAGGACTAAGAAGCTTGGATTGTTCTTTTGGTGTTCATTCACCCACAAATAGCAAAGTTAAGTTTAACATGCATAAAAAAAACGAAACAGGTTGTTTTGGGTTCCAGCTACATAGAAAGAAGAATGTTGGATTTTACTTATTTCATGTCGTGTTCTTCGGTGTTAATGCACATTGACACCAAATTCGCAAAGTGTGTGTAATGATACCAAAATAACACAACACCGTCTTTTCGCTTTCATGTGCGTAGATAGACGACGAATAGGCTTTGATTGGGCTTATTTCAAATTGGTGTTTTTGTGGTTAGAATGCACGTTCACCCAAAAATCGCAGAGTGAAATGTTTCTTATCAGCCAAAATCAAGCTTAGCTGTTTTGGTTCCATTACAATAGAAAGAGGACTAATAAGCTTGGATTGTTCCTTCGGTGTTCATTCACCCACAAATAGCAAAGTTAAGTTTAACATGCCTAAACAAAACAAAACAGGTTGTTTTGGGTTCCAGCTACATAGAAAGAAAAATGTTGGATTTTGCTTATTTCATGTCGTGTTCTTCGGAGTTAATGCACATTGACACCGAATTCGCAAAGTGTGTGTAATGATACCAAAATAACACCACACCGTCTTTTCGCTTTCATATGCGTAGAAAGACGACGAATAAGCTTTGATTGGGCTTATTTCAAATTTGGTGTTTTTGTGGTTAGAATGCACATTCACCCCAAAATCGCAGAGTGAAATGTTTCTTATCAGCCAAAATCAAGCTTAGATGTTTTGGTTCCATCACAATAGAAAGAGGACTAAGAAGCTTGGATTGTTCTTTTGGTGTTCATTCACCCACAAATAGCAAAGTTAAGTTTAACATGCCTAAACAAAACAAAACAGGTTGTTTTGGGTTCCAGCTACATAGAAAGAAAAATGTTGGATTTTGCTTATTTCATGTCGTGTTCTTCGGAGTTAATGCACATTGATACCGAATTCGCAAAGTGTGTGTAATGATACCAAAATAACACCACACCGTCTTTTCGCTTTCATATGCGTAGAAAGACGACGAATAAGCTTTGATTGGGCTTATTTCAAATTTGGTGTTTTTGTGGTTAGAATGCACATTCACCCCAAAATCGCAGAGTGAAATGTTTCTTATCAGCCAAAATCAAGCTTAGATGTTTTGGTTCCATCACAATAGAAAGAGGACTAAGAAGCTTGGATTGTTCTTTCGGTGTCCATTCACCCACAAATAGCAAAGCGAAGTTTAACAAGCCTAAACAAAACAAAACAGGTTGTTTTGGGTTCCACCTACATAGAAAGAAAAATATTGGATTTTGCTTATTTCATGTCGTGTTCTTCGGTGTTAATGCACATTGACACCGAATTCGCAAAGTGTGTGTAATGATACCAAAATAACATAACACCGTCTTTTCGCTTTCATATGCGTAGATAGACGACGAATAGGCTTTGATTGGGCTTATTTCAAATTGGTGTTTTTGTGGTTAGAATGGCACGTTCACCCAAAAATCGCAGAGTGAAATGTTTCTTATCAACCAAAATCAAGCTTAGGTGTTTTGGTTCCATCACAATAGAAAGAGCAGTAAGAAGCTTGGATTGTTCTTTCGGTGTTCATTCACCCACAAATAGCAAAGTGAAGTTTAACATGCCTAAACAAAACAAAACAGGTTGTTTTGGGTTCCAGCTACATAGAAAGAAAAATGTTGGATTTTACTTATTTCATGTCGTGTTCTTCGGTGTTAATGCACATTGACACCGAATTAGCAAAGTGTGTGTAATGATACCAAAATAACACAACACCGTCTTTTCGCTTTCATGTGCGTAGATAGACGACGAATAGGCTTTGATTGGGCTTATTTCAAATTGGTGTTTTTGTGGTTAGAATGCACGTTCACCCAAAAATCGCAGAGTGAAATGTTTCTTATCAGCCAAAATCAAGCTTAGCTGTTTTGGTTCCATTACAATAGAAAGAGGACTAATAAGCTTGGATTGTTCCTTCGGTGTTCATTCACCCACAAATAGCAAAGTGAAGTTTAACATGCCTAAACAAAACAAAACAGGTTGTTTTGGGTTCCAGCTACATAGAAAAAAGAATCTTGGATTTTACTTATTTCATGTCGTGTTCTTCGGTGTTAATGCACATAGACACCGAATTCGCAAAGTGTGTGTAATGATACCAAAATAACACCACACCGTCTTTTCGCTTTCATATGCGTAGAAAGACGACGAGTAAGCTTTGATTGGGCTTATTTCAAAATTGGTGTTTTTGTGGTTAGAATGCACATTCACCCCAAAATCGCAGAGTGAAATGTTTCTTATCAGCCAAAATCAAGCTTAGATGTTTTGGTTCCATCACAATAGAAAGAGGACTAAGAAGCTTGGATTGTTCTTTTGGTGTTCATTCACCCACAAATAGCAAAGTTAAGTTTAACATGCATAAAAAAAACGAAACAGGTTGTTTTGGGTTCCAGCTACATAGAAAGAAGAATGTTGGATTTTACTTATTTCATGTCGTGTTCTTCGGTGTTAATGCACATTGACACCGAATTCGCAAAGTGTGTGTAATGATACCAAAATAACACAACACCGTCTTTTCGCTTTCATGTGCGTAGATAGACGACGAATAGGCTTTGATTGGGCTTATTTCAAATTGGTGTTTTTGTGGTTAGAATGCACGTTCACCCAAAAATCGCAGAGTGAAATGTTTCTTATCAGCCAAAATCAAGCTTAGCTGTTTTGGTTCCATTACAATAGAAAGAGGACTAATAAGCTTGGATTGTTCCTTCGGTGTTCATTCACCCACAAATAGCAAAGTTAAGTTTAACATGCCTAAACAAAACAAAACAGGTTGTTTTGGGTTCCAGCTACATAGAAAGAAAAATGTTGGATTTTGCTTATTTCATGTCGTGTTCTTCGGAGTTAATGCACATTGACACCGAATTCGCAAAGTGTGTGTAATGATACCAAAATAACACCACACCGTCTTTTCGCTTTCATATGCGTAGAAAGACGACGAATAAGCTTTGATTGGGCTTATTTCAAATTTGGTGTTTTTGTGGTTAGAATGCACATTCACCCCAAAATCGCAGAGTGAAATGTTTCTTATCAGCCAAAATCAAGCTTAGATGTTTTGGTTCCATCACAATAGAAAGAGGACTAAGAAGCTTGGATTGTTCTTTTGGTGTTCATTCACCCACAAATAGCAAAGTTAAGTTTAACATGCATAAAAAAAACGAAACAGGTTGTTTTGGGTTCCAGCTACATAGAAAGAAGAATCTTGGATTTTACTTATTTCATGTCGTGTTCTTCGGTGTTAATGCACATTGACACCGAATTCGCAAAGTGTTTGTAATGATACCAAAATAACACCACACCGTCTTTTCGCTTTCATATGCGTAGAAAGACGACGAATAGGCTTTGATTGGGCTTATTTCAAATAGGTGTTTTTGTGGTTAGAATGCGCGTTCACCCAAAAATCGCAGAGTGAAATGTTTCTTATCAGCCAAACTCAAGCTTAGGTGTTTTGGTTCCATCACAATAGAAAGAGGACTAATAAGCTTGGATTGTTCCTTCGGTGTTCATTCACCCACAAATAGCAAAGTGAAGTTTAACACGCCTAAACAAAACAAAACAGGTTGTTTTGGGTTCCAGCTACATAGAAAGAAGAATGTTGGATTTTACTTATTTCATGTCGTGTTCTTCGGTGTTAATGCACATAGACACCGAATTCGCAAAGTGTGTGTAATGATACCAAAATAACACCACACCGTCTTTTCGCTTTCATATGCGTAGAAAGACGACGAATAAGCTTTGATTGGGCTTATTTCAAATTTGGTGTTTTTGTGGTTAGAATGCACATTCACCCCAAAATCGCAGAGTGAAATGTTTCTTATCAGCCAAAATCAAGCTTAGATGTTTTGGTTCCATCACAATAGAAAGAGGACTAAGAAGCTTGGATTGTTCTTTTGGTGTTCATTCACCCACAAATAGCAAAGTTAAGTTTAACATGCCTAAACAAAACAAAACAGGTTGTTTTGGGTTCCAGCTACATAGAAAGAAAAATGTTGGATTTTGCTTATTTCATGTCGTGTTCCTCGGAGTTAATGCACATTGACACCGAATTCGCAAAGTGTGTGTAATGATACCAAAATAACACCACACCGTCTTTTCGCTTTCATATGCGTAGAAAGACGACGAATAAGCTTTGATTGGGCTTATTTCAAATTTGGTGTTTTTGTGGTTAGAATGCACATTCACCCCAAAATCGCAGAGTGAAATGTTTCTTATCAGCCAAAATCAAGCTTAGATGTTTTGGTTCCATCACAATAGAAAGAGGACTAAGAAGCTTGGATTGTTCTTTTGGTGTTCATTCACCCACAAATAGCAAAGCTAAGTTTAACATGCATAAAAAAAACGAAACAGGTTGTTTTGGGTTCCAGCTACATAGAAAGAAGAGTCTTGGATTTTACTTATTTCATGTCGTGTTCTTCGGTGTTAATGCACATTGACACCGAATTCGCAAAGTGTGTGTAATGATACCAAAATAACACCACACCGTCTTTTCGCTTTCATATGCGTAGAAAGACGACGAATAGGCTTTGATTGGGCTTATTTCAAATAGGTGTTTTTGTGGTTAGAATGCGCGTTCACCCAAAAATCGCAGAGTGAAATGTTTCTTATCAGCCAAACTCAAGCTTAGGTGTTTTGGTTCCATCACAATAGAAAGAGGACTAATAAGCTTGGATTGTTCCTTCGGTGTTCATTCACCCACAAATAGCAAAGTGAAGTTTAACATGCCTAAACAAAACAAAACAGGTTGTTTTGGCTTCCAGCTACATAGAAAGAAGAATCTTGGATTTTACTTATTTCATGTCGTGTTCTTCGGTGTTAATGCACAGACACCGAATTCGCAAAGTGTGTGTAATGATACCAAAATAACACCACACCGTCTTTTCGCTTTCATATGCGTAGAAAGACGACGAATAAGCTTTGATTGGGCTTATTTCAAATTTGGTGTTTTTGTGGTTAGAATGCACATTCACCCCAAAATCGCAGAGTGAAATGTTTCTTATCAGCCAAAATCAAGCTTAGATGTTTTGGTTCCATCACAATAGAAAGAGGACTAAGAAGCTTGGATTGTTCTTTTGGTGTTCATTCACCCACAAATAGCAAAGTTAAGTTTAACATGCCTAAACAAAACAAAACAGGTTGTTTTGGGTTCCAGCTACATAGAAAGAAAAATGTTGGATTTTGCTTATTTCATGTCGTGTTCCTCGGAGTTAATGCACATTGACACCGAATTCGCAAAGTGTGTGTAATGATACCAAAATAACACCACACCGTCTTTTCGCTTTCATATGCGTAGAAAGACGACGAATAAGCTTTGATTGGGCTTATTTCAAATTTGGTGTTTTTGTGGTTAGAATGCACATTCACCCCAAAATCGCAGAGTGAAATGTTTCTTATCAGCCAAAATCAAGCTTAGATGTTTTGGTTCCATCACAATAGAAAGAGGACTAAGAAGCTTGGATTGTTCTTTTGGTGTTCATTCACCCACAAATAGCAAAGTTAAGTTTAACATGCATAAAAAAAACGAAACAGGTTGTTTTGGGTTCCAGCTACATAGAAAGAAGAATCTTGGATTTTACTTATTTCATGTCGTGTTCTTCGGTGTTAATGCACATTGACACCGAATTCGCAAAGTGTGTGTAATGATACCAAAATAACACCACACCGTCTTTTCGCTTTCATATGCGTAGAAAGACGACGAATAGGCTTTGATTGGGCTTATTTCAAATAGGTGTTTTTGTGGTTAGAATGCGCGTTCACCCAAAAATCGCAGAGTGAAATGTTTCTTATCAGCCAAACTCAAGCTTAGGTGTTTTGGTTCCATCACAATAGAAAGAGGACTAATAAGCTTGGATTGTTCCTTCGGTGTTCATTCACCCACAAATAGCAAAGTGAAGTTTAACATGCCTAAACAAAACAAAACAGGTTGTTTTGGCTTCCAGCTACATAGAAAGAAGAATCTTGGATTTTACTTATTTCATGTCGTGTTCTTCGGTGTTAATGCACAGACACCGAATTCGCAAAGTGTGTGTAATGATACCAAAATAACACAACACCGTCTTTTCGCTTTCATGTGTGTAGATAGACGACGAATAGGCTTTGATTGGGCTTATTTCAAATTTGGTGTTTTTGTGGTTAGAATGCACGTTCACCCAAAAATCGCAGTGAAATGTTTCTTATCAGCCAAAATCAAGCTTAGGTGTTTTGTTTCCATCACAATAGAAAGAGGACTAAGAAGCTTGGATTGTTCCTTTGGTGTTCATTCACCCACAAATAGCAAAGTGAAGTTTAACATGCCTAAACAAAACAAAACAGGTTGTTTTGGGTTCCAGCTACATAGAAAGAAGAATCTTGGATTTTACTTATTTCATGTCGTGTTCTTCGGTGTTAATGCACATAGACACCGAATTCGCAAAGTGTGTGTAATGATACCAAAATAACACCACACCGTCTTTTCGCTTTCATATGCGTAGAAAGACGACGAGTAAGCTTTGATTGGGCTTATTTCAAAATTGGTGTTTTTGTGGTTAGAATGCACATTCACCCCAAAATCGCAGAGTGAAATGTTTCTTATCAGCCAAAATCAAGCTTAGATGTTTTGGTTCCATCACAATAGAAAGAGGACTAAGAAGCTTGGATTGTTCTTTTGGTGTTCATTCACCCACAAATAGCAAAGTGAAGTTTAACATGCCTAAACAAAACAAAACAGGTTGTTTTGGGTTCCAGCTACATAGAAAGAAGAATGTTGGATTTTACTTATTTCATGTCGTGTTCTTCGGTGTTAATGCACATAGACACCGAATTCGCAAAGTGTGTGTAATGATACCAAAATAACACCACACCGTCTTTTCGCTTTCATATGCGTAGAAAGAGGACGAATAAGCTTTGATTGGGCTTATTTCAAATTTGGTGTTTTTGTGGTTAGAATGCACATTCACCCCAAAATCGCAGAGTGAAATGTTTCTTATCAGCCAAAATCAAGCTTAGATGTTTTGGTTCCATCACAATAGAAAAAGGACTAAGAAGCTTGGATTGTTCTTTTGGTGTTCATTCACCCACAAATAGCAAAGTTAAGTTTAACATGCCTAAACAAAACAAAACAGGTTGTTTTGGGTTCCAGCTACATAGAAAGAAAAATGTTGGATTTTGCTTATTTCATGTCGTGTTCTTCGGAGTTAATGCACATTGATACCGAATTCGCAAAGTGTGTGTAATGATACCAAAATAACACCACACCGTCTTTTCGCTTTCATATGCGTAGAAAGACGACGAATAAGCTTTGATTGGGCTTATTTCAAATTTGGTGTTTTTGTGGTTAGAATGCACATTCACCCCAAAATCGCAGAGTGAAATGTTTCTTATCAGCCAAAATCAAGCTTAGATGTTTTGGTTCCATCACAATAGAAAGAGGACTAAGAAGCTTGGATTGTTCTTTTGGTGTTCATTCACCCACAAATAGCAAAGTTAAGTTTAACATGCATAAAAAAAACGAAACAGGTTGTTTTGGGTTCCAGCTACATAGAAAGAAGAATCTTGGATTTTACTTATTTCATGTCGTGTTCTTCGGTGTTAATGCACAGACACCGAATTCGCAAAGTGTGTGTAATGATACCAAAATAACACAACACCGTCTTTTCGCTTTCATGTGCGTAGATAGACGACGAATAGGCTTTGATTGGGCTTATTTCAAATTGGTGTTTTTGTGGTTAGAATGCACGTTCACCCCAAAATCGCAGAGTGAAATGTTTCTTATCAGCCAAAATCAAGCTTAGATGTTTTGGTTCCATCACAATAGAAAGAGGACTAAGAAGCTTGGATTGTTCTTTCGGTGTCCATTCACCCACAAATAGCAAAGCGAAGTTTAACAAGCCTAAACAAAACAAAACAGGTTGTTTTGGGTTCCACCTACATAGAAAGAAAAATATTGGATTTTGCTTATTTCATGTCGTGTTCTTCGGTGTTAATGCACATTGACACCGAATTCGCAAAGTGTGTGTAATGATACCAAAATAACATAACACCGTCTTTTCGCTTTCATATGCGTAGATAGACGACGAATAGGCTTTGATTGGGCTTATTTCAAATTGGTGTTTTTGTGGTTAGAATGGCACGTTCACCCCAAAATCGCAGAGTGAAATGTTTCTTATCAACCAAAATCAAGCTTAGGTGTTTTGGTTCCATCACAATAGAAAGAGCAGTAAGAAGCTTGGATTGTTCTTTCGGTGTTCATTCACCCACAAATAGCAAAGTGAAGTTTAACATGCCTAAACAAAACAAAACAGGTTGTTTTGGGTTCCAGCTACATAGAAAGAAAAATGTTGGATTTTGCTTATTTCATGTCGTGTTCTTCGGTGTTAATGCACATTGACACCGAATTAGCAAAGTGTGTGTAATGATACCAAAATAACACAACACCGTCTTTTCGCTTTCATGTGCGTAGATAGACGACGAATAGGCTTTGATTGGGCTTATTTCAAATTGGTGTTTTTGTGGTTAGAATGCACGTTCACCCAAAAATCGCAGAGTGAAATGTTTCTTATCAGCCAAAATCAAGCTTAGCTGTTTTGGTTCCATTACAATAGAAAGAGGACTAATAAGCTTGGATTGTTCCTTCGGTGTTCATTCACCCACAAATAGCAAAGTTAAGTTTAACATGAATAAAAAAAACGAAACAGGTTGTTTTGGGTTCCAGCTACATAGAAAGAAGAATGTTGGATTTTACTTATTTCATGTCGTGTTCTTCGGTGTTAATGCACAGACACCGAATTCGCAAAGTGTGTGTAATGATACCAAAATAACACAACACTGTCTTTTCGCTTTCATGTGCGTAGATAGACGACGAATAGGCTTTGATTGGGCTTATTTCAAATTGGTGTTTTTGTGGTTAGAATGCACGTTCACCCAAAAATCGCAGTGAAATGTTTCTTATCAGCCAAAATCAAGCTTAGGTGTTTTGTTTCCATCACAATAGAAAGAGGACTAAGAAGCTTGGATTGTTCCTTCGGTGTTCATTCACCCACAAATAGCAAAGTGAATTTTAACATGCCTAAACAAAACAAAACAGGTTGTTTTGGGTTCCAGCTACATAGAAAGAAGAATGTTGGATTTTACTTATTTCATGTCGTGTTCTTCGGTGTTAATGCACATAGACACCGAATTCGCAAAGTGTGTGTAATGATACCAAAATAACACCACACCGTCTTTTCGCTTTCATATGCGTAGAAAGAGGACGAATAAGCTTTGATTGGGCTTATTTCAAATTTGGTGTTTTTGTGGTTAGAATGCACATTCACCCCAAAATCGCAGAGTGAAATGTTTCTTATCAGCCAAAATCAAGCTTAGATGTTTTGGTTCCATCACAATAGAAAGAGGACTAAGAAGCTTGGATTGTTCTTTTGGTGTTCATTCACCCACAAATAGCAAAGTTAAGTTTAACATGCCTAAACAAAACAAAACAGGTTGTTTTGGGTTCCAGCTACATAGAAAGAAAAATGTTGGATTTTGCTTATTTCATGTCGTGTTCTTCGGAGTTAATGCACATTGACACCGAATTCGCAAAGTGTGTGTAATGATACCAAAATAACACCACACCGTCTTTTCGCTTTCATATGCGTAGAAAGACGACGAATAAGCTTTGATTGGGCTTATTTCAAATTTGGTGTTTTTGTGGTTAGAATGCACATTCACCCCAAAATCGCAGAGTGAAATGTTTCTTATCAGCCAAAATCAAGCTTAGATGTTTTGGTTCCATCACAATAGAAAGAGGACTAAGAAGCTTGGATTGTTCTTTTGGTGTTCATTCACCCACAAATAGCAAAGTTAAGTTTAACATGCATAAAAAAAACGAAACAGGTTGTTTTGGGTTCCAGCTACATAGAAAGAAGAATCTTGGATTTTACTTATTTCATGTCGTGTTCTTCGGTGTTAATGCACATTGACACCGAATTCGCAAAGTGTGTGTAATGATACCAAAATAACACCACACCGTCTTTTCGCTTTCATATGCGTAGAAAGACGACGAATAGGCTTTGATTGGGCTTATTTCAAAATTGGTGTTTTTGTGGTTAGAATGCGCGTTCACCCAAAAATCGCAGAGTGAAATGTTTCTTATCAGCCAAACTCAAGCTTAGGTGTTTTGGTTCCATCACAATAGAAAGAGGACTAATAAGCTTGGATTGTTCCTTCGGTGTTCATTCACCCACAAATAGCAAAGTGAAGTTTAACATGCCTAAACAAAACAAAACAGGTTGTTTTGGCTTCCAGCTACATAGAAAGAAGAATCTTGGATTTTACTTATTTCATGTCGTGTTCTTCGGTGTTAATGCACAGACACCGAATTCGCAAAGTGTGTGTAATGATACCAAAATAACACAACACCGTCTTTTCGCTTTCATGTGCGTAGATAGACGACGAATAGGCTTTGATTGGGCTTATTTCAAATTGGTGTTTTTGTCGTTAGAATGCACGTTCACCCAAAAATCGCAGAGTGAAATGTTTCTTATCAGCCAAAATCAAGCTTAGCTGTTTTGGTTCCATTACAATAGAAAGAGGACTAATAAGCTTGGATTGTTCCTTCGGTGTTCATTCACCCACAAATAGCAAAGTGAAGTTTAACATGCCTAAACAAAACAAAACAGGTTGTTTTGGGTTCCAGCTACATAGAAAGAAGAATGTTGGATTTTACTTATTTCATGTCGTGTTCTTCGGTGTTAATGCACATAGACACCGAATTCGCAAAGTGTGTGTAATGATAACAAAATAACACCACACCGTCTTTTCGCTTTCATATGCGTAGAAAGACGACGAATAAGCTTTGATTGGGCTTATTTCAATATTGGTGTTTTTGTGGTTAGAATGCACGTTCACCCCAAAATCGCAGAGTGAAATGTTTCTTATCAGCCAAAATCAAGCTTAGATGTTTTGGTTCCATCACAATAGAAAGAGGACTAAGAAGCTTGGATTGTTCTTTCGGTGACCATTCACCCACAAATAGCAAAGCGAAGTTTAACAACCCTAAACAAAACAAAACAGGTTGTTTTGGGTTCCAGCTACATAGAAAGAAGAATCTTGGATTTTACTTATTTCATGTCGTGTTCTTCGGTGTTAATGCACAGACACCGAATTCGCAAAGTGTGTGTAATGATACCAAAATAACACCACACCGTCTTTTCGCTTTCATGTACGTAGATAGACGACGAATAGGCTTTGATTGGGCTTATTTCAAATTGGTGTTTTTGTGGTTAGAATGCACGTTCACCCAAAAATCGCAGAGTGAAATGTTTCTTATCAGCCAAAATCAAGCTTAGGTGTTTTGGTTCCATCACAAGAGAAAGAGGACTAATAAGCTTGGATTTTTCCTTCGGTGTTCATTCACCCACAAATAGCAATGCGAAGTTTAACAAGCCTAAACAAAACAAAACAGGTTGTTTTGGGTTCCAGCTACATAGAAGAATGTTGGATTTTGCTTATTTCATGTGTTCTTCGGTGTTAATGCACATTGACACCGAATTCGCAAAGTGTGTGTAATGATACCAAAATAACACCACACCGTCTTTTCGCTTTCATATGCGTAGAAAGATGACGAATAAGCTTTGATTGGGCTTATTTCAAAATTGGTGTTTTTGTGGTTAGAATGCACATTCACCCCAAAATCGCAGAGTGAAATGTTTCTTATCAACCAAAATCAAGCTTAGGTGTTTTGGTTCCATCACAATAGAAAGAGGACGAATAAGGTTGGATTGTTCCTTCGGTATTCATTCACCCACAAATAGCAAAATGAAGTTTAACATGCCTAAACAAAACAAAACAGGTTGTTTTGGGTTCCAGCTACATAGAAAGAAAAATGTTGGATTTTGCTTATTTCATGTCGTGTTCTTCGGTGTTAATGCACATTGACACCGAATTCGCAAAGTGTGTGTAATGATACCAAAATAACACAACACCGTCTTTTCGCTTTCATGTACGTAGATAGACGACGAATAGGCTTTGATTGGGCTTATTTCAAATTGGTGTTTTTGTGGTTAGAATGCACGTTCACCCAAAAATCGCAGAGTGAAATGTTTCTTATCAGCCAAAATCAAGCTTAGGTGTTTTGTTTCCATCACAATAGAAAGAGGACTAAGAAGCTTGGATTGTTCCTTCGGTGTTCATTCACCCACAAATAGCAAAGTGAAGTTTAACATGCCTAAACAAAACAAAACAGGTTGTTTTGGGTTCCAGCTACATAGAAAGAAGAATCTTGGATTTTACTTATTTCATGTCGTGTTCTTCGGTGTTAATGCACATTGACACCGAATTCACAAAGTGTGTGTAATGATACCAAAATAACACCACACCGTCTTTTTGCTTTCATATGCGTAGAAAGACGACGAATAGGCTTTGATTGGGCTTATTTCAAATAGGTGTTTTTGTGGTTAGAATGCGCGTTCACCCAAAAATCGCAGAGTGAAATGTTTCTTATCAACCAAAATCAAGCTTAGGTGTTTTGGTTCCATCACAATAGAAAGAGCAGTAAGAAGCTTGGATTGTTCTTTCGGTGTTCATTCACCCACAAATAGCAAAGTGAAGTTTAACATGCCTAAACAAAACAAAACAGGTTGTTTTGGGTTCCAGCTACATAGAAAGAAAAATGTTGGATTTTGCTTATTTCATGTCGTGTTCTTCGGTGTTAATGCACATTGACACCGAATTAGCAAAGTGTGTGTAATGATACCAAAATAACACAACACCGTCTTTTCGCTTTCATGTGCGTAGATAGACGACGAATAGGCTTTGATTGGGCTTATTTCAAATTGGTGTTTTTGTGGTTAGAATGCACGTTCACCCAAAAATCGCAGAGTGAAATGTTTCTTATCAGCCAAAATCAAGCTTAGCTGTTTTGGTTCCATTACAATAGAAAGAGGACTAATAAGCTTGGATTGTTCCTTCGGTGTTCATTCACCCACAAATAGCAAAGTGAAGTTTAACATGCATAAAAAAAACGAAACAGGTTGTTTTGGGTTCCAGCTACATAGAAAGAAGAATCTTGGATTTTACTTATTTCATGTCGTGTTCTTCGGTGTTAATGCACAGACACCGAATTCGCAAAGTGTGTGTAATGATACCAAAATAACACCACACCGTCTTTTCGCTTTCATGTGCGTAGATAGACGACGAATAGGCTTTGATTGGGCTTATTTCAAATTGGTGTTTTTGTGGTTAGAATGCACGTTCACCCCAAAATCGCAGAGTGAAATGTTTCTTATCAGCCAAAATCAAGCTTAGATGTTTTGGTTCCATCACAATAGAAAGAGGACTAAGAAGCTTGGATTGTTCTTTCGGTGTCCATTCACCCACAAATAGCAAAGCGAAGTTTAACAAGCCTAAACAAAACAAAACAGGTTGTTTTGGGTTCCACCTACATAGAAAGAAAAATATTGGATTTTGCTTATTTCATGTCGTGTTCTTCGGTGTTAATGCACATTGACACCGAATTCGCAAAGTGTGTGTAATGATACCAAAATAACATAACACCGTCTTTTCGCTTTCATATGCGTAGATAGACGACGAATAGGCTTTGATTGGGCTTATTTCAAATTGGTGTTTTTGTGGTTAGAATGGCACGTTCACCCCAAAATCGCAGAGTGAAATGTTTCTTATCAACCAAAATCAAGCTTAGGTGTTTTGGTTCCATCACAATAGAAAGAGCAGTAAGAAGCTTGGATTGTTCTTTCGGTGTTCATTCACCCACAAATAGCAAAGTGAAGTTTAACATGCCTAAACAAAACAAAACAGGTTGTTTTGGGTTCCAGCTACATAGAAAGAAAAATGTTGGATTTTGCTTATTTCATGTCGTGTTCTTCGGTGTTAATGCACATTGACACCGAATTAGCAAAGTGTGTGTAATGATACCAAAATAACACAACACCGTCTTTTCGCTTTCATGTGCGTAGATAGACGACGAATAGGCTTTGATTGGGCTTATTTCAAATTGGTGTTTTTGTGGTTAGAATGCACGTTCACCCAAAAATCGCAGAGTGAAATGTTTCTTATCAGCCAAAATCAAGCTTAGCTGTTTTGGTTCCATTACAATAGAAAGAGGACTAAGAAGCTTGGATTGTTCCTTCGGTGTTCATTCACCCACAAATAGCAAAGTGAAGTTTAACATGCCTAAACAAAACGAAACAGGTTGTTTTGGGTTCCAGCTACATAGAAAGAAGAATCTTGGATTTTACTTATTTCATGTCGTGTTCTTCGGTGTTAATGCACATAGACACCGAATTCGCAAAGTGTGTGTAATGATACCAAAATAACACCACACCGTCTTTTCGCTTTCATATGCGTAGAAAGACGACGAATAAGCTTTGATTGGGCTTATTTCAAAATTGGTGTTTTTGTGGTTAGAATGCACGTTCACCCCAAAATCGCAGAGTGAAATGTTTCTTATCAGCCAAAATCAAGCTTAGATGTTTTGGTTCCATCACAATAGAAAGAGGACTAAGAAGCTTGGATTGTTCTTTCGGTGACCATTCACCCACAAATAGCAAAGCGAAGTTTAACAAGCCTAAACAAAACAAAACAGGTTGTTTTGGGTTCCAGCTACATAGAAGAATGTTGGATTTTGCTTATTTCATGTCGTGTTCTTCGGTGTTAATGCACATTGACACCGAATTCGCAAAGTGTGTGTAATGATACCAAAATAACACCACACCGTCTTTTCGCTTTCATATGCGTAGAAAGACGACGAATAAGCTTTGATTGGGCTTATTTCAAAATTGGTGTTTTTGTGGTTAGAATGCACATTCACCCCAAAATCGCAGAGTGAAATGTTTCTTATCAACCAAAATCAAGCTTAGGTGTTTTGGTTCCATCACAATAGAAAGAGGACGAATAAGGTTGGATTGTTCCTTCGGTATTCATTCACCCACAAATAGCAAAATGAAGTTTAACATGCCTAAACAAAACAAAACAGGTTGTTTTGGGTTCCAGCTACATAGAAAGAAAAATGTTGGATTTTGCTTATTTCATGTCGTGTTCTTCGGTGTTAATGCACATTGACACCGAATTCGCAAAGTGTGTGTAATTATACCAAAATAACACAACACCGTCTTTTCGCTTTCATGTGCGTAGATTGACGACGAATAGGCTTTGATTGGGCTTATTTCAAATTGGTGTTTTTGTGGTTAGAATGCACGTTCACCCAAAAATCGCAGAGTGAAATGTTTCTTATCAGCCAAAATCAAGCTTAGGTGTTTTGTTTCCATCACAATAGAAAGAGGACTAAGAAGCTTGGATTGTTCCTTCGGTGTTCATTCACCCACAAATAGCAAAGTGAAGTTTAACATGCCTAAACAAAACAAAACAGGTTGTTTTGGGTTCCAGCTACATAGAAAGAAGAATCTTGGATTTTACTTATTTCATGTCGTGTTCTTCGGTGTTAATGCACATAGACACCGAATTCGCAAAGTGTGTGTAATGATACCAAAATAACACCACACCGTCTTTTCGCTTTCATATGCGTAGAAAGACGACGAATAAGCTTTGATTGGGCTTATTTCAAAATTGGTGTTTGTGGTTAGAATGCACATTCACCCCAAAATCGCAGAGAGAAATGTTTCTTATCAACCAAAATCAAGCTTAAGTGTTTTGGTTCCATCACAATAGAAAGAGGACTAATAAGCTTGGATTTTTCCTTCGGTGTTCATTCACCCACAAATAGCAAAGCGAAGTTTCACAAGCCTAAACAAAACAAAACAGGTTGTTTTGGGTTCCAGCTACATAGAAGAATGTTGGATTTTGCTTATTTCATGTGTTCTTCGGTGTTAATGCACATTGACACCGAATTCGCAAAGTGTGTGTAATGATACCAAAATAACACAACACCGTCTTTTCGCTTTCATGTGCGTAGATAGACGACGAATAGGCTTTGATTGGGCTTATTTCAAATTGGTGTTTTTGTGGTTAGAATGCACATTCACCCAAAAATCGCAGAGTGAAATGTTTCTTATCAGCCAAAATCAAGCTTAGGTGTTTTGTTTCCATCACAATAGAAAGAGGACTAAGAAGCTTGGATTGTTCCTTCGGTGTTCATTCACCCACAAATAGCAAAGTGAAGTTTAACATGCCTAAACAAAACAAAACAGGTTGTTTTGGCTTCCAGCTACATAGAAAGAAGAATCTTGGATTTTACTTATTTCATGTCGTGTTCTTCGGTGTTAATGCACAGACACCGAATTCGCAAAGTGTGTGTAATGATACCAAAATAACACCACACCGTCTTTTCGCTTTCATGTGCGTAGATAGACGATGAACAGGCTTTGATTGGGCTTATTTCAAATTGGTGTTTTTGTGGTTAGAATGCACGTTCACCCAAAAATCGCAGAGTGAAATGTTTCTTATCAGCCAAAATCAAGCTTAGGTGTTTTGGTTCCATCACAAGAGAAAGAGGACTAATAAGCTTGGATTTTTCCTTCGGTGTTCATTCACCCACAAATAGCAAAGTGAAGCTTAACAAGCCTAAACAAAACAAAACAGGTTGTTTTGGGTTCCAGCTACATAGAAGAATGTTGGATTTTGCTTATTTCATGTCGTGTTCTTCGGTGTTAATGCACATTGACACCGAATTCGCAAAGTGTGTGTAATGATACCAAAATAACACCACACCGTCTTTTCGCTTTCATATGCGTAGAAAGACGACGAATAAGCTTTGATTGGGCTTATTTCAAAATTGGTGTTTTTGTGGTTAGAATGCACATTCACCCCAAAATCGCAGAGTGAAATGTTTCTTATCAACCAAAATCAAGCTTAGGTGTTTTGGTTCCATCACAATAGAAAGAGGACGAATAAGGTTGGATTGTTCCTTCGGTATTCATTCACCCACAAATAGCAAAATGAAGTTTAACATGCCTAAACAAAACAAAACAGGTTGTTTTGGGTTCCAGCTACATAGAAAGAAAAATGTTGGATTTTGCTTATTTCATGTCGTGTTCTTCGGTGTTAATGCACATTGACACCGAATTCGCAAAGTATGTGTAATGATACCAAAATAACACAACACCGTCTTTTCGCTTTCATGTGCGTAGATTGACGACGAATAGGCTTTGATTGGGCTTATTTCAAATTGGTGTTTTTGTGGTTAGAATGCACGTTCACCCAAAAATCGCAGAGTGAAATGTTTCTTATCAGCCAAAATCAAGCTTAGGTGTTTTGTTTCCATCACAATAGAAAGAGGACTAAGAAGCTTGGATTGTTCCTTCGGTGTTCATTCACCCACAAATAGCAAAGTGAAGTTTAACATGCCTAAACAAAACAAAACAGGTTGTTTTGGGTTCCAGCTACATAGAAAGAAGAATCTTGGATTTTACTTATTTCATGTCGTGTTCTTCGGTGTTAATGCACATAGACACCGAATTCGCAAAGTGTGTGTAATTATACCAAAATAACACAACACCGTCTTTTCGCTTTCATGTGCGTAGATAGACGACGAATAGGCTTTGATTGGGCTTATTTCAAATTGGTGTTTTTGTGGTTAGAATGCACGTTCACCCAAAAATCGCAGAGTGAAATGTTTCTTATCAGCCAAAATCAAGCTTAGGTGTTTTGTTTCCATCACAATAGAAAGAGGACTAAGAAGCTTGGATTGTTCCTTCGGTGTTCATTCACCCACAAATAGCAAAGTGAAGTTTAACATGCCTAAACAAAACAAAACAGGTTGTTTTGGGTTCCAGCTACATAGAAAGAAGAATCTTGGATTTTACTTATTTCATGTCGTGTTCTTCGGTGTTAATGCACATAGACACCGAATTCGCAAAGTGTGTGTAATGATACCAAAATAACACCACACCGTCTTTTCGCTTTCATATGCGTAGAAAGACGACGAATAAGCTTTGATTGGGCTTATTTCAAAATTGGTGTTTGTGGTTAGAATGCACATTCACCCCAAAATCGCAGAGAGAAATGTTTCTTATCAACCAAAATCAAGCTTAAGTGTTTTGGTTCCATCACAATAGAAAGAGGACTAATAAGCTTGGATTTTTCCTTCGGTGTTCATTCACCCACAAATAGCAAAGCGAAGTTTCACAAGCCTAAACAAAACAAAACAGGTTGTTTTGGGTTCCAGCTACATAGAAGAATGTTGGATTTTGCTTATTTCATGTGTTCTTCGGTGTTAATGCACATTGACACCGAATTCGCAAAGTGTGTGTAATGATACCAAAATAACACAACACCGTCTTTTCGCTTTCATGTGCGTAGATAGACGACGAATAGGCTTTGATTGGGCTTATTTCAAATTGGTGTTTTTGTGGTTAGAATGCACGTTCACCCAAAAATCGCAGAGTGAAATGTTTCTTATCAGCCAAAATCAAGCTTAGGTGTTTTGTTTCCATCACAATAGAAAGAGGACTAAGAAGCTTGGATTGTTCCTTCGGTGTTCATTCACCCACAAATAGCAAAGTGAAGTTTAACATGCCTAAACAAAACAAAACAGGTTGTTTTGGCTTCCAGCTACATAGAAAGAAGAATCTTGGATTTTACTTATTTCATGTCGTGTTCTTCGGTGTTAATGCACAGACACCGAATTCGCAAAGTGTGTGTAATGATACCAAAATAACACCACACCGTCTTTTCGCTTTCATGTGCGTAGATAGACGATGAACAGGCTTTGATTGGGCTTATTTCAAATTGGTGTTTTTGTGGTTAGAATGCACGTTCACCCAAAAATCGCAGAGTGAAATGTTTCTTATCAGCCAAAATCAAGCTTAGGTGTTTTGGTTCCATCACAAGAGAAAGAGGACTAATAAGCTTGGATTTTTCCTTCGGTGTTCATTCACCCACAAATAGCAAAGTGAAGTTTAACAAGCCTAAACAAAACAAAACAGGTTGTTTTGGGTTCCAGCTACATAGAAGAATGTTGGATTTTGCTTATTTCATGTCGTGTTCTTCGGTGTTAATGCACATTGACACCGAATTCGCAAAGTGTGTGTAATGATACCAAAATAACACCACACCGTCTTTTCGCTTTCATATGCGTAGAAAGACGACGAATAAGCTTTTGATTGGGCTTATTTCAAAATTGGTGTTTTTGTGGTTAGAATGCACATTCACCCCAAAATCGCAGAGTGAAATGTTTCTTATCAACCAAAATCAAGCTTAGGTGTTTTGGTTCCATCACAATAGAAAGAGGACGAATAAGGTTGGATTGTTCCTTCGGTATTCATTCACCCACAAATAGCAAAATGAAGTTTAACATGCCTAAACAAAACAAAACAGGTTGTTTTGGGTTCCAGCTACATAGAAAGAAAAATGTTGGATTTTGCTTATTTCATGTCGTGTTCTTCGGTGTTAATGCACATTGACACCGAATTCGCAAAGTATGTGTAATGATACCAAAATAACACAACACCGTCTTTTCGCTTTCATGTGCGTAGATTGACGACGAATAGGCTTTGATTGGGCTTATTTCAAATTGGTGTTTTTGTGGTTAGAATGCACGTTCACCCAAAAATCGCAGAGTGAAATGTTTCTTATCAGCCAAAATCAAGCTTAGGTGTTTTGTTTCCATCACAATAGAAAGAGGACTAAGAAGCTTGGATTGTTCCTTCGGTGTTCATTCACCCACAAATAGCAAAGTGAAGTTTAACATGCCTAAACAAAACAAAACAGGTTGTTTTGGGTTCCAGCTACATAGAAAGAAGAATCTTGGATTTTACTTATTTCATGTCGTGTTCTTCGGTGTTAATGCACATAGACACCGAATTCGCAAAGTGTGTGTAATGATACCAAAATAACACCACACCGTCTTTTCGCTTTCATATGCGTAGAAAGACGACGAATAAGCTTTGATTGGGCTTATTTCAAAATTGGTGTTTTTGTGGTTAGAATGCACATTCACCCCAAAATCGCAGAGAGAAATGTTTCTTATCAACCAAAATCAAGCTTAAGTGTTTTGGTTCCATCACAATAGAAAGAGGACTAATAAGCTTGGATTTTTCCTTCGGTGTTCATTCACCCACAAATAGCAAAGCGAAGTTTAACAAGCCTAAACAAAACAAAACAGGTTGTTTTGGGTTCCAGCTACATAGAAGAATGTTGGATTTTGCTTATTTCATGTGTTCTTCGGTGTTAATGCACATTGACACCGAATTCGCAAAGTGTGTGTAATGATACCAAAATAACACCACACCGTCTTTTCGCTTTCATATGCGTAGAAAGACGACGAATAAGGTTGGATTGGGCTTATTTCAAAATTGGTGTTTTTGTGGTTAGAATGCACATTCACCCCAAAATCGCAGAGTGAAATGTTTCTTATCAACCAAAATCAAGCTTAGGTGTTTTGGTTCCATCACAATAGAAAGAGGACGAATAAGGTTGGATTGTTCCTTCGGTATTCATTCACCCACAAATAGCAAAATGAAGTTTAACATGCCTAAACAAAACAAAACAGGTTGTTTTGGGTTCCAGCTACATAGAAAGAAAAATGTTGGATTTTGCTTATTTCATGTCGTGTTCTTCGGTGTTAATGCACATTGACACCGAATTCGCAAAGTGTGTGTAATTATACCAAAATAACACAACACCGTCTTTTCGCTTTCATGTGCGTAGATAGACGACGAATAGGCTTTGATTGGGCTTATTTCAAATTGGTGTTTTTGTGGTTAGAATGCACGTTCACCCAAAAATCGCAGAGTGAAATGTTTCTTATCAGCCAAAATCAAGCTTAGGTGTTTTGGTTCCATCACAAGAGAAAGAGGACTAATAAGCTTGGATTTTTCCTTCGGTGTTCATTCACCCACAAATAGCAAAGTGAAGTTTAACAAGCCTAAACAAAACAAAACAGGTTGTTTTGGGTTCCAGCTACATAGAAGAATGTTGGATTTTGCTTATTTCATGTCGTGTTCTTCGGTGTTAATGCACATTGACACCGAATTCGCAAAGTGTGTGTAATGATACCTGTCACGGCCACCCAGGACGGGTCCCAGCTCACAAGAGACCTCACTCCGTTGCAGTTTATTTACAGGAAAAGTTTATTGAAGATTTCTGCTTCTCGTACAGTTCAGCATCGTGGCCGTACGTCTGTCACGTTAGACCGCTGAAGTCCCCTCTGACTCCTCCCCTCTTCCACACCAACTTAATAGCCTGGCTCTAGACCACCTCTTCCTCTCCTTTCTTTTCCGCAGGGTCTTCCTGCCCCCCTGGGTTCCCTCTCTCCGTGACTCGCCTGAGGCTGAATCCTCTGCCGCCTCTTCCCCCCTCCTTCTGGCTTTAGGGCCGGGCTCCTCCCCTGAGCTCTCTCCACTTCCGCGCGCCTCTACGTTTGAACTTGGCGCGCGTACGTTGCTGCTGACCTTTCTTTCGACCGCTACACCACCCCTTGTTCTGCTCTCCACCCTTTCCGGCTGAACACCTTGCTCCAACCCCCTTTCTCTGTTCTCTCCTAATCCTGCTCCCTCCGAGAGGCTGACGACTCCACCCCCTTTACTCCGTTCCGGCTGAGACGCCTCTTGCTGCGTCTGTCTTCCACTGGGCTCCTCTCCGCTTCTCCCTTCTCCTCCCTTTTGCTTGATTAAGGTAACCCCCTTTTGAGAATCCTCTGACTCGCTGCTCAGACTCGTGGATTCCCTCAGAATTCCGTCATCTTCTTCCTCATCCTTCTGCCCCTCCTCCCACTCGCTCTCCGTCTCCTCTGTCATCTCCTCCTCTCTCCCAGAAACCCTGACATCCATCCCCCCCTCGAAGCCCCCCCTTCCCCCCTCCCGCTCGCCGGGTGCAGGTTGAGGAAAACGTGGTTCTTCCGGGGTCGGTTCAGGATACAAGTTGTCCACTTCAACGTTCTCCTCTGTCATCTCCGTATATGTGTGTTCGAACTCGGGTTCCCCACCCACAGACCTCACAGTCTCTTCCTCCATCACTGCTTCTCCTGGCGCTGCCTGCCAAGGACCTACCATCCATCTCTGACTCCATGCCTCCCTTGGCTGATCCACCCACCAACAAGGGCCTGTCTCCTCCCCCCCCAGTCTCGGATCCCTGGTCGGGCTTGTTTCGGGCGTATGGCCCTCGGGTGAGGAGAAACCCTCGAACGTGCTGTCTGACAAAGTGGGCGTGAAAAGCCAATCATCAAAATACTCCTCGGGCATGGGCTTGTGCGGAAAAAGTGCATGGAACTCCTCCTTCAACAGGGGTTCGTCCAACGCGTAACCCGGCACCCAGCTATTGGCAGAGGCCGGAGTGCCTTCCCTGGCTAGAAAATATTCAACTCCCTCCTCCCCCCATCTCGAGTCCAGTATCTCTGTGACCTCGTTAAGAGGTTCTGGTCTTGGCGATTCCCCCCCCTCAGGCGCCCTTCTACGTGGCTCTGGGAGTGCTCCTGACTCTTGAAACCTGTGTGGGGTTTTGTAGGGAGTGAGCACCGACCTATGAAAGACCGGGTGCACCCTGGAACCCTCCGGAAGGGCTAGGCGAAAAGCCACCGGATTGATCTTAGCCTCAACTTGATATGGCCCTAGCTGCCTGTGTCCTAACTTCTTCTTGGCCAATGACCTGGCCGGCATCGCGTGGGCTGCTAACCACACCCAGTCCCCAATCTGGATGTCCTCTCCCGCCCTCCTGTGCTTATCGGCCTGCACCTTATACGCCTGTTTTGCCAGCTCCAAATGTCTCCGCAGCTCCTCGTGCACCTCTTGCAACTCCGCTGCAAACTGGTCGGCATCTTGAGGCCCCCCCCCTCCTGGTGCCGCAAATCTCGGGAAGGTTCTGGGATGACGGCCATTGTTCGCAAAGAAAGGCGTCACCCCGGTGGATGCGTGTTTCGTGTTGTTGTAGGCGAATTCAGCCATCGGTAGATAGTCCACCCACGCCGCAGGTCGCTGGTTGGCGTAGCACCGCAGGTACTGCTGCATGATCGCGTTGACCCTCTCCGCTTGACCGTTGGTTTGTGGATGTCTCGCCGATGTCAGGTTGATTTTGACGTGCAAGATGCCCAGAAGCTTTCGCCAGAAAGTGGAAACAAACTGGCGCCCCCTGTCGGACAAGACGGACTGTGGAAGTCCATGCACTCTGAAGACGTGATCGATGAAGAGCTTTGCGGTCTGTTCTGCCGTCGCCACCTTGGCACAAGGGATGAAATGCGCCATCTTGGTGAACAAGTCCACCACCACTAACACCGCCGTCTTACCTCTGGAGCTGGGCAGGTCCGTAACAAAGTCCAACGCTACCCTCTCCCACGGTTGCTGCGGTGTCTCCAGCGGTTCTAGCAATCCCGCCTGCTTCTGGTGCACTGGTTTGGACCTCTGGCAGATATCACACCTGGCGACGTAGTCCGCCACCTCACCTCTCATCTGGGGCCACCAAAAGTCTCTAGCCACCAACTCCATCGTCTTCTCTTTGCCGAAATGGCCTGCACTAGGGGCGTCATGCAATTGTTGCAGAACCTTGGCTCGAAGATCGTCGGTGGGCACGTAAAGGGCACCCTTACGAGTCAAAAGTCCATCTTGCAATTGGAATTCATCGTTGTCTCGCGACCCTCCGCGTAGCTCCTCCATCTTGGACTGTGCAAACTGATCCCTTTGCAACGCGCGTCGCACCGCGTCCAGATCGACTGCGATGGTAGCGCACGTCCACGCCTGCGGTGCGAAAATGTGCTTTGCTGCGATTGGAGCTGCTTCCTCCAAGTATTGCGGCTTTCGGGACAGCGCGTCTGCAATAACATTGGAGTCTCCTGGGATGTATTCTATTTTGAAGTCGAAATCCGCAAAGAACTCCGCCCAGCGCATGTGTCGCTGGGTCTGTAACTTAGCCGTCCGCCAATACTCTAAGTTCTTGTGATCCGTGCGGACTTGCACCGTGTGCTTGGCTCCTATTAAGAAGTGTCGCCACGCTTTGAAAGCTGCATGAATGGCCAACAACTCCCTGTCCCATATGGTATAATTGCGCTCCGTCTTGCTGAGCTTCCGGGAGTAGAACGCACCCGGTCTCCAGTTGCCTTGTGAATCCTCTTGCAAAAGAACGGCCCCAACCGCTCTGTCTGACGCATCGGTCTCTACCCGCATGGGTCTGCCGGGATTCACGTGGAGCAGCTGCTCTTCGGAGGCGAAAAGACCTTTAAGCGTCCGGAAGGACCGCTCCGCTTGTTCGGTCCAGACGAACTTCTTCTTCTTGGAACTGAGGGTGTCAGTGATAGCCGCCGTCGCGTTCGCAAAACCTTTAATAAACTTGCGGTAAAAATTGGCAAAGCCGATGAACCTCTGGACCTCTTTCCGATTTCGAGGGCTTTTCCAGTCCAACAGCGCTTGAACCTTAGCCCTGTCCATGGCCAGTCCCTCGTCGGACAACTTGTAGCCAAGGAAATCAACCTCTCTGACATCAAACTGGCATTTTTCCAACTTGGCGTACAGCCTGTGGTCCTTCAGCCTCTGCAGGACCTCCCTCACGTCCTTATCGTGATCCTCCGGCGATTCCGAGAAAATCAGGATATCGTCGAGAAAGCAGACACACTTTTTGTAGAGGAGACCTGCTAGCACGTGGTGCATAAATGCTTGAAAAACGTGGCTGCCATTTTGGAGACCGAAAGGCATGACTCTGTATTCGTATGTGCCCAGAGGGGTGAACATGGCGGTCTTCCACTCATCTCCTTTCCGGATGCGGATGAGATTGTAAGCTCCACGTAGGTCCAGCTTGGTGAAAATCTTGCCCCTCCTGACGGTCGCTAAAAGGTCGTCAATCTTGGGCATGGGGAAAGCTTTGGGCTTAGTCAAGCTGTTTATGAACCTGTAATCCACTATAAGCCTTTTTTGGGGCGTGTTTTTCTTCTTCACAAAGAACACAGGGCTGCCACCCGCTGCTTTAGATTCCCGGATGAAACCTCGCTTGAGGTTATGGTCTATGAACTCCCGAAGCTCTTGCATCTCGTCTTCCGACATGGAGTACAGCTTGGCAGCAGGCAGTTGCGCCCCTGGCACTAAATCAATTGCGCAGTCGTAAGGTCTGTGAGGCGGCAACTTGTCAGCTTCCTTCTCACAGAAAACCTCCAAGAAGTCCTGGTACTTGTGAGGCACTGTTTGCACCATACCCAGATGCAACTGCTGCTCGGCTTCTCCTCCCTGATCGGTCTGAAAGCAATGCTGAGCACAATACGATGAACAAAAGGTGATCTGCCGCTGGTACCACGCAACCGCGGGACTGTGCCTCTCCAGCCAACTCATGCCTAACACGACGGGTGTGTCCGATAAGTGGGTGACATTGAAACTAATAAGTTCTCGATGGTTGCCAATCTGCATCATCATGGGAGGGGTTTGCTGCACCACTTGCCCCCCCAGCAACTTCCTGCCGTCTACCGTGACCACGTTTAGAGGCGTCGTTGCAGGCAGGAGCGCCATGTTGTGCTGCTTAACGAACTGCAGTCCCACGAAGTCGGCGTTGCTTCCCGAATCGATCGTTATTGGAACCTCGAGGAGTCTCCCATCAGGCAACTGGAGTGTTGCTGTGAGCAGAACTGCCGGTCTGGGAGGCAAAGGGTCCACGCTCTGCAGTGATGCTGGGGGCTTGTCTACAGATCCGCCTGGCTGAGCCCCAGTAGCTCTGCTTCCAGCCAGGCACTGTCGTTTCCCTGAAGCTGCTCCCCTGGTTGCACCTCTGCTGTTACAGTTGCCAGTGCTGTAGTGTGCTTCTGGAGCCTCTGGGGGCACTCTTTCGCCATATGGTGCGCACTGTCACAGATGTAACACTTCCTGGTTCCTCTAGGAGGCTTCGCTTTGGCTGCACCAGGGACAGGGCTCTGGGATGGCTTCTGAGCCCTAGCACCACCAATCTCCATTGGCTCCTCGCTGTCCTTCCCCATTGGCGAGGGGTGCGCACGGCTGAAATCCCTGCGCACAAAAGGGAGAGTCCTCGCTTGCGCACGCGCTTGGGGCCCGTCCTCCTCGTGCCACGGACGTCCCTCATGTCGAATTCCAATAGCTAAAGCCCGTTGCACCACGTCTTCTAGGGTCTGGGGTCTGTCCCCCCTAGCGATCTCATCCTTGATGGGGGGGCTCAATCCCTCCCAAAAAAGATCTCTGACCGGCTTACTGTCCTTTGGCCAATCTAAGGCGGTGAGCAATGCAAAAAATTTAGAGTGGTATTGGCGCACAGTCGCTTTCCCCTGCCTCAGCCCGTGCATTTGACGGCGCGCAATGTCCACATCCACAGAGGATTGAAAACAAGAATCCATCGCTTTGATGAACGCAGTTGAATTGCGACGGGCCGGTCCATCTTCGCGCCACAGATTGCGTAGCCAAGCCCTGGCCTCCCCATGCAGGTGCGAAACAATGAACCCCACTTTCTCCTCCTCATCTTTAAAATCGTGACGGAGTAAATGCAGTGCATATACGACGTCCGCTCTGAAATTGGGATAGTCTTGCAAGTTGCCATTAAAATGCGGAACCAGGGCACCCCCCCTCCGTCCAAGCGCAATGCCCTCCGCTCTGGAACCTGGGGCCCCCGCCCTGTCCGCGTGTTCCCACCTTGCCTGCAAATCCTGGCACGTCTTCTCCAAGTCGTCATTCTTCTTCTGCGAAGCAATGACTGCCGATGTGAGAGCGGTAACCTGATTCCGCAGTGCAACCAGCTGCTCCTCAGCGCTCATGGCTGCTCCCGTTCGTGAGCTTCGCAAAAAAAATTTTTTGCTTTCTGAGAGGGGACTTACTGTCACGGCCACCCAGGACGGGTCCCAGCTCACAAGAGACCTCACTCCGTTGCAGTTTATTTACAGGAAAAGTTTATTGAAGATTTCTGCTTCTCGTACAGTTCAGCATCGTGGCCGTACGTCTGTCACGTTAGACCGCTGAAGTCCCCTCTGACTCCTCCCCTCTTCCACACCAACTTAATAGCCTGGCTCTAGACCACCTCTTCCTCTCCTTTCTTTTCCGCAGGGTCTTCCTGCCCCCCTGGGTTCCCTCTCTCCGTGACTCGCCTGAGGCTGAATCCTCTGCCGCCTCTTCCCCCCTCCTTCTGGCTTTAGGGCCGGGCTCCTCCCCTGAGCTCTCTCCACTTCCGCGCGCCTCTACGTTTGAACTTGGCGCGCGTACGTTGCTGCTGACCTTTCTTTCGACCGCTACACCACCCCTTGTTCTGCTCTCCACCCTTTCCGGCTGAACACCTTGCTCCAACCCCCTTTCTCTGTTCTCTCCTAATCCTGCTCCCTCCGAGAGGCTGACGACTCCACCCCCTTTACTCCGTTCCGGCTGAGACGCCTCTTGCTGCGTCTGTCTTCCACTGGGCTCCTCTCCGCTTCTCCCTTCTCCTCCCTTTTGCTTGATTAAGGTAACCCCCTTTTGAGAATCCTCTGACTCGCTGCTCAGACTCGTGGATTCCCTCAGAATTCCGTCATCTTCTTCCTCATCCTTCTGCCCCTCCTCCCACTCGCTCTCCGTCTCCTCTGTCATCTCCTCCTCTCTCCCAGAAACCCTGACAATACCAAAATAACACCACACCGTCTTTTCGCTTTCATATGCGTAGAAAGACGACGAATAAGCTTTGATTGGGCTTATTTCAAAATTGGTGTTTTTGTGGTTAGAATGCACATTCACCCCAAAATCGCAGAGAGAAATGTTTCTTATCAACCAAAATCAAGCTTAAGTGTTTTGGTTCCATCACAATAGAAAGAGGACTAATAAGCTTGGATTTTTCCTTCGGTGTTCATTCACCCACAAATAGCAAAGCGAAGTTTAACAAGCCTAAACAAAACAAAACAGGTTGTTTTGGGTTCCAGCTACATAGAAGAATGTTGGATTTTGCTTATTTCATGTGTTCTTCGGTGTTAATGCACATTGACACCGAATTCGCAAAGTGTGTGTAATGATACCAAAATAACACCACACCGTCTTTTCGCTTTCATATGCGTAGAAAGACGACGAATAAGCTTTGATTGGGCTTATTTCAAAATTGGTGTTTTTGTGGTTAGAATGCACATTCACCCCAAAATCGCAGAGTGAAATGTTTCTTATCAACCAAAATCAAGCTTAGGTGTTTTGGTTCCATCACAATAGAAAGAGGACGAATAAGGTTGGATTGTTCCTTCGGTATTCATTCACCCACAAATAGCAAAATGAAGTTTAACATGCCTAAACAAAACAAAACAGGTTGTTTTGGGTTCCAGCTACATAGAAAGAAAAATGTTGGATTTTGCTTATTTCATGTCGTGTTCTTCGGTGTTAATGCACATTGACACCGAATTAGCAAAGTGTGTGTAATGATACCAAAATAACACAACACCGTCTTTTCGCTTTCATGTGCGTAGATAGACGACGAATAGGCTTTGATTGGGCTTATTTCAAATAGGTGTTTTTGTGGTTAGAATGCGCGTTCACCCCAAAATCGCAGAGTGAAATGTTTCTTATCAGCCAAAATCAAGCTTAGATGTTTTGGTTCCATCACAATAGAAAGAGGACTAAGAAGCTTGGATTGTTCTTTCGGTGACCATTCACCCACAAATAGCAAAGCGAAGTTTAACATGCCTAAACAAAACAAAACAGGTTGTTTTGGGTTCCAGCTACATAGAAAGAAGAATCTTGGATTTTACTTATTTCATGTCGTGTTCTTCGGTGTTAATGCACATAGACACCGAATTCGCAAAGTGTGTGTAATGATACCAAAATAACACCACACCGTCTTTTCGCTTTCATATGCGTAGAAAGACGACGAATAAGCTTTGATTGGGCTTATTTCAAAATTGGTGTTTTTGTGGTTAGAATGCACATTCACCCCAAAATCGCAGAGAGAAATGTTTCTTATCAACCAAAATCAAGCTTAAGTGTTTTGGTTCCATCACAATAGAAAGAGGACTAATAAGCTTGGATTTTTCCTTCGGTGTTCATTCACCCACAAATAGCAAAGCGAAGTTTAACAAGCCTAAACAAAACAAAACAGGTTGTTTTGGGTTCCAGCTACATAGAAGAATGTTGGATTTTGCTTATTTCATGTGTTCTTCGGTGTTAATGCACATTGTCACCGAATTCGCAAAGTGTGTGTAATGATACCATAATAACACCACACCGTCTTTTCGCTTTCATATGCGTAGAAAGACGACGAATAAGCTTTGATTGGGCTTATTTCAAAATTGGTGTTTTTGTGGTTAGAATGCACATTCACCCCAAAATCGCAGAGTGAAATGTTTCTTATCAACCAAAATCAAGCTTAGGTGTTTTGGTTCCATCACAATAGAAAGAGGACTAAGAAGCTTGGATTGTTCTTTCGGTGTTCATTCACCCACAAATAGCAAAGTGAAGTTTAACATGCCTAAACAAAACAAAACAGGTTGTTTTGGGTTCCAGCTACATAGAAAGAAAAATATTGGATTTTGCTTATTTCATGTCGTGTTCTTCGGTGTTAATGCACATTGACACCGAATTCGCAAAGTGTGTGTAATGATACCAAAATAACATAACACCGTCTTTTCGCTTTCATATGCGTAGAAAGTCGACGAATAGGCTTTGATTGGGCTTATTTCAAATTGGTGTTTTTGTGGTTAGAATGCACGTTCACCCAAAAATCGCAGAGTGAAATGTTTCTTATCAACCAAAATCAAGCTTAGGTGTTTTGGTTCCATCACAATAGAAAGAGGACTAAGAAGCTTGGATTGTTCTTTCGGTGTTCATTCACCCACAAATAGCAAAGTGAAGTTTAACATGCCTAAACAAAACAAAACAGGTTGTTTTGGGTTCCAGCTACATAGAAAGAAAAATATTGGATTTTGCTTATTTCATGTCGTGTTCTTCGGTGTTAATGCACATTGACACCGAATTCGCAAAGTGTGTGTAATGATACCAAAATAACATAACACCGTCTTTTCGCTTTCATATGCGTAGAAAGACGAGTAAGCTTTGATTGGGCTTATTTCAAATTTGGTGTTTTTGTGGTTAGAATGCACATTCACCCCAAAATCGCAGAGTGAAATGTTTCTTATCAGCCAAAATCAAGCTTAGATGTTTCGGTTCCATCACAATAGAAAGAGGACTAAGAAGCTTGGATTGTTCTTTCGGTGTTCATTCACCCACAAATAGCAAAGCGAAGTTTAACAAGCCTAAACAAAACAAAACAGGTTGTTTTGGGTTCCAGCTACATAGAAGAATGTTGGATTTTACTTATTTCATGTCGTGTTCTTCGGTGTTAATGCACATAGACACCGAATTCGCAAAGTGTGTGTAATGATACCAAAATAACACCACACCGTCTTTTCGCTTTCATATGCGTATAAAGAGGACGAATAAGCTTTGATTGGGCTTATTTCAAAATTGGTGTTTTTGTGGTTAGAATGCACATTCACCCCAAAATCGCAGAGTGAAATGTTTCTTATCAGCCAAAATCAAGCTTAGATGTTTTGGTTCCATCACAATAGAAAGAGGACTAAGAAGCTTGGATTGTTCTTTTGGTGTTCATTCACCCACAAATAGCAAAGTTAAGTTTAACATGCCTAAACAAAACAAAACAGGTTGTTTTGGGTTCCAGCTACATAGAAAGAAAAATGTTGGATTTTGCTTATTTCATGTCGTGTTCTTCGGAGTTAATGCACATTGACACCGAATTCGCAAAGTGTGTGTAATGATACCAAAATAACACCACACCGTCTTTTCGCTTTCATATGCGTAGAAAGACGACGAATAAGCTTTGATTGGGCTTATTTCAAATTTGGTGTTTTTGTGGTTAGAATGCACATTCACCCCAAAATCGCAGAGTGAAATGTTTCTTATCAGCCAAAATCAAGCTTAGATGTTTTGGTTCCATCACAATAGAAAGAGGACTAAGAAGCTTGGATTGTTCTTTTGGTGTTCATTCACCCACAAATAGCAAAGTTAAGTTTAAGATGCATAAAAAAAACGAAACAGGTTGTTTTGGGTTCCAGCTACATAGAAAGAAGAATCTTGGATTTTGCTTATTTCATGTCGTGTTCTTCGGTGTTAATGCACAGACACCGAATTCGCAAAGTGTGTGTAATAATACCAAAATAACACAACACCGTCTTTTCGCTTTCATGTGCGTAGATAGACGACGAATAGGCTTTGATTGGGCTTATTTCAAATTGGTGTTTTTGTGGTTAGAATGCACGTTCACCCCAAAATCGCAGAGTGAAATGTTTCTTATCAGCCAAAATCAAGCTTAGATGTTTTGGTTCCATCACAATAGAAAGAGGACTAAGAAGCTTGGATTGTTCTTTCGGTGTCCATTCACCCACAAATAGCAAAGCGAAGTTTAACAAGCCTAAACAAAACAAAACAGGTTGTTTTGGGTTCCACCTACATAGAAAGAAAAATATTGGATTTGCTTATTTCATGTCGTGTTCTTCGGTGTTAATGCACATTGACACCGAATTCGCAAAGTGTGTGTAATGATACCAAAATAACATAACACCGTCTTTTCGCTTTCATATGCGTAGATAGACGACGAATAGGCTTTGATTGGGCTTATTTCAAATAGGTGTTTTTGTGGTTAGAATGCGCGTTCACCCAAAAATCGCAGAGTGAAATGTTTCTTATCAGCCAAAATCAAGCTTAGCTGTTTTGGTTCCATTACAATAGAAAGAGGACTAATAAGCTTGGATTGTTCCTTCGGTGTTCATTCACCCACAAATAGCAAAGTGAAGTTTAACATGCCTAAACAAAACAAAACAGGTTGTTTTGGGTTCCAGCTACATAGAAAGAAGAATCTTGGATTTTACTTATTTCATGTCGTGTTCTTCGGTGTTAATGCACATAGACACCGAATTCGCAAAGTGTGTGTAATGATACCAAAATAACACCACACCGTCTTTTCGCTTTCATATGCGTAGAAAGACGACGAGTAAGCTTTGATTGGGCTTATTTCAAAATTGGTGTTTTTGTGGTTAGAATGCACATTCACCCCAAAATCGCAGAGTGAAATGTTTCTTATCAGCCAAAATCAAGCTTAGATGTTTTGGTTCCATCACAATAGAAAGAGGACTAAGAAGCTTGGATTGTTCTTTTGGTGTTCATTCACCCACAAATAGCAAAGTTAAGTTTAACATGCCTAAACAAAACGAAACAGGTTGTTTTGGGTTCCTGCTACATAGAAAGAAGAATCTTGGATTTTACTTATTTCATGTCGTGTTCTTCGGTGTTAATGCACATTGACACCGAATTCGCAAAGTGTGTGTAATGATACCAAAATAACACAACACCGTCTTTTCACTTTCATGTGCGTAGATAGACGACGAATAGGCTTTGATTGGGCTTATTTCAAATAGGTGTTTTTGTGGTTAGAATGCGCGTTCACCCAAAAATCGCAGAGTGAAATGTTTCTTATCAGCCAAACTCAAGCTTAGGTGTTTTGGTTCTATCACAATAGAAAGAGGACTAATAAGCTTGGATTGTTCCTTCGGTGTTCATTCACCCACAAATAGCAAAGTGAAGTTTAACATGCCTAAACAAAACAAAACAGGTTGTTTTGGGTTCCAGCTACATAGAAAGAAGAATGTTGGATTTTACTTATTTCATGTCGTGTTCTTCGGTGTTAATGCACATAGACACCGAATTCGCAAAGTGTGTGTAATGATACCAAAATAACACCACACCGTCTTTTCGCTTTCATATGCGTAGAAAGACGACGAATAAGCTTTGATTGGGCTTATTTCAAATTTGGTGTTTTTGTGGTTAGAATGCACATTCACCCCAAAATCGCAGAGTGAAATGTTTCTTATCAGCCAAAATCAAGCTTAGATGTTTTGGTTCCATCACAATAGAAAGAGGACTAAGAAGCTTGGATTGTTCTTTTGGTGTTCATTCACCCACAAATAGCAAAGTTAAGTTTAACATGCCTAAACAAAACAAAACAGGTTGTTTTGGGTTCCAGCTACATAGAAAGAAAAATGTTGGATTTTGCTTATTTCATGTCGTGTTCTTCGGTGTTAATGCACATTGACAACGAATTAGCAAAGTGTGTGTAATGATACCAAAATAACACAACACCGTCTTTTCGCTTTCATGTGCGTAGATAGACGACGAATAGGCTTTGATTGGGCTTATTTCAAATAGGTGTTTTTGTGGTTAGAATGCGCGTTCACCCAAAAATCGCAGAGTGAAATGTTTCTTATCAGCCAAAATCAAGCTTAGCTGTTTTGGTTCCATTACAATAGAAAGAGGACTAATAAGCTTGGATTGTTCCTTCGGTGTTCATTCACCTACAAATAGCAAAGTGAAGTTTAACATGCCTAAACAAAACAAAACAGGTTGTTTTGGGTTCCAGCTACATAGAAAGAAGAATCTTGGATTTTACTTATTTCATGTCGTGTTCTTCGGTGTTAATGCACATAGACACCGAATTCGCAAAGTGTGTGTAATGATACCAAAATAACACCACACCGTCTTTTCGCTTTCATATGCGTAGAAAGACGACGAGTAAGCTTTGATTGGGCTTATTTCAAAATTGGTGTTTTTGTGGTTAGGATGCACATTCACCCCAAAATCGCAGAGTGAAATGTTTCTTATCAGCCAAAATCAAGCTTAGATGTTTTGGTTCCATCACAATAGAAAGAGGACTAAGAAGCTTGGATTGTTCTTTTGGTGTTCATTCACCCACAAATAGCAAAGTTAAGTTTAACATGCATAAAAAAAACGAAACAGGTTGTTTTGGGTTCCAGCTACATAGAAAGAAGAATCTTGGATTTTACTTATTTCATGTCGTGTTCTTCGGTGTTAATGCACATTGACACCGAATTCGCAAAGTGTGTGTAATGATACCAAAATAACACCACACCGTCTTTTCGCTTTCATATGCGTAGAAAGACGACGAATAGGCTTTGATTGGGCTTATTTCAAATAGGTGTTTTTGTGGTTAGAATGCACATTCACCCCAAAATCGCAGAGTGAAATGTTTCTTATCAGCCAAAATCAAGCTTAGATGTTTTGGTTCCATCACAATAGAAAGAGGACTAAGAAGCTTGGATTGTTCTTTTGGTGTTCATTCACCCACAAATAGCAAAGTTAAGTTTAACATGCCTAAACAAAACAAAACAGGTTGTTTTGGGTTCCAGCTACATAGAAAGAAAAATGTTGGATTTTGCTTATTTCATGTCGTGTTCTTCGGAGTTAATGCACATTGACACCGAATTCGCAAAGTGTGTGTAATGATACCAAAATAACATAACACCGTCTTTTCGCTTTCATATGCGTAGAAAGACGACGAATAAGCTTTGATTGGGCTTATTTCAAATTTGGTGTTTTTGTGGTTAGAATGCACATTCACCCCAAAATCGCAGAGTGAAATGTTTCTTATCAGCCAAAATCAAGCTTAGATGTTTTGGTTCCATCACAATAGAAAGAGGACTAAGAAGCTTGGATTGTTCTTTTGGTGTTCATTCACCCACAAATAGCAAAGTTAAGTTTAACATGCATAAAAAAAACGAAACAGGTTGTTTTGGGTTCCAGCTACATAGAAAGAAGAATCTTGGATTTTACTTATTTCATGTCGTGTTCTTCGGTGTTAATGCACATAGACACCGAATTCGCAAAGTGTGTGTAATGATACCAAAATAACACCACACCGTCTTTTCGCTTTCATATGCGTAGAAAGACGACGAGTAAGCTTTGATTGGGCTTATTTCAAAATTGGTGTTTTTGTGGTTAGAATGCACATTCACCCCAAAATCGCAGAGTGAAATGTTTCTTATCAGCCAAAATCAAGCTTAGATGTTTTGGTTCCATCACAATAGAAAGAGGACTAAGAAGCTTGGATTGTTCTTTTGGTGTTCATTCACCCACAAATAGCAAAGTTAAGTTTAACATGCCTAAACAAAACGAAACAGGTTGTTTTGGGTTCCAGCTACATAGAAAGAAGAATCTTGGATTTTACTTATTTCATGTCGTGTTCTTCGGTGTTAATGCACATTGACACCGAATTCGCAAAGTGTGTGTAATGATACCAAAATAACACAACACCGTCTTTTCGCTTTCATGTGCGTAGATAGACGACGAATAGGCTTTGATTGGGCTTATTTCAAATTGGTGTTTTTGTGGTTAGAATGCACGTTCACCCAAAAATCGCAGAGTGAAATGTTTCTTATCAGCCAAAATCAAGCTTAGCTGTTTTGGTTCCATTACAATAGAAAGAGGACTAATAAGCTTGGATTGTTCCTTCGGTGTTCATTCACCCACAAATAGCAAAGTGAAGTTTAACATGCCTAAACAAAACAAAACAGGTTGTTTTGGGTTCCAGCTACATAGAAAGAAGAATGTTGGATTTTACTTATTTCATGTCGTGTTCTTCGGTGTTAATGCACATAGACACCGAATTCGCAAAGTGTGTGTAATGATACCAAAATAACACCACACCGTCTTTTCGCTTTCATATGCGTAGAAAGAGGACGAATAAGCTTTGATTGGGCTTATTTCAAATTTGGTGTTTTTGTGGTTAGAATGCACATTCACCCCAAAATCGCAGAGTGAAATGTTTCTTATCAGCCAAAATCAAGCTTAGATGTTTTGGTTCCATCACAATAGAAAGAGGACTAAGAAGCTTGGATTGTTCTTTTGGTGTTCATTCACCCACAAATAGCAAAGTTAAGTTTAACATGCCTAAACAAAACAAAACAGGTTGTTTTGGGTTCCAGCTACATAGAAAGAAAAATGTTGGATTTTGCTTATTTCATGTCGTGTTCTTCGGAGTTAATGCACATTGACACCGAATTCGCAAAGTGTGTGTAATGATACCAAAATAACATAACACCGTCTTTTCGCTTTCATATGCGTAGAAAGACGACGAATAAGCTTTGATTGGGCTTATTTCAAATTTGGTGTTTTTGTGGTTAGAATGCACATTCACCCCAAAATCGCAGAGTGAAATGTTTCTTATCAGCCAAAATCAAGCTTAGATGTTTTGGTTCCATCACAATAGAAAGAGGACTAAGAAGCTTGGATTGTTCTTTTGGTGTTCATTCACCCACAAATAGCAAAGTTAAGTTTAACATGCATAAAAAAAACGAAACAGGTTGTTTTGGGTTCCAGCTACATAGAAAGAAGAATCTTGGATTTTACTTATTTCATGTCGTGTTCTTCGGTGTTAATGCACATTGACACCGAATTCGCAAAGTGTGTGTAATGATACCAAAATAACACCACACCGTCTTTTCGCTTTCATATGCGTAGATAGACGACGAATAGGCTTTGATTGGGCTTATTTCAAATAGGTGTTTTTGTGGTTAGAATGCGCGTTCACCCAAAAATCGCAGAGTGAAATGTTTCTTATCAGCCAAACTCAAGCTTAGATGTTTTGGTTCCATCACAATAGAAAGAGGACTAAGAAGCTTGGATTGTTCTTTTGGTGTTCATTCACCCACAAATAGCAAAGTTAAGTTTAACATGCCTAAACAAAACGAAACAGGTTGTTTTGGGTTCCAGCTACATAGAAAGAAGAATCTTGGATTTTACTTATTTCATGTCGTGTTCTTCGGTGTTAATGCACATTGACACCGAATTCGCAAAGTGTGTGTAATGATACCAAAATAACACAACACCGTCTTTTCGCTTTCATGTGCGTAGATAGACGACGAATAGGCTTTGATTGGGCTTATTTCAAATTGGTGTTTTTGTGGTTAGAATGCACGTTCACCCAAAAATCGCAGAGTGAAATGTTTCTTATCAGCCAAAATCAAGCTTAGCTGTTTTGGTTCCATTACAATAGAAAGAGGACTAATAAGCTTGGATTGTTCCTTCGGTGTTCATTCACCCACAAATAGCAAAGTGAAGTTTAACATGCCTAAACAAAACAAAACAGGTTGTTTTGGGTTCCAGCTACATAGAAAGAAGAATGTTGGATTTTACTTATTTCATGTCGTGTTCTTCGGTGTTAATGCACATAGACACCGAATTCGCAAAGTGTGTGTAATGATACCAAAATAACACCACACCGTCTTTTCGCTTTCATATGCGTAGAAAGAGGACGAATAAGCTTTGATTGGGCTTATTTCAAATTTGGTGTTTTTGTGGTTAGAATGCACATTCACCCCAAAATCGCAGAGTGAAATGTTTCTTATCAGCCAAAATCAAGCTTAGATGTTTTGGTTCCATCACAATAGAAAGAGGACTAAGAAGCTTGGATTGTTCTTTTGGTGTTCATTCACCCACAAATAGCAAAGTTAAGTTTAACATGCCTAAACAAAACAAAACAGGTTGTTTTGGGTTCCAGCTACATAGAAAGAAAAATGTTGGATTTTGCTTATTTCATGTCGTGTTCTTCGGAGTTAATGCACATTGACACCGAATTCGCAAAGTGTGTGTAATGATACCAAAATAACATAACACCGTCTTTTCGCTTTCATATGCGTAGAAAGACGACGAATAAGCTTTGATTGGGCTTATTTCAAATTTGGTGTTTTTGTGGTTAGAATGCACATTCACCCCAAAATCGCAGAGTGAAATGTTTCTTATCAGCCAAAATCAAGCTTAGATGTTTTGGTTCCATCACAATAGAAAGAGGACTAAGAAGCTTGGATTGTTCTTTTGGTGTTCATTCACCCACAAATAGCAAAGTTAAGTTTAACATGCATAAAAAAAACGAAACAGGTTGTTTTGGGTTCCAGCTACATAGAAAGAAGAATCTTGGATTTTACTTATTTCATGTCGTGTTCTTCGGTGTTAATGCACATTGACACCGAATTCGCAAAGTGTGTGTAATGATACCAAAATAACACCACACCGTCTTTTCGCTTTCATATGCGTAGATAGACGACGAATAGGCTTTGATTGGGCTTATTTCAAATAGGTGTTTTTGTGGTTAGAATGCGCGTTCACCCAAAAATCGCAGAGTGAAATGTTTCTTATCAGCCAAACTCAAGCTTAGGTGTTTTGGTTCTATCACAATAGAAAGAGGACTAATAAGCTTGGATTGTTCCTTCGGTGTTCATTCACCCACAAATAGCAAAGTGAAGTTTAACATGCCTAAACAAAACAAAACAGGTTGTTTTGGCTTCCAGCTACATAGAAAGAAGAATCTTGGATTTTACTTATTTCATGTCGTGTTCTTCGGTGTTAATGCACATTGACACCGAATTCGCAAAGTGTGTGTAATGATACCAAAATAACATAACACCGTCTTTTCGCTTTCATATGCGTAGATAGACGACGAATAGGCTTTGATTGGGCTTATTTCAAATTGGTGTTTTTGTGGTTAGAATGGCACGTTCACCCAAAAATCGCAGAGTGAAATGTTTCTTATCAACCAAAATCAAGCTTAGGTGTTTTGGTTCCATCACAATAGAAAGAGCAGTAAGAAGCTTGGATTGTTCTTTCGGTGTTCATTCACCCACAAATAGCAAAGTGAAGTTTAACATGCCTAAACAAAACAAAACAGGTTGTTTTGGGTTCCAGCTACATAGAAAGAAAAATGTTGGATTTTGCTTATTTCATGTCGTGTTCTTCGGTGTTAATGCACATTGACACCGAATTAGCAAAGTGTGTGTAATGATACCAAAATAACACAACACCGTCTTTTCGCTTTCATGTGCGTAGATAGACGACGAATAGGCTTTGATTGGGCTTATTTCAAATTGGTGTTTTTGTGGTTAGAATGCACGTTCACCCAAAAATCGCAGAGTGAAATGTTTCTTATCAGCCAAAATCAAGCTTAGCTGTTTTGGTTCCATTACAATAGAAAGAGGACTAATAAGCTTGGATTGTTCCTTCGGTGTTCATTCACCCACAAATAGCAAAGTGAAGTTTAACATGCCTAAACAAAACAAAACAGGTTGTTTTGGGTTCCAGCTACATAGAAAGAAGAGTGTTGGATTTTACTTATTTCATGTCGTGTTCTTCGGTGTTAATGCACATAGACACCGAATTCGCAAAGTGTGTGTAATGATACCAAAATAACACCACACCGTCTTTTCGCTTTCATATGCGTAGAAAGAGGACGAATAAGCTTTGATTGGGCTTATTTCAAATTTGGTGTTTTTGTGGTTAGAATGCACATTCACCCCAAAATCGCAGAGTGAAATGTTTCTTATCAGCCAAAATCAAGCTTAGATGTTTTGGTTCCATCAAAATAGAAAGAGGACTAAGAAGCTTGGATTGTTCTTTTGGTGTTCATTCACCCACAAATAGCAAAGTTAAGTTTAACATGCCTAAACAAAACGAAACAGGTTGTTTTGGGTTCCAGCTACATAGAAAGAAGAATCTTGGATTTTACTTATTTCATGTCGTGTTCTTCGGTGTTAATGCACATTGACACCGAATTCGCAAAGTGTGTGTAATGATACCAAAATAACACAACACCGTCTTTTCGCTTTCATGTGCGTAGATAGACGACGAATAGGCTTTGATTGGGCTTATTTCAAATTGGTGTTTTTGTGGTTAGAATGCACGTTCACCCAAAAATCGCAGAGTGAAATGTTTCTTATCAGCCAAAATCAAGCTTAGCTGTTTTGGTTCCATTACAATAGAAAGAGGACTAATAAGCTTGGATTGTTCCTTCGGTGTTCATTCACCCACAAATAGCAAAGTGAAGTTTAACATGCCTAAACAAAACAAAACAGGTTGTTTTGGGTTCCAGCTACATAGAAAGAAGAATGTTGGATTTTACTTATTTCATGTCGTGTTCTTCGGTGTTAATGCACATAGACACCGAATTCGCAAAGTGTGTGTAATGATACCAAAATAACACCACACCGTCTTTTCGCTTTCATATGCGTAGAAAGAGGACGAATAAGCTTTGATTGGGCTTATTTCAAATTTGGTGTTTTTGTGGTTAGAATGCACATTCACCCCAAAATCGCAGAGTGAAATGTTTCTTATCAGCCAAAATCAAGCTTAGATGTTTTGGTTCCATCACAATAGAAAGAGGACTAAGAAGCTTGGATTGTTCTTTTGGTGTTCATTCACCCACAAATAGCAAAGTTAAGTTTAACATGCCTAAACAAAACAAAACAGGTTGTTTTGGGTTCCAGCTACATAGAAAGAAAAATGTTGGATTTTGCTTATTTCATGTCGTGTTCTTCGGAGTTAATGCACATTGACACCGAATTCGCAAAGTGTGTGTAATGATACCAAAATAACATAACACCGTCTTTTCGCTTTCAGATGCGTAGAAAGACGACGAATAAGCTTTGATTGGGCTTATTTCAAATTTGGTGTTTTTGTGGTTAGAATGCACATTCACCCCAAAATCGCAGAGTGAAATGTTTCTTATCAGCCAAAATCAAGCTTAGATGTTTTGGTTCCATCACAATAGAAAGAGGACTAAGAAGCTTGGATTGTTCTTTTGGTGTTCATTCACCCACAAATAGCAAAGTTAAGTTTAACATGCATAAAAAAAACGAAACAGGTTGTTTTGGGTTCCAGCTACATAGAAAGAAGAATCTTGGATTTTACTTATTTCATGTCGTGTTCTTCGGTGTTAATGCACATTGACACCGAATTCGCAAAGTTTGTGTAATGATACCAAAATAACACCACACCGTCTTTTCGCTTTCATATGCGTAGAAAGACGACGAATAGGCTTTGATTGGGCTTATTTCAAATAGGTGTTTTTGTGGTTAGAATGCGCGTTCACCCAAAAATCGCAGAGTGAAATGTTTCTTATCAGCCAAACTCAAGCTTAGGTGTTTTGGTTCTATCACAATAGAAAGAGGACTAATAAGCTTGGATTGTTCCTTCGGTGTTCATTCACCCACAAATAGCAAAGTGAAGTTTAACATGCCTAAACAAAACAAAACAGGTTGTTTTGGGTTCCAGCTACATAGAAAGAAGAATGTTGGATTTTACTTATTTCATGTCGTGTTCTTCGGTGTTAATGCACATAGACACCGAATTCGCAAAGTGTGTGTAATGATACCAAAATAACACCACACCGTCTTTTCGCTTTCATATGCGTAGAAAGAGGACGAATAAGCTTTGATTGGGCTTATTTCAAATTTGGTGTTTTTGTGGTTAGAATGCACATTCACCCCAAAATCGCAGAGTGAAATGTTTCTTATCAGCCAAAATCAAGCTTAGATGTTTTGGTTCCATCACAATAGAAAGAGGACTAAGAAGCTTGGATTGTTCTTTTGGTGTTCATTCACCCACAAATAGCAAAGTTAAGTTTAACATGCCTAAACAAAACAAAACAGGTTGTTTTGGGTTCCAGCTACATAGAAAGAAAAATGTTGGATTTTGCTTATTTCATGTCGTGTTCTTCGGAGTTAATGCACATTGACACCGAATTCGCAAAGTGTGTGTAATGATACCAAAATAACATAACACCGTCTTTTCGCTTTCATATGCGTAGAAAGACGACGAATAAGCTTTGATTGGGCTTATTTCAAATTTGGTGTTTTTGTGGTTAGAATGCACATTCACCCCAAAATCGCAGAGTGAAATGTTTCTTATCAGCCAAAATCAAGCTTAGATGTTTTGGTTCCATCACAATAGAAAGAGGACTAAGAAGCTTGGATTGTTCTTTTGGTGTTCATTCACCCACAAATAGCAAAGTTAAGTTTAACATGCATAAAAAAAACGAAACAGGTTGTTTTGGGTTCCACTACATAGAAAGAAGAATCTTGGATTTTACTTATTTCATGTCGTGTTCTTCGGTGTTAATGCACATTGACACCGAATTCGCAAAGTGTGTGTAATTATACCAAAATAACACAACACCGTCTTTTCGCTTTCATATGCGTAGATAGACGACGAATAGGCTTTGATTGGGCTTATTTCAAATAGGTGTTTTTGTGGTTAGAATGCGCGTTCACCCAAAAATCGCAGAGTGAAATGTTTCTTATCAGCCAAACTCAAGCTTAGGTGTTTTGGTTCTATCACAATAGAAAGAGGACTAATAAGCTTGGATTGTTCCTTCGGTGTTCATTCACCCACAAATAGCAAAGTGAAGTTTAACATGCCTAAACAAAACAAAACAGGTTGTTTTGGCTTCCAGCTACATAGAAAGAAGAATCTTGGATTTTACTTATTTCATGTCGTGTTCTTCGGTGTTAATGCACAGACACCGAATTCGCAAAGTGTGTGTAATGATACCAAAATAACACAACACCGTCTTTTCGCTTTCATGTGCGTAGATAGACGACGAATAGGCTTTGATTGGGCTTATTTCAAATTGGTGTTTTTGTGGTTAGAATGCACGTTCACCCCAAAATCGCAGAGTGAAATGTTTCTTATCAGCCAAAATCAAGCTTAGATGTTTTGGTTCCATCACAATAGAAAGAGGACTAAGAAGCTTGGATTGTTCTTTCGGTGTCCATTCACCCACAAATAGCAAAGCGAAGTTTAACAAGCCTAAACAAAACAAAACAGGTTGTTTTGGGTTCCACCTACATAGAAAGAAAAATATTGGATTTTGCTTATTTCATGTCGTGTTCTTCGGTGTTAATGCACATAGACACCGAATTCGCAAAGTGTGTGTAATGATACCAAAATAACACCACACCGTCTTTTCGCTTTCATGTGCGTAGATAGACGATGAACAGGCTTTGATTGGGCTTATTTCAAATTGGTGTTTTTGTGGTTAGAATGCACGTTTACCCAAAAATCGCAGAGTGAAATGTTTCTTATCAGCCAAAATCAAGCTTAGGTGTTTTGGTTCCATCACAAGAGAAAGAGGACTAATAAGCTTGGATTTTTCCTTCGGTGTTCATTCACCCACAAATAGCAAAGCGAAGTTTAACAAGCCTAAACAAAACAAAACAGGCTGTTTTGGGTTCCAGCTACATAGAAGAATGTTGGATTTTGCTTATTTCATGTCGTGTTCTTCGGTGTTAATGCACATTGACACCGAATTCGCAAAGTGTGTGTAATGATACCAAAATAACACCACACCGTCTTTTCGCTTTCATATGCGTAGAAAGACGACGAATAAGCTTTGATTGGGCTTATTTCAAAATTGGTGTTTTTGTGGTTAGAATGCACATTCACCCCAAAATCGCAGAGTGAAATGTTTCTTATCAACCAAAATCAAGCTTAGGTGTTTTGGTTCCATCACAATAGAAAGAGGACGAATAAGGTTGGATTGTTCCTTCGGTATTCATTCACCCACAAATAGCAAAATGAAGTTTAACATGCCTAAACAAAACAAAACAGGTTGTTTTGGGTTCCAGCTACATAGAAAGAAAAATGTTGGATTTTGCTTATTTCATGTCGTGTTCTTCGGTGTTAATGCACATTGACACCGAATTCGCAAAGTGTGTGTAATGATACCAAAATAACACAACACCGTCTTTTCGCTTTCATGTGCGTAGATAGACGACGAATAGGCTTTGATTGGGCTTATTTCAAATTGGTGTTTTTGTGGTTAGAATGCACGTTCACCCAAAAATCGCAGAGTGAAATGTTTCTTATCAGCCAAAATCAAGCTTAGGTGTTTTGTTTCCATCAGAATAGAAAGAGGACTAAGAAGCTTGGATTGTTCCTTCGGTGTTCATTCACCCACAAATAGCAAAGTGAAGTTTAACATGCCTAAACAAAACAAAACAGGTTGTTTTGGGTTCCAGCTACATAGAAAGAAGAATCTTGGATTTTACTTATTTCATGTCGTGTTCTTCGGTGTTAATGCACATTGACACCGAATTCGCAAAGTGTGTGTAATGATACCAAAATAACACCACACCGTCTTTTCGCTTTCATATGCGTAGAAAGACGACGAATAAGCTTTGATTGGGCTTATTTCAAAATTGGTGTTTTTGTGGTTAGAATGCACATTCACCCCAAAATCGCAGAGTGAAATGTTTCTTATCAACCAAAATCAAGCTTAGGTGTTTTGGTTCCATCACAATAGAAAGAGGACGAATAAGGTTCGATTGTTCCTTCGGTATTCATTCACCCACAAATAGCAAAATGAAGTTTAACATGCCTAAACAAAACAAAACAGGTTGTTTTGGGTTCCAGCTACATAGAAAGAAAAATGTTGGATTTTGCTTATTTCATGTCGTGTTCTTCGGTGTTAATGCACATTGACACCGAATTCGCAAAGTGTGTGTAATGATACCAAAATAACACAACACCGTCTTTTCGCTTTCATGTGCATAGATTGACGACGAATAGGCTTTGATTGGGCTTATTTCAAATTGGTGTTTTTGTGGTTAGAATGCACGTTCACCCAAAAATCGCAGAGTGAAATGTTTCTTATCAGCCAAAATCAAGCTTAGGTGTTTTGTTTCCATCACAATAGAAAGAGGACTAAGAAGCTTGGATTGTTCCTTCGGTGTTCATTCACCCACAAATAGCAAAGTGAAGTTTAACATGCCTAAACAAAACAAAACAGGTTGTTTTGGGTTCCAGCTACATAGAAAGAAGAATCTTGGATTTTACTTATTTCATGTCGTGTTCTTCGGTGTTAATGCACATAGACACCGAATTCGCAAAGTGTGTGTAATGATACCAAAATAACACCACACCGTCTTTTCGCTTTCATATGCGTAGAAAGACGACGAATAAGCTTTGATTGGGCTTATTTCAAAATTGGTGTTTTTGTGGTTAGAATGCACATTCACCCCAAAATCGCAGAGAGAAATGTTTCTTATCAACCAAAATCAAGCTTAAGTGTTTTGGTTCCATCACAATAGAAAGAGGACTAATAAGCTTGGATTTTTCCTTCGGTGTTCATTCACCCACAAATAGCAAAGCGAAGTTTAACAAGCCTAAACAAAACAAAACAGGTTGTTTTGGGTTCCAGCTACATAGAAGAATGTTGGATTTTGCTTATTTCATGTGTTCTTCGGTGTTAATGCACATTGACACCGAATTCGCAAAGTGTGTGTAATGATACCAAAATAACACCACACCGTCTTTTCGCTTTCATATGCGTAGAAAGACGACGAATAAGCTTTGATTGGGCTTACTTCAAAATTGGTGTTTTTGTGGTTAGAATGCACATTCACCCCAAAATCGCAGAGTGAAATGTTTCTTATCAGCCAAAATCAAGCTTAGATGTTTTGGTTCCATCACAATAGAAAGAGGACTAAGAAGCTTGGATTGTTCTTTTGGTGTTCATTCACCCACAAATAGCAAAGTTAAGTTTAACATGCATAAAAAAAACGAAACAGGTTGTTTTGGGTTCCAGCTACATAGAAAGAAGAATCTTGGATTTTACTTATTTCATGTCGTGTTCTTCGGTGTTAATGCACATTGACACCGAATTCGCAAAGTGTGTGTAATGATACCAAAATAACACCACACCGTCTTTTCGCTTTCATATGCGTAGAAAGACGACGAATAGGCTTTGATTGGGCTTATTTCAAATAGGTGTTTTTGTGGTTAGAATGCACATTCACCCCAAAATCGCAGAGTGAAATGTTTCTTATCAGCCAAAATCAAGCTTAGATGTTTTGGTTCCATCACAATAGAAAGAGGACTAAGAAGCTTGGATTGTTCTTTTGGTGTTCATTCACCCACAAATAGCAAAGTTAAGTTTAACATGCCTAAACAAAACAAAACAGGTTGTTTTGGGTTCCAGCTACATAGAAAGAAAAATGTTGGATTTTGCTTATTTCATGTCGTGTTCTTCGGAGTTAATGCACATTGACACCGAATTCGCAAAGTGTGTGTAATGATACCAAAATAACATAACACCGTCTTTTCGCTTTCATATGCGTAGAAAGACGACGAATAAGCTTTGATTGGGCTTATTTCAAATTTGGTGTTTTTGTGGTTAGAATGCACATTCACCCCAAAATCGCAGAGTGAAATGTTTCTTATCAGCCAAAATCAAGCTTAGATGTTTTGGTTCCATCACAATAGAAAGAGGACTAAGAAGCTTGGATTGTTCTTTTGGTGTTCATTCACCCACAAATAGCAAAGTTAAGTTTAACATGCATAAAAAAAACGAAACAGGTTGTTTTGGGTTCCAGCTACATAGAAAGAAGAATCTTGGATTTTACTTATTTCATGTCGTGTTCTTCGGTGTTAATGCACATAGACACCGAATTCGCAAAGTGTGTGTAATGATACCAAAATAACACCACACCGTCTTTTCGCTTTCATATGCGTAGAAAGACGACGAGTAAGCTTTGATTGGGCTTATTTCAAAATTGGTGTTTTTGTGGTTAGAATGCACATTCACCCCAAAATCGCAGAGTGAAATGTTTCTTATCAGCCAAAATCAAGCTTAGATGTTTTGGTTCCATCACAATAGAAAGAGGACTAAGAAGCTTGGATTGTTCTTTTGGTGTTCATTCACCCACAAATAGCAAAGTTAAGTTTAACATGCCTAAACAAAACGAAACAGGTTGTTTTGGGTTCCAGCTACATAGAAAGAAGAATCTTGGATTTTACTTATTTCATGTCGTGTTCTTCGGTGTTAATGCACATTGACACCGAATTCGCAAAGTGTGTGTAATGATACCAAAATAACACAACACCGTCTTTTCGCTTTCATGTGCGTAGATAGACGACGAATAGGCTTTGATTGGGCTTATTTCAAATTGGTGTTTTTGTGGTTAGAATGCACGTTCACCCAAAAATCGCAGAGTGAAATGTTTCTTATCAGCCAAAATCAAGCTTAGCTGTTTTGGTTCCATTACAATAGAAAGAGGACTAATAAGCTTGGATTGTTCCTTCGGTGTTCATTCACCCACAAATAGCAAAGTGAAGTTTAACATGCCTAAACAAAACAAAACAGGTTGTTTTGGGTTCCAGCTACATAGAAAGAAGAATGTTGGATTTTACTTATTTCATGTCGTGTTCTTCGGTGTTAATGCACATAGACACCGAATTCGCAAAGTGTGTGTAATGATACCAAAATAACACCACACCGTCTTTTCGCTTTCATATGCGTAGAAAGAGGACGAATAAGCTTTGATTGGGCTTATTTCAAATTTGGTGTTTTTGTGGTTAGAATGCACATTCACCCCAAAATCGCAGAGTGAAATGTTTCTTATCAGCCAAAATCAAGCTTAGATGTTTTGGTTCCATCACAATAGAAAGAGGACTAAGAAGCTTGGATTGTTCTTTTGGTGTTCATTCACCCACAAATAGCAAAGTTAAGTTTAACATGCCTAAACAAAACAAAACAGGTTGTTTTGGGTTCCAGCTACATAGAAAGAAAAATGTTGGATTTTGCTTATTTCATGTCGTGTTCTTCGGAGTTAATGCACATTGACACCGAATTCGCAAAGTGTGTGTAATGATACCAAAATAACATAACACCGTCTTTTCGCTTTCATATGCGTAGAAAGACGACGAATAAGCTTTGATTGGGCTTATTTCAAATTTGGTGTTTTTGTGGTTAGAATGCACATTCACCCCAAAATCGCAGAGTGAAATGTTTCTTATCAGCCAAAATCAAGCTTAGATGTTTTGGTTCCATCACAATAGAAAGAGGACTAAGAAGCTTGGATTGTTCTTTTGGTGTTCATTCACCCACAAATAGCAAAGTTAAGTTTAACATGCATAAAAAAAACGAAACAGGTTGTTTTGGGTTCCAGCTACATAGAAAGAAGAATCTTGGATTTTACTTATTTCATGTCGTGTTCTTCGGTGTTAATGCACATTGACACCGAATTCGCAAAGTGTGTGTAATGATACCAAAATAACACCACACCGTCTTTTCGCTTTCATATGCGTAGATAGACGACGAATAGGCTTTGATTGGGCTTATTTCAAATAGGTGTTTTTGTGGTTAGAATGCGCGTTCACCCAAAAATCGCAGAGTGAAATGTTTCTTATCAGCCAAACTCAAGCTTAGATGTTTTGGTTCCATCACAATAGAAAGAGGACTAAGAAGCTTGGATTGTTCTTTTGGTGTTCATTCACCCACAAATAGCAAAGTTAAGTTTAACATGCCTAAACAAAACGAAACAGGTTGTTTTGGGTTCCAGCTACATAGAAAGAAGAATCTTGGATTTTACTTATTTCATGTCGTGTTCTTCGGTGTTAATGCACATTGACACCGAATTCGCAAAGTGTGTGTAATGATACCAAAATAACACAACACCGTCTTTTCGCTTTCATGTGCGTAGATAGACGACGAATAGGCTTTGATTGGGCTTATTTCAAATTGGTGTTTTTGTGGTTAGAATGCACGTTCACCCAAAAATCGCAGAGTGAAATGTTTCTTATCAGCCAAAATCAAGCTTAGCTGTTTTGGTTCCATTACAATAGAAAGAGGACTAATAAGCTTGGATTGTTCCTTCGGTGTTCATTCACCCACAAATAGCAAAGTGAAGTTTAACATGCCTAAACAAAACAAAACAGGTTGTTTTGGGTTCCAGCTACATAGAAAGAAGAATGTTGGATTTTACTTATTTCATGTCGTGTTCTTCGGTGTTAATGCACATAGACACCGAATTCGCAAAGTGTGTGTAATGATACCAAAATAACACCACACCGTCTTTTCGCTTTCATATGCGTAGAAAGAGGACGAATAAGCTTTGATTGGGCTTATTTCAAATTTGGTGTTTTTGTGGTTAGAATGCACATTCACCCCAAAATCGCAGAGTGAAATGTTTCTTATCAGCCAAAATCAAGCTTAGATGTTTTGGTTCCATCACAATAGAAAGAGGACTAAGAAGCTTGGATTGTTCTTTTGGTGTTCATTCACCCACAAATAGCAAAGTTAAGTTTAACATGCCTAAACAAAACAAAACAGGTTGTTTTGGGTTCCAGCTACATAGAAAGAAAAATGTTGGATTTTGCTTATTTCATGTCGTGTTCTTCGGAGTTAATGCACATTGACACCGAATTCGCAAAGTGTGTGTAATGATACCAAAATAACATAACACCGTCTTTTCGCTTTCATATGCGTAGAAAGACGACGAATAAGCTTTGATTGGGCTTATTTCAAATTTGGTGTTTTTGTGGTTAGAATGCACATTCACCCCAAAATCGCAGAGTGAAATGTTTCTTATCAGCCAAAATCAAGCTTAGATGTTTTGGTTCCATCACAATAGAAAGAGGACTAAGAAGCTTGGATTGTTCTTTTGGTGTTCATTCACCCACAAATAGCAAAGTTAAGTTTAACATGCATAAAAAAAACGAAACAGGTTGTTTTGGGTTCCAGCTACATAGAAAGAAGAATCTTGGATTTTACTTATTTCATGTCGTGTTCTTCGGTGTTAATGCACATTGACACCGAATTCGCAAAGTGTGTGTAATGATACCAAAATAACACCACACCGTCTTTTCGCTTTCATATGCGTAGATAGACGACGAATAGGCTTTGATTGGGCTTATTTCAAATAGGTGTTTTTGTGGTTAGAATGCGCGTTCACCCAAAAATCGCAGAGTGAAATGTTTCTTATCAGCCAAACTCAAGCTTAGGTGTTTTGGTTCTATCACAATAGAAAGAGGACTAATAAGCTTGGATTGTTCCTTCGGTGTTCATTCACCCACAAATAGCAAAGTGAAGTTTAACATGCCTAAACAAAACAAAACAGGTTGTTTTGGCTTCCAGCTACATAGAAAGAAGAATCTTGGATTTTACTTATTTCATGTCGTGTTCTTCGGTGTTAATGCACATTGACACCGAATTCGCAAAGTGTGTGTAATGATACCAAAATAACATAACACCGTCTTTTCGCTTTCATATGCGTAGATAGACGACGAATAGGCTTTGATTGGGCTTATTTCAAATTGGTGTTTTTGTGGTTAGAATGGCACGTTCACCCAAAAATCGCAGAGTGAAATGTTTCTTATCAACCAAAATCAAGCTTAGGTGTTTTGGTTCCATCACAATAGAAAGAGCAGTAAGAAGCTTGGATTGTTCTTTCGGTGTTCATTCACCCACAAATAGCAAAGTGAAGTTTAACATGCCTAAACAAAACAAAACAGGTTGTTTTGGGTTCCAGCTACATAGAAAGAAAAATGTTGGATTTTGCTTATTTCATGTCGTGTTCTTCGGTGTTAATGCACATTGACACCGAATTAGCAAAGTGTGTGTAATGATACCAAAATAACACAACACCGTCTTTTCGCTTTCATGTGCGTAGATAGACGACGAATAGGCTTTGATTGGGCTTATTTCAAATTGGTGTTTTTGTGGTTAGAATGCACGTTCACCCAAAAATCGCAGAGTGAAATGTTTCTTATCAGCCAAAATCAAGCTTAGCTGTTTTGGTTCCATTACAATAGAAAGAGGACTAATAAGCTTGGATTGTTCCTTCGGTGTTCATTCACCCACAAATAGCAAAGTGAAGTTTAACATGCCTAAACAAAACAAAACAGGTTGTTTTGGGTTCCAGCTACATAGAAAGAAGAGTGTTGGATTTTACTTATTTCATGTCGTGTTCTTCGGTGTTAATGCACATAGACACCGAATTCGCAAAGTGTGTGTAATGATACCAAAATAACACCACACCGTCTTTTCGCTTTCATATGCGTAGAAAGAGGACGAATAAGCTTTGATTGGGCTTATTTCAAATTTGGTGTTTTTGTGGTTAGAATGCACATTCACCCCAAAATCGCAGAGTGAAATGTTTCTTATCAGCCAAAATCAAGCTTAGATGTTTTGGTTCCATCAAAATAGAAAGAGGACTAAGAAGCTTGGATTGTTCTTTTGGTGTTCATTCACCCACAAATAGCAAAGTTAAGTTTAACATGCCTAAACAAAACGAAACAGGTTGTTTTGGGTTCCAGCTACATAGAAAGAAGAATCTTGGATTTTACTTATTTCATGTCGTGTTCTTCGGTGTTAATGCACATTGACACCGAATTCGCAAAGTGTGTGTAATGATACCAAAATAACACAACACCGTCTTTTCGCTTTCATGTGCGTAGATAGACGACGAATAGGCTTTGATTGGGCTTATTTCAAATTGGTGTTTTTGTGGTTAGAATGCACGTTCACCCAAAAATCGCAGAGTGAAATGTTTCTTATCAGCCAAAATCAAGCTTAGCTGTTTTGGTTCCATTACAATAGAAAGAGGACTAATAAGCTTGGATTGTTCCTTCGGTGTTCATTCACCCACAAATAGCAAAGTGAAGTTTAACATGCCTAAACAAAACAAAACAGGTTGTTTTGGGTTCCAGCTACATAGAAAGAAGAATGTTGGATTTTACTTATTTCATGTCGTGTTCTTCGGTGTTAATGCACATAGACACCGAATTCGCAAAGTGTGTGTAATGATACCAAAATAACACCACACCGTCTTTTCGCTTTCATATGCGTAGAAAGAGGACGAATAAGCTTTGATTGGGCTTATTTCAAATTTGGTGTTTTTGTGGTTAGAATGCACATTCACCCCAAAATCGCAGAGTGAAATGTTTCTTATCAGCCAAAATCAAGCTTAGATGTTTTGGTTCCATCACAATAGAAAGAGGACTAAGAAGCTTGGATTGTTCTTTTGGTGTTCATTCACCCACAAATAGCAAAGTTAAGTTTAACATGCCTAAACAAAACAAAACAGGTTGTTTTGGGTTCCAGCTACATAGAAAGAAAAATGTTGGATTTTGCTTATTTCATGTCGTGTTCTTCGGAGTTAATGCACATTGACACCGAATTCGCAAAGTGTGTGTAATGATACCAAAATAACATAACACCGTCTTTTCGCTTTCATATGCGTAGAAAGACGACGAATAAGCTTTGATTGGGCTTATTTCAAATTTGGTGTTTTTGTGGTTAGAATGCACATTCACCCCAAAATCGCAGAGTGAAATGTTTCTTATCAGCCAAAATCAAGCTTAGATGTTTTGGTTCCATCACAATAGAAAGAGGACTAAGAAGCTTGGATTGTTCTTTTGGTGTTCATTCACCCACAAATAGCAAAGTTAAGTTTAACATGCATAAAAAAAACGAAACAGGTTGTTTTGGGTTCCAGCTACATAGAAAGAAGAATCTTGGATTTTACTTATTTCATGTCGTGTTCTTCGGTGTTAATGCACATTGACACCGAATTCGCAAAGTTTGTGTAATGATACCAAAATAACACCACACCGTCTTTTCGCTTTCATATGCGTAGAAAGACGACGAATAGGCTTTGATTGGGCTTATTTCAAATAGGTGTTTTTGTGGTTAGAATGCGCGTTCACCCAAAAATCGCAGAGTGAAATGTTTCTTATCAGCCAAACTCAAGCTTAGGTGTTTTGGTTCTATCACAATAGAAAGAGGACTAATAAGCTTGGATTGTTCCTTCGGTGTTCATTCACCCACAAATAGCAAAGTGAAGTTTAACATGCCTAAACAAAACAAAACAGGTTGTTTTGGGTTCCAGCTACATAGAAAGAAGAATGTTGGATTTTACTTATTTCATGTCGTGTTCTTCGGTGTTAATGCACATAGACACCGAATTCGCAAAGTGTGTGTAATGATACCAAAATAACACCACACCGTCTTTTCGCTTTCATATGCGTAGAAAGAGGACGAATAAGCTTTGATTGGGCTTATTTCAAATTTGGTGTTTTTGTGGTTAGAATGCACATTCACCCCAAAATCGCAGAGTGAAATGTTTCTTATCAGCCAAAATCAAGCTTAGATGTTTTGGTTCCATCACAATAGAAAGAGGACTAAGAAGCTTGGATTGTTCTTTTGGTGTTCATTCACCCACAAATAGCAAAGTTAAGTTTAACATGCCTAAACAAAACAAAACAGGTTGTTTTGGGTTCCAGCTACATAGAAAGAAAAATGTTGGATTTTGCTTATTTCATGTCGTGTTCTTCGGAGTTAATGCACATTGACACCGAATTCGCAAAGTGTGTGTAATGATACCAAAATAACATAACACCGTCTTTTCGCTTTCATATGCGTAGAAAGACGACGAATAAGCTTTGATTGGGCTTATTTCAAATTTGGTGTTTTTGTGGTTAGAATGCACATTCACCCCAAAATCGCAGAGTGAAATGTTTCTTATCAGCCAAAATCAAGCTTAGATGTTTTGGTTCCATCACAATAGAAAGAGGACTAAGAAGCTTGGATTGTTCTTTTGGTGTTCATTCACCCACAAATAGCAAAGTTAAGTTTAACATGCATAAAAAAAACGAAACAGGTTGTTTTGGGTTCCACTACATAGAAAGAAGAATCTTGGATTTTACTTATTTCATGTCGTGTTCTTCGGTGTTAATGCACATTGACACCGAATTCGCAAAGTGTGTGTAATTATACCAAAATAACACAACACCGTCTTTTCGCTTTCATATGCGTAGATAGACGACGAATAGGCTTTGATTGGGCTTATTTCAAATAGGTGTTTTTGTGGTTAGAATGCGCGTTCACCCAAAAATCGCAGAGTGAAATGTTTCTTATCAGCCAAACTCAAGCTTAGGTGTTTTGGTTCTATCACAATAGAAAGAGGACTAATAAGCTTGGATTGTTACTTCGGTGTTCATTCACCCACAAATAGCAAAGTGAAGTTTAACATGCCTAAACAAAACAAAACAGGTTGTTTTGGCTTCCAGCTACATAGAAAGAAGAATCTTGGATTTTACTTATTTCATGTCGTGTTCTTCGGTGTTAATGCACAGACACCGAATTCGCAAAGTGTGTGTAATGATACCAAAATAACACAACACCGTCTTTTCGCTTTCATGTGCGTAGATAGACGACGAATAGGCTTTGATTGGGCTTATTTCAAATTGGTGTTTTTGTGGTTAGAATGCACGTTCACCCCAAAATCGCAGAGTGAAATGTTTCTTATCAGCCAAAATCAAGCTTAGATGTTTTGGTTCCATCACAATAGAAAGAGGACTAAGAAGCTTGGATTGTTCTTTCGGTGTCCATTCACCCACAAATAGCAAAGCGAAGTTTAACAAGCCTAAACAAAACAAAACAGGTTGTTTTGGGTTCCACCTACATAGAAAGAAAAATATTGGATTTTGCTTATTTCATGTCGTGTTCTTCGGTGTTAATGCACATAGACACCGAATTCGCAAAGTGTGTGTAATGATACCAAAATAACACCACACCGTCTTTTCGCTTTCATGTGCGTAGATAGACGATGAACAGGCTTTGATTGGGCTTATTTCAAATTGGTGTTTTTGTGGTTAGAATGCACGTTTACCCAAAAATCGCAGAGTGAAATGTTTCTTATCAGCCAAAATCAAGCTTAGGTGTTTTGGTTCCATCACAAGAGAAAGAGGACTAATAAGCTTGGATTTTTCCTTCGGTGTTCATTCACCCACAAATAGCAAAGCGAAGTTTAACAAGCCTAAACAAAACAAAACAGGTTGTTTTGGGTTCCAGCTACATAGAAGAATGTTGGATTTTGCTTATTTCATGTCGTGTTCTTCGGTGTTAATGCACATTGACACCGAATTCGCAAAGTGTGTGTAATGATACCAAAATAACACCACACCGTCTTTTCGCTTTCATATGCGTAGAAAGACGACGAATAAGCTTTGATTGGGCTTATTTCAAAATTGGTGTTTTTGTGGTTAGAATGCACATTCACCCCAAAATCGCAGAGTGAAATGTTTCTTATCAACCAAAATCAAGCTTAGGTGTTTTGGTTCCATCACAATAGAAAGAGGACGAATAAGGTTGGATTGTTCCTTCGGTATTCATTCACCCACAAATAGCAAAATGAAGTTTAACATGCCTAAACAAAACAAAACAGGTTGTTTTGGGTTCCAGCTACATAGAAAGAAAAATGTTGGATTTTGCTTATTTCATGTCGTGTTCTTCGGTGTTAATGCACATTGACACCGAATTCGCAAAGTGTGTGTAATGATACCAAAATAACACAACACCGTCTTTTCGCTTTCATGTGCGTAGATAGACGACGAATAGGCTTTGATTGGGCTTATTTCAAATTGGTGTTTTTGTGGTTAGAATGCACGTTCACCCAAAAATCGCAGAGTGAAATGTTTCTTATCAGCCAAAATCAAGCTTAGGTGTTTTGTTTCCATCAGAATAGAAAGAGGACTAAGAAGCTTGGATTGTTCCTTCGGTGTTCATTCACCCACAAATAGCAAAGTGAAGTTTAACATGCCTAAACAAAACAAAACAGGTTGTTTTGGGTTCCAGCTACATAGAAAGAAGAATCTTGGATTTTACTTATTTCATGTCGTGTTCTTCGGTGTTAATGCACATTGACACCGAATTCGCAAAGTGTGTGTAATGATACCAAAATAACACCACACCGTCTTTTCGCTTTCATATGCGTAGAAAGACGACGAATAAGCTTTGATTGGGCTTATTTCAAAATTGGTGTTTTTGTGGTTAGAATGCACATTCACCCCAAAATCGCAGAGTGAAATGTTTCTTATCAACCAAAATCAAGCTTAGGTGTTTTGGTTCCATCACAATAGAAAGAGGACGAATAAGGTTCGATTGTTCCTTCGGTATTCATTCACCCACAAATAGCAAAATGAAGTTTAACATGCCTAAACAAAACAAAACAGGTTGTTTTGGGTTCCAGCTACATAGAAAGAAAAATGTTGGATTTTGCTTATTTCATGTCGTGTTCTTCGGTGTTAATGCACATTGACACCGAATTCGCAAAGTGTGTGTAATGATACCAAAATAACACAACACCGTCTTTTCGCTTTCATGTGCATAGATTGACGACGAATAGGCTTTGATTGGGCTTATTTCAAATTGGTGTTTTTGTGGTTAGAATGCACGTTCACCCAAAAATCGCAGAGTGAAATGTTTCTTATCAGCCAAAATCAAGCTTAGGTGTTTTGTTTCCATCACAATAGAAAGAGGACTAAGAAGCTTGGATTGTTCCTTCGGTGTTCATTCACCCACAAATAGCAAAGTGAAGTTTAACATGCCTAAACAAAACAAAACAGGTTGTTTTGGGTTCCAGCTACATAGAAAGAAGAATCTTGGATTTTACTTATTTCATGTCGTGTTCTTCGGTGTTAATGCACATAGACACCGAATTCGCAAAGTGTGTGTAATGATACCAAAATAACACCACACCGTCTTTTCGCTTTCATATGCGTAGAAAGACGACGAATAAGCTTTGATTGGGCTTATTTCAAAATTGGTGTTTTTGTGGTTAGAATGCACATTCACCCCAAAATCGCAGAGAGAAATGTTTCTTATCAACCAAAATCAAGCTTAAGTGTTTTGGTTCCATCACAATAGAAAGAGGACTAATAAGCTTGGATTTTTCCTTCGGTGTTCATTCACCCACAAATAGCAAAGCGAAGTTTAACAAGCCTAAACAAAACAAAACAGGTTGTTTTGGGTTCCAGCTACATAGAAGAATGTTGGATTTTGCTTATTTCATGTGTTCTTCGGTGTTAATGCACATTGACACCGAATTCGCAAAGTGTGTGTAATGATACCAAAATAACACCACACCGTCTTTTCGCTTTCATATGCGTAGAAAGACGACGAATAAGCTTTGATTGGGCTTACTTCAAAATTGGTGTTTTTGTGGTTAGAATGCACATTCACCCCAAAATCGCAGAGTGAAATGTTTCTTATCAACCAAAATCAAGCTTAGGTGTTTTGGTTCCATCACAATAGAAAGAGGACGAATAAGGTTGGATTGTTCCTTCGGTATTCATTCACCCACAAATAGCAAAATGAAGTTTAACATGCCTAAACAAAACAAAACAGGTTGTTTTGGGTTCCAGCTACATAGAAAGAAAAATGTTGGATTTTGCTTATTTCATGTCGTGTTCTTCGGTGTTAATGCACATTGACACCGAATTCGCAAAGTGTGTGTAATTATACCAAAATAACACCACACCGTCTTTTCGCTTTCATGTGCGTAGATAGACGATGAACAGGCTTTGATTGGGCTTATTTCAAATTGGTGTTTTTGTGGTTAGAATGCACGTTCACCCAAAAATCGCAGAGTGAAATGTTTCTTATCAGCCAAAATCAAGCTTAGGTGTTTTGGTTCCATCACAAGAGAAAGAGGACTAATAAGCTTGGATTTTTCCTTCGGTGTTCATTCACCCACAAATAGCAAAGTGAAGTTTAACAAGCCTAAACAAAACAAAACAGGTTGTTTTGGGTTCCAGCTACATAGAAGAATGTTGGATTTTGCTTATTTCATGTGTTCTTCGGTGTTAATGCACATTGACACCGAATTCGCAAAGTGTGTGTAATGATACCAAAATAACACCACACCGTCTTTTCGCTTTCATATGCGTAGAAAGACGACGAATAAGCTTTGATTGGGCTTATTTCAAAATTGGTGTTTTTGTGGTTAGAATGCACATTCACCCCAAAATCGCAGTGAAATGTTTCTTATCAACCAAAATCAAGCTTAGGTGTTTTGGTTCCATCACAATAGAAAGAGGACGAATAAGGTTGGATTGTTCCTTCGGTATTCATTCACCCACAAATAGCAAAATGAAGTTTAACATGCCTAAACAAAACAAAACAGGTTGTTTTGGGTTCCAGCTACATAGAAAGAAAAATGTTGGATTTTGCTTATTTCATGTCGTGTTCTTCGGTGTTAATGCACATTGACACCGAATTCGCAAAGTGTGTGTAATGATACCAAAATAACACAACACCGTCTTTTCGCTTTCATGTACGTAGATAGACGACGAATAGGCTTTGATTGGGCTTATTTCAAATTGGTGTTTTTGTGGTTAGAATGCACGTTCACCCAAAAATCGCAGAGTGAAATGTTTCTTATCAGCCAAAATCAAGCTTAGGTGTTTTGTTTCCATCACAATAGAAAGAAGACCAAGAAGCTTGGATTGTTCCTTCGGTGTTCATTCACCCACAAATAGCAAAGTGAAGTTTAACATGCCTAAACAAAACAAAACAGGTTGTTTTGGGTTCCAGCTACATAGAAAGAAGAATCTTGGATTTTACTTATTTCATGTCGTGTTCTTCGGTGTTAATGCACATAGACACCGAATTCGCAAAGTGTGTGTAATGATACCAAAATAACACCACACCGTCTTTTCGCTTTCATATGCGTAGAAAGACGACGAATAAGCTTTGATTGGGCTTATTTCAAAATTGGTGTTTTTGTGGTTAGAATGCACGTTCACCCCAAAATCGCAGAGTGAAATGTTTCTTATCAGCCAAAATCAAGCTTAGATGTTTTGGTTCCATCACAATAGAAAGAGGACTAAGAAGCTTGGATTGTTCTTTCGGTGACCATTCACCCACAAATAGCAAAGCGAAGTTTAACAAGCCTAAACAAAACAAAACAGGTTGTTTTGGGTTCCAGCTACATAGAAGAATGTTGGATTTTGCTTATTTCATGTCGTGTTCTTCGGTGTTAATGCACATTGACACCGAATTCGCAAAGTGTGTGTAATGATACCAAAATAACACCACACCGTCTTTTCGCTTTCATGTGCGTAGATAGACGATGAACAGGCTTTGATTGGGCTTATTTCAAATTTGGTGTTTTTGTGGTTAGAATGCACATTCACCCCAAAATCGCAGAGTGAAATGTTTCTTATCAGCCAAAATCAAGCTTAGATGTTTTGGTTCCATCACAATAGAAAGAGGACTAAGAAGCTTGGATTGTTCTTTTGGTGTTCATTCACCCACAAATAGCAAAGTTAAGTTTAACATGCATAAAAAAAACGAAACAGGTTGTTTTGGGTTCCAGCTATATAGAAAGAAGAATCTTGGATTTTACTTATTTCATGTCGTGTTCTTCGGTGTTAATGCACATTGACACCGAATTCGCAAAGTGTGTGTAATGATACCAAAATAACACCACACCGTCTTTTCGCTTTCATATGCGTAGATAGACGACGAATAGGCTTTGATTGGGCTTATTTCAAATAGGTGTTTTTGTGGTTAGAATGCGCGTTCACCCAAAAATCGCAGAGTGAAATGTTTCTTATCAGCCAAACTCAAGCTTAGGTGTTTTGGTTCTATCACAATAGAAAGAGGACTAATAAGCTTGGATTGTTCCTTCGGTGTTCATTCACCCACAAATAGCAAAGTGAAGTTTAACATGCCTAAACAAAACAAAACAGGTTGTTTTGGCTTCCAGCTACATAGAAAGAAGAATCTTGGATTTTACTTATTTCATGTCGTGTTCTTCGGTGTTAATGCACAGACACCGAATTCGCAAAGTGTGTGTAATGATACCAAAATAACACAACACCGTCTTTTCGCTTTCATGTGCGTAGATAGACGACGAATAGGCTTTGATTGGGCTTATTTCAAATTGGTGTTTTTGTGGTTAGAATGCACGTTCACCCCAAAATCGCAGAGTGAAATGTTTCTTATCAGCCAAAATCAAGCTTAGATGTTTTGGTTCCATCACAATAGAAAGAGGACTAAGAAGCTTGGATTGTTCTTTCGGTGTCCATTCACCCACAAATAGCAAAGCGAAGTTTAACAAACCTAAACAAAACAAAACAGGTTGTTTTGGGTTCCACCTACATAGTAAGAAAAAAATTGGATTTTGCTTATTTCATGTCGTGTTCTTCGGTGTTAATGCACATTGACACCGAATTCGCAAAGTGTGTGTAATGATACCAAAATAACATAACACCGTCTTTTCGCTTTCATGTGCGTAGATAGACGACGAATAGGCTTTGATTGGGCTTATTTCAAATTGGTGTTTTTGTGGTTAGAATGCACGTTCACCCAAAAATCGCAGAGTGAAATGTTTCTTATCAGCCAAAATCAAGCTTAGCTGTTTTGGTTCCATTACAATAGAAAGAGGACTAATAAGCTTGGATTGTTCCTTCGGTGTTCATTCACCCACAAATAGCAAAGTGAAGTTTAACATGCCTAAACAAAACAAAACAGGTTGTTTTGGGTTCCAGCTACATAGAAAGAAGAATGTTGGATTTTACTTATTTCATGTCGTGTTCTTCGGTGTTAATGCACATAGACACCGAATTCGCAAAGTGTGTGTAATGATACCAAAATAACACCACACCGTCTTTTCGCTTTCATGTGCGTAGATAGACGATGAACAGGCTTTGATTGGGCTTATTTCAAATTGGTGTTTTTGTGGTTAGAATGCACGTTTACCCAAAAATCGCAGAGTGAAATGTTTCTTATCAGCCAAAATCAAGCTTAGGTGTTTTGGTTCCATCACAAGAGAAAGAGGACTAATAAGCTTGGATTTTTCCTTCGGTGTTCATTCACCCACAAATAGCAAAGCGAAGTTTAACAAGCCTAAACAAAACAAAACAGGTTTTTTTGGGTTCCAGCTACATAGAAGAATGTTGGATTTTGCTTATTTCATGTCGTGTTCTTCGGTGTTAATGCACATTGACACCGAATTCGCAAAGTGTGTGTAATGATACCAAAATAACACCACACCGTCTTTTCGCTTTCATATGCGTAGAAAGACGACGAATAAGCTTTGATTGGGCTTATTTCAAAATTGGTGTTTTTGTGGTTAGAATGCACATTCACCCCAAAATCGCAGAGTGAAATGTTTCTTATCAACCAAAATCAAGCTTAGGTGTTTTGGTTCCATCACAATAGAAAGAGGACGAATAAGGTTGGATTGTTCCTTCGGTATTCATTCACCCACAAATAGCAAAATGAAGTTTAACATGCCTAAACAAAACAAAACAGGTTGTTTTGGGTTCCAGCTACATAGAAAGAAAAATGTTGGATTTTGCTTATTTCATGTCGTGTTCTTCGGTGTTAATGCACATTGACACCGAATTCGCAAAGTGTGTGTAATGATACCAAAATAACACAACACCGTCTTTTCGCTTTCATGTGCGTAGATAGACGACGAATAGGCTTTGATTGGGATTATTACAAATTGGTGTTTTTGTGGTTAGAATGCACGTTCACCCAAAATTCGCAGAGTGAAATGTTTCTTATCAGCCAAAATCAAGCTTAGGTGTTTTGTTTCCATCAGAATAGAAAGAGGACTAAGAAGCTTGGATTGTTCCTTCGGTGTTCATTCACCCACAAATAGCAAAGCGAAGTTTAACATGCCTAAACAAAACAAAACAGGTTGTTTTGGGTTCCAGCTACATAGAAAGAAGAATCTTGGATTTTACTTATTTCATGTCGTGTTCTTCGGTGTTAATGCACATTGACACCGAATTCGCAAAGTTTGTGTAATGATACCAAAATAACACCACACCGTCTTTTCGCTTTCATATGCGTAGAAAGACGACGAATAGGCTTTGATTGGGCTTATTTCAAATAGGTGTTTTTGTGGTTAGAATGCGCGTTCACCCAAAAATCGCAGAGTGAAATGTTTCTTATCAACCAAAATCAAGCTTAGGTGTTTTGGTTCCATCACAATAGAAAGAGGACTAAGAAGCTTGGATTGTTCCTTCGGTGTTCATTCACCCACAAATAGCAAAGTGAAGTTTAACATGCCTAAACAAAACAAAACAGGTTGTTTTGGGTTCCAGCTACATAGAAAGAAGAATGTTGGATTTTACTTATTTCATGTCGTGTTCTTCGGTGTTAATGCACATAGACACCGAATTCGCAAAGTGTGTGTAATGATACCAAAATAACACCACACCGTCTTTTCGCTTTCATATGCGTAGAAAGACGACGAATAAGCTTTGATTGGGCTTATTTCAAAATTGGTGTTTTTGTGGTTAGAATGCACGTTCACCCCAAAATCGCAGAGTGAAATGTTTCTTATCAGCCAAAATCAAGCTTAGATGTTTTGGTTCCATCACAATAGAAAGAGGACTAAGAAGCTTGGATTGTTCTTTCGGTGACCATTCACCCACAAATAGCAAAGCGAAGTTTAACAAGCCTAAACAAAACAAAACAGGTTGTTTTGGGTTCCAGCTACATAGAAGAATGTTGGATTTTGCTTATTTCATGTCGTGTTCTTCGGTGTTAATGCACATTGACACCGAATTCGCAAAGTGTGTGTAATGATACCAAAATAACACCACACCGTCTTTTCGCTTTCATATGCGTAGAAAGACGACGAATAAGCTTTGATTGGGCTTATTTCAAAATTGGTGTTTTTGTGGTTAGAATGCACATTCACCCCAAAATCGCAGAGTGAAATGTTTCTTATCAACCAAAATCAAGCTTAGGTGTTTTGGTTCCATCACAATAGAAAGAGGACGAATAAGGTTGGATTGTTCCTTCGGTATTCATTCACCCACAAATAGCAAAATGAAGTTTAACATGCCTAAACAAAACAAAACAGGTTGTTTTGGGTTCCAGCTACATAGAAAGAAAAATGTTGGATTTTGCTTATTTCATGTCGTGTTCTTCGGTGTTAATGCACATTGACACCGAATTCGCAAAGTGTGTGTAATGATACCAAAATAACACAACACCGTCTTTTCGCTTTCATGTGCATAGATTGACGACGAATAGGCTTTGATTGGGCTTATTTCAAATTGGTGTTTTTGTGGTTAGAATGCACGTTCACCCAAAAATCGCAGAGTGAAATGTTTCTTATCAGCCAAAATCAAGCTTAGGTGTTTTGTTTCCATCACAATAGAAAGAGGACTAAGAAGCTTGGATTGTTCCTTCGGTGTTCATTCACCCACAAATAGCAAAGTGAAGTTTAACATGCCTAAACAAAACAAAACAGGTTGTTTTGGGTTCCAGCTACATAGAAAGAAGAATCTTGGATTTTACTTATTTCATGTCGTGTTCTTCGGTGTTAATGCACATAGACACCGAATTCGCAAAGTGTGTGTAATGATACCAAAATAACACAACACCGTCTTTTCGCTTTCATATGCGTAGAAAGACGACGAATAAGCTTTGATTGGGCTTATTTCAAAATTGGTGTTTTTGTGGTTAGAATGCACATTCACCCCAAAATCGCAGAGAGAAATGTTTCTTATCAACCAAAATCAAGCTTAAGTGTTTTGGTTCCATCACAATAGAAAGAGGACTAATAAGCTTGGATTTTTCCTTCGGTGTTCATTCACCCACAAATAGCAAAGCGAAGTTTAACAAGCCTAAACAAAACAAAACAGGTTGTTTTGGGTTCCAGCTACATAGAAGAATGTTGGATTTTGCTTATTTCATGTGTTCTTCGGTGTTAATGCACATTGACACCGAATTCGCAAAGTGTGTGTAATGATACCAAAATAACACCACACCGTCTTTTCGCTTTCATATGCGTAGAAAGACGACGAATAAGCTTTGATTGGGCTTATTTCAAAATTGGTGTTTTTGTGGTTAGAATGCACATTCACCCCAAAATCGCAGAGTGAAATGTTTCTTATCAACCAAAATCAAGCTTAGGTGTTTTGGTTCCATCACAATAGAAAGAGGACGAATAAGGTTGGATTGTTCCTTCGGTATTCATTCACCCACAAATAGCAAAATGAAGTTTAACATGCCTAAACAAAACAAAACAGGTTGTTTTGGGTTCCAGCTACATAGAAAGAAAAATGTTGGATTTTGCTTATTTCATGTCGTGTTCTTCGGTGTTAATGCACATTGACACCGAATTCGCAAAGTGTGTGTAATTATACCAAAATAACACCACACCGTCTTTTCGCTTTCATGTGCGTAGATAGACGATGAACAGGCTTTGATTGGGCTTATTTCAAATTGGTGTTTTTGTGGTTAGAATGCACGTTCACCCAAAAATCGCAGAGTGAAATGTTTCTTATCAGCCAAAATCAAGCTTAGGTGTTTTGGTTCCATCACAAGAGAAAGAGGACTAATAAGCTTGGATTTTTCCTTCGGTGTTCATTCACCCACAAATAGCAAAGTGAAGTTTAACAAGCCTAAACAAAACAAAACAGGTTGTTTTGGGTTCCAGCTACATAGAAGAATGTTGGATTTTGCTTATTTCATGTGTTCTTCGGTGTTAATGCACATTGACACCGAATTCGCAAAGTGTGTGTAATGATACCAAAATAACACCACACCGTCTTTTCGCTTTCATATGCGTAGAAAGACGACGAATAAGCTTTGATTGGGCTTATTTCAAAATTGGTGTTTTTGTGGTTAGAATGCACATTCACCCCAAAATCGCAGAGTGAAATGTTTCTTATCAACCAAAATCAAGCTTAGGTGTTTTGGTTCCATCACAATAGAAAGAGGACGAATAAGGTTGGATTGTTCCTTCGGTATTCATTCACCCACAAATAGCAAAATGAAGTTTAACATGCCTAAACAAAACAAAACAGGTTGTTTTGGGTTCCAGCTACATAGAAAGAAAAATGTTGGATTTTGCTTATTTCATGTCGTGTTCTTCGGTGTTAATGCACATTGACACCGAATTCGCAAAGTGTGTGTAATGATACCAAAATAACACAACACCGTCTTTTCGCTTTCATGTGCGTAGATAGACGACGAATAGGCTTTGATTGGGCTTATTTCAAATTGGTGTTTTTGTGGTTAGAATGCACGTTCACCCAAAAATCGCAGAGTGAAATGTTTCTTATCAGCCAAAATCAAGCTTAGGTGTTTTGTTTCCATCACAATAGAAAGAGGACTAAGAAGCTTGGATTGTTCCTTCGGTGTTCATTCACCCACAAATAGCAAAGTGAAGTTTAACATGCCTAAACAAAACAAAACAGGTTGTTTTGGGTTCCAGCTACATAGAAAGAAGAATCTTGGATTTTACTTATTTCATGTCGTGTTCTTCGGTGTTAATGCACATAGACACCGAATTCGCAAAGTGTGTGTAATGATACCAAAATAACACCACACCGTCTTTTCGCTTTCATATGCGTAGAAAGACGACGAGTAAGCTTTGATTGGGCTTATTTCAAAATTGGTGTTTTTGTGGTTAGAATGCACATTCACCCCAAAATCGCAGAGTGAAATGTTTCTTATCAGCCAAAATCAAGCTTAGATGTTTTGGTTCCATCACAATAGAAAGAGGACTAAGAAGCTTGGAATGTTCTTTTGGTGTTCATTCACCCACAAATAGCAAAGTTAAGTTTAACATGCATAAAAAAAACGAAACAGGTTGTTTTGGGTTCCAGCTACATAGAAAGAAGAATCTTGGATTTTACTTATTTCATGTCGTGTTCTTCGGTGTTAATGCACATTGACACCGAATTCGCAAAGTGTGTGTAATGATACCAAAATAACACCACACCGTCTTTTCGCTTTCATATGCGTAGAAAGACGACGAATAGGCTTTGATTGGGCTTATTTCAAATAGGTGTTTTTGTGGTTAGAATGCGCGTTCACCCAAAAATCGCAGAGTGAAATGTTTCTTATCAGCCAAACTCAAGCTTAGGTGTTTTGGTTCTATCACAATAGAAAGAGGACTAATAAGCTTGGATTGTTCCTTCGGTGTTCATTCACCCACAAATAGCAAAGTGAAGTTTAACATGCCTAAACAAAACAAAACAGGTTGTTTTGGGTTCCAGCTACATAGAAAGAAGAATGTTGGATTTTACTTATTTCATGTCGTGTTCTTCGGTGTTAATGCACATAGACACCGAATTCGCAAAGTGTGTGTAATAATACCAAAATAACACCACACCGTCTTTTCGCTTTCATGTGCATAGATTGACGACGAATAGGCTTTGATTGGGCTTATTTCAAATTGGTGTTTTTGTGGTTAGAATGCACGTTCACCCAAAAATCGCAGAGTGAAATGTTTCTTATCAGCCAAAATCAAGCTTAGGTGTTTTGTTTCCATCACAATAGAAAGAGGACTAAGAAGCTTGGATTGTTCCTTCGGTGTTCATTCACCCACAAATAGCAAAGTGAAGTTTAACATGCCTAAACAAAACAAAACAGGTTGTTTTGGGTTCCAGCTACATAGAAAGAAGAATCTTGGATTTTACTTATTTCATGTCGTGTTCTTCGGTGTTAATGCACATAGACACCGAATTCGCAAAGTGTGTGTAATGATACCAAAATAACACCACACCGTCTTTTCGCTTTCATATGCGTAGAAAGACGACGAATAAGCTTTGATTGGGCTTATTTCAAAATTGGTGTTTTTGTGGTTAGAATGCACATTCACCCCAAACTCGCAGAGAGAAATGTTTCTTATCAACCAAAATCAAGCTTAAGTGTTTTGGTTCCATCACAATAGAAAGAGGACTAATAAGCTTGGATTTTTCCTTCGGTGTTCATTCACCCACAAATAGCAAAGCGAAGTTTAACAAGCCTAAACAAAACAAAACAGGTTGTTTTGGGTTCCAGCTACATAGAAGAATGTTGGATTTTGCTTATTTCATGTGCTCTTCGGTGTTAATGCACATTGACACCGAATTCGCAAAGTGTGTGTAATGATACCAAAATAACACCACACCGTCTTTTCGCTTTCATATGCGTAGAAAGACGACGAATAAGCTTTGATTGGGCTTATTTCAAAATTGGTGTTTTTGTGGTTAGAATGCACATTCACCCCAAAATCGCAGAGTGAAATGTTTCTTATCAACCAAAATCAAGCTTAGGTGTTTTGGTTCCATAACAATAGAAAGAGGACGAATAAGGTTGGATTGTTCCTTCGGTATTCATTCACCCACAAATAGCAAAATGAAGTTTAACATGCCTAAACAAAACAAAACAAAACAGGTTGTTTTGGGTTCCAGCTACATAGAAAGAAAAATGTTGGATTTTGCTTATTTCATGTCGTGTTCTTCGGTGTTAATGCACATTGACACCGAATTCGCAAAGTGTGTGTAATTATACCAAAATAACACCACACCGTCTTTTCGCTTTCATGTGCGTAGATAGACGATGAACAGGCTTTGATTGGGCTTATTTCAAATTGGTGTTTTTGTGGTTAGAATGCACGTTCACCCAAAAATCGCAGAGTGAAATGTTTCTTATCAGCCAAAATCAAGCTTAGGTGTTTTGGTTCCATCACAAGAGAAAGAGGACTAATAAGCTTGGATTTTTCCTTCGGTGTTCATTCACCCACAAATAGCAAAGTGAAGTTTAACAAGCCTAAACAAAACAAAACAGGTTGTTTTGGGTTCCAGCTACATAGAAGAATGTTGGATTTTGCTTATTTCATGTGTTCTTCGGTGTTAATGCACATTGACACCGAATTCGCAAAGTGTGTGTAATGATACCAAAATAACACCACACCGTCTTTTCGCTTTCATATGCGTAGAAAGACGACGAATAAGCTTTGATTGGGCTTATTTCAAAATTGGTGTTTTTGTGGTTAGAATGCACATTCACCCCAAAATCGCAGAGTGAAATGTTTCTTATCAACCAAAATCAAGCTTAGGTGTTTTGGTTCCATCACAATAGAAAGAGGACGAATAAGGTTGGATTGTTCCTTCGGTATTCATTCACCCACAAATAGCAAAATGAAGTTTAACATGCCTAAACAAAACAAAACAGGTTGTTTTGGGTTCCAGCTACATAGAAAGAAAAATGTTGGATTTTGCTTATTTCATGTCGTGTTCTTCGGTGTTAATGCACATTGACACCGAATTCGCAAAGTGTGTGTAATGATACCAAAATAACACAACACCGTCTTTTCGCTTTCATGTGCGTAGATAGACGACGAATAGGCTTTGATTGGGCTTATTTCAAATTGGTGTTTTTGTGGTTAGAATGCACGTTCACCCAAAAATCGCAGAATGAAATGTTTCTTATCAGCCAAAATCAAGCTTAGGTGTTTTGTTTCCATCACAATAGAAAGAGGACTAAGAAGCTTGGATTGTTCCTTCGGTGTTCATTCACCCACAAATAGCAAAGTGAAGTTTAACATGCCTAAACAAAACAAAACAGGTTGTTTTGGGTTCCAGCTACATAGAAAGAAGAATCTTGGATTTTACTTATTTCATGTCGTGTTCTTCGGTGTTAATGCACATAGACACCGAATTCGCAAAGTGTGTGTAATGATACCAAAATAACACCACACCGTCTTTTCGCTTTCATATGCGTAGAAAGACGACGAGTAAGCTTTGATTGGGCTTATTTCAAAATTGGTGTTTTTGTGGTTAGAATGCACATTCACCCCAAAATCGCAGAGTGAAATGTTTCTTATCAGCCAAAATCAAGCTTAGATGTTTTGGTTCCATCACAATAGAAAGAGGACTAAGAAGCTTGGAATGTTCTTTTGGTGTTCATTCACCCACAAATAGCAAAGTTAAGTTTAACATGCATAAAAAAAACGAAACAGGTTGTTTTGGGTTCCAGCTACATAGAAAGAAGAATCTTGGATTTTACTTATTTCATGTCGTGTTCTTCGGTGTTAATGCACATTGACACCGAATTCGCAAAGTGTGTGTAATGATACCAAAATAACACCACACCGTCTTTTCGCTTTCATATGCGTAGAAAGACGACGAATAGGCTTTGATTGGGCTTATTTCAAATAGGTGTTTTTGTGGTTAGAATGCGCGTTCACCCAAAAATCGCAGAGTGAAATGTTTCTTATCAGCCAAACTCAAGCTTAGGTGTTTTGGTTCTATCACAATAGAAAGAGGACTAATAAGCTTGGATTGTTCCTTCGGTGTTCATTCACCCACAAATAGCAAAGTGAAGTTTAACATGCCTAAACAAAACAAAACAGGTTGTTTTGGGTTCCAGCTACATAGAAAGAAGAATGTTGGATTTTACTTATTTCATGTCGTGTTCTTCGGTGTTAATGCACATAGACACCGAATTCGCAAAGTGTGTGTAATGATACCAAAATAACACCACACCGTCTTTTCGCTTTCATATGCGTAGAAAGAGGACGAATAAGCTTTGATTGGGCTTATTTCAAATTTGGTGTTTTTGTGGTTAGAATGCACATTCACCCCAAAATCGCAGAGTGAAATGTTTCTTATCAGCCAAAATCAAGCTTAGATGTTTTGGTTCCATCACAATAGAAAGAGGACTAAGAAGCTTGGATTGTTCTTTTGGTGTTCATTCACCCACAAATAGCAAAGTTAAGTTTAACATGCCTAAACAAAACAAAACAGGTTGTTTTGGGTTCCAGCTACATAGAAAGAAAAATGTTGGATTTTGCTTATTTCATGTCGTGTTCTTCGGAGTTAATGCACATTGACACCGAATTCGCAAAGTGTGTGTAATGATACCAAAATAACATAACACCGTCTTTTCGCTTTCATATGCGTAGAAAGACGACGAATAAGCTTTGATTGGGCTTATTTCAAATTTGGTGTTTTTGTAGTTAGAATGCACATTCACCCCAAAATCGCAGAGTGAAATGTTTCTTATCAGCCAAAATCAAGCTTAGATGTTTTGGTTCCATCACAATAGAAAGAGGACTAAGAAGCTTGGATTGTTCTTTTGGTGTTCATTCACCCACAAATAGAAAAGTTAAATTTAACATGCATAAAAAAAACGAAACAGGTTGTTTTGGGTTCCAGCTACATAGAAAGAAGAATCTTGGATTTTACTTATTTCATGTCGTGTTCTTCGGTGTTAATGCACATTGACACCGAATTCGCAAAGTGTGTGTAATGATACCAAAATAACACCACACCGACTTTTCGCTTTCATATGCGTAGATAGACGACGAATAGGCTTTGATTGGGCTTATTTCAAATAGGTGTTTTTGTGGTTAGAATGCGCGTTCACCCAAAAATCGCAGAGTGAAATGTTTCTTATCAGCCAAACTCAAGCTTAGGTGTTTTGGTTCTATCACAATAGAAAGAGGACTAATAAGCTTGGATTGTTCCTTCGGTGTTCATTCACCCACAAATAGCAAAGTGAAGTTTAACATGCCTAAACAAAACAAAACAGGTTGTTTTGGCTTCCAGCTACATAGAAAGAAGAATCTTGGATTTTACTTATTTCATGTCGTGTTCTTCGGTGTTAATGCACAGACACCGAATTCGCAAAGTGTGTGTAATGATACCAAAATAACACAACACCGTCTTTTCGCTTTCATGTGCGTAGATAGACGACGAATAGGCTTTGATTGGGCTTATTTCAAATTGGTGTTTTTGTGGTTAGAATGCACGTTCACCCCAAAATCGCAGAGTGAAATGTTTCTTATCAGCCAAAATCAATCTTAGATGTTTTGGTTCCATCACAATAGAAAGAGGACTAAGAAGCTTGGATTGTTCTTTCGGTGTCCATTCACCCACAAATAGCAAAGCGAAGTTTAACAAGCCTAAACAAAACAAAACAGGTTGTTTTGGGTTCCACCTACATAGAAAGAAAAATATTGGATTTTGCTTATTTCATGTCGTGTTCTTCGGTGTTAATGCACATTGACACCGAATTCGCAAAGTGTGTGTAATGATACCAAAATAACATAACACCGTCTTTTCGCTTTCATATGCGTAGATAGACGACGAATAGGCTTTGATTGGGCTTATTTCAAATTGGTGTTTTTGTGGTTAGAATGCACGTTCACCCAAAAATCGCAGAGTGAAATGTTTCTTATCAACCAAAATCAAGCTTAGGTGTTTTGGTTCCATCACAATAGAAAGAGCAGTAAGAAGCTTGGATTGTTCTTTCGGTGTTCATTCACCCACAAATAGCAAAGTGAAGTTTAACATGCCTAAACAAAACAAAACAGGTTGTTTTGGGTTCCAGCTACATAGAAAGAAAAATGTTGGATTTTGCTTATTTCATGTCGTGTTCTTCGGTGTTAATGCACATTGACACCGAATTAACAAAGTGTGTGTAATGATACCAAAATAACACAACACCGTCTTTTCGCTTTCATGTGCGTAGATAGACGACGAATAGGCTTTGATTGGGCTTATTTCAAATTGGTGTTTTTGTGGTTAGAATGCACGTTCACCCAAAAATCGCAGAGTGAAATGTTTCTTATCAGCCAAAATCAAGCTTAGCTGTTTTGGTTCCATTACAATAGAAAGAGGACTAATAAGCTTGGATTGTTCCTTCGGTGTTCATTCACCCACAAATAGCAAAGTGAAGTTTAACATGCCTAAACAAAACAAAACAGGTTGTTTTGGGTTCCAGCTACATAGAAAGAAGAGAGTTGGATTTTACTTATTTCATGTCGTGTTCTTCGGTGTTAATGCACATAGACACCGAATTCGCAAAGTGTGTGTAATGATACCAAAATAACACCACACCGTCTTTTCGCTTTCATATGCGTAGAAAGAGGACGAATAAGCTTTGATTGGGCTTATTTCAAATTTGGTGTTTTTGTGGTTAGAATGCACATTCACCCCAAAATCGCAGAGTGAAATGTTTCTTATCAGCCAAAATCAAGCTTAGATGTTTTGGTTCCATCACAATAGAAAGAGGACTAAGAAGCTTGGATTGTTCTTTTGGTGTTCATTCACCCACAAATAGCAAAGTTAAGTTTAACATGCCTAAACAAAACGAAACAGGTTGTTTTGGGTTCCAGCTACATAGAAAGAAGAATCTTGGATTTTACTTATTTCATGTCGTGTTCTTCGGTGTTAATGCACATTGACACCGAATTCGCAAAGTGTGTGTAATGATACCAAAATAACACAACACCGTCTTTTCGCTTTCATGTGCGTAGATAGACGACGAATAGGCTTTGATTGGGCTTATTTCAAATTGGTGTTTTTGTGGTTAGAATGCACGTTCACCCCAAAATCGCAGAGTGAAATGTTTCTTATCAGCCAAAATCAAGCTTAGCTGTTTTGGTTCCATCACAATAGAAAGAGGACTAAGAAGCTTGGATTGTTCCTTCGGTGTTCATTCACCCACAAATAGCAAAGTGAAGTTTAACATGCCTAAACAAAACAAAACAGGTTGTTTTGGGTTCCAGCTACATAGAAAGAAGAATGTTGGATTTTACTTATTTCATGTCGTGTTCTTCGGTGTTAATGCACATAGACACCGAATTCGCAAAGTGTGTGTAATGATACCAAAATAACACCACACCGTCTTTTCGCTTTCATATGCGTAGAAAGAGGACGAATAAGCTTTGATTGGGCTTATTTCAAATTTGGTGTTTTTGTGGTTAGAATGCACATTCACCCCAAAATCGCAGAGTGAAATGTTTCTTATCAGCCAAAATCAAGCTTAGATGTTTTGGTTCCATCACAATAGAAAGAGGACTAAGAAGCTTGGATTGTTCTTTTGGTGTTCATTCACCCACAAATAGCAAAGTTAAGTTTAACATGCCTAAACAAAACAAAACAGGTTGTTTTGGGTTCCAGCTACATAGAAAGAAAAATGTTGGATTTTGCTTATTTCATGTCGTGTTCTTCGGAGTTAATGCACATTGACACCGAATTCGCAAAGTGTGTGTAATGATACCAAAATAACATAACACCGTCTTTTCGCTTTCATATGCGTAGAAAGACGACGAATAAGCTTTGATTGGGCTTATTTCAAATTTGGTGTTTTTGTCGTTAGAATGCACATTCACCCCAAAATCGCAGAGTGAAATGTTTCTTATCAGCCAAAATCAAGCTTAGATGTTTTGGTTCCATCACAATAGAAAGAGGACTAAGAAGCTTGGATTGTTCTTTTGGTGTTCATTCACCCACAAATAGAAAAGTTAAGTTTAACATGCATAAAAAAAACGAAACAGGTTGTTTTGGGTTCCAGCTACATAGAAAGAAGAATCTTGGATTTTACTTATTTCATGTCGTGTTCTTCGGTGTTAATGCACATTGACACCGAATTCGCAAAGTGTGTGTAATGATACCAAAATAACACCACACCGTCTTTTCGCTTTCATATGCGTAGATAGACGACGAATAGGCTTTGATTGGGCTTATTTCAAATAGGTGTTTTTGTGGTTAGAATGCGCGTTCACCCAAAAATCGCAGAGTGAAATGTTTCTTATCAGCCAAACTCAAGCTTAGGTGTTTTGGTTCTATCACAATAGAAAGAGGACTAATAAGCTTGGATTGTTCCTTCGGTGTTCATTCACCCACAAATAGCAAAGTGAAGTTTAACATGCCTAAACAAAACAAAACAGGTTGTTTTGGCTTCCAGCTACATAGAAAGAAGAATCTTGGATTTTACTTATTTCATGTCGTGTTCTTCGGTGTTAATGCACAGACACCGACTTCGCAAAGTGTGTGTAATGATACCAAAATAACACAACACCGTCTTTTCGCTTTCATGTGCGTAGATAGACGACGAATAGGCTTTGATTGGGCTTATTTCAAATTGGTGTTTTTGTGGTTAGAATGCACGTTCACCCCAAAATCGCAGAGTGAAATGTTTCTTATCAGCCAAAATCAAGCTTAGATGTTTTGGTTCCATCACAATAGAAAGAGGACTAAGAAGCTTGGATTGTTCTTTCGGTGTCCATTCACCCACAAATAGGAAAGCGAAGTTTAACAAGCCTAAACAAAACAAAACAGGTTGTTTTGGGTTCCACCTACATAGAAAGAAAAATATTGGATTTTGCTTATTTCATGTCGTGTTCTTCGGTGTTAATGCACATTGACACCGAATTCGCAAAGTGTGTGTAATGATACCAAAATAACATAACACCGTCTTTTCGCTTTCATATGCGTAGATAGACGACGAATAGGCTTTGATTGGGCTTATTTCAAATTGGTGTTTTTGTGGTTAGAATGCACGTTCACCCAAAAATCGCAGAGTGAAATGTTTCTTATCAACCAAAATCAAGCTTAGGTGTTTTGGTTCCATCACAATAGAAAGAGCAGTAAGAAGCTTGGATTGTTCTTTCGGTGTTCATTCACCCACAAATAGCAAAGTGAAGTTTAACATGCCTAAACAAAACAAAACAGGTTGTTTTGGGTTCCAGCTACATAGAAAGAAAAATGTTGGATTTTGCTTATTTCATGTCGTGTTCTTCGGTGTTAATGCACATTGACACCGAATTAACAAAGTGTGTGTAATGATACCAAAATAACACAACACCGTCTTTTCGCTTTCATGTGCGTAGAGAGACGACGAATAGGCTTTGATTGGGCTTATTTCAAATTGGTGTTTTTGTGGTTAGAATGCACGTTCACCCAAAAATCGCAGAGTGAAATGTTTCTTATCAGCCAAAATCAAGCTTAGCTGTTTTGGTTCCATTACAATAGAAAGAGGACTAATAAGCTTGGATTGTTCCTTCGGTGTTCATTCACCCACAAATAGCAAAGGGAAGTTTAACATGCCTAAACAAAACAAAACAGGTTGTTTTGGGTTCCAGCTACATAGAAAGAAGAGAGTTGGATTTTACTTATTTCATGTCGTGTTCTTCGGTGTTAATGCACATAGACACCGAATTCGCAAAGTGTGTGTAATGATACCAAAATAACACCACACCGTCTTTTCGCTTTCATATGCGTAGAAAGAGGACGAATAAGCTTTGATTGGGCTTATTTCAAATTTGGTGTTTTTGTGGTTAGAATGCACATTCACCCCAAAATCGCAGAGTGAAATGTTTCTTATCAGCCAAAATCAAGCTTAGATGTTTTGGTTCCATCACAATAGAAAGAGGACTAAGAAGCTTGGATTGTTCTTTTGGTGTTCATTCACCCACAAATAGCAAAGTTAAGTTTAACATGCCTAAACAAAACGAAACAGGTTGTTTTGGGTTCCAGCTACATAGAAAGAAGAATCTTGGATTTTACTTATTTCATGTCGTGTTCTTCGGTGTTAATGCACATTGACACCGAATTCGCAAAGTGTGTGTAATGATACCAAAATAACACAACACCGTCTTTTCGCTTTCATGTGCGTAGATAGACGACGAATAGGCTTTGATTGGGCTTATTTCAAATTGGTGTTTTTGTGGTTAGAATGCACGTTCACCCAAAAATCGCAGAGTGAAATGTTTCTTATCAGCCAAAATCAAGCTTAGCTGTTTTGGTTCCATTACAATAGAAAGAGGACTAATAAGCTTGGATTGTCCCTTCGGTGTTCATTCACCCACAAATAGCAAAGTGAAGTTTAACATGCCTAAACAAAACAAAACAGGTTGTTTTGGGTTCCAGCTACATAGAAAGAAGAATGTTGGATTTTACTTATTTCATGTCGTGTTCTTCGGTGTTAATGCACATAGACACCGAATTCGCAAAGTGTGTGTAATGATACCAAAATAACACCACACCGTCTTTTCGCTTTCATATGCGTAGAAAGAGGACGAATAAGCTTTGATTGGGCTTATTTCAAATTTGGTGTTTTTGTGGTTAGAATGCACATTCACCCCAAAATCGCAGAGTGAAATGTTTCTTATCAGCCAAAATCAAGCTTAGATGTTTTGGTTCCATCACAATAGAAAGAGGACTAAGAAGCTTGGATTGTTCTTTTGGTGTTCATTCACCCACAAATAGCAAAGTTAAGTTTAACATGCCTAAACAAAACAAAACAGGTTGTTTTGGGTTCCAGCTACATAGAAAGAAAAATGTTGGATTTTGCTTATTTCATGTCGTGTTCTTCGGAGTTAATGCACATTGACACCGAATTCGCAAAGTGTGTGTAATGATACCAAAATAACATAACACCGTCTTTTCGCTTTCATATGCGTAGAAAGACGACGAATAAGCTTTGATTGGGCTTATTTCAAATTTGGTGTTTTTGTGGTTAGAATGCACATTCACCCCAAAATCGCAGAGTGAAATGTTTCTTATCAGCCAAAATTAAGCTTAGATGTTTTGGTTCCATCACAATAGAAAGAGGACTAAGAAGCTTGGATTGTTCTTTTGGTGTTCATTCACCCACAAATAGCAAAGTTAAGTTTAACATGCATAAAAAAAACGAAACAGGTTGTTTTGGGTTCCAGCTACATAGAAAGAAGAATCTTGGATTTTACTTATTTCATGTCGTGTTCTTCGGTGTTAATGCACATTGACACCGAATTCGCAAAGTGTGTGTAATGATACCAAAATAACACAACACCGTCTTTTCGCTTTCATATGCGTAGAAAGACGACGAATAGGCTTTGATTGGGCTTATTTCAAATAGGTGTTTTTGTGGTTAGAATGCGCGTTCACCCAAAAATCGCAGAGTGAAATGTTTCTTATCAGCCAAACTCAAGCTTAGGTGTTTTGGTTCTATCACAATAGAAAGAGGACTAATAAGCTTGGATTGTTCCTTCGGTGTTCATTCACCCACAAATAGCAAAGTGAAGTTTAACATGCCTAAACAAAACAAAACAGGTTGTTTTGGGTTCCAGCTACATAGAAAGAAGAATGTTGGATTTTACTTATTTCATGTCGTGTTCTTCGGTGTTAATGCACATAGACACCGAATTCGCAAAGTGTGTGTAATGATACCAAAATAACACCACACCGTCTTTTCGCTTTCATATGCGTAGAAAGAGGACGAATAAGCTTTGATTGGGCTTATTTCAAATTTGGTGTTTTTGTGGTTAGAATGCACATTCACCCCAAAATCGCAGAGTGAAATGTTTCTTATCAGCCAAAATCAAGCTTAGATGTTTTGGTTCCATCACAATAGAAAGAGGACTAAGAAGCTTGGATTGTTCTTTTGGTGTTCATTCAGCCACAAATAGCAAAGTTAAGTTTAACATGCCTAAACAAAACAAAACAGGTTGTTTTGGGTTCCAGCTACATAGAAAGAAAAATGTTGGATTTTGCTTATTTCATGTCGTGTTCTTCGGAGTTAATGCACATAGACACCGAATTCGCAAAGTGTGTGTAATGATACCAAAATAACATAACACCGTCTTTTCGCTTTCATATGCGTAGAAAGACGACGAATAAGCTTTGATTGGGCTTATTTCAAATTTGGTGTTTTTGTGGTTAGAATGCACATTCACCCCAAAATCACAGAGTGAAATGTTTCTTATCAGCCAAAATCAAGCTTAGATGTTTTGGTTCCATCACAATAGAAAGAGGACTAAGAAGCTTGGATTGTTCTTTTGGTGTTCATTCACCCACAAATAGCAAAGTTAAGTTTAACATGCATAAAAAAAACGAAACAGGTTGTTTTGGGTTCCAGCTACATAGAAAGAAGAATCTTGGATTTTACTTATTTCATGTCGTGTTCTTCGGTGTTAATGCACATTGACACCGAATTCGCAAAGTGTGTGTAATGATACCAAAATAACACAACACCGTCTTTTCGCTTTCATGTGCGTAGATAGACGAATAGGCTTTGATTGGGCTTATTTCAAATTGGTGTTTTTGTGGTTAGAATGCACGTTCACCCCAAAATCGCAGAGTGAAATGTTTCTTATCAGCCAAAATCAAGCTTAGATGTTTTGGTTCCATCACAATAGAAAGAGGACTAAGAAGCTTGGATTGTTCTTTCGGTGTCCATTCACCCACAAATAGCAAAGCGAAGTTTAACAAGCCTAAACAAAACAAAACAGGTTGTTTTGGGTTCCACCTACATAGAAAGAAAAATATTGGATTTTGCTTATTTCATGTCGTGTTCTTCGGTGTTAATGCACAGACACCGAATTCGCAAAGTGTGTGTAATGATACCAAAATAACACAACACCGTCTTTTCGCTTTCATGTGCGTAGATAGACGACGAATAGGCTTTGATTGGGCTTATTTCAAATTGGTGTTTTTGTGGTTAGAATGCACGTTCACCCCAAAATCGCAGTGAAATGTTTCTTATCAGCCAAAATCAAGCTTAGATGTTTTGGTTCCATCACAATAGAAAGAGGACTAAGAAGCTTGGATTGTTCTTTCGGTGTCCATTCACCCACAAATAGCAAAGCGAAGTTTAACAAGCCTAAACAAAACAAAACAGGTTGTTTTGGGTTCCACCTACATAGAAAGAAAAATATTGGATTTTGCTTATTTCATGTCGTGTTCTTCGGTGTTAATGCACATTGACACCGAATTCGCAAAGTGTGTGTAATGATACCAAAATAACATAACACCGTCTTTTCGCTTTCATATGCGTAGATAGACGACGAATAGGCTTTGATTGGGCTTATTTCAAATTGGTGTTTTTGTGGTTAGAATGGCACGTTCACCCCAAAATCGCAGAGTGAAATGTTTCTTATCAACCAAAATCAAGCTTAGGTGTTTTGGTTCCATCACAATAGAAAGAGCAGTAAGAAGCTTGGATTGTTCTTTCGGTGTTCATTCACCCACAAATAGCAAAGTGAAGTTTAACATGCCTAAACAAAACAAAACAGGTTGTTTTGGGTTCCAGCTACATAGAAAGAAAAATGTTGGATTTTGCTTATTTCATGTCGTGTTCTTCGGTGTTAATGCACATTGACACCGAATTAGCAAAGTGTGTGTAATGATACCAAAATAACACAACACCGTCTTTTCGCTTTCATGTGCGTAGATAGACGACGAATAGGCTTTGATTGGGCTTATTTCAAATTGGTGTTTTTGTGGTTAGAATGCACGTTCACCCAAAAATCGCAGAGTGAAATGTTTCTTATCAGCCAAAATCAAGCTTAGCTGTTTTGGTTCCATTACAATAGAAAGAGGACTAATAAGCTTGGATTGTTCCTTCGGTGTTCATTCACCCACAAATAGCAAAGTGAAGTTTAACATGCCTAAACAAAACAAAACAGGTTGTTTTGGGTTCCAGCTACATAGAAAGAAGAGTGTTGGATTTTACTTATTTCATGTCGTGTTCTTCGGTGTTAATGCACATAGACACCGAATTCGCAAAGTGTGTGTAATGATACCAAAATAACACCACACCGTCTTTTCGCTTTCATATGCGTAGAAAGAGGACGAATAAGCTTTGATTGGGCTTATTTCAAATTTGGTGTTTTTGTGGTTAGAATGCACATTCACCCCAAAATCGCAGAGTGAAATGTTTCTTATCAGCCAAAATCAAGCTTAGATGTTTTGGTTCCATCACAATAGAAAGAGGACTAAGAAGCTTGGATTGTTCTTTTGGTGTTCATTCACCCACATATAGCAAAGTTAAGTTTAACATGCATAAAAAAAACGAAACAGGTTGTTTTGGGTTCCAGCTACATAGAAAGAAGAATCTTGGATTTTACTTATTTCATGTCGTGTTCTTCGGTGTTAATGCACATTGACACCGAATTCGCAAAGTGTGTGTAATGATACCAAAATAACACCACACCGTCTTTTCGCTTTCATATGCGTAGAAAGACGACGAATAGGCTTTGATTGGGCTTATTTCAAAATTGGTGTTTTTGTGGTTAGAATGCGCGTTCACCCAAAAATCGCAGAGTGAAATGTTTCTTATCAGCCAAACTCAAGCTTAGGTGTTTTGGTTCCATCACAATAGAAAGAGGACTAATAAGCTTGGATTGTTCCTTCGGTGTTCATTCACCCACAAATAGCAAAGTGAAGTTTAACATGCCTAAACAAAACAAAACAGGTTGTTTTGGCTTCCAGCTACATAGAAAGAAGAATCTTGGATTTTACTTATTTCATGTCGTGTTCTTCGGTGTTAATGCACAGACACCGAATTCGCAAAGTGTGTGTAATGATACCAAAATAACACAACACCGTCTTTTCGCTTTCATGTGCGTAGATAGACGACGAATAGGCTTTGATTGGGCTTATTTCAAATTGGTGTTTTTGTGGTTAGAATGCACGTTCACCCCAAAATCGCAGAGTGAAATGTTTCTTATCAGCCAAAATCAAGCTTAGATGTTTTGGTTCCATCACAATAGAAAGAGGACTAAGAAGCTTGGATTGTTCTTTCGGTGTCCATTCACCCACAAATAGCAAAGCGAAGTTTAACAAGCCTAAACAAAACAAAACAGGTTGTTTTGGGTTCCACCTACATAGAAAGAAAAATATTGGATTTTGCTTATTTCATGTCGTGTTCTTCGGTGTTAATGCACATTGACACCGAATTCGCAAAGTGTGTGTAATGATACCAAAATAACATAACACCGTCTTTTCGCTTTCATATGCGTAGATAGACGACGAATAGGCTTTGATTGGGCTTATTTCAAATTGGTGTTTTTGTGGTTAGAATGGCACGTTCACCCAAAAATCGCAGAGTGAAATGTTTCTTATCAACCAAAATCAAGCTTAGGTGTTTTGGTTCCATCACAATAGAAAGAGCAGTAAGAAGCTTGGATTGTTCTTTCGGTGTTCATTCACCCACAAATAGCAAAGTGAAGTTTAACATGCCTAAACAAAACAAAACAGGTTGTTTTGGGTTCCAGCTACATAGAAAGAAAAATGTTGGATTTTGCTTATTTCATGTCGTGTTCTTCGGTGTTAATGCACATTGACACCGAATTAGCAAAGTGTGTGTAATGATACCAAAATAACACAACACCGTCTTTTCGCTTTCATGTGCGTAGATAGACGACGAATAGGCTTTGATTGGGCTTATTTCAAATTGGTGTTTTTGTGGTTAGAATGCACGTTCACCCAAAAATCGCAGAGTGAAATGTTTCTTATCAGCCAAACTCAAGCTTAGGTGTTTTGGTTCCATCACAATAGAAAGAGGACTAATAAGCTTGGATTGTTCCTTCGGTGTTCATTCACCCACAAATAGCAAAGTGAAGTTTAACATGCCTAAACAAAACAAAACAGGTTGTTTTGGCTTCCAGCTACATAGAAAGAAGAATCTTGGATTTTACTTCTTTCATGTCGTGTTCTTCGGTGTTAATGCACAGACACCGAATTCGCAAAGTGTGTGTAATGATACCAAAATAACACAACACCGTCTTTTCGCTTTCATGTGCGTAGATAGACGACGAATAGGCTTTGATTGGGCTTATTTCAAATTGGTGTTTTTGTGGTTAGAATGCACGTTCACCCCAAAATCGCAGAGTGAAATGTTTCTTATCAGCCAAAATCAAGCTTAGATGTTTTGGTTCCATCACAATAGAAAGAGGACTAAGAAGCTTGGATTGTTCTTTCGGTGTGAATTCATCCACAAATAGCAAAGCGAAGTTTAACAAGCCTAAACAAAACAAAACAGGTTGTTTTGGGTTCCACCTACATAGAAAGAAGAATCTTGGATTTTACTTCTTTCATGTCGTGTTCTTCGGTGTTAATGCACAGACACCGAATTCGCAAAGTGTGTGTAATGATACCAAAATAACACAACACCGTCTTTTCGCTTTCATGTGCGTAGATAGACGACGAATAGGCTTTGATTGGGCTTATTTCAAATTGGTGTTTTTGTGGTTAGAATGCACGTTCACCCCAAAATCGCAGAGTGAAATGTTTCTTATCAGCCAAAATCAAGCTTAGATGTTTTGGTTCCATCACAATAGAAAGAGGACTAAGAAGCTTGGATTGTTCTTTCGGTGTCCATTCACCCACAAATAGCAAAGTGAAGTTTAACATGCCTAAACAAAACAAAACAGGTTGTTTTGGGTTCCAGCTACATAGAAAGAAAAATGTTGGATTTTGCTTATTTCATGTCGTGTTCTTCGGTGTTAATGCACATTGACACCGAATTAGCAAAGTGTGTGTAATGATACCAAAATAACACAACAGCGTCTTTTCGCTTTCATGTGCGTAGATAGACGACGAATAGGCTTTGATTGGGCTTATTTCAAATTGGTGTTTTTGTGGTTACAATGCACGTTCACCCAAAAATCGCAGAGTGAAATGTTTCTTATCAGCCAAAATCAAGCTTAGCTGTTTTGGTTCCATTACAATAGAAAGAGGACTAATAAGCTTGGATTGTTCCTTCGGTGTTCATTCACCCACAAATAGCAAAGTGAAGTTTAACATGCCTAAACAAAACAAAACAGGTTGTTTTGGGTTCCAGCTACATAGAAAAAGAGTGTTGGATTTTACTTATTTCATGTCGTGTTCTTCGGTGTTAATGCACATAGACACCGAATTCGCAAAGTGTGTGTAATGATACCAAAATAACAACACCGTCTTTTCGCTTTCATATGCGTAGAAAGACGACGAATAAGCTTTGATTGGGCTTATTTCAAATTTGGTGTTTTTGTGGTTAGAATGCACATTCACCCCAAAATCGCAGAGTGAAATGTTTCTTATCAGCCAAAATCAAGCTTAGATGTTTTGGTTCCATCACAATAGAAAGAGGACGAAGAAGCTTGGATTGTTCTTTTGGTGTTCATTCACCCACAAATAGCAAAGCGAAGTTTAACATGCATAAAAAAAACGAAACAGGTTGTTTTGGGTTCCAGCTACATAGAAAGAAGAATCTTGGATTTTACTTATTTCATGTCGTGTTCTTCGGTGTTAATGCACATTGACACCGAATTCGCAAAGTGTGTGTAATGATACCAAAATAACACCACACCGTCTTTTCGCTTTCATATGCGTAGAAAGACGACGAATAGGCTTTGATTGGGCGTATTTCAAAATTGGTGTTTTTGTGGTTAGAATGCGCGTTCACCCAAAAATCGCAGAGTGAAATGTTTCTTATCAGCCAAACTCAAGCTTAGGTGTTTTGGTTCCATCACAATAGAAAGAGGACTAATAAGCTTGGATTGTTCCTTCGGCGTTCATTCACCCACAAATAGCAAAGTGAAGTTTAACATGCCTAAACAAAACAAAACAGGTTGTTTTGGGTTCCAGCTACATAGAAAGAAGAATGTTGGATTTTACTTATTTCATGTCGTGTTCTTCGGTGTTAATGCACATAGACACCGAATTCGCAAAGTGTGTGTAATGATACCAAAATAACACCACACCGTCTTTTCGCTTTCATATGCGTAGAAAGAGGACGAATAAGCTTTGATTGGGCTTATTTCAAATTTGGTGTTTTTGTGGTTAGAATGCACATTCACCCCAAAATCGCAGAGTGAAATGTTTCTTATCAGCCAAAATCAAGCTTAGATGTTTTGGTTCCATCACAATAGAAAGAGGACTAAGAATCTTGGATTGTTCTTTTGGTGTTCATTCACCCACAAATAGCAAAGTTAAGTTTAACATGCCTAAACAAAACAAAACAGGTTGTTTTGGGTTCCAGCTACATAGAAAGAAAAATGTTGGATTTTGCTTATTTCATGTCGTGTTCTTCGGAGTTAATGCACATTGACACCGAATTCGCAAAGTGTGTGTAATGATACCAAAATAACATAACACCGTCTTTTCGCTTTCATATGCGTAGAAAGACGACGAATAAGCTTTGATTGGGCTTATTTCAAATTTGGTGTTTTTGTGGTTAGAATGCACATTCACCCCAAAATCACAGAGTGAAATGTTTCTTATCAGCCAAAATCAAGCTTAGATGTTTTGGTTCCATCACAATAGAAAGAGGACTAAGAAGCTTGGATTGTTCTTTTGGTGTTCATTCACCCACAAATAGCAAAGTTAAGTTTAACATGCATAAAAAAACCGAAACAGGTTGTTTTGGGTTCCAGCTACATAGAAAGAAGAATCTTGGATTTTACTTATTTCATGTCGTGTTCTTCGGTGTTAATGCACATTGACACCGAATTCGCAAAGTGTGTGTAATGATACCAAAATAACACCACACCGTCTTTTCGCTTTCATATGCGTAGATAGACGACGAATAGGCTTTGATTGGGCTTATTTCAAATAGGTGTTTTTGTGGTTAGAATGCGCGTTCACCCAAAAATCGCAGAGTGAAATGTTTCTTATCAGCCAAACTCAAGCTTAGGTGTTTTGGTTCTATCACAATAGAAAGAGGACTAATAAGCTTGGATTGTTCCTTCGGTGTTCATTCACCCACAAATAGCAAAGTGAAGTTTAACATGCCTAAACAAAACAAAACAGGTTGTTTTGGCTTCCAGCTACATAGAAAGAAGAATCTTGGATTTTACTTATTTCATGTCGTGTTCTTCGGTGTTAATGCACAGACACCGAATTCGCAAAGTGTGTGTAATGATACCAAAATAACACAACACCGTCTTTTCGCTTTCATGTGCGTAGATAGACGACGAATAGGCTTTGATTGGGCTTATTTCAAATTGGTGTTTTTGTGGTTAGAATGCACGTTCACCCCAAAATCGCAGAGTGAAATGTTTCTTATCAGCCAAAATCAAGCTTAGATGTTTTGGTTCCATCACAATAGAAAGAGGACTAAGAAGCTTGGATTGTTCTTTCGGTGTCCATTCACCCACAAATAGCAAAGCGAAGTTTAACAAGCCTAAACAAAACAAAACAGGTTGTTTTGGGTTCCACCTACATAGAAAGAAAAATATTGGATTTTGCTTATTTCATGTCGTGTTCTTCGGTGTTAATGCACATTGACACCGAATTCGCAAAGTGTGTGTAATGATACCAAAATAACATAACACCGTCTTTTCGCTTTCATATGCGTAGATAGACGACGAATAGGCTTTGATTGGGCTTATTTCAAATTGGTGTTTTTGTGGTTAGAATGGCACGTTCACCCAAAAATCGCAGAGTGAAATGTTTCTTATCAACCAAAATCAAGCTTAGGTGTTTTGGTTCCATCACAATAGAAAGAGCAGTAAGAAGCTTGGATTGTTCTTTCGGTGTTCATTCACCCACAAATAGCAAAGTGAAGTTTAACATGCCTAAACAAAACAAAACAGGTTGTTTTGGGTTCCAGCTACATAGAAAGAAAAATGTTGGATTTTGCTTATTTCATGTCGTGTTCTTCGGTGTTAATGCACATTGACACCGAATTAGCAAAGTGTGTGTAATGATACCAAAATAACACAACAGCGTCTTTTCGCTTTCATGTGCGTAGATAGACGACGAATAGGCTTTGATTGGGCTTATTTCAAATTGGTGTTTTTGTGGTTACAATGCACGTTCACCCAAAAATCGCAGAGTGAAATGTTTCTTATCAGCCAAAATCAAGCTTAGCTGTTTTGGTTCCATTACAATAGAAAGAGGACTAATAAGCTTGGATTGTTCCTTCGGTGTTCATTCACCCACAAATAGCAAAGTGAAGTTTAACATGCCTAAACAAAACAAAACAGGTTGTTTTGGGTTCCAGCTACATAGAAAAAGAGTGTTGGATTTTACTTATTTCATGTCGTGTTCTTCGGTGTTAATGCACATAGACACCGAATTCGCAAAGTGTGTGTAATGATACCAAAATAACAACACCGTCTTTTCGCTTTCATATGCGTAGAAAGACGACGAATAAGCTTTGATTGGGCTTATTTCAAATTTGGTGTTTTTGTGGTTAGAATGCACATTCACCCCAAAATCGCAGAGTGAAATGTTTCTTATCAGCCAAAATCAAGCTTAGATGTTTTGGTTCCATCACAATAGAAAGAGGACGAAGAAGCTTGGATTGTTCTTTTGGTGTTCATTCACCCACAAATAGCAAAGCGAAGTTTAACATGCATAAAAAAAACGAAACAGGTTGTTTTGGGTTCCAGCTACATAGAAAGAAGAATCTTGGATTTTACTTATTTCATGTCGTGTTCTTCGGTGTTAATGCACATTGACACCGAATTCGCAAAGTGTGTGTAATGATACCAAAATAACACCACACCGTCTTTTCGCTTTCATATGCGTAGAAAGACGACGAATAGGCTTTGATTGGGCGTATTTCAAAATTGGTGTTTTTGTGGTTAGAATGCGCGTTCACCCAAAAATCGCAGAGTGAAATGTTTCTTATCAGCCAAACTCAAGCTTAGGTGTTTTGGTTCCATCACAATAGAAAGAGGACTAATAAGCTTGGATTGTTCCTTCGGCGTTCATTCACCCACAAATAGCAAAGTGAAGTTTAACATGCCTAAACAAAACAAAACAGGTTGTTTTGGGTTCCAGCTACATAGAAAGAAGAATGTTGGATTTTACTTATTTCATGTCGTGTTCTTCGGTGTTAATGCACATAGACACCGAATTCGCAAAGTGTGTGTAATGATACCAAAATAACACCACACCGTCTTTTCGCTTTCATATGCGTAGAAAGAGGACGAATAAGCTTTGATTGGGCTTATTTCAAATTTGGTGTTTTTGTGGTTAGAATGCACATTCACCCCAAAATCGCAGAGTGAAATGTTTCTTATCAGCCAAAATCAAGCTTAGATGTTTTGGTTCCATCACAATAGAAAGAGGACTAAGAATCTTGGATTGTTCTTTTGGTGTTCATTCACCCACAAATAGCAAAGTTAAGTTTAACATGCCTAAACAAAACAAAACAGGTTGTTTTGGGTTCCAGCTACATAGAAAGAAAAATGTTGGATTTTGCTTATTTCATGTCGTGTTCTTCGGAGTTAATGCACATTGACACCGAATTCGCAAAGTGTGTGTAATGATACCAAAATAACATAACACCGTCTTTTCGCTTTCATATGCGTAGAAAGACGACGAATAAGCTTTGATTGGGCTTATTTCAAATTTGGTGTTTTTGTGGTTAGAATGCACATTCACCCCAAAATCACAGAGTGAAATGTTTCTTATCAGCCAAAATCAAGCTTAGATGTTTTGGTTCCATCACAATAGAAAGAGGACTAAGAAGCTTGGATTGTTCTTTTGGTGTTCATTCACCCACAAATAGCAAAGTTAAGTTTAACATGCATAAAAAAACCGAAACAGGTTGTTTTGGGTTCCAGCTACATAGAAAGAAGAATCTTGGATTTTACTTATTTCATGTCGTGTTCTTCGGTGTTAATGCACATTGACACCGAATTCGCAAAGTGTGTGTAATGATACCAAAATAACACCACACCGTCTTTTCGCTTTCATATGCGTAGATAGACGACGAATAGGCTTTGATTGGGCTTATTTCAAATAGGTGTTTTTGTGGTTAGAATGCGCGTTCACCCAAAAATCGCAGAGTGAAATGTTTCTTATCAGCCAAACTCAAGCTTAGGTGTTTTGGTTCTATCACAATAGAAAGAGGACTAATAAGCTTGGATTGTTCCTTCGGTGTTCATTCACCCACAAATAGCAAAGTGAAGTTTAACATGCCTAAACAAAACAAAACAGGTTGTTTTGGCTTCCAGCTACATAGAAAGAAGAATCTTGGATTTTACTTATTTCATGTCGTGTTCTTCGGTGTTAATGCACAGACACCGAATTCGCAAAGTGTGTGTAATGATACCAAAATAACACAACACCGTCTTTTCGCTTTCATGTGCGTAGATAGACGACGAATAGGCTTTGATTGGGCTTATTTCAAATTGGTGTTTTTGTGGTTAGAATGCACGTTCACCCCAAAATCGCAGAGTGAAATGTTTCTTATCAGCCAAAATCAAGCTTAGATGTTTTGGTTCCATCACAATAGAAAGAGGACTAAGAAGCTTGGATTGTTCTTTCGGTGTCCATTCACCCACAAATAGCAAAGCGAAGTTTAACAAGCCTAAACAAAACAAAACAGGTTGTTTTGGGTTCCACCTACATAGAAAGAAAAATATTGGATTTTGCTTATTTCATGTCGTGTTCTTCGGTGTTAATGCACATTGACACCGAATTCGCAAAGTGTGTGTAATGATACCAAAATAACATAACACCGTCTTTTCGCTTTCATATGCGTAGATAGACGACGAATAGGCTTTGATTGGGCTTATTTCAAATTGGTGTTTTTGTGGTTAGAATGGCACGTTCACCCAAAAATCGCAGAGTGAAATGTTTCTTATCAACCAAAATCAAGCTTAGGTGTTTTGGTTCCATCACAATAGAAAGAGCAGTAAGAAGCTTGGATTGTTCTTTCGGTGTTCATTCACCCACAAATAGCAAAGTGAAGTTTAACATGCCTAAACAAAACAAAACAGGTTGTTTTGGGTTCCAGCTACATAGAAAGAAAAATGTTGGATTTTGCTTATTTCATGTCGTGTTCTTCGGTGTTAATGCACATTGACACTGAATTAGCAAAGTGTGTGTAATGATACCAAAATAACACAACACCGTCTTTTCGCTTTCATGTGCGTAGATAGACGACGAATAAGCTTTGATTGGGCTTATTTCAAATTTGGTGTTTTTGTGGTTAGAATGCACATTCACCCCAAAATCGCAGAGTGAAATGTTTCTTATCAGCCAAAATCAAGCTTAGATGTTTTGGTTCCATCACAATAGAAAGAGGAGTAAGAAGCTTGGATTGTTCTTTTGGTGTTCATTCACCCACAAATAGCAAAGTTAAGTTTAACATGCATAAAAAAAACGAAACAGGTTGTTTTGGGTTCCAGCTACATAGAAAGAAGAATCTTGGATTTTACTTATTTCATGTCGTGTTCTTCGGTGTTAATGCACATTGACACCGAATTCGCAAAGTGTGTGTAATGATACCAAAATAACACCACACCGTCTTTTCGCTTTCATATGCGTAGAAAGACGACGAATAGGCTTTGATTGGGCTTATTTCAAAATTGGTGTTTTTGTGGTTAGAATGCGCGTTCACCCAAAAATCGCAGAGTGAAATGTTTCTTATCAGCCAAACTCAAGCTTAGGTGTTTTGGTTCCATCACAATAGAAAGAGGACTAATAAGCTTGGATTGTTCCTTCGGTGTTCATTCACCCACAAATAGCAAAGTGAAGTTTAACATGCCTAAACAAAACAAAACAGGTTGTTTTGGCTTCCAGCTACATAGAAAGAAGAATCTTGGATTTTACTTATTTCATGTCGTGTTCTTCGGTGTTAATGCACAGACACCGAATTCGCAAAGTGTGTGTAATGATACCAAAATAACACAACACCGTCTTTTCGCTTTCATGTGCGTAGATAGACGACGAATAGGCTTTGATTGGGCTTATTTCAAATTGGTGTTTTTGTGGTTAGAATGCACGTTCACCCCAAAATCGCAGAGTGAAATGTTTCTTATCAGCCAAAATCAAGCTTAGATGTTTTGGTTCCATCACAATAGAAAGAGGACTAAGAAGCTTGGATTGTTCTTTCGGTGTGAATTCATCCACAAATAGCAAAGCGAAGTTTAACAAGCCTAAACAAAACAAAACAGGTTGTTTTGGGTTCCACCTACATAGAAAGAAAAATATTGGATTTTGCTTATTTCATGTCGTGTTCTTCGGTGTTAATGCACATTGACACCGAATTCGCAAAGTGTGTGTAATGATACCAAAATAACATAACAGCGTCTTTTCGCTTTCATGTGCGTAGATAGACGACGAATAGGCTTTGATTGGGCTTATTTCAAATTGGTGTTTTTGTGGTTAGAATGCACGTTCACCCAAAAATCGCAGAGTGAAATGTTTCTTATCAGCCAAAATCAAACTTAGCTGTTTTGGTTCCATTACAATAGAAAGAGGACTAATAAGCTTGGATTGTTCCTTCGGTGTTCATTCACCCACAAATAGCAAAGTGAAGTTTAACATGCCTAAACAAAACAAAACAGGTTGTTTTGGGTTCCAGCTACATAGAAAAAGAGTGTTGGATTTTACTTATTTCATGTCGTGTTCTTCGGTGTTAATGCACATAGACACCGAATTCGCAAAGTGTGTGTAATGATACCAAAATAACAACACCGTCTTTTCGCTTTCATATGCGTAGAAAGACGACGAATAAGCTTTGATTGGGCTTATTTCAATTTGGTGTTTTTGTGGTTAGAATGCACATTCACCCCAAAATCGCAGAGTGAAATGTTTCTTATCAGCCAAAATCAATCTTAGAGGTTTTGGTTCCATCACAATAGAAAGAGGACTAAGAAGCTTGGATTGTTCTTTTGGTGTTCATTCACCCACAAATAGCAAAGCGAAGTTTAACATGCATAAAAAAAACGAAACAGGTTGTTTTGGGTTCCAGCTACATAGAAAGAAGAATCTTGGATTTTACTTATTTCATGTCGTGTTCTTCGGTGTTAATGCACATTGACACCGAATTAGCAAAGTGTGTGTAATGATACCAAAATAACACCACACCGTCTTTTCGCTTTCATATGCGTAGAAAGACGACGAATAGGCTTTGATTGGGCTTATTTCAAAATTGGTGTTTTTGTGGTTAGAATGCGCGTTCACCCAAAAATCGCAGAGTGAAATGTTTCTTATCAGCCAAACTCAAGCTTAGGTGTTTTGGTTCCATCACAATAGAAAGAGGACTAATAAGCTTGGATTGTTCCTTCGGTGTTCATTCACCCACAAATAGCAAAGTGAAGTTTAACATGCCTAAACAAAACAAAACAGGTTGTTTTGGCTTCCAGCTACATAGAAAGAAGAATCTTGGATTTTACTTATTTCATGTCGTGTTCTTCGGTGTTAATGCACAGACACCGAATTCGCAAAGTGTGTGTAATGATACCAAAATAACACAACACCGTCTTTTCGCTTTCATGTGCGTAGATAGACGACGAATAGGCTTTGATTGGGCTTATTTCAAATTGGTGTTTTTGTGGTTAGAATGCACGTTCACCCCAAAATCGCAGAGTGAAATGTTTCTTATCAGCCAAAATCAAGCTTAGATGTTTTGGTTCCATCACAATAGAAAGAGGACTAAGAAGCTTGGATTGTTCTTTCGGTGTGAATTCATCCACAAATAGCAAAGCGAAGTTTAACAAGCCTAAACAAAACAAAACAGGTTGTTTTGGGTTCCACCTACATAGAAAGAAAAATATTGGATTTTGCTTATTTCATGTCGTGTTCTTCGGTGTTAATGCACATTGACACCGAATTCGCAAAGTGTGTGTAATGATACCAAAATAACATAACAGCGTCTTTTCGCTTTCATGTGCGTAGATAGACGACGAATAGGCTTTGATTGGGCTTATTTCAAATTGGTGTTTTTGTGGTTAGAATGCACGTTCACCCAAAAATCGCAGAGTGAAATGTTTCTTATCAGCCAAAATCAAACTTAGCTGTTTTGGTTCCATTACAATAGAAAGAGGACTAATAAGCTTGGATTGTTCCTTCGGTGTTCATTCACCCACAAATAGCAAAGTGAAGTTTAACATGCCTAAACAAAACAAAACAGGTTGTTTTGGGTTCCAGCTACATAGAAAAAGAGTGTTGGATTTTACTTATTTCATGTCGTGTTCTTCGGTGTTAATGCACATAGACACCGAATTCGCAAAGTGTGTGTAATGATACCAAAATAACAACACCGTCTTTTCGCTTTCATATGCGTAGAAATACGACGAATAAGCTTTGATTGGGCTTATTTCAATTTGGTGTTTTTGTGGTTAGAATGCACATTCACCCCAAAATCGCAGAGTGAAATGTTTCTTATCAGCCAAAATCAATCTTAGAGGTTTTGGTTCCATCACAATAGAAAGAGGACTAAGAAGCTTGGATTGTTCTTTTGGTGTTCATTCACCCACAAATAGCAAAGCGAAGTTTAACATGCATAAAAAAAACGAAACAGGTTGTTTTGGGTTCCAGCTACATAGAAAGAAGAATCTTGGATTTTACTTATTTCATGTCGTGTTCTTCGGTGTTAATGCACATTGACACCGAATTAGCAAAGTGTGTGTAATGATACCAAAATAACACCACACCGTCTTTTCGCTTTCATATGCGTAGAAAGACGACGAATAGGCTTTGATTGGGCTTATTTCAAAATTGGTGTTTTTGTGGTTAGAATGCGCGTTCACCCAAAAATCGCAGAGTGAAATGTTTCTTATCAGCCAAACTCAAGCTTAGGTGTTTTGGTTCCATCACAATAGAAAGAGGACTAATAAGCTTGGATTGTTCCTTCGGCGTTCATTCACCCACAAATAGCAAAGTGAAGTTTAACATGCCTAAACAAAACAAAACAGGTTGTTTTGGCTTCCAGCTACATAGAAAGAAGAATCTTGGATTTTACTTATTTCATGTCGTGTTCTTCGGTGTTAATGCACAGACACCGAATTCGCAAAGTGTGTGTAATGATACCAAAATAACACAACACCGTCTTTTCGCTTTCATGTGTGTAGATAGACGACGAATAGGCTTTGATTGGGCTTATTTAAAATTGGTGTTTTTGTGGTTAGAATGCACGTTCACCCCAAAATCGCAGAGTGAAATGTTTCTTATCAGCCAAAATCAAGCTTAGCTGTTTTGGTTCCATTACAATAGAAAGAGGACTAATAAGCTTGGATTGTTCCTTCGGTGTTCATTCACCCACAAATAGCAAAGCGAAGTTTAACAAGCCTAAACAAAACAAAACAGGTTGTTTTGGGTTCCAGCTACATAGAAGAATGTTGGATTTTGCTTATTTCATGTGTTCTTCGGTGTTAATGCACATTGACACCGAATTCGCAAAGTGTGTGTAATGATACCAAAATAACACCACACCGTCTTTTCGCTTTCATATGCGTAGAAAGAGGACGAATAAGCTTTGATTGGGCTTATTTCAAATTTGGTGTTTTTGTGGTTAGAATGCACATTCACCCCAAAATCGCAGAGTGAAATGTTTCTTATCAGCCAAAATCAAGCTTAGATGTTTTGGTTCCATCACAATAGAAAGAGGACTAAGAAGCTTGGATTGTTCTTTTGGTGTTCATTCACCCACAAATAGCAAAGCGAAGTTTAACATGCATAAAAAAAACGAAACAGGTTGTTTTGGGTTCCAGCTACATAGAAAGAAGAATCTTGGATTTTACTTATTTCATGTCGTGTTCTTCGGTGTTAATGCACATTGACACCGAATTAGCAAAGTGTGTGTAATGATACCAAAATAACACCACACCGTCTTTTCGCTTTCATATGCGTAGAAAGACGACGAATAGGCTTTGATTGGGCTTATTTCAAAATTGGTGTTTTTGTGGTTAGAATGCGCGTTCACCCAAAAATCGCAGAGTGAAATGTTTCTTATCAGCCAAACTCAAGCTTAGGTGTTTTGGTTCCATCACAATAGAAAGAGGACTAATAAGCTTGGATTGTTCCTTCGGCGTTCATTCACCCACAAATAGCAAAGTGAAGTTTAACATGCCTAAACAAAACAAAACAGGTTGTTTTGGCTTCCAGCTACATAGAAAGAAGAATCTTGGATTTTACTTATTTCATGTCGTGTTCTTCGGTGTTAATGCACAGACACCGAATTCGCAAAGTGTGTGTAATGATACCAAAATAACACAACACCGTCTTTTCGCTTTCATGTGTGTAGATAGACGACGAATAGGCTTTGATTGGGCTTATTTAAAATTGGTGTTTTTGTGGTTAGAATGCACGTTCACCCCAAAATCGCAGAGTGAAATGTTTCTTATCAGCCAAAATCAAGCTTAGCTGTTTTGGTTCCATTACAATAGAAAGAGGACTAATAAGCTTGGATTGTTCCTTCGGTGTTCATTCACCCACAAATAGCAAAGCGAAGTTTAACAAGCCTAAACAAAACAAAACAGGTTGTTTTGGGTTCCAGCTACATAGAAGAATGTTGGATTTTGCTTATTTCATGTGTTCTTCGGTGTTAATGCACATTGACACCGAATTCGCAAAGTGTGTGTAATGATACCAAAATAACACCACACCGTCTTTTCGCTTTCATATGCGTAGAAAGAGGACGAATAAGCTTTGATTGGGCTTATTTCAAATTTGGTGTTTTTGTGGTTAGAATGCACATTCACCCCAAAATCGCAGAGTGAAATGTTTCTTATCAGCCAAAATCAAGCTTAGATGTTTTGGTTCCATCACAATAGAAAGAGGACTAAGAAGCTTGGATTGTTCTTTTGGTGTTCATTCACCCACAAATAGCAAAGTTAAGTTTAACATGCATAAAAAAAACGAAACAGGTTGTTTTGGGTTCCAGCTACATAGAAAGAAGAATCTTGGATTTTACTTATTTCATGTCGTGTTCTTCGGTGTTAATGCACATTGACACCGAATTAGCAAAGTGTGTGTAATGATACCAAAATAACACCACACCGTCTTTTCGCTTTCATATGCGTAGAAAGACGACGAATAGGCTTTGATTGGGCTTATTTCAAAATTGGTGTTTTTGTGGTTAGAATGCGCGTTCACCCAAAAATCGCAGAGTGAAATGTTTCTTATCAGCCAAACTCAAGCTTAGGTGTTTTGGTTCCATCACAATAGAAAGAGGACTAATAAGCTTGGATTGTTCCTTCGGCGTTCATTCACCCACAAATAGCAAAGTGAAGTTTAACATGCCTAAACAAAACAAAACAGGTTGTTTTGGCTTCCAGCTACATAGAAAGAAGAATCTTGGATTTTACTTATTTCATGTCGTGTTCTTCGGTGTTAATGCACAGACACCGAATTCGCAAAGTGTGTGTAATGATACCAAAATAACACAACACCGTCTTTTCGCTTTCATGTGTGTAGATAGACGACGAATAGGCTTTGATTGGGCTTATTTAAAATTGGTGTTTTTGTGGTTAGAATGCACGTTCACCCCAAAATCGCAGAGTGAAATGTTTCTTATCAGCCAAAATCAAGCTTAGCTGTTTTGGTTCCATTACAATAGAAAGAGGACTAATAAGCTTGGATTGTTCCTTCGGTGTTCATTCACCCACAAATAGCAAAGCGAAGTTTAACAAGCCTAAACAAAACAAAACAGGTTGTTTTGGGTTCCAGCTACATAGAAGAATGTTGGATTTTGCTTATTTCATGTGTTCTTCGGTGTTAATGCACATTGACACCGAATTCGCAAAGTGTGTGTAATGATACCAAAATAACACCACACCGTCTTTTCGCTTTCATATGCGTAGAAAGAGGACGAATAAGCTTTGATTGGGCTTATTTCAAATTTGGTGTTTTTGTGGTTAGAATGCACATTCACCCCAAAATCGCAGAGTGAAATGTTTCTTATCAGCCAAAATCAAGCTTAGATGTTTTGGTTCCATCACAATAGAAAGAGGACTAAGAAGCTTGGATTGTTCTTTTGGTGTTCATTCACCCACAAATAGCAAAGTTAAGTTTAACATGCATAAAAAAAACGAAACAGGTTGTTTTGGGTTCCAGCTACATAGAAAGAAGAATCTTGGATTTTACTTATTTCATGTCGTGTTCTTCGGTGTTAATGCACATTGACACCGAATTCGCAAAGTGTGTGTAATGATACCAAAATAACACCACACCGTCTTTTCGCTTTCATATGCGTAGAAAGACGACGAATAGGCTTTGATTGGGCTTATTTCAAAATTGGTGTTTTTGTGGTTAGAATGCGCGTTCACCCAAAAATCGCAGAGTGAAATGTTTCTTATCAGCCAAACTCAAGCTTAGGTGTTTTGGTTCCATCACAATAGAAAGAGGACTAATAAGCTTGGATTGTTCCTTCGGTGTTCATTCACCCACAAATAGCAAAGTGAAGTTTAACATGCCTAAACAAAACAAAACAGGTTGTTTTGGCTTCCAGCTACATAGAAAGAAGAATCTTGGATTTTACTTATTTCATGTCGTGTTCTTCGGTGTTAATGCACAGACACCGAATTCGCAAAGTGTGTGTAATGATACCAAAATAACACAACACCGTCTTTTCGCTTTCATGTGCGTAGATAGACGACGAATAGGCTTTGATTGGGCTTATTTCAAATTGGTGTTTTTGTGGTTAGAATGCACGTTCACCCCAAAATCGCAGAGTGAAATGTTTCTTATCAGCCAAAATCAAGCTTAGATGTTTTGGTTCCATCACAATAGAAAGAGGACTAAGAAGCTTGGATTGTTCTTTCGGTGTCCATTCACCCACAAATAGCAAAGCGAAGTTTAACAAGCCTAAACAAAACAAAACAGGTTGTTTTGGGTTCCACCTACATAGAAAGAAAAATATTGGATTTTGCTTATTTCATGTCGTGTTCTTTGGTGTTAATGCACATTGACACCGAATTCGCAAAGTGTGTGTAATGATACCAAAATAACATAACACCGTCTTTTCGCTTTCATATGCGTAGATAGACGACGAATAGGCTTTGATTGGGCTTATTTCAAATTGGTGTTTTTGTGGTTAGAATGGCACGTTCACCCAAAAATCGCAGAGTGAAATGTTTCTTATCAACCAAAATCAAGCTTAGGTGTTTTGGTTCCATCACAATAGAAAGAGCAGTAAGAAGCTTGGATTGTTCTTTCGGTGTTCATTCACCCACAAATAGCAAAGTGAAGTTTAACATGCCTAAACAAAACAAAACAGGTTTTTTGGGTTCCAGCTACATAGAAAGAAAAATGTTGGATTTTGCTTATTTCATGTCGTGTTCTTCGGTGTTAATGCACATTGACACCGAATTAGCAAAGTGTGTGTAATGATACCAAAATAACACAACAGCGTCTTTTCGCTTTCATGTGCGTAGATAGACGACGAATAGGCTTTGATTGGGCTTATTTCAAATTGGTGTTTTTGTGGTTAGAATGCACGTTCACCCAAAAATCGCAGAGTGAAATGTTTCTTATCAGCCAAACTCAAGCTTAGGTGTTTTGGTTCCATCACAATAGAAAGAGGACTAATAAGCTTGGATTGTTCCTTCGGTGTTCATTCACCCACAAATAGCAAAGTGAAGTTTAACATGCCTAAACAAAACAAAACAGGTTGTTTTGGCTTCCAGCTACATAGAAAGAAGAATCTTGGATTTTACTTCTTTCATGTCGTGTTCTTCGGTGTTAATGCACAGACACCGAATTCGCAAAGTGTGTGTAATGATACCAAAATAACACAACACCGTCTTTTCGCTTTCATGTGCGTAGATAGACGACGAATAGGCTTTGATTGGGCTTATTTCAAATTGGTGTTTTTGTGGTTAGAATGCACGTTCACCCCAAAATCGCAGAGTGAAATGTTTCTTATCAGCCAAAATCAAGCTTAGATGTTTTGGTTCCATCACAATAGAAAGAGGACTAAGAAGCTTGGATTGTTCTTTCGGTGTGAATTCATCCACAAATAGCAAAGCGAAGTTTAACAAGCCTAAACAAAACAAAACAGGTTGTTTTGGGTTCCACCTACATAGAAAGAAAAATATTGGATTTTGCTTATTTCATGTCGTGTTCTTCGGTGTTAATGCACATTGACACCGAATTCGCAAAGTGAGTGTAATGATACCAAAATAACATAACACCGTCTTTTCGCTTTCATATGCGTAGATAGACGACGAATAGGCTTTGATTGGGCTTATTTCAAATTGGTGTTTTTGTGGTTAGAATGGCACGTTCACCCAAAAATCGCAGAGTGAAATGTTTCTTATCAACCAAAATCAAGCTTAGGTGTTTTGGTTCCATCACAATAGAAAGAGCAGTAAGAAGCTTGGATTGTTCTTTCGGTGTTCATTCACCCACAAATAGCAAAGTGAAGTTTAACATGCCTAAACAAAACAAAACAGGTTGTTTTGGGTTCCAGCTACATAGAAAGAAAAATGTTGGATTTTGCTTATTTCATGTCGTGTTCTTCGGTGTTAATGCACATTGACACCGAATTAGCAAAGTGTGTGTAATGATACCAAAATAACACAACAGCGTCTTTTCGCTTTCATGTGCGTAGATAGACGACGAATAGGCTTTGATTGGGCTTATTTCAAATTGGTGTTTTTGTGGTTAGAATGCACGTTCACCCAAAAATCGCAGAGTGAAATGTTTCTTATCAGCCAAAATCAAGCTTAGCTGTTTTGGTTCCATTACAATAGAAAGAGGACTAATAAGCTTGGATTGTTCCTTCGGTGTTCATTCACCCACAAATAGCAAAGTGAAGTTTAACATGCCTAAACAAAACAAAACAGGTTGTTTTGGGTTCCAGCTACATAGAAAAAGAGTGTTGGATTTTACTTATTTCATGTCGTGTTCTTCGGTGTTAATGCACATAGACACCGAATTCGCAAAGTGTGTGTAATGATACCAAAATAACAACACCGTCTTTTCGCTTTCATATGCGTAGAAAGACGACGAAAAAGCTTTGATTGGGCTTATTTCAAATTTGGTGTTTTTGTGGTTAGAATGCACATTCACCCCAAAATCGCAGAGTGAAATGTTTCTTATCAGCCAAAATCAAGCTTAGATGTTTTGGTTCCATCACAATAGAAAGAGGACTAAGAAGCTTGGATTGTTCTTTTGGTGTTCATTCACCCACAAATAGCAAAGCGAAGTTTAACATGCATAAAAAAAACGAAACAGGTTGTTTTGGGTTCCAGCTACATAGAAAGAAGAATCTTGGATTTTACTTATTTCATGTCGTGTTCTTCGGTGTTAATGCACATTGACACCGAATTAGCAAAGTGTGTGTAATGATACCAAAATAACACCACACCGTCTTTTCGCTTTCATATGCGTAGAAAGACGACGAATAGGCTTTGATTGGGCTTATTTCAAAATTGGTGTTTTTGTGGTTAGAATGCGCGTTCACCCAAAAATCGCAGAGTGAAATGTTTCTTATCAGCCAAACTCAAGCTTAGGTGTTTTGGTTCCATCACAATAGAAAGAGGACTAATAAGCTTGGATTGTTCCTTCGGCGTTCATTCACCCACAAATAGCAAAGTGAAGTTTAACATGCCTAAACAAAACAAAACAGGTTGTTTTGGGTTCCAGCTACATAGAAAGAAGAATGTTGGATTTTACTTATTTCATGTCGTGTTCTTCGGAGTTAATGCACATTGACACCGAATTCGCAAAGTGTGTGTAATGATACCAAAATAACATAACACCGTCTTTTCGCTTTCATATGCGTAGAAAGACGACGAATAAGCTTTGATTGGGCTTATTTCAAATTTGGTGTTTTTGTGGTTAGAATGCACATTCACCCCAAAATCACAGAGTGAAATGTTTCTTATCAGCCAAAATCAAGCTTAGATGTTTTGGTTCCATCACAATAGAAAAAGGACTAAGAAGCTTGGATTGTTCTTTTGGTGTTCATTCACCCACAAATAGCAAAGTTAAGTTTAACATGCATAAAAAAAACGAAACAGGTTGTTTTGGGTTCCAGCTACATAGAAAGAAGAATCTTGGATTTTACTTATTTCATGTCGTGTTCTTCGGTGTTAATGCACATTGACACCGAATTCGCAAAGTGTGTGTAATGATACCAAAATAACACCACACCGTCTTTTCGCTTTCATATGCGTAGATAGACGACGAATAGGCTTTGATTGGGCTTATTTCAAATAGGTGTTTTTGTGGTTAGAATGCGCGTTCACCCAAAAATCGCAGAGTGAAATGTTTCTTATCAGCCAAACTCAAGCTTAGGTGTTTTGGTTCCATCACAATAGAAAGAGGACTAATAAGCTTGGATTGTTCCTTCGGTGTTCATTCACCCACAAATAGCAAAGTGAAGTTTAACATGCCTAAACAAAACAAAACAGGTTGTTTTGGCTTCCAGCTACATAGAAAGAAGAATCTTGGATTTTACTTCTTTCATGTCGTGTTCTTCGGTGTAAATGCACAGACACCGAATTCGCAAAGTGTGTGTAATGATACCAAAATAACACAACACCGTCTTTTCGCTTTCATGTGCGTAGATAGACGACGAATAGGCTTTGATTGGGCTTATTTCAAATTGGTGTTTTTGTGGTTAGAATGCACGTTCACCCCAAAATCGAAGAGTGAAATGTTTCTTATCAGCCAAAATCAAGCTTAGATGTTTTGGTTCCATCACAATAGAAAGAGGACTAAGAAGCTTGGATTGTTCTTTCGGTGTCCATTCACCCACAAATAGCAAAGCGAAGTTTAACAAGCCTAAACAAAACAAAACAGGTTGTTTTGGGTTCCACCTACATAGAAAGAAAAATATTGGATTTTGCTTATTTCATGTCGTGTTCTTCGGTGTTAATGCACATTGACACCGAATTCGCAAAGTGTGTGTAATGATACCAAAATAACATAACACCGTCTTTTCGCTTTCATATGCGTAGATAGACGACGAATAGGCTTTGATTGGGCTTATTTCAAATTGGTGTTTTTGTGGTTAGAATGCACGTTCACCCAAAAATCGCAGAGTGAAATGTTTCTTATCAGCCAAAATCAAGCTTAGCTGTTTTGGTTCCATTACAATAGAAAGAGGACTAATAAGCTTGGATTGTTCCTTCGGTGTTCATTCACCCACAAATAGCAAAGTGAAGTTTAACATGCCTAAACAAAACAAAACAGGTTGTTTTGGGTTCCAGCTACATAGAAAAAGAGTGTTGGATTTTACTTATTTCATGTCGTGTTCTTCGGTGTTAATGCACATAGACACCGAATTCGCAAAGTGTGTGTAATGATACCAAAATAACAACACCGTCTTTTCGCTTTCATATGCGTAGAAAGACGACGAATAAGCTTTGATTGGGCTTATTTCAAATTTGGTGTTTTTGTGGTTAGAATGCACATTCACCCCAAAATCGCAGAGTGAAATGTTTCTTATCAGCCAAAATCAAGCTTAGATGTTTTGGTTCCATCACAATAGAAAGAGGACGAAGAAGCTTGGATTGTTCTTTTGGTGTTCATTCACCCACAAATAGCAAAGCGAAGTTTAACATGCATAAAAAAAACGAAACAGGTTGTTTTGGGTTCCAGCTACATAGAAAGAAGAATCTTGGATTTTACTTATTTCATGTCGTGTTCTTCGGTGTTAATGCACATTGACACCGAATTAGCAAAGTGTGTGTAATGATACCAAAATAACACCACACCGTCTTTTCGCTTTCATATGCGTAGAAAGACGACGAATAGGCTTTGATTGGGCTTATTTCAAAATTGGTGTTTTTGTGGTTAGAATGCGCGTTCACCCAAAAATCGCAGAGTGAAATGTTTCTTATCAGCCAAACTCAAGCTTAGGTGTTTTGGTTCCATCACAATAGAAAGAGGACTAATAAGCTTGGATTGTTCCTTCGGCGTTCATTCACCCACAAATAGCAAAGTGAAGTTTAACATGCCGAAACAAAACAAAACAGGTTGTTTTGGGTTCCAGCTACATAGAAAGAAGAATGTTGGATTTTACTTATTTCATGTCGTGTTCTTCGGTGTTAATGCACATAGACACCGAATTCGCAAAGTGTGTGTAATGATACCAAAATAACACCACACCGTCTTTTCGCTTTCATATGCGTAGAAAGAGGACGAATAAGCTTTGATTGGGCTTATTTCAAATTTGGTGTTTTTGTGGTTAGAATGCACATTCACCCCAAAATCGCAGAGTGAAATGTTTCTTATCAGCCAAAATCAAGCTTAGATGTTTTGGTTCCATCACAATAGAAAGAGGACTAAGAATCTTGGATTGTTCTTTTGGTGTTCATTCACCCACAAATAGCAAAGTTAAGTTTAACATGCCTAAACAAAACAAAACAGGTTGTTTTGGGTTCCAGCTACATAGAAAGAAAAATGTTGGATTTTGCTTATTTCATGTCGTGTTCTTCGGAGTTAATGCACATTGACACCGAATTCGCAAAGTGTGTGTAATGATACCAAAATAACATAACACCGTCTTTTCGCTTTCATATGCGTAGAAAGACGACGAATAAGCTTTGATTGGGCTTATTTCAAATTTGGTGTTTTTGTGGTTAGAATGCACATTCACCCCAAAATCACAGAGTGAAATGTTTCTTATCAGCCAAAATCAAGCTTAGATGTTTTGGTTCCATCACAATAGAAAGAGGACTAAGAAGCTTGGATTGTTCTTTTGGTGTTCATTCACCCACAAATAGCAAAGTTAAGTTTAACATGCATAAAAAAAACGAAACAGGTTGTTTTGGGTTCCAGCTACATAGAAAGAAGAATCTTGGATTTTACTTATTTCATGTCGTGTTCTTCGGTGTTAATGCACATTGACACCGAATTCGCAAAGTGTGTGTAATGATACCAAAATAACACAACACCGTCTTTTCGCTTTCATGTGCGTAGATAGACGACGAATAGGCTTTGATTGGGCTTATTTCAAATTGGTGTTTTTGTGGTTAGAATGCACGTTCACCCCAAAATCGCAGAGTGAAATGTTTCTTATCAGCCAAAATCAAGCTTAGATGTTTTGGTTCCATCACAATAGAAAGAGGACTAAGAAGCTTGGATTGTTCTTTCGGTGTCCATTCACCCACAAATAGCAAAGCGAAGTTTAACAAGCCTAAACAAAACAAAACAGGTTGTTTTGGGTTCCACCTACATAGAAAGAAAAATATTGGATTTTGCTTATTTCATGTCGTGTTCTTCGGTGTTAATGCACATTGACACCGAATTCGCAAAGTGTGTGTAATGATACCAAAATAACATAACACCGTCTTTTCGCTTTCATATGCGTAGATAGACGACGAATAGGCTTTGATTGGGCTTATTTCAAATTGGTGTTTTTGTGGTTAGAATGGCACGTTCACCCAAAAATCGCAGAGTGAAATGTTTCTTATCAACCAAAATCAAGCTTAGGTGTTTTGGTTCCATCACAATAGAAAGAGCAGTAAGAAGCTTGGATTGTTCTTTCGGTGTTCATTCACCCACAAATAGCAAAGTGAAGTTTAACATGCCTAAACAAAACAAAACAGGTTGTTTTGGGTTCCAGCTACATAGAAAGAAAAATGTTGGATTTTGCTTATTTCATGTCGTGTTCTTCGGTGTTAATGCACATTGACACCGAATTAGCAAAGTGTGTGTAATGATACCAAAATAACACAACACCGTCTTTTCGCTTTCATGTGCGTAGATAGACGACGAATAAGCTTTGATTGGGCTTATTTCAAATTTGGTGTTTTTGTGGTTAGAATGCACATTCACCCCAAAATCGCAGAGTGAAATGTTTCTTATCAGCCAAAATCAAGCTTAGATGTTTTGGTTCCATCACAATAGAAAGAGGACTAAGAAGCTTGGATTGTTCTTTTGGTGTTCATTCACCCACAAATAGCAAAGTTAAGTTTAACATGCATAAAAAAAACGAAACAGGTTGTTTTGGGTTCCAGCTACATAGAAAGAAGAATCTTGGATTTTACTTATTTCATGTCGTGTTCTTCGGTGTTAATGCACATTGACACCGAATTCGCAAAGTGTGTGTAATGATACCAAAATAACACAACACCGTCTTTTCGCTTTCATGTGCGTAGATAGACGACGAATAGGCTTTGATTGGGCTTATTTCAAATTGGTGTTTTTGTGGTTAGAATGCACGTTCACCCAAAAATCGCAGTGAAATGTTTCTTATCAGCCAAAATCAAGCTTAGCTGTTTTGGTTCCATTACAATAGAAAGAGGACTAATAAGCTTGGATTGTTCCTTCGGTGTTCATTCACCCACAAATAGCAAAGTGAAGTTTAACATGCCTAAACAAAACAAAACAGGTTGTTTTGGGTTCCAGCTACATAGAAAGAAGAATGTTGGATTTTACTTATTTCATGTCGTGTTCTTCGGTGTTAATGCACATAGACACCGAATTCGCAAAGTGTGTGTAATGATACCAAAATAACACCACACCGTCTTTTCGCTTTCATATGCGTAGAAAGAGGACGAATAAGCTTTGATTGGGCTTATTTCAAATTTGGTGTTTTTGTGGTTAGAATGCACATTCACCCCAAAATCGCAGAGTGAAATGTTTCTTATCAGCCAAAATCAAGCTTAGATGTTTTGGTTCCATCACAATAGAAAGAGGACTAAGAAGCTTGGATTGTTCTTTTGGTGTTCATTCACCCACAAATAGCAAAGTGAAGTTTAACATGCCTAAACAAAACAAAACAGGTTGTTTTGGGTTCCAGCTACATAGAAAGAAAAATGTTAGATTTTGCTTATTTCATGTCGTGTTCTTCGGAGTTAATGCACATTGACACCGAATTCGCAAAGTGTGTGTAATGATACCAAAATAACACCACACCGTCTTTTCGCTTTCATATGCGTAGAAAGACGACGAATAAGCTTTGATTGGGCTTATTTCAAATTTGGTGTTTTTGTGGTTAGAATGCAAATTCACCCCAAAATCGCAGAGTGAAATGTTTCTTATCAGCCAAAATCAAGCTTAGATGTTTTGGTTCTATCACAATAGAAAGAGGACTAATAAGCTTGGATTGTTCCTTCGGTGTTCATTCACCCACAAATAGCAAAGTGAAGTTTAACATGCCTAAACAAAACAAAACAGGTTGTTTTGGGTTCCAGCTACATAGAAAGAAGAATGTTGGATTTTACTTATTTCATGTCGTGTTCTTCGGTGTTAATGCACATAGACACCGAATTCGCAAAGTGTGTGTAATGATACCAAAATAACACCACACCGTCTTTTCGCTTTCATATGCGTAGAAAGAGGACGAATAAGCTTTGATTGGGCTTATTTCAAATTTGGTGTTTTTGTGGTTAGAATGCACATTCACCCCAAAATCGCAGAGTGAAATGTTTCTTATCAGCCAAAATCAAGCTTAGATGTTTTGGTTCCATCACAATAGAAAGAGGACTAAGAATCTTGGATTGTTCTTTTGGTGTTCATTCACCCACAAATAGCAAAGTTAAGTTTAACATGCATAAAAAAAACGAAACAGGTTGTTTTGGGTTCCAGCTACATAGAAAGAAGAATCTTGGATTTTACTTATTTCATGTCGTGTTCTTCGGTGTTAATGCACATTGACACCGAATTAGCAAAGTGTGTGTAATGATACCAAAATAACACCACACCGTCTTTTCGCTTTCATATGCGTAGAAAGACGACGAATAGGCTTTGATTGGGCTTATTTCAAAATTGGTGTTTTTGTGGTTAGAATGCGCGTTCACCCAAAAATCGCAGAGTGAAATGTTTCTTATCAGCCAAACTCAAGCTTAGGTGTTTTGGTTCCATCACAATAGAAAGAGGACTAATAAGCTTGGATTGTTCCTTCGGCGTTCATTCACCCACAAATAGCAAAGTGAAGTTTAACATGCCTAAACAAAACAAAACAGGTTGTTTTGGGTTCCAGCTACATAGAAAGAAGAATGTTGGATTTTACTTATTTCATGTCGTGTTCTTCGGTGTTAATGCACATAGACACCGAATTCGCAAAGTGTGTGTAATGATACCAAAATAACACCACACCGTCTTTTCGCTTTCATATGCGTAGAAAGAGGACGAATAAGCTTTGATTGGGCTTATTTCAAATTTGGTGTTTTTGTGGTTAGAATGCACATTCACCCCAAAATCGCAGAGTGAAATGTTTCTTATCAGCCAAAATCAAGCTTAGATGTTTTGGTTCCATCACAATAGAAAGAGGACTAAGAATCTTGGATTGTTCTTTTGGTGTTCATTCACCCACAAATAGCAAAGTTAAGTTTAACATGCCTAAACAAAACAAAACAGGTTGTTTTGGGTTCCAGCTACATAGAAAGAAAAATGTTGGATTTTGCTTATTTCATGTCGTGTTCTTCGGAGTTAATGCACATTGACACCGAATTCGCAAAGTGTGTGTAATGATACCAAAATAACATAACACCGTCTTTTCGCTTTCATATGCGTAGAAAGACGACGAATAAGCTTTGATTGGGCTTATTTCAAATTTGGTGTTTTTGTGGTTAGAATGCACATTCACCCCAAAATCACAGAGTGAAATGTTTCTTATCAGCCAAAATCAAGCTTAGATGTTTTGGTTCCATCACAATAGAAAGAGGACTAAGAAGCTTGGATTGTTCTTTTGGTGTTCATTCACCCACAAATAGCAAAGTTAAGTTTAACATGCATAAAAAAAACGAAACAGGTTGTTTTGGGTTCCAGCTACATAGAAAGAAGAATCTTGGATTTTACTTATTTCATGTCGTGTTCTTCGGTGTTAATGCACATTGACACCGAATTCGCAAAGTGTGTGTAATGATACCAAAATAACACAACACCGTCTTTTCGCTTTCATGTGCGTAGATAGACGACGAATAGGCTTTGATTGGGCTTATTTCAAATTGGTGTTTTTGTGGTTAGAATGCACGTTCACCCCAAAATCGCAGAGTGAAATGTTTCTTATCAGCCAAAATCAAGCTTAGATGTTTTGGTTCCATCACAATAGAAAGAGGACTAAGAAGCTTGGATTGTTCTTTCGGTGTCCATTCACCCACAAATAGCAAAGCGAAGTTTAACAAGCCTAAACAAAACAAAACAGGTTGTTTTGGGTTCCACCTACATAGAAAGAAAAATATTGGATTTTGCTTATTTCATGTCGTGTTCTTCGGTGTTAATGCACATTGACACCGAATTCGCAAAGTGTGTGTAATGATACCAAAATAACATAACACCGTCTTTTCGCTTTCATATGCGTAGATAGACGACGAATAGGCTTTGATTGGGCTTATTTCAAATTGGTGTTTTTGTGGTTAGAATGGCACGTTCACCCAAAAATCGCAGAGTGAAATGTTTCTTATCAACCAAAATCAAGCTTAGGTGTTTTGGTTCCATCACAATAGAAAGAGCAGTAAGAAGCTTGGATTGTTCTTTCGGTGTTCATTCACCCACAAATAGCAAAGTGAAGTTTAACATGCCTAAACAAAACAAAACAGGTTGTTTTGGGTTCCAGCTACATAGAAAGAAAAATGTTGGATTTTGCTTATTTCATGTCGTGTTCTTCGGTGTTAATGCACATTGACACCGAATTAGCAAAGTGTGTGTAATGATACCAAAATAACACAACACCGTCTTTTCGCTTTCATGTGCGTAGATAGACGACGAATAAGCTTTGATTGGGCTTATTTCAAATTTGGTGTTTTTGTGGTTAGAATGCACATTCACCCCAAAATCGCAGAGTGAAATGTTTCTTATCAGCCAAAATCAAGCTTAGATGTTTTGGTTCCATCACAATAGAAAGAGGACTAAGAAGCTTGGATTGTTCTTTTGGTGTTCATTCACCCACAAATAGCAAAGTTAAGTTTAACATGCATAAAAAAAACGAAACAGGTTGTTTTGGGTTCCAGCTACATAGAAAGAAGAATCTTGGATTTTACTTATTTCATGTCGTGTTCTTCGGTGTTAATGCACATTGACACCGAATTCGCAAAGTGTGTGTAATGATACCAAAATAACACCACACCGTCTTTTCGCTTTCATATGCGTAGAAAGACGACGAATAGGCTTTGATTGGGCTTATTTCAAAATTGGTGTTTTTGTGGTTAGAATGCGCGTTCACCCAAAAATCGCAGAGTGAAATGTTTCTTATCAGCCAAACTCAAGCTTAGGTGTTTTGGTTCCATCACAATAGAAAGAGGACTAATAAGCTTGGATTGTTCCTTCGGTGTTCATTCACCCACAAATAGCAAAGTGAAGTTTAACATGCCTAAACAAAACAAAACAGGTTGTTTTGGCTTCCAGCTACATAGAAAGAAGAATCTTGGATTTTACTTATTTCATGTCGTGTTCTTCGGTGTTAATGCACAGACACCGAATTCGCAAAGTGTGTGTAATGATACCAAAATAACACAACACCGTCTTTTCGCTTTCATGTGCGTAGATAGACGACGAATAGGCTTTGATTGGGCTTATTTCAAATTGGTGTTTTTGTGGTTAGAATGCACGTTCACCCCAAAATCGCAGAGTGAAATGTTTCTTATCAGCCAAAATCAAGCTTAGATGTTTTGGTTCCATCACAATAGAAAGAGGACTAAGAAGCTTGGATTGTTCTTTCGGTGTGAATTCATCCACAAATAGCAAAGCGAAGTTTAACAAGCCTAAACAAAACAAAACAGGTTGTTTTGGGTTCCACCTACATAGAAAGAAAAATATTGGATTTTGCTTATTTCATGTCGTGTTCTTCGGTGTTAATGCACATTGACACCGAATTCGCAAAGTGTGTGTAATGATACCAAAATAACATAACAGCGTCTTTTCGCTTTCATGTGCGTAGATAGACGACGAATAGGCTTTGATTGGGCTTATTTCAAATTGGTGTTTTTGTGGTTAGAATGCACGTTCACCCAAAAATCGCAGAGTGAAATGTTTCTTATCAGCCAAAATCAAACTTAGCTGTTTTGGTTCCATTACAATAGAAAGAGGACTAATAAGCTTGGATTGTTCCTTCGGTGTTCATTCACCCACAAATAGCAAAGTGAAGTTTAACATGCCTAAACAAAACAAAACAGGTTGTTTTGGGTTCCAGCTACATAGAAAAAGAGTGTTGGATTTTACTTATTTCATGTCGTGTTCTTCGGTGTTAATGCACATAGACACCGAATTCGCAAAGTGTGTGTAATGATACCAAAATAACAACACCGTCTTTTCGCTTTCATATGCGTAGAAAGACGCCGAATAAGCTTTGATTGGGCTTATTTCAATTTGGTGTTTTTGTGGTTAGAATGCACATTCACCCCAAAATCGCAGAGTGAAATGTTTCTTATCAGCCAAAATCAAGCTTAGATGTTTTGGTTCCATCACAATAGAAAGAGGACTAAGAAGCTTGGATTGTTCTTTTGGTGTTCATTCACCCACAAATAGCAAAGCGAAGTTTAACATGCATAAAAAAAACGAAACAGGTTGTTTTGGGTTCCAGCTACATAGAAAGAAGAATCTTGGATTTTACTTATTTCATGTCGTGTTCTTCGGTGTTAATGCACATTGACACCGAATTAGCAAAGTGTGTGTAATGATACCAAAATAACACCACACCGTCTTTTCGCTTTCATATGCGTAGAAAGACGACGAATAGGCTTTGATTGGGCTTATTTCAAAATTGGTGTTTTTGTGGTTAGAATGCGCGTTCACCCAAAAATCGCAGAGTGAAATGTTTCTTATCAGCCAAACTCAAGCTTAGGTGTTTTGGTTCCATCACAATAGAAAGAGGACTAATAAGCTTGGATTGTTCCTTCGGCGTTCATTCACCCACAAATAGCAAAGTGAAGTTTAACATGCCTAAACAAAACAAAACAGGTTGTTTTGGCTTCCAGCTACATAGAAAGAAGAATCTTGGATTTTACTTATTTCATGTCGTGTTCTTCGGTGTTAATGCACAGACACCGAATTCGCAAAGTGTGTGTAATGATACCAAAATAACACAACACCGTCTTTTCGCTTTCATGTGTGTAGATAGACGACGAATAGGCTTTGATTGGGCTTATTTAAAATTGGTGTTTTTGTGGTTAGAATGCACGTTCACCCCAAAATCGCAGAGTGAAATGTTTCTTATCAGCCAAAATCAAGCTTAGCTGTTTTGGTTCCATTACAATAGAAAGAGGACTAATAAGCTTGGATTGTTCCTTCGGTGTTCATTCACCCACAAATAGCAAAGCGAAGTTTAACAAGCCTAAACAAAACAAAACAGGTTGTTTTGGGTTCCAGCTACATAGAAGAATGTTGGATTTTGCTTATTTCATGTGTTCTTCGGTGTTAATGCACATTGACACCGAATTCGCAAAGTGTGTGTAATGATACCAAAATAACACCACACCGTCTTTTCGCTTTCATATGCGTAGAAAGACGACGAGTAAGCTTTGATTGGGCTTATTTCAAAATTGGTGTTTTTGTGGTTAGAATGCACATTCATCCCAAAATCGCAGAGTGAAATGTTTCTTATCAGCCAAAATCAAGCTTAGATGTTTTGGTTCCATCACAATAGAAAGAGGACTAAGAAGCTTGGATTGTTCTTTTGGTGTTCATTCACCCACAAATAGCAAAGTTAAGTTTAACATGCATAAAAAAAACGAAACAGGTTGTTTTGGGTTCCAGCTACATAGAAAGAAGAATCTTGGATTTTACTTATTTCATGTCGTGTTCTTCGGTGTTAATGCACATTGACACCGAATTCGCAAAGTGTGTGTAATGATACCAAAATAACACAACACCGTCTTTTCGCTTTCATGTGCGTAGATAGACGACGAATAGGCTTTGATTGGGCTTATTTCAAATTGGTGTTTTTGTGGTTAGAATGCACGTTCACCCAAAAATCGCAGTGAAATGTTTCTTATCAGCCAAAATCAAGCTTAGCTGTTTTGGTTCCATTACAATAGAAAGAGGACTAATAAGCTTGGATTGTTCCTTCGGTGTTCATTCACCCACAAATAGCAAAGTGAAGTTTAACATGCCTAAACAAAACAAAACAGGTTGTTTTGGGTTCCAGCTACATAGAAAGAAGAATGTTGGATTTTACTTATTTCATGTCGTGTTCTTCGGTGTTAATGCACATAGACACCGAATTCGCAAAGTGTGTGTAATGATACCAAAATAACACCACACCGTCTTTTCGCTTTCATATGCGTAGAAAGAGGACGAATAAGCTTTGATTGGGCTTATTTCAAATTTGGTGTTTTTGTGGTTAGAATGCACATTCACCCCAAAATCGCAGAGTGAAATGTTTCTTATCAGCCAAAATCAAGCTTAGATGTTTTGGTTCCATCACAATAGAAAGAGGACTAAGAAGCTTGGATTGTTCTTTTGGTGTTCATTCACCCACAAATAGCAAAGTGAAGTTTAACATGCCTAAACAAAACAAAACAGGTTGTTTTGGGTTCCAGCTACATAGAAAGAAAAATGTTAGATTTTGCTTATTTCATGTCGTGTTCTTCGGAGTTAATGCACATTGACACCGAATTCGCAAAGTGTGTGTAATGATACCAAAATAACACCACACCGTCTTTTCGCTTTCATATGCGTAGAAAGACGACGAATAAGCTTTGATTGGGCTTATTTCAAATTTGGTGTTTTTGTGGTTAGAATGCAAATTCACCCCAAAATCGCAGAGTGAAATGTTTCTTATCAGCCAAAATCAAGCTTAGATGTTTTGGTTCTATCACAATAGAAAGAGGACTAATAAGCTTGGATTGTTCCTTCGGTGTTCATTCACCCACAAATAGCAAAGTGAAGTTTAACATGCCTAAACAAAACAAAACAGGTTGTTTTGGGTTCCAGCTACATAGAAAGAAGAATGTTGGATTTTACTTATTTCATGTCGTGTTCTTCGGTGTTAATGCACATAGACACCGAATTCGCAAAGTGTGTGTAATGATACCAAAATAACACCACACCGTCTTTTCGCTTTCATATGCGTAGAAAGAGGACGAATAAGCTTTGATTGGGCTTATTTCAAATTTGGTGTTTTTGTGGTTAGAATGCACATTCACCCCAAAATCGCAGAGTGAAATGTTTCTTATCAGCCAAAATCAAGCTTAGATGTTTTGGTTCCATCACAATAGAAAGAGGACTAAGAATCTTGGATTGTTCTTTTGGTGTTCATTCACCCACAAATAGCAAAGTTAAGTTTAACATGCATAAAAAAAACGAAACAGGTTGTTTTGGGTTCCAGCTACATAGAAAGAAGAATCTTGGATTTTACTTATTTCATGTCGTGTTCTTCGGTGTTAATGCACATTGACACCGAATTAGCAAAGTGTGTGTAATGATACCAAAATAACACCACACCGTCTTTTCGCTTTCATATGCGTAGAAAGACGACGAATAGGCTTTGATTGGGCTTATTTCAAAATTGGTGTTTTTGTGGTTAGAATGCGCGTTCACCCAAAAATCGCAGAGTGAAATGTTTCTTATCAGCCAAACTCAAGCTTAGGTGTTTTGGTTCCATCACAATAGAAAGAGGACTAATAAGCTTGGATTGTTCCTTCGGCGTTCATTCACCCACAAATAGCAAAGTGAAGTTTAACATGCCTAAACAAAACAAAACAGGTTGTTTTGGGTTCCAGCTACATAGAAAGAAGAATGTTGGATTTTACTTATTTCATGTCGTGTTCTTCGGTGTTAATGCACATAGACACCGAATTCGCAAAGTGTGTGTAATGATACCAAAATAACACCACACCGTCTTTTCGCTTTCATATGCGTAGAAAGAGGACGAATAAGCTTTGATTGGGCTTATTTCAAATTTGGTGTTTTTGTGGTTAGAATGCACATTCACCCCAAAATCGCAGAGTGAAATGTTTCTTATCAGCCAAAATCAAGCTTAGATGTTTTGGTTCCATCACAATAGAAAGAGGACTAAGAATCTTGGATTGTTCTTTTGGTGTTCATTCACCCACAAATAGCAAAGTTAAGTTTAACATGCCTAAACAAAACAAAACAGGTTGTTTTGGGTTCCAGCTACATAGAAAGAAAAATGTTGGATTTTGCTTATTTCATGTCGTGTTCTTCGGAGTTAATGCACATTGACACCGAATTCGCAAAGTGTGTGTAATGATACCAAAATAACATAACACCGTCTTTTCGCTTTCATATGCGTAGAAAGACGACGAATAAGCTTTGATTGGGCTTATTTCAAATTTGGTGTTTTTGTGGTTAGAATGCACATTCACCCCAAAATCACAGAGTGAAATGTTTCTTATCAGCCAAAATCAAGCTTAGATGTTTTGGTTCCATCACAATAGAAAGAGGACTAAGAAGCTTGGATTGTTCTTTTGGTGTTCATTCACCCACAAATAGCAAAGTTAAGTTTAACATGCATAAAAAAAACGAAACAGGTTGTTTTGGGTTCCAGCTACATAGAAAGAAGAATCTTGGATTTTACTTATTTCATGTCGTGTTCTTCGGTGTTAATGCACATTGACACCGAATTCGCAAAGTGTGTGTAATGATACCAAAATAACACAACACCGTCTTTTCGCTTTCATGTGCGTAGATAGACGACGAATAGGCTTTGATTGGGCTTATTTCAAATTGGTGTTTTTGTGGTTAGAATGCACGTTCACCCCAAAATCGCAGAGTGAAATGTTTCTTATCAGCCAAAATCAAGCTTAGATGTTTTGGTTCCATCACAATAGAAAGAGGACTAAGAAGCTTGGATTGTTCTTTCGGTGTCCATTCACCCACAAATAGCAAAGCGAAGTTTAACAAGCCTAAACAAAACAAAACAGGTTGTTTTGGGTTCCACCTACATAGAAAGAAAAATATTGGATTTTGCTTATTTCATGTCGTGTTCTTCGGTGTTAATGCACATTGACACCGAATTCGCAAAGTGTGTGTAATGATACCAAAATAACATAACACCGTCTTTTCGCTTTCATATGCGTAGATAGACGACGAATAGGCTTTGATTGGGCTTATTTCAAATTGGTGTTTTTGTGGTTAGAATGGCACGTTCACCCAAAAATCGCAGAGTGAAATGTTTCTTATCAACCAAAATCAAGCTTAGGTGTTTTGGTTCCATCACAATAGAAAGAGCAGTAAGAAGCTTGGATTGTTCTTTCGGTGTTCATTCACCCACAAATAGCAAAGTGAAGTTTAACATGCCTAAACAAAACAAAACAGGTTGTTTTGGGTTCCAGCTACATAGAAAGAAAAATGTTGGATTTTGCTTATTTCATGTCGTGTTCTTCGGTGTTAATGCACATTGACACCGAATTAGCAAAGTGTGTGTAATGATACCAAAATAACACAACACCGTCTTTTCGCTTTCATGTGCGTAGATAGACGACGAATAAGCTTTGATTGGGCTTATTTCAAATTTGGTGTTTTTGTGGTTAGAATGCACATTCACCCCAAAATCGCAGAGTGAAATGTTTCTTATCAGCCAAAATCAAGCTTAGATGTTTTGGTTCCATCACAATAGAAAGAGGACTAAGAAGCTTGGATTGTTCTTTTGGTGTTCATTCACCCACAAATAGCAAAGTTAAGTTTAACATGCATAAAAAAAACGAAACAGGTTGTTTTGGGTTCCAGCTACATAGAAAGAAGAATCTTGGATTTTACTTATTTCATGTCGTGTTCTTCGGTGTTAATGCACATTGACACCGAATTCGCAAAGTGTGTGTAATGATACCAAAATAACACCACACCGTCTTTTCGCTTTCATATGCGTAGAAAGACGACGAATAGGCTTTGATTGGGCTTATTTCAAAATTGGTGTTTTTGTGGTTAGAATGCGCGTTCACCCAAAAATCGCAGAGTGAAATGTTTCTTATCAGCCAAACTCAAGCTTAGGTGTTTTGGTTCCATCACAATAGAAAGAGGACTAATAAGCTTGGATTGTTCCTTCGGTGTTCATTCACCCACAAATAGCAAAGTGAAGTTTAACATGCCTAAACAAAACAAAACAGGTTGTTTTGGCTTCCAGCTACATAGAAAGAAGAATCTTGGATTTTACTTATTTCATGTCGTGTTCTTCGGTGTTAATGCACAGACACCGAATTCGCAAAGTGTGTGTAATGATACCAAAATAACACAACACCGTCTTTTCGCTTTCATGTGCGTAGATAGACGACGAATAGGCTTTGATTGGGCTTATTTCAAATTGGTGTTTTTGTGGTTAGAATGCACGTTCACCCCAAAATCGCAGAGTGAAATGTTTCTTATCAGCCAAAATCAAGCTTAGATGTTTTGGTTCCATCACAATAGAAAGAGGACTAAGAAGCTTGGATTGTTCTTTCGGTGTGAATTCATCCACAAATAGCAAAGCGAAGTTTAACAAGCCTAAACAAAACAAAACAGGTTGTTTTGGGTTCCACCTACATAGAAAGAAAAATATTGGATTTTGCTTATTTCATGTCGTGTTCTTCGGTGTTAATGCACATTGACACCGAATTCGCAAAGTGTGTGTAATGATACCAAAATAACATAACAGCGTCTTTTCGCTTTCATGTGCGTAGATAGACGACGAATAGGCTTTGATTGGGCTTATTTCAAATTGGTGTTTTTGTGGTTAGAATGCACGTTCACCCAAAAATCGCAGAGTGAAATGTTTCTTATCAGCCAAAATCAAACTTAGCTGTTTTGGTTCCATTACAATAGAAAGAGGACTAATAAGCTTGGATTGTTCCTTCGGTGTTCATTCACCCACAAATAGCAAAGTGAAGTTTAACATGCCTAAACAAAACAAAACAGGTTGTTTTGGGTTCCAGCTACATAGAAAAAGAGTGTTGGATTTTACTTATTTCATGTCGTGTTCTTCGGTGTTAATGCACATAGACACCGAATTCGCAAAGTGTGTGTAATGATACCAAAATAACAACACCGTCTTTTCGCTTTCATATGCGTAGAAAGACGCCGAATAAGCTTTGATTGGGCTTATTTCAATTTGGTGTTTTTGTGGTTAGAATGCACATTCACCCCAAAATCGCAGAGTGAAATGTTTCTTATCAGCCAAAATCAAGCTTAGATGTTTTGGTTCCATCACAATAGAAAGAGGACTAAGAAGCTTGGATTGTTCTTTTGGTGTTCATTCACCCACAAATAGCAAAGCGAAGTTTAACATGCATAAAAAAAACGAAACAGGTTGTTTTGGGTTCCAGCTACATAGAAAGAAGAATCTTGGATTTTACTTATTTCATGTCGTGTTCTTCGGTGTTAATGCACATTGACACCGAATTAGCAAAGTGTGTGTAATGATACCAAAATAACACCACACCGTCTTTTCGCTTTCATATGCGTAGAAAGACGACGAATAGGCTTTGATTGGGCTTATTTCAAAATTGGTGTTTTTGTGGTTAGAATGCGCGTTCACCCAAAAATCGCAGAGTGAAATGTTTCTTATCAGCCAAACTCAAGCTTAGGTGTTTTGGTTCCATCACAATAGAAAGAGGACTAATAAGCTTGGATTGTTCCTTCGGCGTTCATTCACCCACAAATAGCAAAGTGAAGTTTAACATGCCTAAACAAAACAAAACAGGTTGTTTTGGCTTCCAGCTACATAGAAAGAAGAATCTTGGATTTTACTTATTTCATGTCGTGTTCTTCGGTGTTAATGCACAGACACCGAATTCGCAAAGTGTGTGTAATGATACCAAAATAACACAACACCGTCTTTTCGCTTTCATGTGTGTAGATAGACGACGAATAGGCTTTGATTGGGCTTATTTAAAATTGGTGTTTTTGTGGTTAGAATGCACGTTCACCCCAAAATCGCAGAGTGAAATGTTTCTTATCAGCCAAAATCAAGCTTAGCTGTTTTGGTTCCATTACAATAGAAAGAGGACTAATAAGCTTGGATTGTTCCTTCGGTGTTCATTCACCCACAAATAGCAAAGCGAAGTTTAACAAGCCTAAACAAAACAAAACAGGTTGTTTTGGGTTCCAGCTACATAGAAGAATGTTGGATTTTGCTTATTTCATGTGTTCTTCGGTGTTAATGCACATTGACACCGAATTCGCAAAGTGTGTGTAATGATACCAAAATAACACCACACCGTCTTTTCGCTTTCATATGCGTAGAAAGACGACGAGTAAGCTTTGATTGGGCTTATTTCAAAATTGGTGTTTTTGTGGTTAGAATGCACATTCATCCCAAAATCGCAGAGTGAAATGTTTCTTATCAGCCAAAATCAAGCTTAGATGTTTTGGTTCCATCACAATAGAAAGAGGACTAAGAAGCTTGGATTGTTCTTTTGGTGTTCATTCACCCACAAATAGCAAAGTTAAGTTTAACATGCATAAAAAAAACGAAACAGGTTGTTTTGGGTTCCAGCTACATAGAAAGAAGAATCTTGGATTTTACTTATTTCATGTCGTGTTCTTCGGTGTTAATGCACATTGACACCGAATTCGCAAAGTGTGTGTAATGATACCAAAATAACACAACACCGTCTTTTCGCTTTCATGTGCGTAGATAGACGACGAATAGGCTTTGATTGGGCTTATTTCAAATTGGTGTTTTTGTGGTTAGAATGCACGTTCACCCAAAAATCGCAGTGAAATGTTTCTTATCAGCCAAAATCAAGCTTAGCTGTTTTGGTTCCATTACAATAGAAAGAGGACTAATAAGCTTGGATTGTTCCTTCGGTGTTCATTCACCCACAAATAGCAAAGTGAAGTTTAACATGCCTAAACAAAACAAAACAGGTTGTTTTGGGTTCCAGCTACATAGAAAGAAGAATGTTGGATTTTACTTATTTCATGTCGTGTTCTTCGGTGTTAATGCACATAGACACCGAATTCGCAAAGTGTGTGTAATGATACCAAAATAACACCACACCGTCTTTTCGCTTTCATATGCGTAGAAAGAGGACGAATAAGCTTTGATTGGGCTTATTTCAAATTTGGTGTTTTTGTGGTTAGAATGCACATTCACCCCAAAATCGCAGAGTGAAATGTTTCTTATCAGCCAAAATCAAGCTTAGATGTTTTGGTTCCATCACAATAGAAAGAGGACTAAGAAGCTTGGATTGTTCTTTTGGTGTTCATTCACCCACAAATAGCAAAGTGAAGTTTAACATGCCTAAACAAAACAAAACAGGTTGTTTTGGGTTCCAGCTACATAGAAAGAAAAATGTTAGATTTTGCTTATTTCATGTCGTGTTCTTCGGAGTTAATGCACATTGACACCGAATTCGCAAAGTGTGTGTAATGATACCAAAATAACACCACACCGTCTTTTCGCTTTCATATGCGTAGAAAGACGACGAATAAGCTTTGATTGGGCTTATTTCAAATTTGGTGTTTTTGTGGTTAGAATGCAAATTCACCCCAAAATCGCAGAGTGAAATGTTTCTTATCAGCCAAAATCAAGCTTAGATGTTTTGGTTCTATCACAATAGAAAGAGGACTAATAAGCTTGGATTGTTCCTTCGGTGTTCATTCACCCACAAATAGCAAAGTGAAGTTTAACATGCCTAAACAAAACAAAACAGGTTGTTTTGGCTTCCAGCTACATAGAAAGAAGAATCTTGGATTTTACTTATTTCATGTCGTGTTCTTCGGTGTTAATGCACAGACACCGAATTCGCAAAGTGTGTGTAATGATACCAAAATAACACAACACCGTCTTTTCGCTTTCATGTGCGTAGATAGACGACGAATAGGCTTTGATTGGGCTTATTTCAAATTGGTGTTTTTGTGGTTAGAATGCACGTTCACCCCAAAATCGCAGAGTGAAATGTTTCTTATCAGCCAAAATCAAGCTTAGATGTTTTGGTTCCATCACAATAGAAAGAGGACTAAGAAGCTTGGATTGTTCTTTCGGTGTCCATTCACCCACAAATAGCAAAGCGAAGTTTAACAAGCCTAAACAAAACAAAACAGGTTGTTTTGGGTTCCACCTACATAGAAAGAAAAATATTGGATTTTGCTTATTTCATGTCGTGTTCTTCGGTGTTAATGCACATTGACACCGAATTCGCAAAGTGTGTGTAATGATACCAAAATAACATAACACCGTCTTTTCGCTTTCATATGCGTAGATAGACGACGAATAGGCTTTGATTGGGCTTATTTCAAATTGGTGTTTTTGTGGTTAGAATGGCACGTTCACCCCAAAATCGCAGAGTGAAATGTTTCTTATCAGCCAAAATCAAGCTTAGCTGTTTTGGTTCCATTACAATAGAAAGAGGACTAATAAGCTTGGATTGTTCCTTCGGTGTTCATTCACCCACAAATAGCAAAGCGAAGTTTAACAAGCCTAAACAAAACAAAACAGGTTGTTTTGGGTTCCAGCTACATAGAAGAATGTTGGATTTTGCTTATTTCATGTGTTCTTCGGTGTTAATGCACATTGACACCGAATTCGCAAAGTGTGTGTAATGATTCCAAAATAACACCACACCGTCTTTTCGCTTTCATATGCGTAGAAAGACGACGAGTAAGCTTTGATTGGGCTTATTTCAAAATTGGTGTTTTTGTGGTTAGAATGCACATTCACCCCAAAATCGCAGAGTGAAATGTTTCTTATCAGCCAAAATCAAGCTTAGATGTTTTGGTTCCATCACAATAGAAAGAGGACTAAGAAGCTTGGATTGTTCTTTTGGTGTTCATTCACCCACAAATAGCAAAGTTAAGTTTAACATGCATAAAAAAAACGAAACAGGTTGTTTTGGGTTCCAGCTACATAGAAAGAAGAATCTTGGATTTTACTTATTTCATGTCGTGTTCTTCGGTGTTAATGCACATTGACACCGAATTCGCAAAGTGTGTGTAATGATACCAAAATAACACAACACCGTCTTTTCGCTTTCATGTGCGTAGATAGACGACGAATAGGCTTTGATTGGGCTTATTTCAAATTGGTGTTTTTGTGGTTAGAATGCACGTTCACCCAAAAATCGCAGTGAAATGTTTCTTATCAGCCAAAATCAAGCTTAGCTGTTTTGGTTCCATTACAATAGAAAGAGGACTAATAAGCTTGGATTGTTCCTTCGGTGTTCATTCACCCACAAATAGCAAAGTGAAGTTTAACATGCCTAAACAAAACAAAACAGGTTGTTTTGGGTTCCAGCTACATAGAAAGAAGAATGTTGGATTTTACTTATTTCATGTCGTGTTCTTCGGTGTTAATGCACATAGACACCGAATTCGCAAAGTGTGTGTAATGATACCAAAATAACACCACACCGTCTTTTCGCTTTCATATGCGTAGAAAGAGGACGAATAAGCTTTGATTGGGCTTATTTCAAATTTGGTGTTTTTGTGGTTAGAATGCACATTCACCCCAAAATCGCAGAGTGAAATGTTTCTTATCAGCCAAAATCAAGCTTAGATGTTTTGGTTCCATCACAATAGAAAGAGGACTAAGAAGCTTGGATTGTTCTTTTGGTGTTCATTCACCCACAAATAGCAAAGTGAAGTTTAACATGCCTAAACAAAACAAAACAGGTTGTTTTGGGTTCCAGCTACATAGAAAGAAAAATGTTAGATTTTGCTTATTTCATGTCGTGTTCTTCGGAGTTAATGCACATTGACACCGAATTCGCAAAGTGTGTGTAATGATACCAAAATAACACCACACCGTCTTTTCGCTTTCATATGCGTAGAAAGACGACGAATAAGCTTTGATTGGGCTTATTTCAAATTTGGTGTTTTTGTGGTTAGAATGCAAATTCACCCCAAAATCGCAGAGTGAAATGTTTCTTATCAGCCAAAATCAAGCTTAGATGTTTTGGTTCTATCACAATAGAAAGAGGACTAATAAGCTTGGATTGTTCCTTCGGTGTTCATTCACCCACAAATAGCAAAGTGAAGTTTAACATGCCTAAACAAAACAAAACAGGTTGTTTTGGCTTCCAGCTACATAGAAAGAAGAATCTTGGATTTTACTTATTTCATGTCGTGTTCTTCGGTGTTAATGCACAGACACCGAATTCGCAAAGTGTGTGTAATGATACCAAAATAACACAACACCGTCTTTTCGCTTTCATGTGCGTAGATAGACGACGAATAGGCTTTGATTGGGCTTATTTCAAATTGGTGTTTTTGTGGTTAGAATGCACGTTCACCCCAAAATCGCAGAGTGAAATGTTTCTTATCAGCCAAAATCAAGCTTAGATGTTTTGGTTCCATCACAATAGAAAGAGGACTAAGAAGCTTGGATTGTTCCTTCGGTGTTCATTCACCCACAAATAGCAAAGTGAAGTTTAACATGCCTAAACAAAACAAAACAGGTTGTTTTGTGTTCCAGCTACATAGAAAGAATCTTGGATTTTACTTATTTCATGTCGTGTTCTTCGGTGTTAATGCACATTGACACCGAATTCGCAAAGTGTGTGTAATGATACCAAAATAACACCACACCGTCTTTTCGCTTTCATATGCGTAGAAAGACGACGAATAGGCTTTGATTGGGCTTATTTCAAATAGGTGTTTTTGTGGTTAGAATGCGCGTTCACCCAAAAATCGCAGAGTGAAATGTTTCTTATCAACCAAAATCAAGCTTAGGTGTTTTGGTTCCATCACAATAGAAAGAGCAGTAAGAAGCTTGGATTGTTCTTTTGGTGTTCATTCACCCACAAATAGCAAAGTGAAGTTTAACATGCCTAAACAAAACAAAACAGGTTGTTTTGGGTTCCAGCTACATAGAAAGAAAAATGTTGGATTTTGCTTATTTCATGTCGTGTTCTTCGGTGTTAATGCACATTGACACCGAATTAGCAAAGTGTGTGTAATGATACCAAAATAACACAACACCGTCTTTTCGCTTTCATGTGCGTAGATAGACGACGAATAGGCTTTGATTGGGCTTATTTCAAATTGGTGTTTTTGTGGTTAGAATGCACGTTCACCCAAAAATCGCAGAGTGAAATGTTTCTTATCAGCCAAAATCAAGCTTAGCTGTTTTGGTTCCATTACAATAGAAAGAGGACTAATAAGCTTGGATTGTTCCTTCGGTGTTCATTCACCCACAAATAGCAAAGTGAAGTTTAACATGCCTAAACAAAACAAAACAGGTTGTTTTGGGTTCCAGCTACATAGAAAAAAGAATCTTGGATTTTACTTATTTCATGTCGTGTTCTTCGGTGTTAATGCACATAGACACCGAATTCGCAAAGTGTGTGTAATGATACCAAAATAACACCACACCGTCTTTTCGCTTTCATATGCGTAGAAAGACGACGAGTAAGCTTTGATTGGGCTTATTTCAAAATTGGTGTTTTTGTGGTTAGAATGCACATTCACCCCAAAATCGCAGAGTGAAATGTTTCTTATCAGCCAAAATCAAGCTTAGCTGTTTTGGTTCCATTACAATAGAAAGAGGACTAATAAGCTTGGATTGTTCCTTCGGTGTTCATTCACCCACAAATAGCAAAGTGAAGTTTAACATGCCTAAACAAAACAAAACAGGTTGTTTTGGGTTCCAGCTACATAGAAAAAAGAATCTTGGATTTTACTTATTTCATGTCGTGTTCTTCGGTGTTAATGCACAGACACCGAATTCGCAAAGTGTGTGTAATGATACCAAAATAACACAACACCGTCTTTTCGCTTTCATGTGCGTAGATAGACGACGAATAGGCTTTGATTGGGCTTATTTAAAATTGGTGTTTTTGTGGTTAGAATGCACGTTCACCCAAAAATCGCAGAGTGAAATGTTTCTTATCAGCCAAAATCAAGCTTAGCTGTTTTGGTTCCATTACAATAGAAAGAGGACTAATAAGCTTGGATTGTTCCTTCGGTGTTCATTCACCCACAAATAGCAAAGTGAAGTTTAACATGCCTAAACAAAACAAAACAGGTTGTTTTGGGTTCCAGCTACATAGAAAGAAGAATGTTGGATTTTACTTATTTCATGTCGTGTTCTTCGGTGTTAATGCACATAGACACCGAATTCGCAAAGTGTGTGTAATGATAACAAAATAACACCACACCGTCTTTTCGCTTTCATATGCGTAGAAAGACGACGAATAAGCTTTGATTGGGCTTATTTCAAAATTGGTGTTTTTGTGGTTAGAATGCACGTTCACCCCAAAATCGCAGAGTGAAATGTTTCTTATCAGCCAAAATCAAGCTTAGATGTTTTGGTTCCATCACAATAGAAAGAGGACTAAGAAGCTTGGGTTGTTCCTTCGGTGTTCATTCACCCACAAATAGCAAAGTGAAGTTTAACATGCCTAAACAAAACAAAACAGGTTGTTTTGGGTTCCAGCTACATAGAAAGAAGAATCTTGGATTTTACTTATTTCATGTCGTGTTCTTCGGTGTTAATGCACAGACACCGAATTCGCAAAGTGTGTGTAATGATACCAAAATAACACCACACCGTCTTTTCGCTTTCATGTGCGTAGATAGACGATGAACAGGCTTTGATTGGGCTTATTTCAAATTGGTGTTTTTGTGGTTAGAATGCACGTTCACCCAAAAATCGCAGAGTGAAATGTTTCTTATCAGCCAAAATCAAGCTTAGCTGTTTTGGTTCCATTACAATAGAAAGAGGACTAATAAGCTTGGATTGTTCCTTCGGTGTTCATTCACCCACAAATAGCAAAGTGAAGTTTAACATGCCTAAACAAAACAAAACAGGTTGTTTTGGGTTCCAGCTACATAGAAAAAAGAATCTTGGATTTTACTTATTTCATGTCGTGTTCTTCGGTGTTAATGCACATAGACACCGAATTCGCAAAGTGTGTGTAATGATACCAAAATAACACCACACCGTCTTTTCGCTTTCATATGCGTAGAAAGACGACGAGTAAGCTTTGATTGGGCTTATTTCAAAATTGGTGTTTTTGTGGTTAGAATGCACATTCACCCCAAAATCGCAGAGTGAAATGTTTCTTATCAGCCAAAATCAAGCTTAGCTGTTTTGGTTCCATTACAATAGAAAGAGGACTAATAAGCTTGGATTGTTCCTTCGGTGTTCATTCACCCACAAATAGCAAAGTGAAGTTTAACATGCCTAAACAAAACAAAACAGGTTGTTTTGGGTTCCAGCTACATAGAAAAAAGAATCTTGGATTTTACTTATTTCATGTCGTGTTCTTCGGTGTTAATGCACAGACACCGAATTCGCAAAGTGTGTGTAATGATACCAAAATAACACAACACCGTCTTTTCGCTTTCATGTGCGTAGATAGACGACGAATAGGCTTTCATTGGGCTTATTTAAAATTGGTGTTTTTGTGGTTAGAATGCACGTTCACCCAAAAATCGCAGAGTGAAATGTTTCTTATCAGCCAAAATCAAGCTTAGCTGTTTTGGTTCCATTACAATAGAAAGAGGACTAATAAGCTTGGATTGTTCCTTCGGTGTTCATTCACCCACAAATAGCAAAGTGAAGTTTAACATGCCTAAACAAAACAAAACAGGTTGTTTTGGGTTCCAGCTACATAGAAAGAAGAATGTTGGATTTTGCTTATTTCATGTCGTGTTCTTCGGTGTTAATGCACATTGACACCGAATTCGCAAAGTGTGTGTAATGATAACAAAATAACACAACACCGTCTTTTCGCTTTCATGTGCGTAGATAGACGACGAATAGGCTTTGATTGGGCTTATTTCAAATTGGTGTTTTTGTGGTTAGAATGCACGTTCACCCAAAAATCGCAGTGAAATGTTTCTTATCAGCCAAAATCAAGCTTAGGTGTTTTGTTTCCATCACAATAGAAAGAGGACTAAGAAGCTTGGATTGTTCCTTCGGTGTTCATTCACCCACAAATAGCAAAGTGAAGTTTAACATGCCTAAACAAAACAAAACAGGTTGTTTTGGGTTCCAGCTACATAGAAAGAAGAATCTTGGATTTTACTTATTTCATGTCGTGTTCTTCGGTGTTAATGCACATAGACACCGAATTCGCAAAGTGTGTGTAATGATACCAAAATAACACCACACCGTCTTTTCGCTTTCATATGCGTAGAAAGACGACGAATAAGCTTTGATTGGGCTTATTTCAAAATTGGTGTTTTTGTGGTTAGAATGCACATTCACCCCAAAATCGCAGAGTGAAATGTTTCTTATCAGCCAAAATCAAGCTTAGATGTTTTGGTTCCATCACAATAGAAAGAGGACTAAGAAGCTTGGATTGTTCTTTCGGTGTTCATTCACCCACAAATAGCAAAGCGAAGTTTAACAAGCCTGAACAAAACAAAACAGGTTGTTTTGGGTTCCAGCTACATAGAAAGAAAAATATTGGATTTTGCTTATTTCATGTCGTGTTCTTCGGTGTTAATGCACATTGACACCGAATTCGCAAAGTGGTTGTAATGATACCAAAATAACACAACACCGTCTTTTCGCTTTCATGTGCGTAGATAGACGACGAATAGGTTTGATTGGGCTTATTTCAAATTGGTGTTTTTGTGGTTAGAATGCACGTTCACCCAAAAATCGCAGAGTGAAATGTTTCTTATCAACCAAAATCAAGCTTAGGTGTTTCGGTTCCATCACAATAGAAAGAGGAGTAAGAAGCTTGGATTGTTCTTTCGGTGTTCATTCACCCACAAATAGCAAAGTGAAGTTTAACATGCCTAAACAAAACAAAACAGGTTGTTTTGGGTTCCAGCTACATAGAAAGAAAAATATTGGATTTTGCTTATTTCATGTCGTGTTCTTCGGTGTTAATGCACATTGACACCGAATTCGCAAAGTGTTTGTAATGATACCAAAATAACATAACACCGTCTTTTCGCTTTCATATGCGTAGAAAGACGAGTAAGCTTTGATTGGGCTTATTTCAAATTTGGTGTTATTGTGGTTAGATTGCACATTCACCCCAAAATCGCAGAGTGAAATGTTCCTTATCAGCCAAAATCAAGCTTAGATGTTTTGGTTCCATCACAATAGAAAGAGGACTAAGAAGCTTGGATTGTTCTTTCGGTGTTCATTCACCCACAAATAGCAAAGCGAAGTTTAACAAGCCTAAACAAAACAAAACAGGTTGTTTTGGGTTCCAGCTACATAGAAGAATGTTGGATTTTACTTATTTCATGTGGTGTTATTCGGTGTTAATGCACATAGACATCGAATTCGCAAAGTGTGTGTAATGATACCAAAATAACACCACACCGACTTTTCGCTTTCATATGCGTAGAAAGAAGACGAATAAGCTTTGATTGGGCTTATTTCAAATTTGGTGTTTTTGTGGTTAGAATGCACATTCACCCCAAAATCGCAGAGTGAAATGTTTCTTATCAGCCAAAATCAAGCTTAGGTGTTTTGGTTCCATCACAATAGAAAGAGGACTAAGAAGCTTGGATTGTTCCTTCGGTGTTCATTCCACAAATAGCAAAGCGAAGTTTAACAAGCCTAAACAAAACAAAACAGGTTGTTTTGGGTTCCAGGTACATAGAAAGAAGAATCTTGGATTTTACTTATTTCATGTGTTCTTCGGTGTTAATGCACATAGACACCGAATTCGCAAAGTGTGTGTAATGATACCAAAATAACACCACACCGTCTTTTCGCTTTCATATGCGTAGAAAGACGACGAATAAGCTTTGATTGGGCTTATTTCAAAATTGGTGTTTTTGTGGTTAGAATGCACATTCACCCCAAAATCGCAGAGTGAAATGTTTCTTATCAGCCAAAATCAAGCTTAGATGTTTTGGTTCCATCACAATAGAAAGAGGACTAAGAAGCTTGGATTGTTCTTTCGGTGTTCATTCACCCACAAATAGCAAAGCGAAGTTTAACAAGCCTGAACAAAACAAAACAGGTTGTTTTGGGCTCCAGCTACATAGAAAGAAAAATATTGGATTTTGCTTATTTCATGTCGTGTTCTTCGGTGTTAATGCACATTGACACCGAATTCGCAAAGTGGTTGTAATGATACCAAAATAACACAGCACCGTCTTTTCGCTTTCATGTGCGTAGATAGACGACGAATAGGTTTGATTGGGCTTATTTCAAATTGGTGTTTTTGTGGTTAGAATGCACGTTCACCCAAAAATCGCAGACTGAAATGTTTCTTATCAACCAAAATCAAGCTTAGGTGTTTCGGTTCCATCACAATAGAAAGAGGAGTAAGAAGCTTGGATTGTTCTTTCGGTGTTCATTCACCCACAAATAGCAAAGTGAAGTTTAACATGCCTAAACAAAACAAAACAGGTTGTTTTGGGTTCCAGCTACATAGAAAGAAAAATATTGGATTTTGCTTATTTCATGTCGTGTTCTTCGGTGTTAATGCACATTGACACCGAATTCGCAAAGTGTTTGTAATGATACCAAAATAACATAACACCGTCTTTTCGCTTTCATATGCGTAGAAAGACGAGTAAGCTTTGATTGGGCTTATTTCAAATTTGGTGTTATTGTGGTTAGAATGCACATTCACCCCAAAATCGCAGAGTGAAATGTTTCTTATCAGCCAAAATCAAGCTTAGATGTTTTGGTTCCATCACAATAGAAAGAGGACTAAGAAGCTTGGATTGTTCTTTCGGTGTTCATTCACCCACAAATAGCAAAGCGAAGTTTAACAAGCCTAAACAAAACAAAACAGGTTGTTTTGGGTTCCAGCTACATAGAAGAATGTTGGATTTTACTTATTTCATGTGGTGTTATTCGGTGTTAATGCACATAGACATCGAATTCGCAAAGTGTGTGTAATGATACCAAAATAACACCACACCGACTTTTCGCTTTCATATGCGTAGAAAGACGACGAATAAGCTTTGATTGGGCTTATTTCAAATTTGGTGTTTTTGTGGTTAGAATGCACATTCACCCCAAAATCGCAGAGTGAAATGTTTCTTATCAGCCAAAATCAAGCTTAGGTGTTTTGGTTCCATCACAATAGAAAGAGGACTAAGAAGCTTGGATTGTTCCTTCGGTGTTCATTCCACAAATAGCAAAGCGAAGTTTAACAAGCCTAAACAAAACAAAACAGGTTGTTTTGGGTTCCAGGTACATAGAAAGAAGAATCTTGGCTTTTGCTTATTTCATGTCGTGTTCTTCGGTGTTAATGCACATTGACACCGAATTCGCAAAGTGCGTGTAATGATACCAAAATAACACAACACCGTCTTTTCGCTTTCATGTGCGTAGATAGACGACGAATAGGCTTTGATTGGGCTTATTTCAAATTGGTGTTTTTGTGGTTAGAATGCACGTTCACCCAAAAATCGCAGAGTGAAATGTTTCTTATCAGCCAAAATCAAGCTTAGGTGTTTTGTTTCCATCACAATAGAAAGAGGACTAAGAAGCTTGGATTGTTCCTTCGGTGTTCATTCACCCACAAATAGCAAAGTGAAGTTTAACATGCCTAAACAAAACAAAACAGGTTGTTTTGGGTTCCAGCTACATAGAAAGAAGAATCTTGGATTTTACTTATTTCATGGTCGTGTTCTTCGGTGTTAATGCACATAGACACCGAATTCGCAAAGTGTGTGTAATGATACCAAAATAACACCACACCGTCTTTTCGCTTTCATATGCGTAGAAAGACGACGAATAAGCTTTGATTGTGCTTATTTCAAAATTGGTGTTTTTGTGGTTAGAATGCACATTCACCCCAAAATCGCAGAGTGAAATGTTTCTTATCAACCAAAATCAAGCTTAGATGTTTTGGTTCCATCACAATAGGAAGAGGACTAAGAAGCTTGGATTGTTCTTCCGGTGTTCATTCACCCACAAATAGCAAAGCGAAGTTTAACAAGCCTAAACAAAACAAAACAGGTTGTTTTGGGTTCCAGCTACATAGAAAGAAAAATATTGGATTTTGCTTATTTCATGTCGTGTTCTTCGGTGTTAATGCACATTGACACCGAATTCGCAAAGTGTTTGTAATGATACCAAAATAACACAACACCGTCTTTTCGCTTTCATGTGCGTAGATAGACGACGAATAGGTTTGATTGGCCTTTTTTCAAATTGGTGTTTTTGTGGTTAGAATGCACGTTCACCCAAAAATCGCAGAGTGAAATGTTTCTTATCAACCAAAATCAGGCTTAGGTGTTTTGGTTCCATCACAATAGAAAGAGCAGTAAGAAGCTTGGATTGTTCTTTCGGTGTTCATTCACCCACAAATAGCAAAGTGAAGTTTAACATGCCTAAACAAAACAAAACAGGTTGTTTTGGGTTCCAGCTACATAGAAAGAAAAATATTGGATTTTGCTTATTTCATGTCGTGTTCTTCGGTGTTAATGCACATTGACACCGAATTCGCAAAGTGTTTGTAATGATACCAAAATAACATAACACCGTCTTTTCGCTTTCATATGCGTAGAAAGACGAGTAAGCTTTGATTGGGCTTATTTCAAATTTGGTGTTATTGTGGTTAGAATGCACATTCACCCCAAAATCGCAGAGTGAAATGTTTCTTATCAGCCAAAATCAAGCTTAGATGTTTTGGTTCCATCACAATAGAAAGAGGACTAAGAAGCTTGGATTGTTCTTTCGGTGTTCATTCACCCACAAATAGCAAAGCGAAGTTTAACAAGCCTAAACAAAACAAAACAGGTTGTTTTGGGTTCCAGCTACATAGAAGAATGTTGGATTTTACTTATTTCATGTGGTGTTATTCGGTGTTAATGCACATAGACATCGAGTTCGCAAAGTGTGTGTAATGATACCAAAATAACACCACACCGACTTTTCGCTTTCATATGCGTAGAAAGACGACGAATAAGCTTTGATTGGGCTTATTTCAAATTTGGTGTTTTTGTGGTTAGAATGCACATTCACCCCAAAATCGCAGAGTGAAATGTTTCTTATCAGCCAAAATCAAGCTTAGGTGTTTTGGTTCCATCACAATAGAAAGAGGACTAAGAAGCTTGGATTGTTCCTTCGGTGTTCATTCCACAAATAGCAAAGCGACGTTTAACAAGCCTAAACAAAACAAAACAGGTTGTTTTGGGTTCCAGGTACATAGAAAGAAGAATCTTGGCTTTTGCTTATTTCATGTCGTGTTCTTCGGTGTTAATGCACATTGACACCGAATTCGCAAAGTGTGTGTAATGATACCAAAATAACACAACACCGTCTTTTCGCTTTCATGTGCGTAGATAGACGACGAATAGGCTTTGATTGGGCTTATTTCAAATTGGTGTTTTTGTGGTTAGAATGCACGTTCACCCCAAAATCGCAGAGTGAAATGTTTCTTATCAGCCAAAATCAAGCTTAGGTGTTTTGTTTCCATCACAATAGAAAGAGGACTAAGAAGCTTGGATTGTTCCTTCGGTGTTCATTCACCCACAAATAGCAAAGTGAAGTTTAACATGCCTAAACAAAACAAAACAGGTTGTTTTGGGTTCCAGCTACATAGAAAGAAGAATCTTGGATTTTACTTATTTCATGTCGTGTTCTTCGGTGTTAATGCACATAGACACCGAATTCGCAAAGTGTGTGTAATGATACCAAAATAACACCACACCGTCTTTTCGCTTTCATATGCGTAGAAAGACGACGAATAAGCTTTGATTGGGCTTATTTCAAAATTGGTGTTTTTGTGGTTAGAATGCACATTCACCCCAAAATCGCAGAGTGAAATGTTTCTTATCAGCCAAAATCAAGCTTAGATGTTTTGGTTCCATCACAATAGAAAGAGGACTAAGAAGCTTGGATTGTTCTTTCGGTGTTCATTCACCCACAAATAGCAAAGCGAAGTTTAACAAGCCTGAACAAAACAAAACAGGTTGTTTTGGGTTCCAGCTACATAGAAAGAAAAATATTGGATTTTGCTTATTTCATGTCGTGTTCTTCGGTGTTAATGCACATTGACACCGAATTCGCAAAGTGGTTGTAATGATACTGTCACGGCCACCCAGGACGGGTCCCAGCTCACAAGAGACCTCACTCCGTTGCAGTTTATTTACAGGAAAAGTTTATTGAAGATTTCTGCTTCTCGTACAGTTCAGCATCGTGGCCGTACGTCTGTCACGTTAGACCGCTGAAGTCCCCTCTGACTCCTCCCCTCTTCCACACCAACTTAATAACCTGGCTCTAGACCACCTCTTCCTCTCCTTTCTTTTCCGCAGGGTCTTCCTGCCCCCCTGGGTTCCCTCTCTCCGTGACTCGCCTGAGGCTGAATCCTCTGCCGCCTCTTCCCCCCTCCTTCTGGCTTTAGGGCCGGGCTCCTCCCCTGAGCTCTCTCCACTTCCGCGCGCCTCTACGTTTGAACTTGGCGCGCGTACGTTGCTGCTGACCTTTCTTTCGACCGCTACACCACCCCTTGTTCTGCTCTCCACCCTTTCCGGCTGAACACCTTGCTCCAACCCCCTTTCTCTGTTCTCTCCTAATCCTGCTCCCTCCGAGAGGCTGACGACTCCACCCCCTTTACTCCGTTCCGGCTGAGACGCCTCTTGCTGCGTCTGTCTTCCACTGGGCTCCTCTCCGCTTCTCCCTTCTCCTCCCTTTTGCTTGATTAAGGTAACCCCCTTTTGAGAATCCTCTGACTCGCTGCTCAGACTCGTGGATTCCCTCAGAATTCCGTCATCTTCTTCCTCATCCTTCTGCCCCTCCTCCCACTCGCTCTCCGTCTCCTCTGTCATCTCCTCCTCTCTCCCAGAAACCCTGACATCCATCCCCCCCTCGAAGCCCCCCCTTCCCCCCTCCCGCTCGCCGGGTGCAGGTTGAGGAAAACGTGGTTCTTCCGGGGTCGGTTCAGGATACAAGTTGTCCACTTCAACGTTCTCCTCTGTCATCTCCGTATATGTGTGTTCGAACTCGGGTTCCCCACCCACAGACCTCACAGTCTCTTCCTCCATCACTGCTTCTCCTGGTGCTGCCTGCCAAGGACCTACCATCCATCTCTGACTCCATGCCTCCCTTGGCTGATCCACCCACCAACAAGGGCCTGTCTCCTCCCCCCCCAGTCTCGGATCCCTGGTCGGGCTTGTTTCGGGCGTATGGCCCTCGGGTGAGGAGAAACCCTCGAACGTGCTGTCTGACAAAGTGGGCGTGAAAAGCCAATCATCAAAATACTCCTCGGGCATGGGCTTGTGCGGAAAAAGTGCATGGAACTCCTCCTTCAACAGGGGTTCGTCCAACGCGTAACCCGGCACCCAGCTATTGGCAGAGGCCGGAGTGCCTTCCCTGGCTAGAAAATATTCAACTCCCTCCTCCCCCCATCTCGAGTCCAGTATCTCTGTGACCTCGTTAAGAGGTTCTGGTCTTGGCGATTCCCCCCCCTCAGGCGCCCTCCTACGTGGCTCTGGGAGTGCTCCTGACTCCTGAAACCTGTGTGGGGTTTTGTAGGGAGTGAGCACCGACCTATGAAAGACCGGGTGCACCCTGGAACCCTCCGGAAGGGCTAGACGAAAAGCCACCGGATTGATCTTAGCCTCAACTTGATATGGCCCTAGCTGCCTGTGTCCTAACTTCTTCTTGGCCAATGACCTGGCCGGCATCGCGTGGGCTGCTAACCACACCCAGTCCCCAATTTGGATGTCCTCTCCCGCCCTCCTGTGCTTATCGGCCTGCACCTTATACGCCTGTTTTGCCAGCTCCAAATGTCTCCGCAGCTCCTCGTGCACCTCTTGCAACTCCGCTGCAAACTGGTCGGCATCTTGAGGCCCCCCCCCCTCCTGGTGCCGCAAATCTCGGGAAGGTTCTGGGATGACGGCCATTGTTCGCGAAGAAAGGCGTCACCCCGGTGGATGCGTGTTTCGTGTTGTTGTAGGCGAATTCAGCCATCGGCAGATAGTCCACCCACGCCGCAGGTCGTTGGTTGGCGTAGCACCGCAGGTACTGCTGCATGATCGCGTTGACCCTCTCCGCTTGACCGTTGGTTTGTGGATGTCTCGCCGATGTCAGGTTGATTTTGACGTGCAAGATGCCCAGAAGCTTTCGCCAGAAAGTGGAAACAAACTGGCGCCCCCTGTCGGACAAGACGGACTGCGGAAGTCCATGCACTCTGAAGACGTGATCGATGAAGAGCTTTGCGGTCTGTTCTGCCGTCGCCACCTTGGCACAAGGGATGAAATGCGCCATCTTGGTGAACAAGTCCACCACCACTAACACCGCCGTCTTACCTCTGGAGCTGGGCAGGTCCGTAACAAAGTCCAACGCTACCCTCTCCCACGGTTGCTGCGGTGTCTCCAGCGGTTCTAGCAATCCCGCCTGCTTCTGGTGCACTGGTTTGGACCTCTGGCAGATATCACACCTGGCGACGTAGTCCGCCACCTCTCCTCTCATCTGGGGCCACCAAAAGTCTCTAGCCACCAACTCCATCGTCTTCTCTTTGCCGAAATGGCCTGCACTAGGGGCGTCATGCAATTGTTGCAGAACCTTGGCTCGAAGATCGTCGGTGGGCACGTAAAGGGCACCCTTACGAGTCAAAAGTCCATCTTGCAATTGGAACTCATCGTTGTCTCGCGACCCTCCGCGTAGCTCCTCCATCTTGGACTGTGCAAACTGATCCCTTTGCAACGCGCGTCGCACCGCGTCCAGGTCGACTGCGATGGTAGCGCACGTCCACGCCTGCGGTGCGAAAATGTGCTTTGCTGCGATTGGAGCTGCTTCCTCCAAGTATTGCGGCTTTCGGGACAGCGCGTCTGCAATAACATTGGAGTCTCCTGGGATGTATTCTATTTTGAAGTCGAAATCCGCAAAGAACTCCGCCCAGCGCATGTGTCGCTGGGTCTGTAACTTAGCCGTCCGCCAATACTCTAAGTTCTTGTGATCCGTGCGGACTTGCACCGTGTGCTTGGCTCCTATTAAGAAGTGTCGCCACGCTTTGAAAGCTGCATGAATGGCCAACAACTCCCTGTCCCATATGGTATAATTGCGCTCCGTCTTGCTGAGCTTCCGGGAGTAGAACGCACCCGGTCTCCAGTTGCCTTGTGAATCCTCTTGCAAAAGAACGGCCCCAACCGCTCTGTCTGACGCATCGGTCTCTACCCGCATGGGTCTGCCGGGATTCACGTGGAGCAGCTGCTCTTCGGAGGCGAAAAGACCTTTAAGCGTCCGGAAGGACCGCTCCGCTTGTTCGGTCCAGACGAACTTCTTCTTCTTGGAACTGAGGGTGTCAGTGATAGCCGCCGTCGCGTTCGCAAAACCTTTAATAAACTTGCGGTAAAAATTGGCAAAGCCGATGAACCTCTGGACCTCTTTCCGATTTCGAGGGCTTTTCCAGTCCAACAGCGCTTGAACCTTAGCCCTGTCCGCGTGTTCCCACCTTGCCTGCAAATCCTGGCACGTCTTCTCCAAGTCGTCATTCTTCTTCTGCGAAGCAATGACTGCCGATGTGAGAGCGGTAACCTGATCCCGCAGTGCAACCAGCTGCTCCTCAGCGCTCATGGCTGCTCCCGTTCGTGAGCTTCGCAAAAAAAATTTTTTGCTTTGTGAGAGGGGACTTACTGTCACGGCCACCCAGGACGGGTCCCAGCTCACAAGAGACCTCACTCCGTTGCAGTTTATTTACAGGAAAAGTTTATTGAAGATTTCTGCTTCTCGTACAGTTCAGCATCGTGGCCGTACGTCTGTCACGTTAGACCGCTGAAGTCCCCTCTGACTCCTCCCCTCTTCCACACCAACTTAATAGCCTGGCTCTAGACCACCTCTTCCTCTCCTTTCTTTTCCGCAGGGTCTTCCTGCCCCCCTGGGTTCCCTCTCTCCGTGACTCGCCTGAGGCTGAATCCTCTGCCGCCTCTTCCCCCCTCCTTCTGGCTTTAGGGCCGGGCTCCTCCCCTGAGCTCTCTCCACTTCCGCGCGCCTCTACGTTTGAACTTGGCGCGCGTACGTTGCTGCTGACCTTTCTTTCGACCGCTACACCACCCCTTGTTCTGCTCTCCACCCTTTCCGGCTGAACACCTTGCTCCAACCCCCTTTCTCTGTTCTCTCCTAATCCTGCTCCCTCCGAGAGGCTGACGACTCCACCCCCTTTACTCCGTTCCGGCTGAGACGCCTCTTGCTGCGTCTGTCTTCCACTGGGCTCCTCTCCGCTTCTCCCTTCTCCTCCCTTTTGCTTGATTAAGGTAACCCCCTTTTGAGAATCCTCTGACTCGCTGCTCAGACTCGTGGATTCCCTCAGAATTCCGTCATCTTCTTCCTCATCCTTCTGCCCCTCCTCCCACTCGCTCTCCGTCTCCTCTGTCATCTCCTCCTCTCTCCCAGAAACCCTGACAGATACCAAAATAACACAGCACCGTCTTTTCGCTTTCATGTGCGTAGATAGACGACGAATAGGTTTGATTGGGCTTATTTCAAATTGGTGTTTTTGTGGTTAGAATGCACGTTCACCCAAAAATCGCAGAGTGAAATGTTTCTTATCAACCAAAATCAAGCTTAGGTGTTTTGGTTCCATCACAATAGAAAGAGCAGTAAGAAGCTTGGATTGTTCTTTCGGTGTTCATTCACCCACAAATAGCAAAGTGAAGTTTAACATGCCTAAACAAAACAAAACAGGTTGTTTTGGGTTCCAGCTACATAGAAAGAAAAATATTGGATTTTGCTTATTTCATGTCGTGTTCTTCGGTGTCAATGCACATTGACACCGAATTCGCAAAGTGTTTGTAATGATACCAAAATAACATAACACCGTCTTTTCGCTTTCATATGCGTAGAAAGACGAGTAAGCTTTGATTGGGCTTATTTCAAATTTGGTGTTATTGTGGTTAGAATGCACATTCACCCCAAAATCGCAGAGTGAAATGTTTCTTATCAGCCAAAATCAAGCTTAGATGTTTTGGTTCCATCACAATAGAAAGAGGACTAAGAAGCTTGGATTGTTCTTTCGGTGTTCATTCACCCACAAATAGCAAAGCGAAGTTTAACAAGCCTAAACAAAACAAAACAGGTTGTTTTGGGTTCCAGCTACATAGAAGAATGTTGGATTTTGCTTATTTCATGTGGTGTTATTCGGTGTTAATGCACATAGACATCGAATTCGCAAAGTGTGTGTAATGATACCAAAATAACACCACACCGTCTTTTCGCTTTCATATGCCTAGAAAGACGACGAATAAGCTTTGATTGGGCTTATTTCAAAATTGGTGTTTTTGTGGTTAGAATGCACATTCACCCCAAAATCGCAGAGTGAAATGTTTCTTATCAACTATGCCATGTTGCTGGATGAATTCCATGCCTATAAAATCTGCATTGCTCCCAGAATCAATGGTAATGGGAATTTCTACGGTGAGCCCATTGGGAAGTTGAAGGGATGCAGTGAGCTGCACCACTGGTTTGGGTGGGAGGGGATCCGTGGGCTGCAATGTCCCTGGGGATTGCTTCACTGACTTGTCTGGCTGGCCCCCAGTGGCTCCATTTTCAGCCAGACAGTGGAGTTTTCCTGCTGTGATTCACTTTGCTGAACTGCTTCTGTTACTGTAGCTGCGGCTGCAGTGTGCTTGCAAAACCGCTGGGGACACTCTTTCGCCATGTGCTGAGCACTGTCGCAGATGTAGCACTTCCTGGTCCCTCTAGGAGGCTTCATTTTGACTGCTCTCGGCGTTAGGGCTCCGGCTGTGGACTGAGCCTTAGCACCACCTATCTCCATCGGCTCCTCTCCCCCTCCCATTTGAGGCAGGGATCTAGCCCGCGCCGCTTCCTTGGGAAAGGGGGGTGGTGCTTTCGTTGGCGTGCGTCCCCAATGCCCTTCCTCCTTGTCCCAAGGGCGTCCTTCCAGCCTCACTCCAATCGTAAGAGCCCTCTCCACCACCTCTTTGGTGGTTTGGGGTCTCTCTCCTCTTGCGATCTCATCCTTGACAAATCCATTCAGACCCTCCCAGAACAGGTCTCTGACGGCAGCTGATTCTCTCTCCCACCCCAATGCGTTCACCAATGCAAAATAGCGTGAGTGATATTGCCTTACAGTGGCTTTGCCCTGCCTTAGTCCATGAATCTGTCTCCTGGCGATATCAACATCAATCTCAGACAAAAAACAAGCATCCATCGCTTTAACGAAGGCAAACTGCATCTTGGAGGGCTGGATCCTTATCTCTCCAGAGATTGCGCAGCCACGATTTCGCCTCTCCCCGTAAATGCGAAACAATAAATCCCACTCTCTCTTCCTCATTTTTAAAGTCTTTCTCTAGCAGCTGCAGTGCATATATTACATCCGCTCTGAAGTTAGGATACTCCTGCAGGTCCCCACTGAAATGAGACACAAGGCTCCCTCCTCTATGCACCAGGCCCATCCCTTCTGGTCTGGTGGCCTGTAGCCTTTGTGTAGTTAGCACGTCTAACCTGGTTCGCAGATCCTGGCAGGCAGCAGCTGCTTCCTGTTCCTTCTTTCTGGACGCAGCAATTTCTGCAGTCAGCTGCGTCACTGCGTTTTGCAGACTCGCTATCTTCTCTTCGGTAGTCATCTCCCTGGTTTTCGTGAGCTCGCGAAGCACCAATTTTCACCCCTCGCTGCTTTCCCACACTCCACGAGGTTGTAAAATTGGTGGTTGGTGAGAGGGGACTTACTGTCAGGACTGCCTCTCGGTCCCAGCTCACAGAGGACCGACGCCCATTGGATGTTATATACAAAAGTCTTTATTGAAGTTTAGTTTCCATTTCCAAGCTTTGGGCGCGCAGACCCACGTCTTGAAGCTAGATCGGCTAAGTCCCCTCTGACTCACTGCTGACCCCACACCAGTTTAAGATTCTAGCCCGGCTCCACCTCCTGCGCTGCTCTTTCCTTCGCTGGGTCCTTCTGCCCTCTGGTGTTACTTCCTTCCTGGATTCCTCTGACGCTGACCCCCCTGAATCTCGCCCTTCCTTCCGGCGGGCTTTAGGACCTGGCTCCTTGTCAGGACTCCCTGCTGTGCCGCTCGCCTCTACATTTGAACTTGGCGCGCGCGCCCAGCCGGTAACCTTCCTTCTGACCGTTTCCCCGCTTCCTGATGTGGGCGTTGCCAAACCTGACTCCTCTCCTCCCGCTGGTGGTGAGAGCATTGGTCCCGACTCCTGGGACTCCCCCTCCCCACTGCGCTCCGGTGGGGAAGCTGGTCCTGATCTCCAACTGCTGCTCAGGGACTCCCCGCTGGCCCCTCCCTCCTGGGGCTTCCCCCCTGGAACCCCCCTCGCTCTGGCCATGGGCGCTCCCTTCTGTGAGTCCTCCGATTCGCTAGAGAGACTTGTGGAGTGACTCTGGCCGCTGTCACTGCCTGCTCCCCCTTCGTACTCCTCCTCCTCACTCTCCATTTGCTCCCCCTCCTGTGTCTCTCTTTCTGAACCCCTGACAGTTGTTTTGGGTTCCAGCTACATAGAAAGAAGAATGTTGGATTTTGCTTATTTCATGTCATTGACACCGAATTCGCAAAGTGTGTGTAATGATACCAAATTAACACAACACCGTCTTTTCGCTTTCATATGCGTAGAAAGACGACAAATATGCTTTGATTGGGCTTATTTCAAAATTGGTGTTTTTGTGGTTAGAATGCACATTCACCCAAAAATCGCAGAGTGAAATGTTTGTTATCAGCCAAAATCAAGCTTAGGTGTTTTGGTTCCATCACAATAGAAAGAGGACTAAGAAGCTTGGATTGTTCTTTTGGTGTTCATTCACCCACAAATAGCAAAGCGAAGTTTAACAAGCCTAAACAAAACAAAACAGGTCGTTTTCGGTTCCAGCTACATAGAAAGAAGAATCTTGGATTTTACTTATTTCATGTCGTGTTCTTCGGTGTTAATGCACATTGACACCGAATTTGCAAAGTGTGTGGAATGATACCAAAATAACACAACACCGTCTTTTCGCTTTCATATGCGTAGAAAGACGACGAATAAGCTTTGATTGGGCTTCTTTCAAAATTGGTGTTTTTGTGGTTAGAATGCACATTCACCCCAAAATCGCAGAGTGAAATGTTTCTTATCAGCCAAAATCAAGCTTAGGTGTTTTGGTTCCATCACAATAGAAAGAGGACGAATAAGCTTGGATTGTTCTTTCGGTGTTCATTCACCCACAAATAGCAAAGTGAAGTTTAACAAGCCTAAACAAAACAAAACAGGTTGTTTTCGGTTCCAGTTACATAGAAAGAAGAATCTTGGATTTTACTTATTTCATGTCGTGTTCTTCGGTGTTAATGCACATTGACACCGAATTCGCAAAGTGTGTGGAATGATACCAAAATAACACAATACCATCTTTTCACTTTCATATGCGTAGAAAGACGACGAATAAGCTTTGATTGGGCTTCTTTCAAAATTGGTGTTTTTGTGGTTAGAATGCACATTCACCCCAAAATCGCAGAATGAAATGTTTCTTATCAGCCAAAATCAAGCTTAGGTGTTTTGGTTCCATCACAATAGAAAGAGGACTAAGAAGCTTGCATTGTTCTTTCGGTGTTCATTCACCCACAAATAGCAAAGCGAAGTTTAACAAGCCTAAACAAAACAAAACAGGTTGTTTTGGGTTCCAGCTGCATAGAAAGTAGAATCTTGGATTTGCTTATTTCATGTCTTGTTCTTCGGTGTTAATGCACTTTGACACCGAATTCGCAAAGTGTGTGTAATGATACCAAAATAACACCACACCGTCTTTTCGCTTTCATATGCGTAGAAAGACAACGAATAAGCTTTGATTGGGCTTATTTCAAAATTGGTGTTTTTGTGGTTAGAATGCACATTCACCCCAAAATCGCAGAGTGAAATGTTTCTTACCAACTATGCCATGTTGCTGGATGAATTCCATGCCTATAAAATCTGCATTGCTCCCAGAATCAATGGTAATGGGAATTTCTACGGTGAGCCCATTGGGAAGTTGAAGGGATGCAGTGAGCTGCACCACTGGTTTGGGTGGGAGGGGATCCGTGGGCTGCAATGTCCCTGGGGATTGCTTCACTGACTTGTCTGGCTGGCCCCCAGTGGCTCCATTTCCAGCCAGACAGTGGAGTTTTCCTGCTGTGATTCACTTTGCTGAACTGCTTCTGTTACTGTAGCTGCGGCTGCAGTGTGCTTGCAAAACCGCTGGGGACACTCTTTCGCCATGTGCTGAGCACTGTCGCAGATGTAGCACTTCCTGGTCCCTCAAGAAGGCTTCATTTTGACTGCTCTCGGCGTTAGGGCTCCGGCTGTGGACTGAGCCTTAGCACCACCTATCTCCATCGGCTCCTCTCCCCCTCCCATTTGAGGCAGGGATCTAGCCCGCGCCGCTTCCTTGGGAAAGGGGGGTGGTGCTTTCGTTGGCGTGCGTCCCCAATGCCCTTCCTCCTTGTCCCAAGGGCGTCCTCCCAGCCTCACTCCAATCGTAAGAGCCCTCTCCACCACCTCTTTGGTGGTTTGGGGTCTCTCTCCTCTTGCGATCTCATCCTTGACAAATCCATTCAGACCCTCCCAGAACAGGTCTCTGACGGCAGCTGATTCTCTCTCCCACCCCAGTGCATTCACCAATGCAAAATAGCGTGAGTGATATTGCCTTACAGTGGCTTTGCCCTGCCTTAGTCCATGAATCTGTCTCCTGGCGATATCAACATCAATCTCAGACAAAAAACAAGCATCCATCGCTTTAACGAAGGCAACTGCATCTTGGAGGGCTGGATCCTTATCTCTCCAGAGATTGCGCAGCCACGATTTCGCCTCTCCCCGTAAATGCGAAACAATAAATCCCACTCTCTCTTCCTCATTTTTAAAGTCTTTCTCTAGCAGCTGCAGTGCATATATTACATCCGCTCTGAAGTTAGGATACTCCTGCAGGTCCCCACTGAAATGAGACACAAGGCTCCCTCCTCTATGCACCAGCCCCATCCCTTCTGGTCTGGTGGCCTGTAGACTTTGTGTAGTTAGCACGTCTAACCTGGTTCGCAGATCCTGGCAGGCAGCAGCTGCTTCCTGTTCCTTCTTTCTGGACGCAGCAATTTCTGCAGTCAGCTGCGTCACTGCGTTTTGCAGACTCGCTATCTTCTCTTCAGTAGTCATCTCCCTGGTTTTCGTGAGCTCGCGAAGCACCAATTTTCACCCGTCGCTGCTTTCCCACACTCCACGAGGTTGTAAAATTGGTGGTTGGTGAGAGGGGACTTACTGTCAGGACTGCCTCTCGGTCCCAGCTCACAGAGGACCGACGCCCATTGGATGTTATATACAAAAGTCTTTATTGAAGTTTAGTTTCCATTTCCAAGCTTTGGGCGCGCAGACCCACGTCTTGACGCTAGATCGGCTAAGTCCCCTCTGACTCATTGCTGACCCCACACCAGTTTAAGATTCTAGCCCGGCTCCACCTCCTGCGCTGCTCTTTCCTTCGCTGGGTCCTTCTGCCCTCTGGTGTTACTTCCTTCCTGGATTCCTCTGACGCTGACCCCCCTGAATCTCGCCCTTCCTTCCGGCGGGCTTTAGGACCTGGCTCCTTGTCAGGACTCCCTGCTGTGCCGCTCGCCTCTACATTTGAACTTGGCGCGCGCGCCCAGCCGGTAACCTTCCTTCTGACCGTTTCCCCGCTTCCTGATGTGGGCGTTGCCAAACCTGACTCCTCTCCTCCCGCTGGTGGTGAGAGCATTGGTCCCGACTCCTGGGACTCCCCCTCCCCACTGCGCTCCGGTGGGGAAGCTGGTCCTGATCTCCAACTGCTGCTCAGGGACTCCCCGCTGGCCCCTCCCTCCTGGGGCTTCCCCCCTGGAACCCCCCTCGCTCTGGCCATGGGCGCTCCCTTCTGTGAGTCCTCCGATTCGCTAGAGAGACTTGTGGAGTGACTCTGGCCGCTGTCACTGCCTGCTCCCCCTTCGTACTCCTCCTCCTCACTCTCCATTTGCTCCCCCTCCTGTGTCTCTCTTTCTGAACCCCTGACAGTTGTTTTGGGTTCCAACTACATAGAAAGAAGAATGTTGGATTTTGCTTATTTCATGTCGTGTTCTTCGGTGTTAATGCACATTGACACCGAATTCGCAAAGTGTGTGTAATGATACCAAAATAACACAACACCGTCTTTTCGCTTTCATATGCATAGAAAGACGACAAATAGGCTTTGATTGGGCTTATTTCAAAATTGGTGTTTTTGTGGTTAGAATGCACATTCACCCAAAAATCGCAGAGTGAAATGTTTGTTATCAGCCAAAATCAAGCTTAGGTGTTTTGGTTCCATCACAATAGAAAGAGGACTAAGAAGCTTGGATTGTTCTTTTGGTGTTCATTCACCCACAAATAGCAAAGCGAAGTTTAACAAGCCTAAACAAAACAAAACAGGTCGTTTTGGGTTCCAGCTACATAGAAAGAAGAATCTTGGATTTTACTTATTTCATGTCGTGTTCTTCGGTGTTAATGCACATTGACACCGAATTTGCAAAGTGTGTGTAATGATACCAAAATAACACAACACCGTCTTTTCGCTTTCATGTGCGTAGATAGACGACGAATAGGCTTTGATTGGGCTTATTTCAAATAGGTGTTTTTGTGGTTAGAATGCACGTTCACCCAAAAATCGCAGAGTGAAATGTTTCTTATCAGCCAAAATCAACCTTAGGTGTTTTGGTTCCATCACAATAGAAAGAGGACGAATAAGCTTGGATTGTTCCTTCGGTGTTCATTCACCCACAAAGAGCAAAGCATAAACAAAACAAAACATAACAGTTTGTTTTGGGTTCCAGCTACATAGAAAGAAGAATCTTGGATTTTACTTATTTCATGTCGTGTTCTTCGGTGTTAATGCACATTGACACCGAATTTGCAAAGTGTGTGTAATGATACCAAAATAACACAACACCGTCTTTTCGCTTTCATGTGCGTAGATAGACGACGAATAGGCTTTGATTGGGCTTATTTCAAATAGGTGTTTTTGTGGTTAGAATGCACGTTCACCCAAAAATCGCAGAGTGAAATGTTTCTTATCAACCAAAATCAAGCTTAGGTGTTTTGGTTCCATCACAATAGAAAGAGGACTAAGAAGCTTGGATTGTTCTTTCGGTGTTCATTCACCCACAAATAGCAAAGTGAAGTTTAACAAGCCTAAACAAAACAAAACAGGTTGTTTTCGGTTCCAGTTACATAGAAAGAAGAATCTTGGATTTTACTTATTTCATGTCGTGTTCTTCGGTGTTAATGCACATAGACACCGAATTCGCAAAGTGTGTGTAATGATACCAAAATAACACCACACCGTCTTTTCGCTTTCATATGCGTAGAAAGACGACGAATAAGCTTTGATTGGGCTTATTTCAAAATTGGTGTTTTTGTGGTTAGAATGCACATTCACCCCAAAATCGCAGAGTGAAATGTTTCTTATCAGCCAAAATCAAGCTTAGGTGTTTTGGTTCCATCACAATAGAAAGAGGACGAATAAGCTTGGATTGTTCTTTCGGTGTTCATTCACCCACAAATAGCAAAGCGAAGTTTAACAAGCCTAAACAAAACAAAACAGGTCGTTTTCGGTTCCAGCTACATAGAAAGAAGAATCTTGGATTTTACTTATTTCATGTCGTGTTCTTCGGTGTTAATGCACTTTGACACCTGCCAGGGGTTCAGAAGGAGAGACACAGGAGGGGGAGCAAATGGAGAGTGAGGAGGAAGAGGACGAAGGGGGTGCAGGCAGTGACAGTTACCAGAGTCGTGACTCAAGCCTCTCTATCGAATCGGAGGACTCACAGAAGGGAGCACCGATGGCCAGAGCGAGGGAGGTTCCAGGGGAGAAACCTCAGGAGGGAGGGGCCAGCGGGGAGTCCCTGAGCAGCAGCTGGAAATCGGGACCAGCTTCCCCACCTGAGCGCAGTGGGGAGGGGGAGTCCCAGGAGTCGGGACCAGTGTTCTTGCCACCGGCGGGAGGAGAGGAGGCAGGGTTGGCCACGCCCACATCCGGAAGCGGGGAAACGGTCAGAAGGAAGGTTACCGGCTGGGCGCGCGCGCCAAGTTCAAATGTACAGGCGAGCGGCACAGCAGGGAGTCCGGACAGGGAGCCAGGTCCTAAAGCCCGCCGGAAGGAAGGGTGGAGCTCAGGGGGGTCAGCGTCAGAGGAATCGAGGAAAGAGATAACCCCTGAGGGCAGAAGGACCCAGAGTAGGAAGGAGCAGCGTAGGAGGTGGAGCAAAGCGAGAATCTTAAAGTGGTGTGGCTTTAGCAGCGAGTCAGAGGGGACTTAGCCGATCTAGCGTCAAGACGTGGGGTCTGCGCGCCCAGAGCTTGGAAATGGAAACTAAACTTCAATAAAGACTTTTGTATATAAGATCCACTGGGCGTTGGTCCTCTGTGAGCTGGGACCTAGCGGCAGTCTCTGACACACACACTTTGCGAATTCGGTGTCAATGTGCATTAACACCGAAGAACACGACATGAAATAAGCAAAATCCAACATTTTTCTTTCTATGTAGCTGGAACCCAAAACAACCTGTTATGTTTTGTTTAGGCATGTTAAACTTCACTTTGCTATTTGTGGGTGAATGAACACCGAAGGAATAATCCAAGCTTATTAGTCCTCTTTCTATTGTGATGGAACCAAAACACCTAAGCTTGATTTTGGTTGATAAGAAACATTTCACTCTGTGATTTTGGGGTGAATGTGCATTCTAACCACAAAAACACCAATTTTGAAATAAGCCCAATCAAAGCTTATTCGTCGTCTTTCTACGCATATGAAAGCGAAAAGATGGTGTGGTGTTATTTTGGTATCATTACACACACTTTGCGAATTCGGTGTCAAGGTGCATTAACACCGAAGAACACATGAAATAAGCAAAATCCAAGATTCTTCTTTCTATGTAGCTGGAACCCAAAACAACCTGTTTTGTTTTGTTTAGGCTTGTTAAACTTCGCTTTGCTATTTGTGGGTGAATGAACACCGAAGGAACAATCCAAGCTTATTAGTCCTCTTTCTCTTGTGATGGAACCAAAACACCTAAGCTTGATTTTGGCTGATAAGAAACATTTCACTCTGCGATTTTTGGGTGAACGTGCATTCTAACCACAAAAACACCAATTTGAAATAAGCCCAATCAAAGCCTATTCGTCGTCTATCTACGCACATGAAAGCGAAAAGACGGTGTTGTGTTATTTTGGTATCATTACACACTGTCAAGGGTTCAGAAGGAGAGACACAGGAGGGGGAGAAAATGGTGAGTGAGGAGGAAGAGAATGAAGGGGGTGCAGGCAGTGACAGTTACCAGAGTCGTGACTCAAGCCTCTCTAGCGAATCGGAGGACTCACAGAAGGGAGCACCGATGGCCAGAGCGAGGGAGGTTCCAGGGGAGAAACCTCAGGAGGGAGGGGCCAGCGGGGAGTCCCTGAGCAGCAGCTGGAAATCGGGACCAGCTTCCCCACCTGAGCGCAGTGGGGAGGGGGAGTCCCAGGAGTCGGGACCAGTGTTCTTGCCACCGGCGGGAGGAGAGGAGGCAGGGTTGGCCACGCCCACATCCGGAAGCGGGGAAACGGTCAGAAGGAAGGTTACCGGCTGGGCGCGCGCGCCAAGTTCAAATGTACAGGCGAGCGGCACAGCAGGGAGTCCGGACAGGGAGCCAGGTCCTAAAGCCCGCCGGAAGGAAGGGTGGAGCTCAGGGGGGTCAGCGTCAGAGGAATCGAGGAAAGAGATAACCCCTGAGGGCAGAAGGACCCAGCGTAGGAAGGAGCAGCGTAGGAGGTGGAGCAAAGCGAGAATCTTAAAGTGGTGTGGCTTTAGCAGCGAGTCAGAGGGGACTTAGCCGAACTAGCGTCAAGACGTGGGGTCTGCGCGCCCAGAGCTTGGAAATGGAAACTAAACTTCAATAAAGACTTTTGTATATAAGATCCACTGGGCGTTGGTCCTCTGTGAGCTGGGACCTAGCGGCAGTCCCTGACAGTAAGTCCCCTCTCACCTTTTCCACCAATCTTGCAACCTCGTGGCGTGTGGGAAAGCAGCGGAGGGTGAAGATTGGTGCTTCGCTAGCTCACAAAAACCGGGAAAATGACTACCGAAGAGAAGATAGCGAGTTTGCAAAACGCAGTGACGCAACTGACTGCAGAAATTGCGGCATCCAGAAAGAGTGAACTGGAAGCAGCTGCTGCCTGCCAGGATCTGCGAACCAGGTTAGATGTGCTAACTGCACAGAGGCTACCGGTCACCAGACCAGAAGGGATTGGGCTGGGGAACAGAGGAGGGAGCCTGGTGTCTCACTTCAATGGGGACCTGCAGGAGTATCCTAACTTCAGAGCAGATTTAAAATATGCACTGCAGCTGCTTGACAAAGACTTTAAGAATGAGGAGGAAAGAGTGGCATTTATCATTTCGCATTTACGGGGGGAGGCGAAATCGTGGCTGCGCAATCTCTGGAGAGACAAGGATCCAGCCCTCCAAAACGCAGTTGCCTTCATTAAAGTGATGGATGCGTGTTTTTTGTCTGAGATTGATGTGGATATCGCTAGGAAACAGATTCACGGACTAAGACAAGGCAGAGCCACTGTGAGGCAATACCATTCGCGTTTCTTCGCTTTGGTGAATGCATTAGCGTGGGAGAAGGAATCGTCTCCTGTCAGAGATCTTTTCTGGGAGGGGCTGAGCGGACCTGTGAAAGATGAGATTGCCAGGGGTGAGAGACCCCAAACCACCAAGGACGTTGTGGAACGGGCGCTCACCATTGGGGTTCGCCTGGAAGGACGCCCTTGGAGCCAGGAGGAAGGGCATTTGGGACGCACGCCGGCAAGAGCACCGCCTCCCTTCCCCAAGGAGGCGGCGCGCGCTCGATCCATGCCTCCACTGGGAGGGGGAGAGGAGCCGATGGAGCTTGGTGGTGCTAAGGCTCAGCATACAGCAGGAGCCCTAGCGCCGGGAGCAGCCAAGATGAAGCCTCCTAGAGGAACCAGGAAATGCTACATCTGCGACAGTGCTCAGCACATGGCGAAAGAGTGTCCCCAGAGGTTTCACAAGCACAGTGCAGCCGCGGTGACAGTAACAAATGCAGTTCAGCAGAGTGAATCACAGCAGGGAAACTCCACTGTCTGGCTGGAAATGGGATCACTGGGGACCAGCCAGACAAGTCAGTGAAGCAATCCCCAGTACTCTTACAGCCCACCGACCCCCTCCCACCCAAACCAGTAGTGCAGCTCACCGCATCTATCCAACTCCCCAATGGGCTCCCTGTGGAACTTCCCATTACCATTGACTCAGGGAGCAATGCAGATTTTATAGACATGCAGTTCCTCCAGCAACATGGCATAGCCCTTTTGCCAGCGACGGTACCTCTGAAAGTCGTCACGGTGGACGGCAGGGAGCTACTGGGAGGGCAAGTGCTGCAGCAGACGCCGCCAATGGTGATGCGCATTGGAAATCACCGCGAAGTCATCAGCTTCAACGTCACCCGCCTGTCAGACACGCCCATAGTGTTGGGAATGAGTTGGCTGGATAGGCACAGCCCAGCATTAGCTTGGTACCAGCGGCAACTGACCTTCGGCTCCTCTTACTGCGCAGAACACTGCATCCTGGCGGATTTGGAAGATGAGGGGCACGAGGATGGACCACATCTGAACTTGGGAGTGTTGCAAGCGGTGCCTAACAAGTACAAGGAGTTTTTGGAGGTCTTCTGCGAGAAGGAAGCAGACAAGCTGCCTCCCCACAGGCCCTACGACTGCAAGATCGACCTCCTGCCGGGGGCGACACTCCCGACGGGGAAACTGTATTCCATGTCTGAGGATGAATTGCAAGAGCTCAGGGAGTTCATAGATCACAACCTGAAGCGAGGATTCATCCGGGAGTCCAAAGCGGCCGGGGGCAGTCCTGTGTTCTTTGTAAAGAAGTGGGACACGCCCCAGAAGAGGCTGGTCGTGGACTTTCGCTTTTTGAACCAGAGGACCAAGCCTTCGGCCTTCCCTATGCCCAAGATCGATGACCTGCTGGCGACAGTGAGGAAGGGTCGCATCTTTACCAAGTTGGACCTGCGTGGAGCGTACAATCTCATTCGCGTGCGGGAAGGCGACGAATGGAAAACGACCATGTTTACGCCGCTGGGCACTTATGAATATAGAGTTATGCCTTTTGGATTAAAAAATGGTTCCCACTGCTTTCAAGCCTTCATGCATCATGTCTTGGCGGGTCTTCTCTACAAGAAGTGCGTCTGCTTCCTGGACGACATCCTGATCTTCTCGGAATCGCCAGAGGCACATGAAAGAGATGTCAGGGAAGTTCTGCAGAGGCTGCGGGAGCACAGGCTGTACGCCAAGCTGGAGAAGTGCCAGTTCGACCAGACAGAGGTGGATTTCTTGGGCTACAAACTGTCCGACAAGGGACTGGCCATGGACAGTGCCAAGGTACGTGCAGTACTGGACTGGAAGAGCCCACGCAATAGGAAGGAAGTACAGAGGTTTGTCGGTTTTGCCAACTTTTATCGTAAGTTCATCAAGGGTTTCGCCATGCAGACAGCGGCCATCACCGACACCCTCAGTTCCAAAAAGAAGAGGTTCATCTGGACGGAGCAGGCGGAGCAGTCCTTTCAGAAGCTCAAGCAGCTCTTCGCTTCCGAGGAGAACCTACTACACGTAAATCCCAGCAGGCCCATGAGAGTGGAGACGGACGCCTCAGACAGGGCCGTGGGAGCCGTTCTGTTGCAGCAAGACCACCAGGGGGACTGGAGGCCGTGCGCTTTCTACTCAAGGAAACTTAGCAAAGCGGAGCAAAACTACACCATCTGGGACAGGGAGTTGTTGGCCATACATGCAGCCTTCAAGGCGTGGCGGCACTTCCTCGTCGGAGCCAAGCACATGGTGCAGGTCCGCACAGACCATAAGAACTTGGAGTACTGGCGCACGGCGAGGTTCCTGAACCAGCGACACATCCGCTGGGCGGAGTTCTTTGCAGATTTCGACTTCAGAATTGAGTACATCCCAGGAAACAGCAACGTCTTGGCGGACGCGCTGTCCAGGAAACCGCAGTATCTGGAGGCAGAGGCACCGGCGGCGGCCAAGCACATTTTCACACCACAGGCGTGGGCTTGCGCGTCGGCCACGGTGGACCTGGACGTGGTGCGCCGCGCGCTACAGACAGACTCTTTCGCCCGAGCCAAGATGGAGGAGGTGTGCAGCGGCAAGGCGAAGGGCGACGAATTCCAAGTGCGAGACGGCCTGCTCCTACACAAGGGAGTCCTCTACGTACCAGGAGACAGCCTCCGCGCTAAGGTCCTGCAACAGCTGCACGACGCGCCCAGCGCGGGGCACTTTGGCAAGGAGAAGACGGTGGACTTAGTGGCCAGAGACTTTTGGTGGCCCAAGATGCGGGGAGATGTCGCAGATTACGTCAATAGGTGCGACACCTGCCAAAGGGCCAAGCCTGTGCACCAGCCGCCGGCGGGCCTGTTGGAACCACTGCAGACACCGTTCGAACCGTGGGAGAGGGTGGCTCTGGACTTTGTCACGGATCTGCCCAGTTCGAGGGGCAAGACGGCAGTGCTCGTGGTAGTAGACCTGTTCACCAAGATGGCCCACTTCATTCCTTGCGCGAAGGTGGCCACGGCCGAGCAGACCGCTAAACTGTTTATAGACCACGTGTTCAAGGTGCATGGCCTACCACGATCCATTTTGTCAGACAGGGGGCGCCAGTTCATCTCCAACTTCTGGCAGAAGCTGATGGGTTTCCTGAACGTCAAGGTCAGCCTGGCGTCGGCGAGACACCCGCAGACTAACGGGCAGGCGGAGAGGGTCAACGCCATCATGCAGCAGTACCTGAGATGCTACGCGAACCAGCAGCCCTCGACCTGGGTGGACTATCTACCGTTGGCCGAGTTTGCCTACAACAACACGAAGCACGGATCCACGGGGGTGACACCGTTTTTCGCCAACAACGGGCGGCATCCCAGAACCTTCCCGGGTTTGGACACAGTGAGGGAGGGGGAGCCGCAGGGAGCAGAGGACGTGGCAGCAGAGTTGCAGGAGATCCACGAGCAGCTCAGGAGGCAGTTAGAGATGGCGAAACAGGCGTACAAAGTGCAGGCAGACCGACACAGGAGGGTTGGGGAAGACATCCAGGTGGGAGACTGGGTCTGGTTAGCAGCCCAGGCAGTTCCGGCCAGATCGTTGGCCAAGAAGAAGCTCGGGCACAAGCAGCTAGGGCCTTACCAAGTAGAGGCGCAGATCAACCCAGTAGCCTTCCGGTTGACGCTCCCGGAGGGGTCCAGAATGCACCCGGTCTTTCATAGATCAGTGCTCACACCCTACAGAGAGCCCCACAGGTTTCAGGCACCAGGGACGGCGCCAGACCCATTCAGGGAAGCGCCCAAGAAAGGGGGGTCGCCGAGAGGGGAGCCACTTAATGAAGCCACAGAGATTTTGGACTCAAGGTGGGGGGAGGACGGGATTGAATATCTTCTCGCCACAGAGGACACCCCGGCCAGCGCCAACAGGTGGGTGCCGGATTACGCAGTGCAGGAGCAGTTGCTCAAGGAAGAATTCCACACACTTTTCCCGCACAAGCCTATGCCAGCGGGCTTTTTCGAGGATTGTCTGTTCACACCCACACTCTCGGCCAGCACTTTCCGGGGTTTCTCGTCAGCTGAGGACTCGGCTCAGGGAGGCAGCTCCCCGGAGGGATCGCTCTCAGGTTTTGGCACGGGGGGATCTTATTGGTGGGAGGACCAGCCCGAAGTGGGTTGGCGCAGAGACGTGCCGAAGGGTCCCTGGGAAGTGGATCCTCTTCAGGCGACAGGGGGAGGGGGGCCCTTGGGTGATTTGGGGGCGGCATCAGATTTTGAGCACGCCGCGCAGGAGATGGAAGCGGAGGAGATCGCCGTCGACGAGCCCATGGGGGACTTCCCGGACTTATCCCGATGGTTGCATGCCTCAGGGGACGAGCTGTATCCCGGACTCACCCCCACAGAACGGGAGCACCCGGAACCCGCACCGGAAGAGGGGGAGGGGGAAGGGGGGGCTTCGAGGGGGGGATGGATGTCAGGGGTTCAGAAGGAGAGACACAGGAGGGGGAGCAAATGGAGAGTGAGGAGGAAGAGGACGAAGGGGGTGCAGGCAGTGACAGTTACCAGAGTCGTGACTCAAGCCTCTCTAGCGAATCGGAGGACTCACAGAAGGGAGGACCGATGGCCAGAGCGAGGGAGGTTCCAGGGGAGAAACCTCAGGAGGGAGGGGCCAGCGGGGAGTCTCTGAGCAGCAGCTGGAAATCGGGACCAGCTTCCCCACCTGAGCGCAGTGGGGAGGGGGAGTCCCAGGAGTCGGGACCAGTGTTCTTGCCACCGGCGGGAGGAGAGGAGGCAGGGTTGGCCACGCCCACATCCGGAAGTGGGGAAACGGTCAGAAGGAAGGTTACCGGCTGGGCGCGCGCGCCAAGTTCAAATGTACAGGCGAGCGGCACAGCAGGGAGTCCGGACAGGGAGCCAGGTCCTAAAGCCCGCCGGAAGAAAGGGTGGAGCTCAGGGGGGTCAGCGTCAGAGGAATCGAGGAAAGAGATAACCCCTGAGGGCAGAAGGACCCAGCGTAGGAAGGAGCAGCGTAGGAGGTGGAGCAAAGCGAGAATCTTAAAGTGGTGTGGCTTTAGCAGCGAGTCAGAGGGGACTTAGCCGATCTAGCGTCAAGACGTGGGGTCTGCGCGCCCAGAGCTTGGAAATGGAAACTAAACTTCAATAAAGACTTTTGTATATAAGATCCACTGGGCGTTGGTCCTCTGTGAGCTGGGACCTAGCGGCAGTCCCTGACAACACCGAATTTGCAAAGTGTGTGTAATGATACCAAAATAACAAAACACCGTCTTTTCCCTTTCATGTGCGTAGATAGACGATGAATAGGCTTTGATTGGGCTTATTTCAAATACGTGTTTTTGTGGTTAGAATGCACGTTCACCCAAAAATCGCAGAGTGAAATGTTTCTTATCAGCCAAAATCAAGCTTAGGTGTTTTGGTTCCATCACAATAGAAAGAGGACTAAGAAGCTTGGATTGCTCTTTCGGTGTTCATTCACCCACAAATAGCAAAGCGAAGTTTAACAAGCCTAAACAAAACAAAACAGGTTGTTTTCGGTTCCAGTTACATAGAAAGAAGAATCTTGGATTTTACTTATTTCATGTCGTGTTCTTCGGTGTTAATGCACATAGACACCGAATTCGCAAAGTGTGTGTAATGATACCAAAATAACACCACACCGTCTTTTCGCTTTCATATGCGTAGAAAGACGACGAATAAGCTTTGATTGGGCTTCTTTCAAAATTGGTGTTTTTGTGGTTAGAATGCACATTCACCCCAAAATCGCAGAGTGAAATGTTTCTTATCAGCCAAAATCAAGCTTAGGTGTTTTGGTTCCATCACAATAGAAAGAGGACTAAGAAGCTTGGATTGTTCTTTCGGTGTTCATTCACCCACAAAGAGCAAAGCGAAGTTTAACAAGCCTAAACAAAACAAAACAGGTTGTTTTCGGTTCCAGTTACATAGAAAGAAGAATGTTAGATTTTGCTTATTTCATGTCGTGTTCTTCGGTGTTAATGCACTTTGACACCGAATTCGCAAAGTGTGTGTAATGATACCAAAATAACACCACACCGTCTTTTCGCTTTCATATGCGTAGAAAGACAACGAATAAGCTTTGATTGGGCTTATTTCAAAATTGGTGTTTTTGTGGTTAGAATGCACGTTCAACCAAAAATCGCAGAGTGAAATGTTTCTTATCAGCCAAAATCAAGCTTAGGTGTTTTGGTTCCATCACAATAGAAAGAGGACTAATAAGCTTGGATTGTTCCTTCGGTGTTCATTCACCCACAAAGAGCAAAGCATAAACAAAACAAAACATAACAGTTTGTTTTGGGTTCCAGCTACATAGAAAGAAGAATGTTGGATTTTGCTTATTTCATGTCGTGTTCTTCGGTGTTAATGCACATTGACACCAAATTCGCAGTGTGTGTAATTATACCAAAATAACACAACACCGTCTTTTAACTTTCATATGCGTAGAAAGACGACGAATAGGCTTTGATTGGGCTTCTTTCAAATTTGGTGTTTTTGGGGTTATAATGCAGGTTCACCCAAAAATCGCAGAGTGAAATGTTTCTTATCAGCCAAAATCAAGCTTAGGTGTTTTGGTTCCATCACAATAGAAAGAGGACGAAGAAGCTTGGATTGTTCTTTCGGTGTTCATTCACCCACAAATAGCAAAGCGAAGTTTAACAAGCCTAAAGAAAACAAAACAGGTTGTTTTCGGTTCCAGCTACATAGAAAGAAGAATCTTGGATTTTACTTTTCATGTCGTGTTCTTCGGTGTTAATGCACATAGACACCAAATTCGCAAAGTGTGTGTAATGATATACCAAAATAACACCACACCGTCTTTTCGCTTTCATATGCGTAGAAAGACGACGAATAAGCTTTGATTGGGCTTCTTTCCAAATTGGTGTTTTTGTGGTTAGAATGCACATTCACCCCAAAATCGCAGAGTGAAATGTTTCTTATCAGCCAAAATCAAGCTTAGGTGTTTTGGTTCCATCACAATAGAAAGAGGACGAAGAAGCTTGGATTGTTCTTTCGGTGTTCATTCACCCACAAATAGCAAAGCGAAGTTTAACAAGCCTAAACAGAACAAAACAGGTTGTTTTCGGTTCCAGCTACATATTAAGAAGAATCTTGGATTTTACTTATTTCATGTCGGCTTCTTCGGGGTTAATGCACATTGACACCGAATTCGCAAAGTGTGTGGAATGATACCAAAATAACACAGCACCGTCTTTTCACTTTCATATGCGTAGAAAGACGACGAATAAGCTTTGATTGGGCTTCTTTCAAATTTGGTGTTTTTGTGGTTTGAATGCACATTCACCCAAAAATCGCAGAGTGAAATGTTTCTTATCAACGAAAATCAAGCTTAGGTGTTTTGGTTCCATCACAATAGAAAGAGGACGAATAAGCTTGGATTGTTCTTTCGGTGTTCAGTCACCCACAAATAGCAAAGCGAAGTTTAACAAGCCTAAACAAAACAAAACAGGTTGTTTTCGGTTCCAGTTACATAGAAAGAAGAATCTTGGATTTTACTTATTTCATGTCGTGTTCTTCGGGGTTAATGCACATTGACACTGAATTCGCAAAGTGTGTGGAATGATACCAAAATAACACAGCACCGTCTTTTCACTTTCATATGCGTAGAAAGACGACGAATAAGCTTTGATTGGGCTCCTTTCAAATTTGGTGTTTTTGTGGTTTGAATGCACATTCACCCAAAAATCGCAGAGTGAAATGTTTCTTATCAACCAAAATCAAGCTTAGGTGTTTTGGTTCCATCACAATAGAAAGAGGACGAATAAGCTTGGATTGCTCTTTCGGTGTTCAGTCACCCACAAATAGCAAAGCGAAGTTTAACAAGCCTAAACAAAACAAAACAGGTTGTTTTCGGTTCCAGTTACATAGAAAGAAGAATCTTGGATTTTACTTATTTCATGTCGTGTTCTTCAGTGTTAATGCACATAGACACCAAATTCGCAAAGTGTGTGGAATGATACCAAAATAACACAACACCGTCTTTTCACTTTCATATGCGTAGAAAGACGACGAATAAGCTTTGATTGGGCTCCTTTCAAAATTGGTGTTTTTGTGGTTAGAATGCACATTCACCCAAAAATCGCAGAGTGAAATGTTTCTTATCAACCAAAATCAAGCTTCGGTGTTTTGGTTCCATCACATTAGAAAGAAGTCGAAGAAGCTTGTTCTTTCGGTGTTCATTCACCCACAAATAGCAAAGCGAAGTTTAACAAGCCTAAACAAAACAAAACAGGTTGTTTTCGGTTTCAGTTACATAGAAAGAAGACTGTTAGATTTTACTTTTCATGTCGTGTTCTTCGGTGTTAATGCACGTAGACACCGAATTCGCAAAGTGTGTGTAATGATACCAAAATAACACCACACCGTCTTTTCGCTTTCATATGCGTAGAAAGACGACGAATAAGCTTTGATTGGGCTTCTTTCCAAATTGGTGTTTTTGTGGTTAGAATGCACATTCACCCCAAAATCGCAGAGTGAAATGTTTCTTATCAGCCAAAATCAAGCTTTGGTGTTTTGGTTCCATCACAATAGAAAGAGGACTAAGAAGCTTGGATTGTTCTTTCGGTGTTCATTCACCCACAAAGAGCAAAGCGAAGTTTAACAAGCCTAAACAAAACGAAACAGGTTGTTTTCGGTTCCAGCTACATAGAAAGAAGAATCTTGGATTTTACTTATTTCATGTCGTGTTCTTCGGTGTTAATGCACATAGACACCGAATTCGCAAAGTGTGTGTAATGATACCAAAATAACACAACACCGTCTTTTCGCTTTCATGTGCGTAGATAGACGACGAATAGGCTTTGATTGGGCTTATTTCAAATTGGTGTTTTTGTGGTTAGAATGCACATTCACCCCAAAATCGCAGAGTGAAATGTTTCTTATCAGCCAAAATCAAGCTTAGGTGTTTTGGTTCCATCACAATAGAAAGAGGACTAAGAAGCTTGGATTGTTCTTTCGGTGTTCATTCACCCACAAAGAGCAAAGCGAAGTTTAACAAGCCTAAACAAAACAAAACAGGTTGTTTTCGGTTCCAGCTACATAGAAAGAAGAATCTTGGATTTTACTTATTTCATGTCGTGTTCTTCGGTGTTAATGCACTTTGACACCGAATTTGCAAAGTGTGTGTAATGATACCAAAATAACACAACACCGTCTTTTCGCTTTCATGTGCGTAGATAGACGACGAATAGGCTTTGATTGGGCTTATTTCAAATAGGTGTTTTTGTGGTTAGAATGCACGTTCACCCAAAAATCGCAGAGTGAAATGTTTCTTATCAGCCAAAATCAACCTTAGGTGTTTTGGTTCCATGACAATAGAAAGAGGACTAATAAGCTTGGATTGTTCCTTCGGTGTTCATTCACCCACAAAGAGCAAAGCATAAACAAAACAAAACATAACAGTTTGTTTTGGGTTCCAGCTACATAGTAAGAAGAATGTTGGATTTTGCTTATTTCATGTCGTGTTCTTCGATGTTAATGCACATTGACACCAAATTCGCAAAGTGTGTGTAATTATACCAAAATAACACAACACCGTCTTTTAACTTTCATATGCGTAGAAAGACGACGAATAGGCTTTGATTGGGCTTCTTTCAAATAGGTGTTTTTGTGGTTAGAATGCACGTTCACCCAAAAATCGCAGAGTGAAATGTTTCTTATCAACCAAAATCAAGCTTAGGTGTTTTGGTTCCATCACAATAGAAAGAGGACGAATAAGCTTGGATTGTTCTTTCGGTGTTCATTCACCCACAAAGAGCAAAGCGAAGTTTAACAAGCCTAAACAAAACAAAACAGGTTGTTTTCGGTTCCAGCTACATAGAAAGAAGAATCTTGGATTTTACTTATTTCATGTCGTGTTCTTCGGTGTTAATGCACATAGACACCGAATTCGCAAAGTGTGTGGAATAATACCAAAATAACCACACCGTCTTTTCACTTTCATATGCGTAGAAAGACGACGAATAAGCTTTGATTGGGCTTCTTTCAAAATTGGTGTTTTTGTGGTTAGAATGCACATTCACCCGAAAATCGCAGAGTGAAATGTTTCTTATCAGCCAAAATCAAGCTTAGGTGTTTTGGTTCCATCACAATAGAAAGAGGACGAAGAAGCTTGGATTGTTCTTTCGGTGTTCATTCACCCACAAATAGCAAAGCGAAGTTTAACAAGCCTAAACAGAACAAAACAGGTTGTTTTCGGTTCCAGCTACATAGAAAGAAGAATCTTGGATTTTACTTATTTCATGTCGTGTTCTTCGGTGTTAATGCACATTGACACCAAATTCGCAAAGTGTGTGGAATGATACCAAAATAACACAGCACCGTCTTTTCACTTTCATATGCGTAGAAAGACGACGAATAAGCGTTGATTGGGCTTATTTCAAATTTGGTGTTTTTGTGGTTTGAATGCACATTCACCAAAAAATCGCAGAGTGAAATGTTTCTTATCAACCAAAATCAAGCTTAGGTGTTTTGGTTCCATCACAATAGAAAGAGGACGAATAAGCTTGGATTGTTCTTTCGGTGTTCAGTCACCCACAAATAGCAAAGCGAAGTTTAACAAGCCTAAACAAAACAAAACAGGTTGTTTTCGGTTCCAGTTACATAGAAAGAAGAATGTTAGATTTTGCTTATTTCATGTCGTGTTCTTCGGTTATAATGCACTTTGACACCGAATTCGCAAAGTGTGTGTAATGATACCAAAATAACACCACACCGTCTTTTCGCTTTCATATGCGTAGAAAGACGACGAATAAGCTTTGATTGGGCTCCTTTCAAATGTGGTGTTTTTGTGGTTTGAATGCACATTCACCCAAAAATCGCAGAGTGAAATGTTTCTTATCAACCAAAATCAAGCTTAGGTGTTTTGGTTCCATCACAATAGAAAGAAGTCGAAGAAGCTTGGATTGTTCTTTCGGTGTTCATTCACCCACAAATAGCAAAGCGAAATTTAACAAGCCTAAACAAAACAAAACAGGTTGTTTTCGGTTCCAGTTACATAGAAAGAAGAATGTTAGATTTTGCTTATTTCATGTCGTGTTCTTCGGTGTTAATGCACTTTGACACCGAATTCGCAAAGTGTGTGTAATGATACCAAAATAACACCACACCGTCTTTTCGCTTTCATATGCGTAGAAAGACGACGAATAGGCTTTGATTGGGCTTATTTCAAAATTGGTGTTTTTGTGGTTAGAATGCACGTTCACCCAAAAATCGCAGAGTGAAATGTTTCTTATCAGCCAAAATCAACCTTAGGTGTTTTGGTTCCATCACAACAGAAAGAGGACTAATAAGCTCGGATTGTTCCTTCGGTGTTCATTCACCCACAAAGAGCAAAGCATAAACAAAACAAAACATAACAGTTTGTTTTGGGTTCCAGCTACATAGAAAGAAGAATGTTGGATTTTGCTTATTTCATGTCGTGTTCTTCGGTGTTAATGCACATTGACACCAAATTCGCAAAGTGTGTGTAATTATACCAAAATAACACCACACCGTCTTTTCGCTTTCATATGCGTAGAAAGACGACGAATAAGCTTTGATTGGGCTTCTTTCCAAATTGGTGTTTTTGTGGTTAGAATGCACATTCACCCCAAAATCGCAGAGTGAAATGTTTCTTATCAGCCAAAATCAAGCTTAGGTGTTTTGGTTCCATCACAATAGAAAGAGGACGAAGAAGCTTGGATTGTTCTTTCGGTGTTCATTCACCCACAAATAGCAAAGCGAAGTTTAACAAGCCTAAACAGAACAAAACAGGTTGTTTTCGGTTCCAGCTACATAGAAAGAAGAATCTTGGATTTTACTTATTTCATGTCGTGTTCTTCGGGGTTAATGCACATTGACACCGAATTCGCAAAGTGTGTGGAATGATACCAAAATAACACCACACCGTCTTTTCGCTTTCTTATGCGTAGAAAGACGACGAATAAGCTTTGATTGGGCTTCTTTCCAAATTGGTGTTTTTGTGGTTAGAATGCACATTCACCCCAAAATCGCAGAGTGAAATGTTTCTTATCAGCCAAAATCAAGCTTAGGTGTTTTGGTTCCATCACAATAGAAAGAGGACGAAGAAGCTTGGATTGTTCTTTCGGTGTTCATTCACCCACAAATAGCAAAGCGAAGTTTAACAAGCCTAAACAGAACAAAACAGGTTGTTTTCGGTTCCAGCTACATATTAAGAAGAATCTTGGATTTTACTTATTTCATGTCGGCTTCTTCGGGGTTAATGCACATTGACACCGAATTCGCAAAGTGTGTGGAATGATACCAAAATAACACAGCACCGTCTTTTCACTTTCATATGCGTAGAAAGACGACGAATAAGCTTTGATTGGGCTTCTTTCAAATTTGGTGTTTTTGTGGTTTGAATGCACATTCACCCAAAAATCGCAGAGTGAAATGTTTCTTATCAACGAAAATCAAGCTTAGGTGTTTTGGTTCCATCACAATAGAAAGAGGACGAATAAGCTTGGATTGTTCTTTCGGTGTTCAGTCACCCACAAATAGCAAAGCGAAGTTTAACAAGCCTAAACAAAACAAAACAGGTTGTTTTCGGTTCCAGTTACATAGAAAGAAGAATCTTGGATTTTACTTATTTCATGTCGTGTTCTTCGGGGTTAATGCACATTGACACTGAATTCGCAAAGTGTGTGGAATGATACCAAAATAACACAGCACCGTCTTTTCACTTTCATATGCGTAGAAAGACGACGAATAAGCTTTGATTGGGCTCCTTTCAAATTTGGTGTTTTTGTGGTTTGAATGCACATTCACCCAAAAATCGCAGAGTGAAATGTTTCTTATCAACCAAAATCAAGCTTAGGTGTTTTGGTTCCATCACAATAGAAAGAGGACGAATAAGCTTGGATTGTTCTTTCGGTGTTCAGTCACCCACAAATAGCAAAGCGAAGTTTAACAAGCCTAAACAAAACAAAACAGGTTGTTTTCGGTTCCAGTTACATAGAAAGAAGAATCTTGGATTTTACTTATTTCATGTCGTGTTCTTCGGGGTTAATGCACATAGACACCAAATTCGCAAAGTGTGTGGAATGATACCAAAATAACACAACACCGTCTTTTCACTTTCATATGCGTAGAAAGACGACGAATAAGCTTTGATTGGGCTCCTTTCAAAATTGGTGTTTTTGTGGTTAGAATGCACATTCACCCAAAAATCGCAGAGTGAAATGTTTCTTATCAACCAAAATCAAGCTTCGGTGTTTTGGTTCCATCACATTAGAAAGAAGTCGAAGAAGCTTGTTCTTTCGGTGTTCATTCACCCACAAATAGCAAAGCGAAGTTTAACAAGCCTAAACAAAACAAAACAGGTTGTTTTCGGTTTCAGTTACATAGAAAGAAGACTGTTAGATTTTACTTTTCATGTCGTGTTCTTCGGTGTTAATGCACGTAGACACCGAATTCGCAAAGTGTGTGTAATGATACCAAAATAACACCACACCGTCTTTTCGCTTTCATATGCGTAGAAAGACGACGAATAAGCTTTGATTGGGCTTCTTTCCAAATTGGTGTTTTTGTGGTTAGAATGCACATTCACCCCAAAATCGCAGAGTGAAATGTTTCTTATCAGCCAAAATCAAGCTTTGGTGTTTTGGTTCCATCACAATAGAAAGAGGACTAAGAAGCTTGGATTGTTCTTTCGGTGTTCATTCACCCACAAAGAGCAAAGCGAAGTTTAACAAGCCTAAACAAAACGAAACAGGTTGTTTTCGGTTCCAGCTACATAGAAAGAAGAATCTTGGATTTTACTTATTTCATGTCGTGTTCTTCGGGGTTAATGCACTTTGACACCGAATTCGCAAAGTGTTTGGAATGATACCAAAATAACACCACACCGTCTTTTCGCTTTCATATGCGTAGAAAGACGACGAATAAGCTTTGATTGGGCTTCTTTCCAAATTGGTGTTTTTGTGGTTAGAATGCACATTCACCCCAAAATCGCAGAGTGAAATGTTTCTTATCAGCCAAAATCAAGCTTAGGTGTTTTGGTTCCATCACAATAGAAAGAGGACGAAGAAGCTTGGATTGTTCTTTCGGTGTTCATTCACCCACAAATAGCAAAGCGAAGTTTAACAAGCCTAAACAGAACAAAACAGGTTGTTTTCGGTTCCAGCTACATATTAAGAAGAATCTTGGATTTTACTTATTTCATGTCGGCTTCTTCTGGGTTAATGCACATTGACACCGAATTCGCAAAGTGTGTGGAATGATACCAAAATAACACAGCACCGTCTTTTCACTTTCATATGCGTAGAAAGACGACGAATAAGCTTTGATTGGGCTTCTTTCAAATTTGGTGTTTTTGTGGTTTGAATGCACATTCACCCAAAAATCGCAGAGTGAAATGTTTCTTATCAACGAAAATCAAGCTTAGGTGTTTTGGTTCCATCACAATAGAAAGAGGACGAATAAGCTTGGATTGTTCTTTCGGTGTTCAGTCACCCACAAATAGCAAAGCGAAGTTTAACAAGCCTAAACAAAACAAAACAGGTTGTTTTCGGTTCCAGTTACATAGAAAGAAGAATCTTGGATTTTACTTATTTCATGTCGTGTTCTTCGGGGTTAATGCACATTGACACTGAATTCGCAAAGTGTGTGGAATGATACCAAAATAACACAGCACCGTCTTTTCACTTTCATATGCGTAGAAAGACGACGAATAAGCTTTGATTGGGCTCCTTTCAAATTTGGTGTTTTTGTGGTTTGAATGCACATTCACCCAAAAATCGCAGAGTGAAATGTTTCTTATCAACCAAAATCAAGCTTAGGTGTTTTGGTTCCATCACAATAGAAAGAGGACGAATAAGCTTGGATTGTTCTTTCGGTGTTCATTCACCCACAAATAGCAAAGCGAAGTTTAACAAGCCTAAACAGAACAAAACAGGTTGTTTTCGGTTCCAGCTACATATTAAGAAGAATCTTGGATTTTACTTATTTCATGTCGGCTTCTTCGGGGTTAATGCACATTGACACCGAATTCGCAAAGTGTGTGGAATGATACCAAAATAACACAGCACCGTCTTTTCACTTTCATATGCGTAGAAAGACGACGAATAAGCTTTGATTGGGCTTCTTTCAAATTTGGTGTTTTTGTGGTTTGAATGCACATTCACCCAAAAATCGCAGAGTGAAATGTTTCTTATCAACGAAAATCAAGCTTAGGTGTTTTGGTTCCATCACAATAGAAAGAGGACGAATAAGCTTGGATTGTTCTTTCGGTGTTCAGTCACCCACAAATAGCAAAGCGAAGTTTAACAAGCCTAAACAAAACAAAACAGGTTGTTTTCGGTTCCAGTTACATAGAAAGAAGAATCTTGGATTTTACTTATTTCATGTCGTGTTCTTCGGGGTTAATGCACATTGACACTGAATTCGCAAAGTGTGTGGAATGATACCAAAATAACACAGCACCGTCTTTTCACTTTCATATGCGTAGAAAGACGACGAATAAGCTTTGATTGGGCTCCTTTCAAATTTGGTGTTTTTGTGGTTTGAATGCACATTCACCCAAAAATCGCAGAGTGAAATGTTTCTTATCAACCAAAATCAAGCTTAGGTGTTTTGGTTCCATCACAATAGAAAGAGGACGAATAAGCTTGGATTGTTCTTTCGGTGTTCAGTCACCCACAAATAGCAAAGCGAAGTTTAACAAGCCTAAACAAAACAAAACAGGTTGTTTTCGGTTCCAGTTACATAGAAAGAAGAATCTTGGATTTTACTTATTTCATGTCGTGTTCTTCAGTGTTAATGCACATAGACACCAAATTCGCAAAGTGTGTGGAATGATACCAAAATAACACAACACCGTCTTTTCACTTTCATATGCGTAGAAAGACGACGAATAAGCTTTGATTGGGCTCCTTTCAAAATTGGTGTTTTTGTGGTTAGAATGCACATTCACCCAAAAATCGCAGAGTGAAATGTTTCTTATCAACCAAAATCAAGCTTCGGTGTTTTGGTTCCATCACATTAGAAAGAAGTCGAAGAAGCTTGTTCTTTCGGTGTTCATTCACCCACAAATAGCAAAGCGAAGTTTAACAAGCCTAAACAAAACAAAACAGGTTGTTTTCGGTTTCAGTTACATAGAAAGAAGACTGTTAGATTTTACTTTTCATGTCGTGTTCTTCGGTGTTAATGCACGTAGACACCGAATTCGCAAAGTGTGTGTAATGATACCAAAATAACACCACACCGTCTTTTCGCTTTCATATGCGTAGAAAGACGACGAATAAGCTTTGATTGGGCTTCTTTCCAAATTGGTGTTTTTGTGGTTAGAATGCACATTCACCCCAAAATCGCAGAGTGAAATGTTTCTTATCAGCCAAAATCAAGCTTTGGTGTTTTGGTTCCATCACAATAGAAAGAGGACTAAGAAGCTTGGATTGTTCTTTCGGTGTTCATTCACCCACAAAGAGCAAAGCGAAGTTTAACAAGCCTAAACAAAACGAAACAGGTTGTTTTCGGTTCCAGCTACATAGAAAGAAGAATCTTGGATTTTACTTATTTCATGTCGTGTTCTTCGGTGTTAATGCACATAGACACCGAATTCGCAAAGTGTGTGTAATGATACCAAAATAACACAACACCGTCTTTTCGCTTTCATGTGCGTAGATAGACGACGAATAGGCTTTGATTGGGCTTATTTCAAATTGGTGTTTTTGTGGTTAGAATGCACATTCACCCCAAAATCGCAGAGTGAAATGTTTCTTATCAGCCAAAATCAAGCTTAGGTGTTTTGGTTCCATCACAATAGAAAGAGGACTAAGAAGCTTGGATTGTTCTTTCGGTGTTCATTCACCCACAAAGAGCAAAGCGAAGTTTAACAAGCCTAAACAAAACAAAACAGGTTGTTTTCGGTTCCAGCTACATAGAAAGAAGAATCTTGGATTTTACTTATTTCATGTCGTGTTCTTCGGTGTTAATGCACTTTGACACCGAATTTGCAAAGTGTGTGTAATGATACCAAAATAACACAACACCGTCTTTTCGCTTTCATGTGCGTAGATAGACGACGAATAGGCTTTGATTGGGCTTATTTCAAATAGGTGTTTTTGTGGTTAGAATGCACGTTCACCCAAAAATCGCAGAGTGAAATGTTTCTTATCAGCCAAAATCAACCTTAGGTGTTTTGGTTCCATGACAATAGAAAGAGGACTAATAAGCTTGGATTGTTCCTTCGGTGTTCATTCACCCACAAAGAGCAAAGCATAAACAAAACAAAACATAACAGTTTGTTTTGGGTTCCAGCTACATAGTAAGAAGAATGTTGGATTTTGCTTATTTCATGTCGTGTTCTTCGATGTTAATGCACATTGACACCAAATTCGCAAAGTGTGTGTAATTATACCAAAATAACACAACACCGTCTTTTAACTTTCATATGCGTAGAAAGACGACGAATAGGCTTTGATTGGGCTTCTTTCAAATAGGTGTTTTTGTGGTTAGAATGCACGTTCACCCAAAAATCGCAGAGTGAAATGTTTCTTATCAACCAAAATCAAGCTTAGGTGTTTTGGTTCCATCACAATAGAAAGAGGACGAATAAGCTTGGATTGTTCTTTCGGTGTTCATTCACCCACAAAGAGCAAAGCGAAGTTTAACAAGCCTAAACAAAACAAAACAGGTTGTTTTCGGTTCCAGCTACATAGAAAGAAGAATCTTGGATTTTACTTATTTCATGTCGTGTTCTTCGGTGTTAATGCACATAGACACCGAATTCGCAAAGTGTGTGGAATAATACCAAAATAACCACACCGTCTTTTCACTTTCATATGCGTAGAAAGACGACGAATAAGCTTTGATTGGGCTTCTTTCAAAATTGGTGTTTTTGTGGTTAGAATGCACATTCACCCGAAAATCGCAGAGTGAAATGTTTCTTATCAGCCAAAATCAAGCTTAGGTGTTTTGGTTCCATCACAATAGAAAGAGGACGAAGAAGCTTGGATTGTTCTTTCGGTGTTCATTCACCCACAAATAGCAAAGCGAAGTTTAACAAGCCTAAACAGAACAAAACAGGTTGTTTTCGGTTCCAGCTACATAGAAAGAAGAATCTTGGATTTTACTTATTTCATGTCGTGTTCTTCGGTGTTAATGCACATTGACACCAAATTCGCAAAGTGTGTGGAATGATACCAAAATAACACAGCACCGTCTTTTCACTTTCATATGCGTAGAAAGACGACGAATAAGCGTTGATTGGGCTTATTTCAAATTTGGTGTTTTTGTGGTTTGAATGCACATTCACCAAAAAATCGCAGAGTGAAATGTTTCTTATCAACCAAAATCAAGCTTAGGTGTTTTGGTTCCATCACAATAGAAAGAGGACGAATAAGCTTGGATTGTTCTTTCGGTGTTCAGTCACCCACAAATAGCAAAGCGAAGTTTAACAAGCCTAAACAAAACAAAACAGGTTGTTTTCGGTTCCAGTTACATAGAAAGAAGAATGTTAGATTTTGCTTATTTCATGTCGTGTTCTTCGGTTATAATGCACTTTGACACCGAATTCGCAAAGTGTGTGTAATGATACCAAAATAACACCACACCGTCTTTTCGCTTTCATATGCGTAGAAAGACGACGAATAAGCTTTGATTGGGCTCCTTTCAAATGTGGTGTTTTTGTGGTTTGAATGCACATTCACCCAAAAATCGCAGAGTGAAATGTTTCTTATCAACCAAAATCAAGCTTAGGTGTTTTGGTTCCATCACAATAGAAAGAAGTCGAAGAAGCTTGGATTGTTCTTTCGGTGTTCATTCACCCACAAATAGCAAAGCGAAATTTAACAAGCCTAAACAAAACAAAACAGGTTGTTTTCGGTTCCAGTTACATAGAAAGAAGAATGTTAGATTTTGCTTATTTCATGTCGTGTTCTTCGGTGTTAATGCACTTTGACACCGAATTCGCAAAGTGTGTGTAATGATACCAAAATAACACCACACCGTCTTTTCGCTTTCATATGCGTAGAAAGACGACGAATAGGCTTTGATTGGGCTTATTTCAAAATTGGTGTTTTTGTGGTTAGAATGCACGTTCACCCAAAAATCGCAGAGTGAAATGTTTCTTATCAGCCAAAATCAACCTTAGGTGTTTTGGTTCCATCACAACAGAAAGAGGACTAATAAGCTCGGATTGTTCCTTCGGTGTTCATTCACCCACAAAGAGCAAAGCATAAACAAAACAAAACATAACAGTTTGTTTTGGGTTCCAGCTACATAGAAAGAAGAATGTTGGATTTTGCTTATTTCATGTCGTGTTCTTCGGTGTTAATGCACATTGACACCAAATTCGCAAAGTGTGTGTAATTATACCAAAATAACACCACACCGTCTTTTCGCTTTCATATGCGTAGAAAGACGACGAATAAGCTTTGATTGGGCTTCTTTCCAAATTGGTGTTTTTGTGGTTAGAATGCACATTCACCCCAAAATCGCAGAGTGAAATGTTTCTTATCAGCCAAAATCAAGCTTAGGTGTTTTGGTTCCATCACAATAGAAAGAGGACGAAGAAGCTTGGATTGTTCTTTCGGTGTTCATTCACCCACAAATAGCAAAGCGAAGTTTAACAAGCCTAAACAGAACAAAACAGGTTGTTTTCGGTTCCAGCTACATAGAAAGAAGAATCTTGGATTTTACTTATTTCATGTCGTGTTCTTCGGGGTTAATGCACATTGACACCGAATTCGCAAAGTGTGTGGAATGATACCAAAATAACACAGCACCGTCTTTTCACTTTCATATGCGTAGAAAGACGACGAATAAGCGTTGATTGGGCTTATTTCAAATTTGGTGTTTTTGTGGTTTGAATGCACATTCACCAAAAAATCGCAGAGTGAAATGTTTCTTATCAACCAAAATCAAGCTTAGGTGTTTTCGTTACATCACAATAGAAAGAGGACGAATAAGCTTGGATTGTTCTTTCGGTGTTCAGTCACCCACAAATAGCAAAGCGAAGTTTAACAAGCCTAAACAAAACAAAACAGGTTGTTTTCGGTTCCAGTTACATAGAAAGAAGAATGTTAGATTTTGCTTATTTCATGTCGTGTTCTTCGGTGTTAATGCACATAGACACCGAATTCGCAAAGTGTGTGTAATGATACCAAAATAACACCACACCGTCTTTTCGCTTTCATATGCGTAGAAAGACGACGAATAAGCTTTGATTGGGCTCCTTTCAAATGTGGTGTTTTTGTGGTTTGAATGCACATTCACCCAAAAATCGCAGAGTGAAATGTTTCTTATCAACCAAAATCAAGCTTAGGTGTTTTGGTTCCATCACAATAGAAAGAAGTCGAAGAAGCTTGGATTGTTCTTTCGGTGTTCATTCACCCACAAATAGCAAAGCGAAATTTAACAAGCCTAAACAAAACAAAACAGGTTGTTTTCGGTTCCAGTTACATAGAAAGAAGAATGTTAGATTTTGCTTATTTCATGTCGTGTTCTTCGGTGTTAATGCACTTTGACACCGAATTCGCAAAGTGTGTGTAATGATACCAAAATAACACCACACCGTCTTTTCGCTTTCATATGCGTAGAAAGACGACGAATAGGCTTTGATTGGGCTTATTTCAAAATTGGTGTTTTTGTGGTTAGAATGCACGTTCACCCAAAAATCGCAGAGTGAAATGTTTCTTATCAGCCAAAATCAACCTTAGGTGTTTTGGTTCCATCACAACAGAAAGAGGACTAATAAGCTCGGATTGTTCCTTCGGTGTTCATTCACCCACAAAGAGCAAAGCATAAACAAAACAAAACATAACAGTTTGTTTTGGGTTCCAGCTACATAGAAAGAAGAATGTTGGATTTTGCTTATTTCATGTCGTGTTCTTCGGTGTTAATGCACATTGACACCAAATTCGCAAAGTGTGTGTAATTATACCAAAATAACACCACACCGTCTTTTCGCTTTCATATGCGTAGAAAGACGACGAATAAGCTTTGATTGGGCTTATTTCAAATAGGTGTTTTTGTGGTTAGAATGCACATTCACCCCAAAATCGCAGAGTGAAATGTTTCTTATCAGCCAAAATCAAGCTTAGGTGTTTTGGTTCCATCACAATAGAAAGAGGACGAAGAAGCTTGGATTGTTCTTTCGGTGTTCATTCACCCACAAATAGCAAAGCGAAGTTTAACAAGCCTAAACAGAACAAAACAGGTTGTTTTCGGTTCCAGCTACATAGAAAGAATAATCTTGGATTTTACTTATTTCATGTCGTGTTCTTCGGGGTTAATGCACATTGACACCGAATTCGCAAAGTGTGTGGAATGATACCAAAATAATACAGCACCGTCTTTTCACTTTCATATGCGTAGAAAGACGACGAATAAGCTTTGATTGGGCTTCTTTCAAATTTGGTGTTTTTGTGGTTTGAATGCACATTCACCCAAAAATCGCAGAGTGAAATGTTTCTTATCAACCAAAATCAAGCTTAGGTGTTTTGGTTCCATCACAATAGAAAGAGGACGAATAAGCTTGGATTGTTCTTTCGGTGTTCAGTCACCCACAAATAGCAATGCGAAGTTTAACAAGCCTAAACAAAACAAAGGTTGTTTTCGGTTCCAGTTACATAGAAAGAAGAATCTTGGATTTTACTTATTTCATGTCGTGTTCTTCAGTGTTAATGCACATAGACACCAAATTCGCAAAGTGTGTGGAATGATACCAAAATAACACAACACCGTCTTTTCACTTTCATATGCGTAGAAAGACGACGAATAAGCTTTGATTGGGCTCCTTTCAAATTTGGTGTTTTTGTGGTTTGAATGCACATTCACCCAAAAATCGCAGAGTGAAATGTTTCTTATCAACCAAAATCAAGCTTAGGTGTTTTGGTTCCATCACATTAGAAAGAAGTCGAAGAAGCTTGGATTGTTCTTTCGGTGTTCATTCACCCACAAAGAGCAAAGCGAAGTTTAACAAGCCTAAACAAAACAAAACAGGTTGTTTTCGGTTCCAGTTACATAGAAAGAAGAATCTTGGATTTTACTTATTTCATGTCGTGTTCTTCGGGGTTAATGCACTTTGACACCGAATTCGCAAAGTGTTTGGAATGATAGCAAAATAACACCACACCGTCTTTTCGCTTTCATATGCGTAGAAAGACGACGAATAAGCTTTGATTGGGCTTCTTTCCAAATTGGTGTTTTTGTGGTTAGAATGCACATTCACCCCAAAATCGCAGAGTGAAATGTTTCTTATCAGCCAAAATCAAGCTTAGGTGTTTTGGTTCCATCACAATAGAAAGAGGACGAAGAAGCTTGGATTGTTCTTTCGGTGTTCATTCACCCACAAATAGCAAAGCGAAGTTTAACAAGCCTAAACAGAACAAAACAGGTTGTTTTCGGTTCCAGCTACATAGAAAGAAGAATCTTGGATTTTACTTATTTCATGTCGTGTTCTTCGGGGTTAATGCACATTGACACCGAATTCGCAAAGTGTGTGGAATGATACCAAAATAATACAGCACCGTCTTTTCACTTTCATATGCGTAGAAAGACGACGAATAAGCTTTGATTGGGCTTCTTTCAAATTTGGTGTTTTTGTGGTTTGAATGCACATTCACCCAAAAATCGCAGAGTGAAATGTTTCTTATCAACCAAAATCAAGCTTAGGTGTTTTGGTTCCATCACAATAGAAAGAGGACGAATAAGCTTGGATTGTTCTTTCGGTGTTCATTCACCCACAAAGAGCAAAGCGAAGTTTAACAAGCCTAAACAAAACAAAACAGGTTGTTTTCGGTTCCAGCTACATAGAAAGAAGAATCTTGGATTTTACTTATTTCATGTCGTGTTCTTCGGTGTTAATGCACTTTGACACCGAATTTGCAAAGTGTGTGTAATGATACAAAAATAACACAACACCGTCTTTTCGCTTTCATGTGCGTAGATAGACGACGAATAGGCTTTGATTGGGCTTATTTCAAATAGGTGTTTTTGTGGTTAGAATGCACGTTCACCCAAAAATCGCAGAGTGAAATGTTTCTTATCAGCCAAAATCAACCTTAGGTGTTTTGGTTCCATCACAATAGAAAGAGGACTAATAAGCTTGGATTGTTCCTTCGGTGTTCATTCACCCACAAAGAGCAAAGCATAAACAAAACAAAACATAACAGTTTGTTTTGGGTTCCAGCTACATAGTAAGAAGAATGTTGGATTTTGCTTATTTCATGTCGTGTTCTTCGGTGTTAATGCACATTGACACCAAATTCGCAAAGTGTGTGTAATTATACCAAAATAACACAACACCGTCTTTTAACTTTCATATGCGTAGAAAGACGACGAATAGGCTTTGATTGGGCTTCTTTCAAATAGGTGTTTTTGTGGTTAGAATGCACGTTCACCCAAAAATCGCAGAGTGAAATGTTTCTTATCAACCAAAATCAAGCTTAGGTGTTTTGGTTCCATCACAATAGAAAGAGGACGAATAAGCTTGGATTGTTCTTTCGGTGTTCATTCACCCACAAAGAGCAAAGCGAAGTTTAACAAGCCTAAACAAAACAAAACAGGTTGTTTTCGGTTCCAGCTACATAGAAAGAAGAATCTTGGATTTTACTTATTTCATGTCGTGTTCTTCGGTGTTAATGCACATAGACACCGAATTCGCAAAGTGTGTGGAATAATACCAAAATAACCACACCGTCTTTTCACTTTCATATGCGTAGAAAGACGACGAATAAGCTTTGATTGGGCTTCTTTCAAAATTGGTGTTTTTGTGGTTAGAATGCACATTCACCCCAAAATCGCAGAGTGAAATGTTTCTTATCAGCCAAAATCAAGCTTAGGTGTTTTGGTTCCATCACAATAGAAAGAGGACGAAGAAGCTTGGATTGTTCTTTCGGTGTTCATTCACCCACAAATAGCAAAGCGAAGTTTAACAAGCCTAAACAGAACAAAACAGGTTGTTTTCGGTTCCAGCTACATAGAAAGAAGAATCTTGGATTTTACTTATTTCATGTCGTGTTCTTCGGTGTTAATGCACATTGACACCAAATTCGCAAAGTGTGTGGAATGATACCAAAATAACACAGCACCGTCTTTTCACTTTCATATGCGTAGAAAGACGACGAATAAGCGTTGATTGGGCTTATTTCAAATTTGGTGTTTTTGTGGTTTGAATGCACATTCACCAAAAAATCGCAGAGTGAAATGTTTCTTATCAACCAAAATCAAGCTTAGGTGTTTTCGTTACATCACAATAGAAAGAGGACGAATAAGCTTGGATTGTTCTTTCGGTGTTCAGTCACCCACAAATAGCAAAGCGAAGTTTAACAAGCCTAAACAAAACAAAACAGGTTGTTTTCGGTTCCAGTTACATAGAAAGAAGAATGTTAGATTTTGCTTATTTCATGTCGTGTTCTTCGGTGTTAATGCACTTTGACACCGAATTCGCAAAGTGTGTGTAATGATACCAAAATAACACCACACCGTCTTTTCGCTTTCATATGCGTAGAAAGACGACGAATAGGCTTTGATTGGGCTTATTTCAAAATTGGTGTTTTTGTGGTTAGAATGCACGTTCACCCAAAAATCGCAGAGTGAAATGTTTCTTACCAGCCAAAATCAACCTTAGGTGTTTTGGTTCCATCACAACAGAAAGAGGACTAATAAGCTCGGATTGTTCCTTCGGTGTTCATTCACCCACAAAGAGCAAAGCATAAACAAAACAAAACATAACAGTTTGTTTTGGGTTCCAGCTACATAGAAAGAAGAATGTTGGATTTTGCTTATTTCATGTCGTGTTCTTCGGTGTTAATGCACATTGACACCAAATTCGCAAAGTGTGTGTAATTATACCAAAATAACACCACACCGTCTTTTCGCTTTCATATGCGTAGAAAGACGACGAATAAGCTTTGATTGGGCTTCTTTCCAAATTGGTGTTTTTGTGGTTAGAATGCACATTCACCCCAAAATCGCAGAGTGAAATGTTTCTTATCAGCCAAAATCAAGCTTAGGTGTTTTGGTTCCATCACAATAGAAAGAGGACGAAGAAGCTTGGATTGTTCTTTCGGTGTTCATTCACCCACAAATAGCAAAGCGAAGTTTAACAAGCCTAAACAGAACAAAACAGGTTGTTTTCGGTTCCAGCTACATAGAAAGAAGAATCTTGGATTTTACTTATTTCATGTCGTGTTCTTCGGGGTTAATGCACATTGACACCGAATTCGCAAAGTGTGTGGAATGATACCAAAATAATACAGCACCGTCTTTTCACTTTCATATGCGTAGAAAGACGACGAATAAGCTTTGATTGGGCTTCTTTCAAATTTGGTGTTTTTGTGGTTTGAATGCACATTCACCCAAAAATCGCAGAGTGAAATGTTTCTTATCAACCAAAATCAAGCTTAGGTGTTTTGGTTCCATCACAATAGAAAGAGGACGAATAAGCTTGGATTGTTCTTTCGGTGTTCAGTCACCCACAAATAGCAATGCGAAGTTTAACAAGCCTAAACAAAACAAAACAGGTTGTTTTCGGTTCCAGTTACATAGAAAGAAGAATCTTGGATTTTACTTATTTCATGTCGTGTTCTTCAGTGTTAATGCACATAGACACCAAATTCGCAAAGTGTGTGGAATGATACCAAAATAACACAACACCGTCTTTTCACTTTCATATGCGTAGAAAGACGACGAATAAGCTTTGATTGGGCTCCTTTCAAATTTGGTGTTTTTGTGGTTTGAATGCACATTCACCCAAAAATCGCAGAGTGAAATGTTTCTTATCAACCAAAATCAAGCTTAGGTGTTTTGGTTCCATCACATTAGAAAGAAGTCGAAGAAGCTTGGATTGTTCTTTCGGTGTTCATTCACCCACAAATAGCAAAGCGAAGTTTAACAAGCCTAAACAAAACAAAACAGGTTGTTTTCGGTTCCAGTTACATAGAAAGAAGAATCTTGGATTTTACTTATTTCATGTCGTGTTCTTCGGGGTTAATGCACTTTGACACCGAATTCGCAAAGTGTTTGGAATGATACCAAAATAACACCACACCGTCTTTTCGCTTTCATATGCGTAGAAAGACGACGAATAAGCTTTGATTGGGCTTCTTTCCAAATTGGTGTTTTTGTGGTTAGAATGCACATTCACCCCAAAATCACAGAGTGAAATGTTTCTTATCAGCCAAAATCAAGCTTAGGTGTTTTGGTTCCATCACAATAGAAAGAGGACGAAGAAGCTTGGATTGTTCTTTCGGTGTTCATTCACCCACAAATAGCAAAGCGAAGTTTAACAAGCCTAAACAGAACAAAACAGGTTGTTTTCGGTTCCAGCTACATAGAAAGAAGAATCTTGGATTTTACTTATTTCATGTCGTGTTCTTCGGGGTTAATGCACATTGACACCGAATTCGCAAAGTGTGTGGAATGATACCAAAATAATACAGCACCGTCTTTTCACTTTCATATGAGTAGAAAGACGACGAATAAGCTTTGATTGGGCTTCTTTCAAATTTGGTGTTTTTGTGGTTTGAATGCACATTCACCCAAAAATCGCAGAGTGAAATGTTTCTTATCAACCAAAATCAAGCTTAGGTGTTTTGGTTCCATCACAATAGAAAGAGGACGAATAAGCTTGGATTGTTCTTTCGGTGTTCAGTCACCCACAAATAGCAATGCGAAGTTTAACAAGCCTAAACAAAACAAAACAGGTTGTTTTCGGTTCCAGTTACATAGAAAGAAGAATCTTGGATTTTACTTATTTCATGTCGTGTTCTTCAGTGTTAATGCACATAGACACCAAATTCGCAAAGTGTGTGGAATGATACCAAAATAACAACACCGTCTTTTCACTTTCATATGCGTAGAAAGACGACGAATAAGCTTTGATTGGGCTCCTTTCAAATTTGGTGTTTTCGTGGTTTGAATGCACATTCACCCAAAAATCGCAGAGTGGAATGTTTCTTATCAACCAAAATCAAGCTTAGGTGTTTTGGTTCCATCACATTAGAAAGAAGTCGAAGAAGCTTGGATTGTTCTTTCGGTGTTCATTCACCCAAAAATAGCAAAGCGAAGTTTAACAAGCCTAAACAAAACAAAACAGGTTGTTTTCGGTTCCAGTTACATAGAAAGAAGAATGTTAGATTTTACTTATTTCATGTCGTGTTCTTCGGTGTTAATGCACTTTGACACCGAATTCGCAAAGTGTGTGTAATGATACCAAAATAACACCACACCGTCTTTTCGCTTTCATATGCGTAGAAAGACGACGAATAAGCTTTGATTGGGCTTCTTTCAAAATTGGTGTTTTTGTGGTTAGAATGCACATTCACCCCAAAATCGCAGAGTGAAATGTTTCTTAGCCAAAATCAAGCTTAGGTGTTTTGGTTCCATCACAATAGAAAGAGGACGAAGAAGCTTGGATTGTTCTTTCGGTGTTCATTCACCCACAAATAGCAAAGCGAAGTTTAACAAGCCTAAACAAAACAAAACAGGTTGTTTTCGGTTCCAGCTACATAGAAAGAAGAATCTTGGATTTTACTTTTCATGTCGTGTTCTTCGGTGTTAATGCACATAGACACCGAATTCGCAAAGTGTGTGTAATGATACCAAAATAACACCACACCCTCTTTTCGCTTTCATATGCGTAGAAAGACGACGAATAAGCTTTGATTGGGCTTCTTTCCAAATTGGTGTTTTTGTGGTTAGAATGCACATTCACCCCAAAATCGCAGAGTGAAATGTTTCTTATCAGCCAAAATCAAGCTTTGGTGTTTTGGTTCCATCACAATAGAAAGAGGACTAAGAAGCTTGGATTGTTCTTTCGGTGTTCATTCACCCACAAAGAGCAAAGCGAAGTTTAACAAGCCTAAACAAAACGAAAGAGGTTGTTTTCGGTTCCAGCTACATAGAAAAAAGAATCTTGGATTTTACTTATTTCATGTCGTGATCTTCGGTGTTAATGCACATAGACACCGAATTCGCAAAGTGTGTGGAATGATACCAAAATAACACCACACCGTCTTTTCGCTTTCATATGCGTAGAAAGACGACGAATAAGCTTTGATTGGGCTTCATTCAAAATTGGTGTTTTTGTGGTTAGAATGCACATTCACCCCCAAATCGCAGAGTGAAATGTTTCTTATCAGCCAAAATCAAGCTTAGGTGTTTTGGTTCCATCACAATAGAGAGAGCACTAAGAAGCTTGGATTGTTCTTTCGGTGTTCATTCACCCACAAATAGTAAAGTGAAGTTTAACAAGCCTAAACAAAACAAAACAGGTTGTTTTCGGTTCCAGTTACATAGAAAGAAGAATCTTGGATTTTACTTATTTCATGTCGTGTTCTTCGGTGTTAATGCACATTGACACCGAATTCGCAAAGTGTGTGGAATGATACCAAAATAACACCACACCGTCTTTTCGCTTTCATATGCGTAGAAAGACGACGAATAAGCTTTGATTGGGCTTCTTTCAAAATTGGTGTTTTTGTGGTTAGAATGCACATTCACCCCAAAATCGCAAGGTGAAATGTTTCTTATCAGCCAAAATCAAGCTTAGGTGTTTTGGTTCCATCACAATAGAAAGAGGACGAATAAGCTTGGATTGTTCTTTCGGTGTTCATTCACCCACAAATAGTAAAGTGAAGTTTAACAAGCCTAAACAAAACAAAACAGGTTGTTTTTGGTTCCAGTTACATAGAAAGAAGAATCTTGGATTTTACTAATTTCATGTCGTGTTCTTCGGTGTTAATGCACATTGACACCGAATTCGCAAAGTGTGTGGAATGATACCAAAATAACACAACACCGTCTTTTCACTTTCATATGCGTAGAAAGACGACGAATAAGCTTTGATTGGGCTTCTTTCAAAATTGGTGTTTTTGTGGTTAGAATGTACGTTCACCCAAAAATCGCAGAGTGAAATGTTTCTTATCAGCCAAAATCAAGCTTAGGTGTTTTGGTTCCATCACAATAGAAAGAGGACTAAGAAGCTTGGAATGTTCTTTCGGTGTTCATTCACCCACAAATAGCAAAGCGAAGTTTATCAAGCCTAAACAAAACAAAACAGGTTGTTTTCGGTTCCAGCTACATAGAAAGAAGAATCTTGGATTTTACTTATTTCATGTCGTGTTCTTCGGTGTTAATGCACTATGACACCGAATTCGCAAAGTGTGTGTAATGATACCAAAATAACACCACACCGTCTTTTCGCTTTCTTATGCGTAGAAAGACGACGAATAAGCTTTGATTGGGCTTCCTTCAAAATTGGTGTTTTTGTGGTTAGAATGCACATTCACCCCAAAATCGCAGAGTGAAATGTTTCTTATCAGCCCAAATCCAGCTTAGGTGTTTTGGTTCCATCACAATAGAAAGAGGACTAAGAACCTTGGATTGTTCTTTTGGTGTTCATTCACCCACAAATAGCAAAGCGAAGTTTAACAAGCCTAAAGAAAACAAAACAGGTTGTTTTCGGTTCCAGCTACATAGAAAGAAGAATCTTGGATTTTACTTTTCATGTCGTGTTCTTCGGTGTTAATGCACATAGACACCGAATTCGCAAAGTGTGTGTAATGATACCAAAATAACACCACACCGTCTTTTCGCTTTCATATGCGTAGAAAGACGACGAATAAGCTTTGATTGGGCTTCTTTCCAAATTGGTGTTTTTGTGGTTAGAATGCACATTCACCCCAAAATCGCAGAGTGAAATGTTTCTTATCAGCCAAAATCAAGCTTAGGTGTTTTGGTTCCATCACAATAGAAAGAGGACTAAGAAGCTTGGATTGTTCTTTCGGTGTTCATTCACCCACAAAGAGCAAAGCGAAGTTTAACAAGCCTAAACAAAACGAAACAGGTTGTTTTCGGTTCCAGCTACATAGAAAGAAGAATCTTGGATTTTACTTATTTCATGTCGTGTTCTTCGGTGTTAATGCACTATGACACCGAATTCGCAAAGTGTTTGTAATGATACCAAAATAACACCACACCGTCTTTTCGCTTTCATATGCGTAGAAAGACGACGAATAAGCTTTGATTGGGCTTCTTTCAAAATTGGTGTTTTTGTGGTTAGAATGCACATTCACCCCCAAATCGCAGAGTGAAATGTTTCTTATCAGCCAAAATCAAGCTTAGGTGTTTTGGTTCCATCACAATAGAAAGAGGACGAAGAAGCTTGGATTGTTCTTTCGGTGTTCATTCACCCACAAATAGCAAAGCGAAGTTTAAACAAGGCTAAACAAAACAAAACAGGTTGTTTTCGGTTCCAGTTACATAGAAAGAAGAATCTTGGATTTTACTTATTTCATGTCGTGTTCTTCGGTGTTAATGCACATAGACACCAAATTCGCAAAGTGTGTGGAATGATACCAAAATAACACAACACCGTCTTTTCACTTTCATATGCGTAGAAAGACGACGAATAAGCTTTGATTGGGCTTCTTTCAAATTTGGTGTTTTTGTGGTTTGAATGCACATTCACCCAAAAATCGCAGAGTGAAATGTTTCTTATCAACCAAAATCAAGGTTAGGTGTTTTGGTTCCATCACAATAGAAAGAAGACGAAGAAGCTTGGATTGTTCTTTCGGTGTTCATTCACCCACAAATAGCAAAGCGAAGTTTAACAAGCCTAAACAAAACAAAACAGGTTGTTTTCGGTTCCAGTTACATAGAAAGAAGAATGTTGGATTTTGCTTATTTCATGTCGTGTTCTTCGGTGTTAATGCACTTTGACACCGAATTCGCAAAGTGTGTGTAATGATACCAAAATAACACCACACCGTCTTTTCGCTTTCATATGCGTAGAAAGACGACGAATAAGCTTTGATTGGGCTTATTTCAAAATTGGTGTTTTTGTGGTTAGAATGCACATTCACCCCAAAATCGCAGAGTGAAATGTTTCTTAGCCAAAATCAAGCTTAGGTGTTTTGGTTCCATCACAATAGAAAGAGGACGAAGAAGCTTGGATTGTTCTTTCGGTGTTCATTCACCCACAAATAGCAAAGCGAAGTTTAACAAGCCTAAACAAAACAAAACAGGTTGTTTTCGGTTCCAGCTACATAGAAAGAAGAATCTTGGATTCTACTTATTTCATGTCGTGTTCCTCGGTGTTAATGCACATAGACACCGAATTCGCAAAGTGTGTGTAATGATACCAAAATAACACCACACCGTCTTTTCGCTTTCATATGCGTAGAAAGACGACGAATAAGCTTTGATTGGGCTTCTTTCCAAATTGGTGTTTTTGTGGTTAGAATGCACATTCACCCCAAAATCGCAGAGTGAAATGTTTCTTATCAGCCAAAATCCAGCTTAGCTGTTTTGGTTCCATCACAATAGAAAGAGGACGAATAAGCTTGGATTGTTCTTTCGGTGTTCATTCACCCACAAATAGCAAAGCGAAGTTTAACAAGCCTAAACAAAACAAAACAGGTTGTTTTCGGTTCCAGCTACATAGAAAGAAGAATCTTGGATTTTACTTCTTTCATGTCGTGTTCTTCGGTGTTAATGCACATAGACACCGAATTCGCAAAGTGTGTGTAATGATACCAAAATAACCCCACACCGTCTTTCGCTTTCATATGCGTAGAAAGACGACGAATGAGCTTTGATTGGGCTTCTTTCCAAATTGGTGTTTTTGTGGTTAGAATGCACATTCACCCCAAAATCGCAGAGTGAAATGTTTCTTATCAGCCAAAATCAAGCTTAGGTGTTTTGGTTCCATCACAATAGAAAGAGGACTAAGAAGCTTGGATTGTTCTTTCGGTGTTCATTCACCCACAAAGAGCAAAGCGAAGTTTAACAAGCCTAAACAAAACGAAACAGGTTGTTTTCGGTTCCAGCTACATAGAAAGAAGAATCTTGGATTTTACTTATTTCATGTCGTGTTCTTCGGTGTTAATGCACATAGACACCGAATTCGCAAAGTGTGTGTAATGATACCAAAATAACACCACACCGTCTTTTCGCTTCCATATGCGTAGAAAGACGACGAATAAGCTTTGATTGGGCTTCTTTCAAAATTGGTGTTTTTGTGGTTAGAATGCACATTCACCCCCAAATCGCAGAGTGAAATGTTTCTTATCAGCCAAAATCAAGCTTAGGTGTTTTGGTTCCATCACAATAGAAAGAGGACTAAGAAGCTTGGATTGTTCTTTCGGTGTTCATTCACCCACAAATAGCAAAGCGAAGTTTAACAAGCCTAAACAAAACAAAACAGGTTGTTTTCGGTTCCAGTTACATAGAAAGAAGAATCTTGGATTTTACTTATTTCATGTCGTGTTCTTCGGTGTTAATGCACATAGACACCAAATTCGCAAAGTGTGTGGAATGATACCAAAATAACACAACACCGTCTTTTCACTTTCATATGCGTAGAAAGACGACGAATAAGCTTTGATTGGGCTTCTTTCAAATTTGGTGTTTTTGTGGTTTGAATGCACATTCACCCAAAAATCGCAGAGTGAAATGTTTCTTATCAACCAAAATCAAGCTTAGGTGTTTTGGTTCCATCACAATAGAAAGAAGACGAAGAAGCTTGGATTGTTCTTTCGGTGTTCATTCACCCACAAATAGCAAAGCGAAGTTTAACAAGCCTAAACAAGCCTAAACGGTGTTGTGTTATTTTGGTTCCATCACAATAGAAAGAGGACGAATAAGCTTGGATTGTTCTTTCGGTGTTCATTCACCCACAAATAGCAAAGCGAAGTTTAACAAGCCTAAACAAAACAAAACAGGTTGTTTTCGGTTCCAGCTACATAGAAAGAAGAATCTTGGATTTTACTTCTTTCATGTCGTGTTCTTCGGTGTTAATGCACATAGACACCGAATTCGCAAAGTGTGTGTAATGATACCAAAATAACACCACACCGTCTTTCGCTTTCATATGCGTAGAAGGACGACGAATAAGCTTTGATTGGGCTTCTTTCAAAATTGGTGTTTTTGTGGTTAGAATGCACATTCATCCCAAAATCGCAGAGTGAAATGTTTCTTATCAGCCAAAATCAAGCTTAGGTGTTTTGGTTCCATCACAATAGAAAGAGGACTAAGAAGCTTGGATTGTTCTTTTGGTGTTCATTCACCCACAAATAGCAAAGCGAAGTTTAACAAGCCTAAAGAAAACAAAACAGGTTGTTTTCGGTTCCAGCTACATAGAAAGAAGAATCTTGGATTTTACTTTTCATGTCGTGTTCTTCGGTGTTAATGCACATAGACACCGAATTCGCAAAGTGTGTGTAATGATACCAAAATAACACCACACCGTCTTTTCGCTTTCATATGCGTAGAAAGACGACGAATAAGCTTTGATTGGGCTTCTTTCCAAATTGGTGTTTTTGTGGTTAGAATGCACATTCACCCCAAAATCGCAGAGTGAAATGTTTCTTATCAGCCAAAATCAAGCTTAGGTGTTTTGGTTCCATCACAATAGAAAGAGGACGAAGAAGCTTGGATTGTTCTTTCGGTGTTCATTCACCCACAAAGAGCAAAGCGAAGTTTAACAAGCCTAAACAAAACGAAACAGGTTGTTTTCGGTTCCAGTTACATAGAAAGAAGAATCTTGGATTTTACTTGTTTCATGTCGTGTTCTTCGGTGTTAATGCACATTGACACCGAATTCGCAAAGTGTGTGGAATGATACCAAAATAACACCACACCGTCTTTTCGCTTTCATATGCGTAGAAAGACGACGAATAAGCTTTGATAGGGCTTATTTCAAAATTGGTGTTTTTGTGGTTAGAATGCACATTCACCCCAAAATCGCAGAGTGAAATGTTTCTTAGCCAAAATCAAGCTTAGGTGTTTTGGTTCCATCACAATAGAAAGAGGACGAAGAAGCTTGGATTGTTCTTTCGGTGTTCATTCACCCACAAATAGCAAAGCGAAGTTTAACAAGCCTAAAGAAAACAAAACAGGTTGTTTTCGGTTCCAGCTACATAGAAAGAAGAATCTTGGATTCTACTTATTTCATGTCGTGTTCCTCGGTGTTAATGCACATAGACACCGAATTCGCAAAGTGTGTGTAATGATACCAAAATAACACCACACCGTCTTTTCGCTTTCATATGCGTAGAAAGACGACGAATAAGCTTTGATTGGGCTTCTTTCAAAATTGGTGTTTTTGTGGTTAGAATGCACATTCACCCCAAAATCGCAGAGTGAAATGTTTCTTATCAGCCAAAATCCAGCTTAGGTGTTTTGGTTCCATCACAATAGAAAGAGGACTAAGAAGCTTGGATTGTTCCTTCGGTGTTCATTCACCCACAAATAGCAAAGTGAAGTTTAACATGCCTAAACAAAACAAAACAGGTTGTTTTCGGTTCCAGCTACATAGAAAGAAGAATCTTGGATTTTACTTATTTCATGTCGTGTTCTTCGGTGTTAATGCACTATGACACCGAATTCGCAAAGTGTGTGTAATGATACCAAAATAACACCACACCGTCTTTTCGCTTTCTTATGCGTAGAAAGACGACGAATAAGCTTTGATTGGGCTTCTTTCAAAATTGGTGTTTTTGTGGTTAGAATGCACATTCACCCCAAAATCGCAGAGTGAAATGTTTCTTATCAGCCAAAATCAAGCTTAGGTGTTTTGGTTCCATCACAATAGAAAGAGGACTAAGAAGCTTGGATTGTTCTTTTGGTGTTCATTCACCCACAAATAGCAAAGCGAAGTTTAACAAGCCTAAAGAAAACAAAACAGGTTGTTTTCGGTTCCAGCTACATAGAAAGAAGAATCTTGGATTTTACTTATTTCATGTCGTGTTCTTCGGTGTTAATGCACTATGACACCGAATTCGCAAAGTGTGTGTAATGATACCAAAATAACACCACACCGTCTTTTCGCTTTCTTATGCGTAGAAAGACGACGAATAAGCTTTGATTGGGCTTCTTTCCAAATTGGTGTTTTTGTGGTTAGAATGCACATTCACCCCAAAATCGCAGAGTGAAATGTTTCTTATCAGCCAAAATCAAGCTTAGGTGTTTTGGTTCCATCACAATAGAAAGAGGACTAAGAAGCTTGGATTGTTCTTTTGGTGTTCATTCACCCACAAATAGCAAAGCGAAGTTTAACAAGCCTAAAGAAAACAAAACAGGTTGTTTTCGGTTCCAGCTACATAGAAAGAAGAATCTTGGATTTTACTTTTCATGTCGTGTTCTTCGGTGTTAATGCACATAGACACCGAATTCGCAAAGTGTGTGTAATGATACCAAAATAACACCACACCGTCTTTTCGCTTTCATATGCGTAGAAAGACGACGAATAAGCTTTGATTGGGCTTCTTTCCAAATTGGTGTTTTTGTGGTTAGAATGCACATTCACCCCAAAATCGCAGAGTGAAATGTTTCTTATCAGCCAAAATCAAGCTTAGGTGTTTTGGTTCCATCACAATAGAAAGAGGACTAAGAAGCTTGGATTGTTCTTTCGGTGTTCATTCACCCACAAAGAGCAAAGCGAAGTTTAACAAGCCTAAACAAAACGAAACAGGTTGTTTTCGGTTCCAGCTACATAGAAAGAAGAATCTTGGATTTTACTTGTTTCATGTCGTGTTCTTCGGTGTTAATGCACATTGACACCGAATTCGCAAAGTGTGTGGAATAATACCAAAATAACACCACACCGTCTTTTCGCTTTCATATGCGTAGAAAGACGACGAATAAGCTTTGATTGTGCTTCTTTCCAAATTGGTGTTTTTGTGGTTAGAATGCACATTCACCCCAAAATCGCAGAGTGAAATGTTTCTTATCAGCCAAAATCAACCTTAGGTGTTTTGGTTCCATCACAATAGAAAGAGGACTAAGAAGCTTGGAGTGTTCTTTCGGTGTTCATTCACCCACAAATAGCAAAGCGAAGTTTAACAAGCCTAAACAAAACAAAACAGGTTTTTTTCGGTTCCAGTTACATAGAAAGAAGAATCTTGGATTTTACTTATTTCATGTCGTGATCTTCGGTGTTAATGCACATAGACACCAAATTCGCAAAGTGTGTGGAATGATACCAAAATAACACAACACCGTCTTTTCACTTTCATATGCGTAGAAAGACGACGAATAAGCTTTGATTGCGCTTCTTTCAAATTTGGTGTTTTTGTGGTTTGAATGCACATTCACCCAAAAATCGCAGAGTGAAATGTTTCTTATCAACCAAAATCAAGCTTAGGTGTTTTGGTTCCATCACAATAGAAAGAAGACGAAGAAGCTTGGATTGTTCTTTCGGTGTTCATTCACCCACAAATAGCAAAGCGAAGTTTAACAAGCCTAAACAAAACAAAACAGGTTGTTTTCGGTTCCAGTTACATAGAAAGAAGAATGTTGGATTTTGCTTATTTCATGTCGTGTTCTTCGGTGTTAATGCACTTTGACACCGAATTCGCAAAGTGTGTGTAATGATACCAAAATAACACCACACCGTCTTTTCGCTTTCATATGCGTAGAAAGACGACGAATAAGCTTTGATTGGGCTTCTTTCAAAATTGGTGTTTTTGTGGTTAGAATGCACATTCACCCCAAAATCGCAGAGTGAAATGTTTCTTATCAGCCAAAATCCAGCTTAGGTGTTTTGGTTCCATCACAATAGAAAGAGGACGAATAAGCTTGGATTGTTCTTTCGGTGTTCATTCACCCACAAATAGCAAAGCGAAGTTTAACAAGCCTAAACAAAACAAAACAGGTTGTTTTCGGTTCCAGCTACATAGAAAGAAGAATCTTGGATTTTACTTATTTCATGTCGTGTTCTTCGGTGTTAATGCACTATGACACCGAATTCGCAAAGTGTGTGTAATGATACCAAAATAACACCACACCGTCTTTTCGCTTTCTTATGCGTAGAAAGACGACGAATAAGCTTTGATTGGGCTTCTTTCAAAATTGGTGTTTTTGTGGTTAGAATGCACATTCACCCCAAAATCGCAGAGTGAAATGTTTCTTATCAGCTAAAATCAATCTTAGGTGTTTTGGTTCCATCACAATAGAAAGAGGATTAAGAAGCTTGGATTGTTCTTTTGGTGTTCATTCACCCACAAATAGCAAAGCGAAGTTTAACAAGCCTAAAGAAAACAAAACAGGTTGTTTTCGGTTCCAGCTACATAGAAAGAAGAATCTTGGATTTTACTTTTCATGTCGTGTTCTTCGGTGTTAATGCACATAGACACCGAATTCGCAAAGTGTGTGTAATGATACCAAAATAACACCACACCGTCTTTTCGCTTTCATATGCGTAGAAAGACGACGAATAAGCTTTGATTGGGCTTCTTTCCAAATTGGTGTTTTTGTGGTTAGAATGCACATTCACCCCAAAATCGCAGAGTGAAATGTTTCTTATCAGCCAAAATCAAGCTTAGGTGTTTTGGTTCCATCACAATAGAAAGAGGACTAAGAAGCTTGGATTGTTCTTTCGGTGTTCATTCACCCACAAAAGAGCAAAGCGAAGTTTAACAAGCCTAAACAAAACGAAACAGGTTGTTTTCGGTTCCAGCTACATAGAAAGAAGAATCTTGGATTTTACTTATTTCATGTCGTGTTCTTCGGTGTTAATGCACATAGACACCGAATTCGCAAAGTGTGTGTAATGATACCAAAATAACACCACACCGTCTTTTCGCTTTCATATGCGTAGAAAGACGACGAATAAGCTTTGATTGGGCTTCTTTCAAAATTGGTGTTTTTGTGGTTAGAATGCACATTCATCCCCAAATCGCAGAGTGAAATGTTTCTTATCAGCCAAAATCAAGCTTAGGTGTTTTGGTTCCATCACAATAGAGAGAGCACTAAGAAGCTTGGATTGTTCTTTCGGTGTTCATTCACCCACAAATAGTAAAGTGAAGTTTAACAAGCCTAAACAAAACAAAACAGGTTGTTTTCGGTTCCAGTTACATAGAAAGAAGAATCTTGGATTTTACTTGTTTCATGTCGTGTTCTTCGGTGTTAATGCACATTTACACCGAATTCGCAAAGTGTGTGGAATGATACCAAAATAACACCACACCGTCTTTTCGCTTTCATATGCGTAGAAAGACGACGAATAAGCTTTGATTGGGCTTCTTTCAAAATTGGTGTTTTTGTAGTTAGAATGCACATTCACCCCAAAATCGCAGAGTGAAATGTTTCTTATCAGCCAAAATCAAGCTTAGGTGTTTTGGTTCCATCACAATAGAAAGAGGACTAAGAAGCTTGGATTGTTCTTTCGGTGTTCATTCACCCACAAATAGTAAAGTGAAGTTTAAGAAGCCTAAACAAAACAAAACAGGTTTTTTTCGGTTCCAGTTAAATAGAAAGAAGAATCTTGGATTTTACTTATTTCATGTCGTGTTCTTCGGTGTTAATGCACATAGACACCAAATTCGCAAAGTGTGTGGAATGATACCAAAATAACACCACACCGTCTTTTCGCTTTCTTATGCGTAGAAAGACGACGAATAAGCTTTGATTGGGCTTCTTTCAAAATTGGTGTTTTTGTGGTTAGAATGCACATTCACCCCAAAATCGCAGAGTGAAATGTTTCTTATCAGCCAAAATCAAGCTTAGGTGTTTTGGTTCCATCACAATAGAAAGAGGACTAAGAAGCTTGGATTGTTCTTTTGGTGTTCATTCACCCACAAATAGCAAAGCGAAGTTTAACAAGCCTAAACAAAACAAAACAGGTTGTTTTCGGTTCCAGTTACATAGAAAGAAGAATGTTGGACTTTGCTTATTTCATGTCGTGTTCTTCGGTGTTAATGCACTTTGACACCGAATTCGCAAAGTGTGTGTAATGATACCAAAATAACACCACACCGTCTTTTCGCTTTCATATGCGTAGAAAGACGACGAATAAGCTTTGATTGGGCTTCTTTCCAAATTGGTGTTTTTGTGGTTAGAATGCACATTCACCCCAAAATCGCAGAGTGAAATGTTTCTCAGCCAAAATCAAGCTTAGGTGTTTTGGTTCCATCACAATAGAAAGAGGACGAAGAAGCTTGGATTGATCTTTCGGTGTTCATTCACCCAAAAATAGCAAAGCGAAGTTTAACAAGCCTAAAGAAAACAAAACAGGTTGCTTTCGGTTCCAGCTACATAGAAAGAAGAATCTTGGATTCTACTTATTTCATGTCGTGTTCCTCGGTGTTAATGCACATAGATACCGAATTCGCAAAGTGTGTGTAATGATACCAAAATAACACCACACTGTCTTTTCGCTTTCATATGCGTAGAAAGACGACGAAGAAGCTTTGATTGGGCTTCTTTCAAAATTGGTGTTTTTGTGGTTAGAATGCACATTCACCCCAAAATCGCTGAGTGAAATGTTTCTTATCAGCCAAAATCCAGCTTAGGTGTTTTGGTTCCATCACAATAGAAAGAGGACTAAGAAGCTTGGATTGTTCTTTCGGTGTTCATTCACCCACAAATAGCAAAGTGAAGTTTAACAAGCCTAAACAAAACAAAACAGGTTGTTTTCGGTTCCAGTTACATAGAAAGAAGAATCTTGGATTTTACTTACTTCATGTCGTGTTCTTCGGTGTTAATGCACATTGACACCGAATTCGCAAAGTGTGTGTAATGATACCAAAATAACACCACACCGTCTTTTCACTTTCATATGCGTAGAAAGACGACGAATAAGCTTTGATTGGGCTTCTTTCAAAATTGGTGTTTTTGTGGTTAGAATGCACATTCATCCCAAAATCGCAGTGAAATGTTTCTTATCAGCCAAAATCAAGCTTAGGTGTTTTGGTTCCATCACAATAGAAAGAGGACTAAGAAGCTTGGATTGTTCTTTCGGTGTTCATTCACCCACAAATAGCAAAGCAAAGTTTAACAAGCCTAAACAAAACAAAACAGGTTGTTTTCGGTTCCAGCTACATAGAAAGAAGAATCTTGGATTTTACTTATTTCATGTCGTGTTCTTCGGTGTTAATGCACTATGACACCGAAGTCGCAAAGTGTGTGTAATGATACCAAAATAACACCACACCGTCTTTTCGCTTTCATATGCGTAGAAAGATGACGAATAAGCTTTGATTGGGCTTCTTTCAAAATTGGTGTTTTTGTGGTTAGAATGCACATTCACCCCAAAATCGCAGAGTGAAATGTTTCTTAGCCAAAATCAAGCTTAGGTGTTTTGGTTCCATCACAATAGAAAGAGGACAAAGAAGCTTGGATTGTTCTTTCGGTGTTCATTCACCCACAAATAGCAAAGCGAAGTTTAACAAGCCTAAAGAAAACAAAACAGGTTGTTTTCGGTTCCAGCTACATAGAAAGAAGAATCTTGGATTTTACTTTTCATGTCGTGGTCTTCGGTGTTAATGCACATAGACACCAAATTCGCAAAGTGTGTGGAATGATACCAAAATAACACCACACCGTCTTTTCGCTTTCATATGCGTAGAAAGACGACGAATAAGCTTTGATTGGGCTTATTTCAAATTTGGTGTTTTTGTGGTTAGAATGCACATTCACCCCAAAATCGCAGAGTGAAATGTTTCTTATCAGCCAAAATCCAGCTTAGGTGTTTTGGTTCCATCACAATAGAAAGAGGACGAATAAGCTTGGATTGTTCTTTCGGTGTTCATTCACCCACAAATAGCAAAGCGAAGTTTAACAAGCCTAAACAGAACAAAACAGGTTGTTTTCGGTTCCAGCTACATAGAAAGAAGAATCTTGGATTTTACTTCTTTCATGTCGTGTTCTTCGGTGTTAATGCACTTTGACACCGAATTCGCAAAGTGTGTGTAATGATACCAAAATAACACCACACCGTCTTTTCGCTTTCATATGCGTAGAAAGACGACGAATAAGCTTTGATTGGGCTTCTTTCAAAATTGGTGTTTTTGTGGTTAGAATGCACATTCACCCCAAAATCGCAGTGAAATGTTTCTTATCAGCCAAAATCCAGCTTAGGTGTTTTGGTTCCATCACAATAGAAAGAGGACGAATAAGCTTGGATTGTTCTTTCGGTGTTCATTCACCCACAAATAGCAAAGCGAAGTTTAACAAGCCTAAACAAAACAAAACAGGTTGTTTTCGGTTCCAGCTACATAGAAAGAAGAATCTTGGATTTTACTTATTTCATGTCGTGTTCTTCGGTGTTAATGCACTATGACACCGAAGTCGCAAAGTGTGTGTAATGATACCAAAATAACACCACACCGTCTTTCGCTTTCATATGCGTAGAAGGACGACGAATAAGCTTTGATTGGGCTTCTTTCAAAATTGGTGTTTTTGTGGTTAGAATGCACATTCACCCCAAAATCGCAGAGTGAAATGTTTCTTATCAGCCAAAATCAAGCTTAGGTGTTTTGGTTCCATCACAATAGAAAGAGGACGAATAAGCTTGGATTGTTGTTTCGGTGTTCATTCACCCACAAATAGTAAAGTGAAGTTTAACAAGCCTAAACAAAACAAAACAGGTTGTTTTCGGTTTCAGTTACATAGAAAGAAGAATCTTGGATTTTACTTATTTCATGTCGTGTTCTTCGGTGTTAATGCACTATGACACCGAATTCGCAAAGTGTGTGGAATGATACCAAAATAACACAACACCGTCTTTTCGCTTTCATATGCGTAGAAAGACGACGAATAAGCTTTGATTGGGCTTCTTTCAAAATTGGTGTTTTTGTGGTTAGAATGCACGTTCACCCAAAAATCGCAGAGTGAAATGTTTCTTATCAGCCAAAATCAAGCTTAGGTGTTTTGGTTCCATCACAATAGAAAGAGGACTAAGAAGCTTGGATTGTTCTTTCGGTGTTCATTCACCCACAAATAGCAAAGCGAAGTTTAACAAGCCTAAACAAAACAAAACAGGTTGTTTTCGGTTCCAGCTACATAGAAAGAAGAATCTTGGATTTTACTTATTTCATGTCGTGTTCTTCGGTGTTAATGCACTATGACACCGAAGTCGCAAAGTGTGTAATGATACCAAAATAACACCACACCGTCTTTTCGCTTTCATATGCGTAGAAAGACGACGAATAAGCTTTGATTGGGCTTATTTCAAAATTGGTGTTTTTGTGGTTAGAATGCACATTCACCCCAAAATCGCAGAGTGAAATGTTTCTTAGCCAAAATCAAGCTTAGGTGTTTTGGTTCCATCACAATAGAAAGAGGACAAAGAAGCTTGGATTGTTCTTTCGGTGTTCATTCACCCACAAATAGCAAAGCGAAGTTTAACAAGCCTAAAGAAAACAAAACAGGTTGTTTTCGGTTCCAGCTACATAGAAAGAAGAATCATGGATTTTACTTTTCATGTCGTGGTCTTCGGTGTTAATGCACATAGACACCGAATTCGCAAAGTGTGTGTAATGATACCAAAATAACACCACACCGTCTTTTCGCTTTCATATGCGTAGAAAGACGACGAATAAGCTTTGATTGGGCTTCTTTCCAAATTGGTGTTTTTGTGGTTAGAATGCACATTCACCCCAAAATCGCAGAGTGAAATGTTTCTTATCAGCCAAAATCCAGCTTAGGTGTTTTGGTTCCATCACAATAGAAAGAGGACTAAGAAGCTTGGATTTTTCTTTCGGTGTTCATTCACCCACAAATAGCAAAGCGAAGTTTAACAAGCCTAAACAAAACAAAACAGGTTGTTTTCGGTTCCAGCTACATAGAAAGAAGAATCTTGGATTTTACTTATTTCATGTCGTGTTCTTCGGTGTTAATGCACATTGACACCGAATTCGCAAAGTGTGTGGAATGATACCAAAATAACACCACACCGTCTTTTCGCTTTCATATGCGTAGAAAGACGACGAATAAGCTTTGATTGGGCTTCTTTCAAAATTGGTGTTTTTGTGGTTAGAATGCACATTCACCCCAAAATCGCAGAGTGAAATGTTTCTTATCAGCCAAAATCAAGCTTAGGTGTTTTGGTTCCATCACAATAGAAAGAGGACTAAGAAGCTTGGATTGTTCTTTCGGTGTTCATTCACCCACAAATAGCAAAGCGAAGTTTAACAAGCCTAAACAAAACAAAACAGGTTGTTTTCGGTTCCAGCTACATAGAAAGAAGAATCTTGGATTTTACTTATTTCATGTCGTGTTCTTCGGTGTTAATGCACTATGACACCGAAGTCGCAAAGTGTGTAATGATACCAAAATAACACCACACCGTCTTTTCGCTTTCATATGCGTAGAAAGACGACGAATAAGCTTTGATTGGGCTTATTTCAAAATTGGTGTTTTTGTGGTTAGAATGCACATTCACCCCAAAATCGCAGAGTGAAATGTTTCTTAGCCAAAATCAAGCTTAGGTGTTTTGGTTCCATCACAATAGAAAGAGGACAAAGAAGCTTGGATTGTTCTTTCGGTGTTCATTCACCCACAAATAGCAAAGCGAAGTTTAACAAGCCTAAAGAAAACAAAACAGGTTGTTTTCGGTTCCAGCTACATAGAAAGAAGAATCATGGATTTTACTTTTCATGTCGTGGTCTTCGGTGTTAATGCACATAGACACCGAATTCGCAAAGTGTGTGTAATGATACCAAAATAACACCACACCGTCTTTTCGCTTTCATATGCGTAGAAAGACGACGAATAAGCTTTGATTGGGCTTCTTTCCAAATTGGTGTTTTTGTGGTTAGAATGCACATTCACCCCAAAATCGCAGAGTGAAATGTTTCTTATCAGCCAAAATCCAGCTTAGGTGTTTTGGTTCCATCACAATAGAAAGAGGACTAAGAAGCTTGGATTTTTCTTTCGGTGTTCATTCACCCACAAATAGCAAAGCGAAGTTTAACAAGCCTAAACAAAACAAAACAGGTTGTTTTCGGTTCCAGCTACATAGAAAGAAGAATCTTGGATTTTACTTATTTCATGTCGTGTTCTTCGGTGTTAATGCACATTGACACCGAATTCGCAAAGTGTGTGGAATGATACCAAAATAACACCACACCGTCTTTTCGCTTTCATATGCGTAGAAAGACGACGAATAAGCTTTGATTGGGCTTCTTTCAAAATTGGTGTTTTTGTGGTTAGAATGCACATTCACCCCAAAATCGCAGAGTGAAATGTTTCTTATCAGCCAAAATCAAGCTTAGGTGTTTTGGTTCCATCACAATAGAAAGAGGACTAAGAAGCTTGGATTGTTCTTTCGGTGTTCATTCACCCACAAATAGCAAAGCGAAGTTTAACAAGCCTAAACAAAACAAAACAGGTTGTTTTCGGTTCCAGCTACATAGAAAGAAGAATCTTGGATTTTACTTATTTCATGTCGTGTTCTTCGGTGTTAATGCACTATGACACCGAAGTCGCAAAGTGTGTGTAATGATACCAAAATAACACCACACCGTCTTTTCGCTTTCATATGCGTAGAAAGACGACGAATAAGCTTTGATTGGGCTTATTTCAAAATTGGTGTTTTTGTGGTTAGAATGCACATTCACCCCAAAATCGCAGAGTGAAATGTTTCTTAGCCAAAATCAAGCTTAGGTGTTTTGGTTCCATCACAATAGAAAGAGGACAAAGAAGCTTGGATTGTTCTTTCGGTGTTCATTCACCCACAAATAGCAAAGCGAAGTTTAACAAGCCTAAAGAAAACAAAACAGGTTGTTTTCGGTTCCAGCTACATAGAAAGAAGAATCTTGGATTTTACTTTTCATGTCGTGGTCTTCGGTGTTAATGCACATAGACACCGAATTCGCAAAGTGTGTGTAATGATACCAAAATAACACCACACCGTCTTTTCGCTTTCATATGCGTAGAAAGACGACGAATAAGCTTTGATTGGGCTTCTTTCCAAATTGGTGTTTTTGTGGTTAGAATGCACATTCACCCCAAAATCGCAGAGTGAAATGTTTCTTATCAGCCAAAATCCAGCTTAGGTGTTTTGGTTCCATCACAATAGAAAGAGGACGAATAAGCTTGGATTGTTCTTTCGGTGTTCATTCACCCACAAATAGCAAAGCGAAGTTTAACAAGTCTAAACAAAACAAAACAGGTTGTTTTCGGTTCCAGCTACATAGAAAGAAGAATCTTGGATTTTACTTATTTCATGTCGTGTTCTTCGGTGTTAATGCACATAGACACCGAATTCGCAAAGTGTGTGGAATAATACCAAAATAACACCACACCGTCTTTTCGCTTTCATATGCGTAGATAGACGACGAATAGGCTTTGATTGGGCTTATTTCAAATAGGTGTTTTTGTGGTTAGAATGCACGTTCACCCAAAAATCGCAGAGTGAAATGTTTCTTATCAACCAAAATCAAGCTTAGGTGTTTTGGTTCCATCACAATAGAAAGAGGACTAAGAAGCTTGGATTGTTCTTTCGGTGTTCATTCACCCACAAATAGCAAAGTGAAGTTTAACAAGCCTAAACAAAACAAAACAGGTTGTTTTCGGTTCCAGTTACATAGAAAGAAGAATCTTGGATTTTACTTACTTCATGTCGTGTTCTTCGGTGTTAATGCACATTGACACCGAATTCGCAAAGTGTGTGGAATGATACCAAAATAACACAACACCGTCTTTTCACTTTCATATGCGTAGAAAGACGACGAATAAGCTTTGATTGGGCTTCTTTCAAAATTGGTGTTTTTGTGGTTAGAATGCACATTCACCCCAAAATCGCAGTGAAATGTTTCTTATCAGCCAAAATCAAGCTTAGGTGTTTTGGTTCCATCACAATAGAAAGAGGACTAAGAAGCTTGGATTGTTCTTTCGGTGTTCATTCACCCACAAATAGTAAAGTGAAGTTTAACAAGCCTAAACAAAACAAAACAGGTTGTTTTCGGTTCCAGCTACATAGAAAGAAGAATCTTGGATTTTACTTATTTCATGTCGTGTTCTTCGGTGTTAATGCACATAGACACCGAATTCGCAAAGTGTGTGTAATGATACCAAAATAACCCCACACCGTCTTTTCACTTTCATATGCGTAGAAAGACGACGAATAAGCTTTGATTGGGCTTCTTTCAAAATTGGTGTTTTTGTGGTTAGAATGCACATTCACCCCAAAATCGCAGTGAAATGTTTCTTATCAGCCAAAATCAAGCTTAGGTGTTTTGGTTCCATCACAATAGAAAGAGGACTAAGAAGCTTGGATTGTTCTTTCGGTGTTCATTCACCCACAAATAGTAAAGTGAAGTTTAACAAGCCTAAACAAAACAAAACAGGTTGTTTTCGGTTCCAGTTACATAGAAAGAAGAATCTTGGATTTTACTTATTTCATGTCGTGTTCTTCGGTGTTAATGCACATTGACACCGAATTCTCAAAGTGTGTGGAATGATACCAAAATAACACAACACCGTCTTTTCACTTTCATATGCGTAGAAAGACTACGAATAAGCTTTGATTGGGCTTCTTTCCAAATTGGTGTTTTTGTGGTTAGAATGCACATTCACCCCAAAATCGCAGTGAAATGTTTCTTATCAGCCAAAATCAAGCTTAGGTGTTTTGGTTCCATCACAATAGAAAGAGGACTAAGAAGCTTGGATTGTTCTTTCGGTGTTCATTCACCCACAAATAGCAAAGCGAAGTTTAACAAGCCTAAACAAAACAAAACAGGTTGTTTTCGGTTCCAGCTACATAGAAAGAAGAATCTTGGATTTTACTTATTTCATGTCGTGTTCTTCGGTGTTAATGCACATTGACACCGAATTCTCAAAGTGTGTGGAATGATACCAAAATAACACAACACCGTCTTTTCACTTTCATATGCGTAGAAAGACGACGAATAAGCTTTGATTGGGCTTCTTTCAAAATTGGTGTTTTTGTGGTTAGAATGCACATTCACCCCAAAATCGCAGAGTGAAATGTTTCTTATCAGCCAAAATCAAGCTTAGGTGTTTTGGTTCCATCACAATAGAAAGAGGACTAAGAAGCTTGGATTGTTCTTTCGGTGTTCATTCACCCACAAATAGCAAAGCGAAGTTTAACAAGCCTAAACAAAACAAAACAGGTTGTTTTCGGTTCCAGCTACATAGAAAGAAGAATCTTGGATTTTACTTATTTCATGTCGTGTTCTTCGGTGTTAATGCACATTGACACCGAATTCGCAAAGTGTGTGGAATGATACCAAAATAACACCACACCGTCTTTTCGCTTTCATATGCGTAGAAAGACGACGAATAAGCTTTGATTGGGCTTCTTTCAAAATTGGTGTTTTTGTGGTTAGAATGCACATTCACCCCAAAATCGCAGAGTGAAATGTTTCTTATCAGCCAAAATCAAGCTTAGGTGTTTTGGTTCCATCACAATAGAAAGAGGACTAAGAAGCTTGGATTGTTCTTTCGGTGTTCATTCACCCACAAATAGCAAAGCGAAGTTTAACAAGACTAAACAAAACAAAACAGGTTGTTTTCGGTTCCAGCTACATAGAAAGAAGAATCTTGGATTTTACTTATTTCATGTCGTGTTCTTCGGTGTTAATGCACTATGACACCGAAGTCGCAAAGTGTGTGTAATGATACCAAAATAACACCACACCGTCTTTTCGCTTTCATATGCGTAGAAAGACGACGAATAAGCTTTGATTGGGCTTATTTCAAAATTGGTGTTTTTGTGGTTAGAATGCACATTCACCCCAAAATCGCAGAGTGAAATGTTTCTTAGCCAAAATCAAGCTTAGGTGTTTTGGTTCCATCACAATAGAAAGAGGACAAAGAAGCTTGGATTGTTCTTTCGGTGTTCATTCACCCACAAATAGCAAAGCGAAGTTTAACAAGCCTAAAGAAAACAAAACAGGTTGTTTTCGGTTCCAGCTACATAGAAAGAAGAATCTTGGATTTTACTTTTCATGTCGTGGTCTTCGGTGTTAATGCACATAGACACCGAATTCGCAAAGTGTGTGTAATGATACCAAAATAACACCACACCGTCTTTTCGCTTTCATATGCGTAGAAAGACGACGAATAAGCTTTGATTGGGCTTCTTTCCAAATTGGTGTTTTTGTGGTTAGAATGCACATTCACCCCAAAATCGCAGAGTGAAATGTTTCTTATCAGCCAAAATCCAGCTTAGGTGTTTTGGTTCCATCACAATAGAAAGAGGACGAATAAGCTTGGATTGTTCTTTCGGTGTTCATTCACCCACAAATAGCAAAGCGAAGTTTAACAAGTCTAAACAAAACAAAACAGGTTGTTTTCGGTTCCAGCTACATAGAAAGAAGAATCTTGGATTTTACTTATTTCATGTCGTGTTCTTCGGTGTTAATGCACATAGACACCGAATTCGCAAAGTGTGTGTAATGATACCAAAATAACACCACACCGTCTTTTCGCTTTCATATGCGTAGATAGACGACGAATAGGCTTTGATTGGGCTTATTTCAAATAGGTGTTTTTGTGGTTAGAATGCACGTTCACCCAAAAATCGCAGAGTGAAATGTTTCTTATCAACCAAAATCAAGCTTAGGTGTTTTGGTTCCATCACAATAGAAAGAGGACTAAGAAGCTTGGATTGTTCTTTCGGTGTTCATTCACCCACAAATAGCAAAGTGAAGTTTAACAAGCCTAAACAAAACAAAACAGGTTGTTTTCGGTTCCAGTTACATAGAAAGAAGAATCTTGGATTTTACTTACTTCATGTCGTGTTCTTCGGTGTTAATGCACATTGACACCGAATTCGCAAAGTGTGTGGAATGATACCAAAATAACACAACACCGTCTTTTCACTTTCATATGCGTAGAAAGACGACGAATAAGCTTTGATTGGGCTTCTTTCAAAATTGGTGTTTTTGTGGTTAGAATGCACATTCACCCCAAAATCGCAGTGAAATGTTTCTTATCAGCCAAAATCAAGCTTAGGTGTTTTGGTTCCATCACAATAGAAAGAGGACTAAGAAGCTTGGATTGTTCTTTCGGTGTTCATTCACCCACAAATAGTAAAGTGAAGTTTAACAAGCCTAAACAAAACAAAACAGGTTGTTTTCGGTTCCAGTTACATAGAAAGAAGAATCTTGGATTTACTTATTTCATGTCGTGTTCTTCGGTGTTAATGCACATTGACACCGAATTCTCAAAGTGTGTGGAATGATACCAAAATAACACAACACCGTCTTTTCACTTTCATATGCGTAGAAAGACGACGAATAAGCTTTGATTGGGCTTCTTTCAAAATTGGTGTTTTTGTGGTTAGAATGCACATTCACCCCAAAATCGCAGAGTGAAATGTTTCTTATCAGCCAAAATCAAGCTTAGGTGTTTTGGTTCCATCACAATAGAAAGAGGACTAAGAAGCTTGGATTGTTCTTTCGGTGTTCATTCACCCACAAATAGCAAAGCGAAGTTTAACAAGCCTAAACAAAACAAAACAGGTTGTTTTCGGTTCCAGCTACATAGAAAGAAGAATCTTGGATTTTACTTATTTCATGTCGTGTTCTTCGGTGTTAATGCACATTGACACCGAATTCGCAAAGTGTGTGGAATGATACCAAAATAACACCACACCGTCTTTTCGCTTTCATATGCGTAGAAAGACGACGAATAAGCTTTGATTGGGCTTCTTTCAAAATTGGTGTTTTTGTGGTTAGAATGCACATTCACCCCAAAATCGCAGAGTGAAATGTTTCTTATCAGCCAAAATCAAGCTTAGGTGTTTTGGTTCCATCACAATAGAAAGAGGACTAAGAAGCTTGGATTGTTCTTTCGGTGTTCATTCACCCACAAATAGCAAAGCGAAGTTTAACAAGCCTAAACAAAACAAAACAGGTTGTTTTCGGTTCCAGCTACATAGAAAGAAGAATCTTGGATTTTACTTATTTCATGTCGTGTTCTTCGGTGTTAATGCACATTGACACCGAATTCGCAAAGTGTGTGGAATGATACCAAAATAACACAACACCGTCTTTTCACTTTCATATGCGTAGAAAGACGACGAATAAGCTTTGATTGGGCTTCTTTCAAAATTGGTGTTTTTGTGGTTAGAATGCACATTCACCCCAAAATCGCAGTGAAATGTTTCTTATCAGCCAAAATCAAGCTTAGGTGTTTTGGTTCCATCACAATAGAAAGAGGACTAAGAAGCTTGGATTGTTCTTTCGGTGTTCATTCACCCACAAATAGTAAAGTGAAGTTTAACAAGCCTAAACAAAACAAAACAGGTTGTTTTCGGTTCCAGTTACATAGAAAGAAGAATCTTGGATTTTACTTATTTCATGTCGTGTTCTTCGGTGTTAATGCACATTGACACCGAATTCTCAAAGTGTGTGGAATGATACCAAAATAACACAACACCGTCTTTTCACTTTCATATGCGTAGAAAGACGACGAATAAGCTTTGATTGGGCTTCTTTCAAAATTGGTGTTTTTGTGGTTAGAATGCACATTCACCCCAAAATCGCAGAGTGAAATGTTTCTTATCAGCCAAAATCAAGCTTAGGTGTTTTGGTTCCATCACAATAGAAAGAGGACTAAGAAGCTTGGATTGTTCTTTCGGTGTTCATTCACCCACAAATAGCAAAGCGAAGTTTAACAAGCCTAAACAAAACAAAACAGGTTGTTTTCGGTTCCAGCTACATAGAAAGAAGAATCTTGGATTTTACTTATTTCATGTCGTGTTCTTCGGTGTTAATGCACATTGACACCGAATTCTCAAAGTGTGTGGAATGATACCAAAATAACACAACACCGTCTTTTCACTTTCATATGCGTAGAAAGACGACGAATAAGCTTTGATTGGGCTTCTTTCAAAATTGGTGTTTTTGTGGTTAGAATGCACATTCACCCCAAAATCGCAGAGTGAAATGTTTCTTATCAGCCAAAATCAAGCTTAGGTGTTTTGGTTCCATCACAATAGAAAGAGGACTAAGAAGCTTGGATTGTTCTTTCGGTGTTCATTCACCCACAAATAGCAAAGCGAAGTTTAACAAGCCTAAACAAAACAAAACAGGTTGTTTTCGGTTCCAGCTACATAGAAAGAAGAATCTTGGATTTTACTTATTTCATGTCGTGTTCTTCGGTGTTAATGCACATTGACACCGAATTCGCAAAGTGTGTGGAATGATACCAAAATAACACCACACCGTCTTTTCGCTTTCATATGCGTAGAAAGACGACGAATAAGCTTTGATTGGGCTTCTTTCAAAATTGGTGTTTTTGTGGTTAGAATGCACATTCACCCCAAAATCGCAGAGTGAAATGTTTCTTATCAGCCAAAATCAAGCTTAGGTGTTTTGGTTCCATCACAATAGAAAGAGGACTAAGAAGCTTGGATTGTTCTTTCGGTGTTCATTCACCCACAAATAGCAAAGCGAAGTTTAACAAGACTAAACAAAACAAAACAGGTTGTTTTCGGTTCCAGCTACATAGAAAGAAGAATCTTGGATTTTACTTATTTCATGTCGTGTTCTTCGGTGTTAATGCACTATGACACCGAAGTCGCAAAGTGTGTGTAATGATACCAAAATAACACCACACCGTCTTTTCGCTTTCATATGCGTAGAAAGACGACGAATAAGCTTTGATTGGGCTTCTTTCAAAATTGGTGTTTTTGTGGTTAGAATGCACATTCACCCCAAAATCGCAGAGTGAAATGTTTCTTAGCCAAAATCAAGCTTAGGTGTTTTGGTTCCATCACAATAGAAAGAGGACAAAGAAGCTTGGATTGTTCTTTCGGTGTTCATTCACCCACAAATAGCAAAGCGAAGTTTAACAAGCCTAAAGAAAACAAAACAGGTTGTTTTCGGTTCCAGCTACATAGAAAGAAGAATCTTGGATTTTACTTTTCATGTCGTGGTCTTCGGTGTTAATGCACATAGACACCGAATTCGCAAAGTGTGTGTAATGATACCAAAATAACACCACACCGTCTTTTCGCTTTCATATGCGTAGAAAGACGACGAATAAGCTTTGATTGGGCTTCTTTCCAAATTGGTGTTTTTGTGGTTAGAATGCACATTCACCCCAAAATCGCAGAGTGAAATGTTTCTTATCAGCCAAAATCCAGCTTAGGTGTTTTGGTTCCATCACAATAGAAAGAGGACGAATAAGCTTGGATTGTTCTTTCGGTGTTCATTCACCCACAAATAGCAAAGCGAAGTTTAACAAGTCTAAACAAAACAAAACAGGTTGTTTTCGGTTCCAGCTACATAGAAAGAAGAATCTTGGATTTTACTTATTTCATGTCGTGTTCTTCGGTGTTAATGCACATAGACACCGAATTCGCAAAGTGTGTGTAATGATACCAAAATAACACCACACCGTCTTTTCGCTTTCATATGCGTAGATAGACGACGAATAGGCTTTGATTGGGCTTATTTCAAATAGGTGTTTTTGTGGTTAGAATGCACGTTCACCCAAAAATCGCAGAGTGAAATGTTTCTTATCAACCAAAATCAAGCTTAGGTGTTTTGGTTCCATCACAATAGAAAGAGGACTAAGAAGCTTGGATTGTTCTTTCGGTGTTCATTCACCCACAAATAGCAAAGTGAAGTTTAACAAGCCTAAACAAAACAAAACAGGTTGTTTTCGGTTCCAGTTACATAGAAAGAAGAATCTTGGATTTTACTTACTTCATGTCGTGTTCTTCGGTGTTAATGCACATTGACACCGAATTCGCAAAGTGTGTGGAATGATACCAAAATAACACAACACCGTCTTTTCACTTTCATATGCGTAGAAATACGACGAATAAGCTTTGATTGGGCTTCTTTCAAAATTGGTGTTTTTGTGGTTAGAATGCACATTCACCCCAAAATCGCAGTGAAATGTTTCTTATCAGCCAAAATCAAGCTTAGGTGTTTTGGTTCCATCACAATAGAAAGAGGACTAAGAAGCTTGGATTGTTCTTTCGGTGTTCATTCACCCACAAATAGTAAAGTGAAGTTTAACAAGCCTAAACAAAACAAAACAGGTTGTTTTCGGTTCCAGTTACATAGAAAGAAGAATCTTGGATTTACTTATTTCATGTCGTGTTCTTCGGTGTTAATGCACATTGACACCGAATTCTCAAAGTGTGTGGAATGATACCAAAATAACACAACACCGTCTTTTCACTTTCATATGCGTAGAAAGACGACGAATAAGCTTTGATTGGGCTTCTTTCAAAATTGGTGTTTTTGTGGTTAGAATGCACATTCACCCCAAAATCGCAGAGTGAAATGTTTCTTATCAGCCAAAATCAAGCTTAGGTGTTTTGGTTCCATCACAATAGAAAGAGGACTAAGAAGCTTGGATTGTTCTTTCGGTGTTCATTCACCCACAAATAGCAAAGCGAAGTTTAACAAGCCTAAACAAAACAAAACAGGTTGTTTTCGGTTCCAGCTACATAGAAAGAAGAATCTTGGATTTTACTTATTTCATGTCGTGTTCTTCGGTGTTAATGCACATTGACACCGAATTCGCAAAGTGTGTGGAATGATACCAAAATAACACCACACCGTCTTTTCGCTTTCATATGCGTAGAAAGACGACGAATAAGCTTTGATTGGGCTTCTTTCAAAATTGGTGTTTTTGTGGTTAGAATGCACATTCACCCCAAAATCGCAGAGTGAAATGTTTCTTATCAGCCAAAATCAAGCTTAGGTGTTTTGGTTCCATCACAATAGAAAGAGGACTAAGAAGCTTGGATTGTTCTTTCGGTGTTCATTCACCCACAAATAGCAAAGCGAAGTTTAACAAGCCTAAACAAAACAAAACAGGTTGTTTTCGGTTCCAGCTACATAGAAAGAAGAATCTTGGATTTTACTTATTTCATGTCGTGTTCTTCGGTGTTAATGCACATTGACACCGAATTCGCAAAGTGTGTGGAATGATACCAAAATAACACAACACCGTCTTTTCACTTTCATATGCGTAGAAAGACGACGAATAAGCTTTGATTGGGCTTCTTTCAAAATTGGTGTTTTTGTGGTTAGAATGCACATTCACCCCAAAATCGCAGTGAAATGTTTCTTATCAGCCAAAATCAAGCTTAGGTGTTTTGGTTCCATCACAATAGAAAGAGGACTAAGAAGCTTGGATTGTTCTTTCGGTGTTCATTCACCCACAAATAGTAAAGTGAAGTTTAACAAGCCTAAACAAAACAAAACAGGTTGTTTTCGGTTCCAGTTACATAGAAAGAAGAATCTTGGATTTTACTTATTTCATGTCGTGTTCTTCGGTGTTAATGCACATTGACACCGAATTCTCAAAGTGTGTGGAATGATACCAAAATAACACAACACCGTCTTTTCACTTTCATATGCGTAGAAAGACGACGAATAAGCTTTGATTGGGCTTCTTTCAAAATTGGTGTTTTTGTGGTTAGAATGCACATTCACCCCAAAATCGCAGAGTGAAATGTTTCTTATCAGCCAAAATCAAGCTTAGGTGTTTTGGTTCCATCACAATAGAAAGAGGACTAAGAAGCTTGGATTGTTCTTTCGGTGTTCATTCACCCACAAATAGCAAAGCGAAGTTTAACAAGCCTAAACAAAACAAAACAGGTTGTTTTCGGTTCCAGCTACATAGAAAGAAGAATCTTGGATTTTACTTATTTCATGTCGTGTTCTTCGGTGTTAATGCACATTGACACCGAATTCGCAAAGTGTGTGGAATGATACCAAAATAACACCACACCGTCTTTTCGCTTTCATATGCGTAGAAAGACGACGAATAAGCTTTGATTGGGCTTCTTTCAAAATTGGTGTTTTTGTGGTTAGAATGCACATTCACCCCAAAATCGCAGAGTGAAATGTTTCTTATCAGCCAAAATCAAGCTTAGGTGTTTTGGTTCCATCACAATAGAAAGAGGACTAAGAAGCTTGGATTGTTCTTTCGGTGTTCATTCACCCACAAATAGCAAAGCGAAGTTTAACAAGCCTAAACAAAACAAAACAGGTTGTTTTCGGTTCCAGCTACATAGAAAGAAGAATCTTGGATTTTACTTATTTCATGTCGTGTTCTTCGGTGTTAATGCACTATGACACCGAAGCCGCAAAGTGTGTGTAATGATACCAAAATAACACCACACCGTCTTTTCGCTTTCATATGCGTAGAAAGACGACGAATAAGCTTTGATTGGGCTTCTTTCAAAATTGGTGTTTTTGTGGTTAGAATGCACATTCACCCCAAAATCGCAGAGTGAAATGTTTCTTAGCCAAAATCAAGCTTAGGTGTTTTGGTTCCATCACAATAGAAAGAGGACAAAGAAGCTTGGATTGTTCTTTCGGTGTTCATTCACCCACAAATAGCAAAGCGAAGTTTAACAAGCCTAAAGAAAACAAAACAGGTTGTTTTCGGTTCCAGCTACATAGAAAGAAGAATCTTGGATTTTACTTTTCATGTCGTGGTCTTCGGTGTTAATGCACATAGACACCGAATTCGCAAAGTGTGTGTAATGATACCAAAATAACACCACACCGTCTTTTCGCTTTCATATGCGTAGAAAGACGACGAATAAGCTTTGATTGGGCTTCTTTCCAAATTGGTGTTTTTGTGGTTAGAATGCACATTCACCCCAAAATCGCAGAGTGAAATGTTTCTTATCAGCCAAAATCCAGCTTAGGTGTTTTGGTTCCATCACAATAGAAAGAGGACTCAGAAGCTTGGATTGTTCTTTCGGTGTTCATTCACCCACAAATAGCAAAGTGAAGTTTAACAAGCCTAAAGAAAACAAAACAGGTTGTTTTCGGTTCCAGCTACATAGAAAGAAGAATCTTGTTTACTTTTCATGTCGTGGTCTTCGGTGTTAATGCACATAGACACCGAATTCGCAAAGTGTGTGTAATGATACCAAAATAACACCACACCGTCTTTTCGCTTTCATATGCGTAGAAAGACGACGAATAAGCTTTGATTGGGCTTCTTTCCAAATTGGTGTTTTTGTGGTTAGAATGCACATTCACCCCAAAATCGCAGAGTGAAATGTTTCTTATCAGCCAAAATCCAGCTTAGGTGTTTTGGTTCCATCACAATAGAAAGAGGACTAAGAAGCTTGGATTGTTCTTTCGGTGTTCATTCACCCACAAATAGCAAAGTGAAGTTTAACAAGCCTAAACAAAACAAAACAGGTTGTTTTCGGTTCCAGTTACATAGAAAGAAGAATCTTGGATTTTACTTACTTCATGTCGTGTTCTTCGGTGTTAATGCACATTGACACCGAATTCGCAAAGTGTGTGGAATGATACCAAAATAACACAACACCGTCTTTTCACTTTCATATGCGTATAAAGACGACGAATAAGCTTTGATTGGGCTTCTTTCAAAATTGGTGTTTTTGTGGTTAGAATGCACATTCACCCCAAAATCGCAGTGAAATGTTTCTTATCAGCCAAAATCAAGCTTAGGTGTTTTGGTTCCATCACAATAGAAAGAGGAATAAGAAGCTTGGATTGTTCTTTCGGTGTTCATTCACCCACAAATAGCAAAGCGAAGTTTAACAAGCCTAAACATAACAAAACAGGTTCTTTTGGGTTCCAGCTACATAAAAAGAAGAATCTTGGATTTTGCTTATTTCATGTTCTATGGTGTTCTATGGTGTTAATGCACTTTGACACAGAATTCGCAAAGTGTGTGTAATGATACCAAAATAACACCACACCGTCTTTTCGCTTTCATATGCTTAGAAAGACGTCGAATAAGCTTTTGATTGGGCTTCTTTCAAAATTGGTGTTTTTGTGGTTAGAATGCACATTCACCCAAAAATCGCAGAGTGAAATGTTTCTTATCAGCCAAAATCAAGCTTAGGTGTTTTGGTTCCGTCACAATAGATAGAGGACTAAGAAGCTTGGATTGTTCTTTCGGTGTTCATTCACCCACAAATAGCAAAGCGAAGTTTAACAAGCCTAAACAAAACAAAACAGGTTGTTTTGGGTTCCAGCTACATAGAAAGAAGAATCTTGGATTTTGCTTATTTCATGTCGTGTTCTATGGTGTTAATGCACTTTGACACCGAATTCGCAAAGTGTGTGTAATGATACCAAAATAACACCACACCGTCTTTTCGCTTTCATATGCTTAGAAAGACGTCGAATAAGCTTTGATTGGTCTTATTTCAAAATTGGTGTTTTTGTGGTTAGAATGCACATTCACCCAAAAATAGCAGAATGAAATGTTTCTTATCAACAAAATCAAGCTTAGGTGTTTTGGTTCCATCACAATAGAAAGAGGGCGAATATGCTTGGATTGTTCTTTCGGTGTTCATTCACCCACAAATAGTAAAGTGAAGTTTAACAAGCCTAAACAAAACAAAACAGGTTGTTTTCGGTTCCAGTTACATAGAAAGAAGAATCTTGGATTTTACTTATTTCATGTCGTGTTCTTCGGTGTTAATGCACATTGACACCGAATTCTCAAAGTGTGTGGAATGATACCAAAATAACACAACACCGTCTTTTCACTTTCATATGCGTAGAAAGACGACGAATAAGCTTTGATTGGGCTTCTTTCATTTTTTTTTTTAAATAATTTTTATTAAGATTTTCCAAATTAAAACAAATAACATCCAATTCATAAACTTTTTTCCAATATCCAGGACTTCCCCTCCCCACCCCCTCTTGTGTTCCAAATCTTCCAAAAAGACAATAAATTTCAACAAATTCTTATTCCCAAAATACACTCATCCTCATTAACTTAATTTATCCAAATTTCCATCCCCTAAGGTCGATCTATTCCCTTCCACGAGTTCCCCCCTTTCAAATATAATACTAATAATAATAAAATAAAAACAAATAATAGTTTTACAACCTTTGGATTCCAAATTTCCCTCCCCTCGTTCCCTGTTGCATTCCTCCTATCCCTCCACTTCTAACCTCTTCCTGAAGATCCCACATTTCAATAAATCCACATCCCTCTGGTCCTTTACCGGCCTTTTTAAATTGCACGTGTCCAATCATAAAAGGGGTCTATCAATAAAAAGGGGGCCCATTTCTTCTATCCAGATTTTTATAACCAGGAGTAAAAACCCCAAATTTATATCCATAAGCTTGTCAAATCTGGATATCCCAAATGTTCCCACCCCAATTCTGTCCTATTCTTATTATTTCCTTGTTCTTGCCAGTCCAATCTTAAAAGGAGTCTGTCAAAAAAAGGGGCCCATTTCCTCTATCCAGACTTTTATAACCAGGAGTAATAACTCCAAATTTATATCCCTAAGCTTGTCAAATCTGGATATCCCAAATGTTCCCACCCCAGTTCTGTCCCATTCTTGTTGTTTCCTTGTTCTTGTCAGTCCAGTCTTAGGAGGAGTCTATCAAAAAGGGGCCCATTTCTTCTATCCAGATTTTTGTAACCAGGAGTAAAAACTCCAAATTTATAACCATAAGCTTGTCAAATCTGGATATCCCAAATGTTCCCACCCCAACTCTGTCCCATTCTTGTTGCTTCCTTGTTCTTGTCAATCATTCTCTTCCTTTTTACTTCCCTGTTCCCTCACAGAAATGTTCTTTTTCCAAAAGCTTCTAGTGTCTCTACAGAGGCTTGTTGTTCAAAAGCAGAACATTGCATCATGTTCCTTTCAGTTTTGAACAGATAGATCCATTGTTCCCGGTAGGGTGAAACCCTCTGTAGACAAAATAATGCTCCATTTCTGCAGTTTCCCAGGAGATTAAAAGTTCCCTTCAACTGTTCATGTTTCCCGTCGAAAACACATGCAATATCCCTCAGCTCCTCTAGATGGATTACAGTAACAATGTTCCCTTCCGGATCACGTCCACCAGTCCAAGTAACTTGTAAATCCTTATTTGAAACAATTTATCTTCAATTTATAGCAAATGTAGCCGGCAAAGTCCTCATAACAAAGTCTCAGTTTTATTATTCCGTTTTGACAGCTCTTGACAGCTGTCAAAACCTCCGTTTCTCTTCTCCAGGCACTTTCACGGATCGCTCCAGGGGTTCGGGGGGGGGTTGCTTTTTGATACAAATTCCACTTTTCTCCTCCAGCTCAATCTTATAATTTTCCCTCGCGAAGTTGTTAGTTCAGCAAGATAAGGTTCCACTCGATCTTAGTTATCCAGTCCTTTGTTTTGACTCTTCTACAATTTGGGGGGGGGCTGACTTCCTTTTTTCCACCTCCCCCGTTCGCTCCCAATTTTTTAAAAAATTTAGCTCTCTTTTTAGTCCATATTCCAATTACTCACGGGTTCTTCTTTTAGGTCCAAATTTTCAATAGAAGAAGTCAGCGCTCTCCGCCGGATGGCTCGCGGCTGCGCTCGGCAGGGATAGCAGAGGACTCAAAGCACCACGCTCCTCCCCGGCACCCGATCCACAGCCTTTAAAAAGGCTCTTCACGAGTCGGGAGGGCGCTAACGGTTCCAGCCGAGTCTCCATGTCCACGGCCTCCGTGGCCGTGGTTTTTACGGGTCCCCGCATCGCCGGTGCGGTAGGACCCAGCCCCTGCCGAGCAGGCTCCCTCCGGAGCTCGGAGGGAGCCCGCCATTCGGCGATGGCGCCGACCCGGAAGTCCTGATTGGGCTTCTTTCAAAATTGGTGTTTTTGTGGTTAGAATGCACATTCACCCCAAAATCGCAGAGTGAAATGTTTCTTATCAGCCAAAATCAAGCTTAGGTGTTTTGGTTCCATCACAATAGAAAGAGGACTAAGAAGCTTGGATTGTTCTTTCGGTGTTCATTCACCCACAAATAGCAAAGCGAAGTTTAAGAAGCCTAAACAAAACAAAACAGGTTGTTTTCGGTTCCAGCTACATAGAAAGAAGAATCTTGGATTTTACTTATTTCATGTCGTGTTCTTCGGTGTTAATGCACATTGACACCGAATTCGCAAAGTGTGTGGAATGATACCAAAATAACACCACACCGTCTTTTCGCTTTCATATGCGTAGAAAGACGACGAATAAGCTTTGATTGGGCTTCTTTCAAAATTGGTGTTTTTGTGGTTAGAATGCACATTCACCCCAAAATCGCAGAGTGAAATGTTTCTTATCAGCCAAAATCAAGCTTAGGTGTTTTGGTTCCATCACAATAGAAAGAGGACTCAGAAGCTTGGATTGTTCTTTCGGTGTTCATTCACCCACAAATAGCAAAGCGAGGTTTAACAAGCCTAAACAAAACAAAACAGGTTGTTTTCGGTTCCAGCTACATCGAAAGAAGAATCTTGGATTCTACTTATTTCGTGTCGTGTTCTTCGGTGTTAATGCACATAAACACCGAATTCGCAAAGTGTGTGGAATGATACCAAAATAACACCACACCGTCTTTTCGCTTTCATATGCGAAGAAAGACGACGAATAAGCTTTGATTGGGCTTCTTTCAAAATTGGTGTTTTTGTGGTTAGAATGCACATTCACCCCAAAATCGCAGAGTGAAATGTTTCTTATCAGCCAAAATCCAGCTTAGGTGTTTTGGTTCCATCACAATAGAAAGAGGACGAATAAGCTTGGATTGTTCTTTCGGTGTTCATTCACCCACAAATAGCAAAGCGAAGTTTAACAAGCCTAAACAAAACAAAACAGGTTGTTTTCGGTTCCAGCTACATAGAAAGAAGAATCTTGGATTTTACTTACTTCATGTCGTGTTCTTCGGTGTTAATGCACATTGACACCGAATTCGCAAAGTGTGTGGAATGATACCAAAATAACACAACACCGTCTTTTCGCTTTCATATGCGTAGAAAGACGACGAATAAGCTTTGATTGGGCTTCTTTCAAAATTGGTGTTTTTGTGGTTAGAATGCACATTCACCCCAAAATCGCAGTGAAATGTTTCTTATCAGCCAAAATCAAGCTTAGGTGTTTTGGTTCCATCACAATAGAAAGAGGACTAAGAAGCTTGGATTGTTCTTTCGGTGTTCATTCACCCACAAATAGCAAAGCGAAGTTTAACAAGCCTAAACAAAACAAAACAGGTTGTTTTCGGTTCCAGCTACATAGAAAGAAGAATCTTGGATTTTACTTATTTCATGTCGTGTTCTTCGGTGTTAATGCACATAGACACCGAATTCGCAAAGTGTGTGGAATGATACCAAAATAACACCACACCGTCTTTTCGCTTTCATATGCGTAGAAAGACGACGAATAAGCTTTGATTGGGCTTCTTTCAAAATTGGTGTTTTTGTGGTTAGAATGCACATTCACCCCAAAATCGCAGAGTGAAATGTTTCCTATCAACCAAAATCAAGCTTAGGTGTTTTGGTTCCATCACAATAGAAAGAGGACTAAGACGCTTGCATTGTTCTTTCGGTGTTCATTCACCCACAAATAGTAAAGTGAAGTTTAACAAGCCTAAACAGAACAAAACAGGTTGTTTTCGGTTCCAGCTACATAGAAAGAAGAATCTTGGATTTTACTTATTTCATGTCGTGTTCTTCGGTGTTAATGCACATTGACACCGAATTCTCAAAGTGTGTGGAATGATACCAAAATAACACAACACCGTCTTTTCACTTTCATATGCGTAGAAAGACGACGAATAAGCTTTGATTGGGCTTCTTTCAAAATTGGTGTTTTTGTGGTTAGAATGCACATTCACCCCAAAATCGCAGAGTGAAATGTTTCTTATCAGCCAAAATCAAGCTTAGGTGTTTTGGTTCCATCACAATAGAAAGAGGACTAAGAAGCTTGGATTGTTCTTTCGGTGTTCATTCACCCACAAATAGCAAAGCGAAGTTTAACAAGCCTAAACAAAACAAAACAGGTTGTTTTCGGTTCCAGCTACATAGAAAGAAGAATCTTGGATTTTACTTATTTCATGTCGTGTTCTTCGGTGTTAATGCACATTGACACCGAATTCGCAAAGTGTGTGGAATGATACCAAAATAACACCACACCGTCTTTTCGCTTTCATATGCGTAGAAAGACGACGAATAAGCTTTGATTGGGCTTCTTTCAAAATTGGTGTTTTTGTGGTTAGAATGCACATTCACCCCAAAATCGCAGAGTGAAATGTTTCTTATCAGCCAAAATCAAGCTTAGGTGTTTTGGTTCCATCACAATAGAAAGAGGACTAAGAAGCTTGGATTGTTCTTTCGGTGTTCATTCACCCACAAATAGCAAAGCGAAGTTTAACAAGCCTAAACAAAACAAAACAGGTTGTTTTCGGTTCCAGCTACATAGAAAGAAGAATCTTGGATTTTACTTATTTCATGTCGTGTTCTTCGGTGTTAATGCACTATGACACCGAAGCCGCAAAGTGTGTGTAATGATACCAAAATAACACCACACCGTCTTTTCGCTTTCATATGCGTAGATAGACGACGAATAAGCTTTGATTGGGCTTCTTTCAAAATTGGTGTTTTTGTGGTTAGAATGCACATTCACCCCAAAATCGCAGAGTGAAATGTTTCTTAGCCAAAATCAAGCTTAGGTGTTTTGGTTCCATCACAATAGAAAGAGGACAAAGAAGCTTGGATTGTTCTTTCGGTGTTCATTCACCCACAAATAGCAAAGCGAAGTTTAACAAGCCTAAAGAAAACAAAACAGGTTGTTTTCGGTTCCAGCTACATAGAAAGAAGAATCTTGGATTTTACTTTTCATGTCGTGGTCTTCGGTGTTAATGCACATAGACACCGAATTCGCAAAGTGTGTGTAATGATACCAAAATAACACCACACCGTCTTTTCGCTTTCATATGCGTAGAAAGACGACGAATAAGCTTTGATTGGGCTTCTTTCCAAATTGGTGTTTTTGTGGTTAGAATGCACATTCACCCCAAAATCGCAGAGTGAAATGTTTCTTATCAGCCAAAATCCAGCTTAGGTGTTTTGGTTCCATCACAATAGAAAGAGGACGAATAAGCTTGGATTGTTCTTTCGGTGTTCATTCACCCACAAATAGCAAAGCGAAGTTTAACAAGTCTAAACAAAACAAAACAGGTTGTTTTCGGTTCCAGCTACATAGAAAGAAGAATCTTGGATTTTACTTATTTCATGTCGTGTTCTTCGGTGTTAATGCACATAGACACCGAATTCGCAAAGTGTGTGTAATGATACCAAAATAACACCACACCGTCTTTTCGCTTTCATATGCGTAGATAGACGACGAATAGGCTTTGATTGGGCTTATTTCAAATAGGTGTTTTTGTGGTTAGAATGCACGTTCACCCAAAAATCGCAGAGTGAAATGTTTCTTATCAACCAAAATCAAGCTTAGGTGTTTTGGTTCCATCACAATAGAAAGAGGACTAAGAAGCTTGGATTGTTCTTTCGGTGTTCATTCACCCACAAATAGCAAAGTGAAGTTTAACAAGCCTAAACAAAACAAAACAGGTTGTTTTCGGTTCCAGTTACATAGAAAGAAGAATCTTGGATTTTACTTACTTCATGTCGTGTTCTTCGGTGTTAATGCACATTGACACCGAATTCGCAAAGTGTGTGGAATGATACCAAAATAACACCACACCGTCTTTTCGCTTTCATATGCGTAGAAAGACGACGAATAAGCTTTGATTGGGCTTCTTTCAAAATTGGTGTTTTTGTGGTTAGAATGCACATTCACCCCAAAATCGCAGAGTGAAATGTTTCCTATCAACCAAAATCAAGCTTAGGTGTTTTGGTTCCATCACAATAGAAAGAGGACTAAGACGCTTGCATTGTTCTTTCGGTGTTCATTCACCCACAAATAGTAAAGTGAAGTTTAACAAGCCTAAACAGAACAAAACAGGTTGTTTTCGGTTCCAGCTACATAGAAAGAAGAATCTTGGATTTTACTTATTTCATGTCGTGTTCTTCGGTGTTAATGCACATTGACACCGAATTCTCAAAGTGTGTGGAATGATACCAAAATAACACAACACCGTCTTTTCACTTTCATATGCGTAGAAAGACGACGAATAAGCTTTGATTGGGCTTCTTTCAAAATTGGTGTTTTTGTGGTTAGAATGCACATTCACCCCAAAATCGCAGAGTGAAATGTTTCTTATCAGCCAAAATCAAGCTTAGGTGTTTTGGTTCCATCACAATAGAAAGAGGACTAAGAAGCTTGGATTGTTCTTTCGGTGTTCATTCACCCACAAATAGCAAAGCGAAGTTTAACAAGCCTAAACAAAACAAAACAGGTTGTTTTCGGTTCCAGCTACATAGAAAGAAGAATCTTGGATTTTACTTATTTCATGTCGTGTTCTTCGGTGTTAATGCACATTGACACCGAATTCGCAAAGTGTGTGGAATGATACCAAAATAACACCACACCGTCTTTTCGCTTTCATATGCGTAGAAAGACGACGAATAAGCTTTGATTGGGCTTCTTTCAAAATTGGTGTTTTTGTGGTTAGAATGCACATTCACCCCAAAATCGCAGAGTGAAATGTTTCTTATCAGCCAAAATCAAGCTTAGGTGTTTTGGTTCCATCACAATAGAAAAAGGACTAAGAAGCTTGGATTGTTCTTTCGGTGTTCATTCACCCACAAATAGCAAAGCGAAGTTTAACAAGCCTAAACAAAACAAAACAGGTTGTTTTCGGTTCCAGCTACATAGAAAGAAGAATCTTGGATTTTACTTATTTCATGTCGTGTTCTTCGGTGTTAATGCACTATGACACCGAAGCCGCAAAGTGTGTGCAATGATACCAAAATAACACCACACCGTCTTTTCGCTTTCATATGCGTAGAAAGACGACGAATAAGCTTTGATTGGGCTTCTTTCAAAATTGGTGTTTTTGTGGTTAGAATGCACATTCACCCCAAAATCGCAGAGTGAAATGTTTCTTAGCCAAAATCAAGCTTAGGTGTTTTGGTTCCATCACAATAGAAAGAGGACAAAGAAGCTTGGATTGTTCTTTCGGTGTTCATTCACCCACAAATAGCAAAGCGAAGTTTAACAAGCCTAAAGAAAACAAAACAGGTTGTTTTCGGTTCCAGCTACATAGAAAGAAGAATCTTGGATTTTACTTTTCATGTCGTGGTCTTCGGTGTTAATGCACATAGACACCGAATTCGCAAAGTGTGTGTAATGATACCAAAATAACACCACACCGTCTTTTCGCTTTCATATGCGTAGAAAGACGACGAATAAGCTTTGATTGGGCTTCTTTCCAAATTGGTGTTTTTGTGGTTAGAATGCACATTCACCCCAAAATCGCAGAGTGAAATGTTTCTTATCAGCCAAAATCCAGCTTAGGTGTTTTGGTTCCATCACAATAGAAAGAGGACGAATAAGCTTGGATTGTTCTTTCGGTGTTCATTCACCCACAAATAGCAAAGCGAAGTTTAACAAGTCTAAACAAAACAAAACAGGTTGTTTTCGGTTCCAGCTACATAGAAAGAAGAATCTTGGATTTTACTTATTTCATGTCGTGTTCTTCGGTGTTAATGCACATAGACACCGAATTCGCAAAGTGTGTGTAATGATACCAAAATAACACCACACCGTCTTTTCGCTTTCATATGCGTAGATAGACGACGAATAGGCTTTGATTGGGCTTATTTCAAATAGGTGTTTTTGTGGTTAGAATGCACGTTCACCCAAAAATCGCAGAGTGAAATGTTTCTTATCAACCAAAATCAAGCTTAGGTGTTTTGGTTCCATCACAATAGAAAGAGGACTAAGAAGCTTGGATTGTTCTTTCGGTGTTCATTCACCCACAAATAGCAAAGTGAAGTTTAACAAGCCTAAACAAAACAAAACAGGTTGTTTTCGGTTCCAGTTACATAGAAAGAAGAATCTTGGATTTTACTTACTTCATGTCGTGTTCTTCGGTGTTAATGCACATTGACACCGAATTCGCAAAGTGTGTGGAATGATACCAAAATAACACAACACCGTCTTTTCACTTTCATATGCGTATAAAGACGACGAATAAGCTTTGATTGGGCTTCTTTCAAAATTGGTGTTTTTGTGGTTAGAATGCACATTCACCCCAAAATCGCAGTGAAATGTTTCTTATCAGCCAAAATCAAGCTTAGGTGTTTTGGTTCCATCACAATAGAAAGAGGACTAAGAAGCTTGGATTGTTCTTTCGGTGTTCATTCACCCACAAATAGTAAAGTGAAGTTTAACAAGCCTAAACAAAACAAAACAGGTTGTTTTCGGTTCCAGTTACATAGAAAGAAGAATCTTGGATTTTACTTATTTCATGTCGTGTTCTTCGGTGTTAATGCACATTGACACCGAATTCTCAAAGTGTGTGGAATGATACCAAAATAACACAACACCGTCTTTTCACTTTCATATGCGTAGAAAGACGACGAATAAGCTTTGATTGGGCTTCTTTCATTTTTTTTTTAAAATAATTTTTATTAAGATTTTCCAAATTAAAACAAATAACATCCAATTCATAAACTTTTTTCCAATATCCAGGACTTCCCCTCCCCACCCCCTCTTGTTTTCCAAATCTTCCAAAAAGACAATAAATTTCAACAAATTCTTATTCCCAAAATACACTCATCCTCATTAACTTAATTTATCCAAATTTCCATCCCCTAAGGTCGATCTATTCCCTTCCACGAGTTCCCCCCTTTCAAATATAATACTAATAATAATAAAATAAAAACAAATAATAGTTTTACAACCTTTGGATTCCAAATTTCCCTCCCCTCGTTCCCTGTTGCATTCCTCCTATCCCTCCACTTCTAACCTCTTCCTGAAGATCCCACATTTCAATAAATCCACATCCCTCTGGTCCTTTACCGGCCTTTTTAAATTGCACGTGTCCAATCATAAAAGGGGTCTATCAATAAAAAGGGGGCCCATTTCTTCTATCCAGATTTTTATAACCAGGAGTAAAAACCCCAAATTTATATCCATAAGCTTGTCAAATCTGGATATCCCAAATGTTCCCACCCCAATTCTGTCCTATTCTTATTATTTCCTTGTTCTTGCCAGTCCAATCTTAAAAGGAGTCTGTCAAAAAAAGGGGCCCATTTCCTCTATCCAGACTTTTATAACCAGGAGTAATAACTCCAAATTTATATCCCTAAGCTTGTCAAATCTGGATATCCCAAATGTTCCCACCCCAGTTCTGTCCCATTCTTGTTGTTTCCTTGTTCTTGTCAGTCCAGTCTTAGGAGGAGTCTATCAAAAAGGGGCCCATTTCTTCTATCCAGATTTTTGTAACCAGGAGTAAAAACTCCAAATTTATAACCATAAGCTTGTCAAATCTGGATATCCCAAATGTTCCCACCCCAACTCTGTCCCATTCTTGTTGCTTCCTTGTTCTTGTCAATCATTCTCTTCCTTTTTACTTCCCTGTTCCCTCACAGAAATGTTCTTTTTCCAAAAGCTTCTAGTGTCTCTACAGAGGCTTGTTGTTCAAAAGCAGAACATTGCATCATGTTCCTTTCAGTTTTGAACAGATAGATCCATTGTTCCCGGTAGGGTGAAACCCTCTGTAGACAAAATAATGCTCCATTTCTGCAGTTTCCCAGGAGATTAAAAGTTCCCTTCAACTGTTCATGTTTCCCGTCGAAAACACATGCAATATCCCTCAGCTCCTCTAGATGGATTACAGTAACAATGTTCCCTTCCGGATCACGTCCACCAGTCCAAGTAACTTGTAAATCCTTATTTGAAACAATTTATCTTCAATTTATAGCAAATGTAGCCGGCAAAGTCCTCATAACAAAGTCTCAGTTTTATTATTCCGTTTTGACAGCTCTTGACAGCTGTCAAAACCTCCGTTTCTCTTCTCCAGGCACTTTCACGGATCGCTCCAGGGGTTCGGGGGGGGGTTGCTTTTTGATACAAATTCCACTTTTCTCCTCCAGCTCAATCTTATAATTTTCCCTCGCGAAGTTGTTAGTTCAGCAAGATAAGGTTCCACTCGATCTTAGTTATCCAGTCCTTTGTTTTGACTCTTCTACAATTTGGGGGGGGGCTGACTTCCTTTTTTCCACCTCCCCCGTTCGCTCCCAATTTTTTAAAAAATTTAGCTCTCTTTTTAGTCCATATTCCAATTACTCACGGGTTCTTCTTTTAGGTCCAAATTTTCAATAGAAGAAGTCAGCGCTCTCCGCCGGATGGCTCGCGGCTGCGCTCGGCAGGGATAGCAGAGGACTCAAAGCACCACGCTCCTCCCCGGCACCCGATCCACAGCCTTTAAAAAGGCTCTTCACGAGTCGGGAGGGCGCTAACGGTTCCAGCCGAGTCTCCATGTCCACGGCCTCCGTGGCCGTGGTTTTTACGGGTCCCCGCATCGCCGGTGCGGTAGGACCCAGCCCCTGCCGAGCAGGCTCCCTCCGGAGCTCGGAGGGAGCCCGCCATTCGGCGATGGCGCCGACCCGGAAGTCCTGATTGGGCTTCTTTCAAAATTGGTGTTTTTGTGGTTAGAATGCACATTCACCCCAAAATCGCAGAGTGAAATGTTTCTTATCAGCCAAAATCAAGCTTAGGTGTTTTGGTTCCATCACAATAGAAAGAGGACTAAGAAGCTTGGATTGTTCTTTCGGTGTTCATTCACCCACAAATAGCAAAGCGAAGTTTAAGAAGCCTAAACAAAACAAAACAGGTTGTTTTCGGTTCCAGCTACATAGAAAGAAGAATCTTGGATTTTACTTATTTCATGTCGTGTTCTTCGGTGTTAATGCACATTGACACCGAATTCGCAAAGTGTGTGGAATGATACCAAAATAACACCACACCGTCTTTTCGCTTTCATATGCGTAGAAAGACGACGAATAAGCTTTGATTGGGCTTCTTTCAAAATTGGTGTTTTTGTGGTTAGAATGCACATTCACCCCAAAATCGCAGAGTGAAATGTTTCTTATCAGCCAAAATCAAGCTTAGGTGTTTTGGTTCCATCACAATAGAAAGAGGACTCAGAAGCTTGGATTGTTCTTTCGGTGTTCATTCACCCACAAATAGCAAAGCGAGGTTTAACAAGCCTAAACAAAACAAAACAGGTTGTTTTCGGTTCCAGCTACATAGAAAGAAGAATCTTGGATTCTACTTATTTCGTGTCGTGTTCTTCGGTGTTAATGCACATAGACACCGAATTCGCAAAGTGTGTGGAATGATACCAAAATAACACCACACCGTCTTTTCGCTTTCATATGCGTAGAAAGACGACGAATAAGCTTTGATTGGGCTTCTTTCAAAATTGGTGTTTTTGTGGTTAGAATGCACATTCACCCCAAAATCGCAGAGTGAAATGTTTCTTATCAGCCAAAATCCAGCTTAGGTGTTTTGGTTCCATCACAATAGAAAGAGGACTAAGAAGCTTGGATTGTTCTTTCGGTGTTCATTCACCCACAAATAGCAAAGCGAAGTTTAACAAGCCTAAACAAAACAAAACAGGTTGTTTTCGGTTCCAGCTACATAGAAAGAAGAATCTTGGATTTTACTTATTTCATGTCGTGTTCTTCGGTGTTAATGCACATAGACACCGAATTCGCAAAGTGTGTGTAATGATACCAAAATAACACCACACCGTCTTTTCGCTTTCATATGCGTAGATAGACGACGAATAGGCTTTGATTGGGCTTATTTCAAATAGGTGTTTTTGTGGTTAGAATGCACGTTCACCCAAAAATCGCAGAGTGAAATGTTTCTTATCAACCAAAATCAAGCTTAGGTGTTTTGGTTCCATCACAATAGAAAGAGGACTAAGAAGCTTGGATTGTTCTTTCGGTGTTCATTCACCCACAAATAGCAAAGTGAAGTTTAACAAGCCTAAACAAAACAAAACAGGTTGTTTTCGGTTCCAGTTACATAGAAAGAAGAATCTTGGATTTTACTTACTTCATGTCGTGTTCTTCGGTGTTAATGCACATTGACACCGAATTCGCAAAGTGTGTGGAATGATACCAAAATAACACAACACCGTCTTTTCGCTTTCATATGCGTAGAAAGACGACGAATAAGCTTTGATTGGGCTTCTTTCAAAATTGGTGTTTTTGTGGTTAGAATGCACATTCACCCCAAAATCGCAGTGAAATGTTTCTTATCAGCCAAAATCAAGCTTAGGTGTTTTGGTTCCATCACAATAGAAAGAGGACTAAGAAGCTTGGATTGTTCTTTCGGTGTTCATTCACCCACAAATAGCAAAGCGAAGTTTAAGAAGCCTAAACAAAACAAAACAGGTTGTTTTCGGTTCCAGCTACATAGAAAGAAGAATCTTGGATTTTACTTATTTCATGTCGTGTTCTTCGGTGTTAATGCACATAGACACCGAATTCGCAAAGTGTGTGGAATGATACCAAAATAACACCACACCGTCTTTTCGCTTTCATATGCGTAGAAAGACGACGAATAAGCTTTGATTGGGCTTCTTTCAAAATTGGTGTTTTTGTGGTTAGAATGCACATTCACCCCAAAATCGCAGAGTGAAATGTTTCCTATCAACCAAAATCAAGCTTAGGTGTTTTGGTTCCATCACAATAGAAAGAGGACTAAGACGCTTGCATTGTTCTTTCGGTGTTCATTCACCCACAAATAGTAAAGTGAAGTTTAACAAGCCTAAACAGAACAAAACAGGTTGTTTTCGGTTCCAGCTACATAGAAAGAAGAATCTTGGATTTTACTTATTTCATGTCGTGTTCTTCGGTGTTAATGCACATTGACACCGAATTCTCAAAGTGTGTGGAATGATACCAAAATAACACAACACCGTCTTTTCACTTTCATATGCGTAGAAAGACGACGAATAAGCTTTGATTGGGCTTCTTTCAAAATTGGTGTTTTTGTGGTTAGAATGCACATTCACCCCAAAATCGCAGAGTGAAATGTTTCTTATCAGCCAAAATCAAGCTTAGGTGTTTTGGTTCCATCACAATAGAAAGAGGACTAAGAAGCTTGGATTGTTCTTTCGGTGTTCATTCACCCACAAATAGCAAAGCGAAGTTTAACAAGCCTAAACAAAACAAAACAGGTTGTTTTCGGTTCCAGCTACATAGAAAGAAGAATCTTGGATTTTACTTATTTCATGTCGTGTTCTTCGGTGTTAATGCACATTGACAACGAATTCGCAAAGTGTGTGGAATGATACCAAAATAACACCACACCGTCTTTTCGCTTTCATATGCGTAGAAAGACGACGAATAAGCTTTGATTGGGCTTCTTTCAAAATTGGTGTTTTTGTGGTTAGAATGCACATTCACCCCAAAATCGCAGAGTGAAATGTTTCTTATCAGCCAAAATCCAGCTTAGGTGTTTTGGTTCCATCACAATAGAAAGAGGACTAAGACGCTTGGATTGTTCTTTCGGTGTTCATTCACCCACAAATAGCAAAGCGAAGTTTAACAAGCCTAAACAAAACAAAACAGGTTGTTTTCGGTTCCAGCTACATAGAAAGAAGAATCTTGGATTTTACTTATTTCATGTCGTGTTCTTCGGTGTTAATGCACTATGACACCGAAGCCGCAAAGTGTGTGTAATGATACCAAAATAACACCACACCGTCTTTTCGCTTTCATATGCGTAGAAAGACGACGAATAAGCTTTGATTGGGCTTCTTTCAAAATTGGTGTTTTTGTGGTTAGAATGCACATTCACCCCAAAATCGCAGAGTGAAATGTTTCTTAGCGAAAATCAAGCTTAGGTGTTTTGGTTCCATCACAATAGAAAGAGGACAAAGAAGCTTGGATTGTTCTTTCGGTGTTCATTCACCCACAAATAGCAAAGCGAAGTTTAACAAGCCTAAAGAAAACAAAACAGGTTGTTTTCGGTTCCAGCTACATAGAAAGAAGAATCTTGGATTTTACTTTTCATGTCGTGGTCTTCGGTGTTAATGCACATAGACACCGAATTCGCAAAGTGTGTGTAATGATACCAAAATAACACCACACCGTCTTTTCGCTTTCATATGCGTAGAAAGACGACGAATAAGCTTTGATTGGGCTTCTTTCCAAATTGGTGTTTTTGTGGTTAGAATGCACATTCACCCCAAAATCGCAGAGTGAAATGTTTCTTATCAGCCAAAATCCAGCTTAGGTGTTTTGGTTCCATCACAATAGAAAGAGGACGAATAAGCTTGGATTGTTCTTTCGGTGTTCATTCACCCACAAATAGCAAAGCGAAGTTTAACAAGTCTAAACAAAACAAAACAGGTTGTTTTCGGTTCCAGCTACATAGAAAGAAGAATCTTGGATTTTACTTATTTCATGTCGTGTTCTTCGGTGTTAATGCACATAGACACCGAATTCGCAAAGTGTGTGTAATGATACCAAAATAACACCACACCGTCTTTTCGCTTTCATATGCGTAGATAGACGACGAATAGGCTTTGATTGGGCTTATTTCAAATAGGTGTTTTTGTGGTTAGAATGCACGTTCACCCAAAAATCGCAGAGTGAAATGTTTCTTATCAACCAAAATCAAGCTTAGGTGTTTTGGTTCCATCACAATAGAAAGAGGACAAAGAAGCTTGGATTGTTCTTTCGGTGTTCATTCACCCACAAATAGCAAAGTGAAGTTTAACAAGCCTAAAGAAAACAAAACAGGTTGTTTTCGGTTCCAGCTACATAGAAAGAAGAATCTTGGATTTTACTTTTCATGTCGTGGTCTTCGGTGTTAATGCACATAGACACCGAATTCGCAAAGTGTGTGTAATGATACCAAAATAACACCACACCGTCTTTTCGCTTTCATATGCGTAGAAAGACGACGAATAAGCTTTGATTGGGCTTCTTTCCAAATTGGTGTTTTTGTGGTTAGAATGCACATTCACCCCAAAATCGCAGAGTGAAATGTTTCTTATCAGCCAAAATCCAGCTTAGGTGTTTTGGTTCCATCACAATAGAAAGAGGACGAATAAGATTGGATTGTTCTTTCGGTGTTCATTCACCCACAAATAGCAAAGCGAAGTTTAACAAGTCTAAACAAAACAAAACAGGTTGTTTTCGGTTCCAGCTACATAGAAAGAAGAATCTTGGATTTTACTTATTTCATGTCGTGTTCTTCGGTGTTAATGCACATAGACACCGAATTCGCAAAGTGTGTGTAATGATACCAAAATAACACCACACCGTCTTTTCGCTTTCATATGCGTAGATAGACGACGAATAGGCTTTGATTGGGCTTATTTCAAATAGGTGTTTTTGTGGTTAGAATGCACGTTCACCCAAAAATCGCAGAGTGAAATGTTTCTTATCAACCAAAATCAAGCTTAGGTGTTTTGGTTCCATCACAATAGAAAGAGGACTAAGAAGCTTGGATTGTTCTTTCGGTGTTCATTCACCCACAAATAGCAAAGTGAAGTTTAACAAGCCTAAACAAAACAAAACAGGTTGTTTTCGGTTCCAGCTACATAGAAAGAAGAATCTTGGATTTTACTTACTTCATGTCGTGTTCTTCGGTGTTAATGCACATTGACACCGAATTCGCAAAGTGTGTGGAATGATACCAAAATAACACAACACCGTCTTTTCACTTTCATATGCGTAGAAAGACGACGAATAAGCTTTGATTGGGCTTCTTTCAAAATTGGTGTTTTTGTGGTTAGAATGCACATTCACCCCAAAATCGCAGTGAAATGTTTCTTATCAGCCAAAATCAAGCTTAGGTGTTTTGGTTCCATCACAATAGAAAGAGGACTAAGAAGCTTGGATTGTTCTTTCGGTGTTCATTCACCCACAAATAGTAAAGTGAAGTTTAACAAGCCTAAACAAAACAAAACAGGTTGTTTTCGGTTCCAGTTACATAGAAAGAAGAATCTTGGATTTTACTTATTTCATGTCGTGTTCTTCGGTGTTAATGCACATTGACACCGAATTCTCAAAGTGTGTGGAATGATACCAAAATAACACAACACCGTCTTTTCACTTTCATATGCGTAGAAAGACGACGAATAAGCTTTGATTGGGCTTCTTTCAAAATTGGTGTTTTTGTGGTTAGAATGCACATTCACCCCAAAATCGCAGAGTGAAATGTTTCTTATCAGCCAAAATCAAGCTTAGGTGTTTTGGTTCCATCACAATAGAAAGAGGACTAAGAAGCTTGGATTGTTCTTTCGGTGTTCATTCACCCACAAATAGCAAAGCGAGGTTTAACAAGCCTAAACAAAACAAAACAGGTTGTTTTCGGTTCCAGCTACATAGAAAGAAGAATCTTGGATTCTACTTATTTCGTGTCGTGTTCTTCGGTGTTAATGCACATAGACACCGAATTCGCAAAGTGTGTGGAATGATACCAAAATAACACCACACCGTCTTTTCGCTTTCATATGCGTAGAAAGACGACGAATAAGCTTTGATTGGGTTTCTTTCAAAATTGGTGTTTTTGTGGTTAGAATGCACATTCACCCCAAAATCGCAGAGTGAAATGTTTCTAATCAGCCAAAATCCAGCTTAGGTGTTTTGGTTCCATCACAATAGAAAGAGGACGAATAAGCTTGGATTGTTCTTTCGGTGTTCATTCACCCAAAAATAGCAAAGCGAAGTATAACAAGCCTAAACAAAACAAAACAGGTTGTTTTCGGTTCCAGCTACATAGAAAGAAGAATCTTGGATTTTACTTATTTCATGTCGTGTTCTTCGGTGTTAATGCACATAGACACCGAATTCGCAAAGTGTGTGTAATGATACCAAAATAACACCACACCGTCTTTTCGCTTTCATATGCGTAGATAGACGACGAATAGGCTTTGATTGGACTTATTTCAAAATTGGTGTTTTTGTGGTTAGAATGCACATTCACCCCAAAATCGCAGTGAAATGTTTCTTATCAGCCAAAATCAAGCTTAGGTGTTTTGGTTCCATCACAATAGAAAGAGGACTAAGAAGCTTGGATTGTTCTTTCGGTGTTCATTCACCCACAAATAGTAAAGTGAAGTTTAACAAGCCTAAACAAAACAAAACAGGTTGTTTTCGGTTCTAGTTACATTGAAAGAAGAATCTTGGATTTTACTTATTTCATGTCGTGTTCTTCGGTGTTAATGCACATTGACACCGAATTCTCAAAGTGTGTGGAATGATACCAAAATAACACAACACCGTCTTTTCACTTTCATATGCGTAGAAAGACGACGAATAAGCTTTGATTGGGCTTCTTTCAAAATTGGTGTTTTTGTGGTTAGAATGCACATTCACCCCAAAATCGCAGAGTGAAATGTTTCTTATCAGCCAAAATCAAGCTTAGGTGTTTTGGTTCCATCACAATAGAAAGAGGACTAAGAAGCTTGGATTGTTCTTTCGGTGTTCATTCACCCACAAATAGCAAAGCGAAGTTTAACAAGCCTAAACAAAACAAAACAGGTTGTTTTCGGTTCCAGCTACATAGAAAGAAGAATCTTGGATTTTACTTATTTCATGTCGTGTTCTTCGGTGTTAATGCACATAGACACCGAATTCGCAAAGTGTGTGGAATGATACCAAAATAACACCACACCGTCTTTTCGCTTTCATATGCGTAGAAAGACGACGAATAAGCTTTGATTGGGCTTCTTTCAAAATTGGTGTTTTTGTGGTTAGAATGCACATTCACCCCAAAATCGCAGAGTGAAATGTTTCCTATCAACCAAAATCAAGCTTAGGTGTTTTGGTTCCATCACAATAGAAAGAGGACTAAGACGCTTGCATTGTTCTTTCGGTGTTCATTCACCCACAAATAGTAAAGTGAAGTTTAACAAGCCTAAACAGAACAAAACAGGTTGTTTTCGGTTCCAGCTACATAGAAAGAAGAATCTTGGATTTTACTTATTTCATGTCGTGTTCTTCGGTGTTAATGCACATAGACACCGAATTCGCAAAGTGTGTGTAATGATACCAAAATAACACCACACCGTCTTTTCGCTTTCATATGCGTAGAAAGACGACGAATAAGCTTTGATTGGGCTTCTTTCAAAATTGGTGTTTTTGTGGTTAGAATGCACATTCACCCCAAAATCGCAGAGTGAAATGTTTCTTATCAGCCAAAATCAAGCTTAGGTGTTTTGGTTCCATCACAATAGAAAGAGGACGAATAAGCTTGGATTGTTCTTTCGGTGTTCATTCACCCACAAATAGCAAAGCGAAGTTTAACAAGTCTAAACAAAACAAAACAGGTTGTTTTCGGTTCCAGCTACATAGAAAGAAGAATCTTGGATTTTACTTATTTCATGTCGTGTTCTTCGGTGTTAATGCACATAGACACCGAATTCGCAAAGTGTGTGTAATGATACCAAAATAACACCACACCGTCTTTTCGCTTTCATATGCGTAGAAAGACGACGAATAAGCTTTGATTGGGCTTCTTTCAAAATTGGTGTTTTTGTGGTTAGAATGCACGTTCACCCCAAAATCGCAGAGTGAAATGTTTCTTATTAGCCAAAATCAAGCTTAGGTGTTTTGGTTCCATCACAATAGAAAGAGGACGAATAAGCTTGGATTGTTCTTTCGGTGTTCATTCACCCACAAATAGCAAAGCGAAGTTTAACAAGCCTAAACAGAACAAAACAGGTTGTTTTCGGTTCCAGCTACTTGGATTTTACTTATTTCATGTCGTGTTCTTCGGTGTTAATGCACATTGACACCGAATTCGCAAAGTGTGTGGAATGATACCAAAATAACACCACACCGTCTTTTCACTTTCATATGCGTAGAAAGACGACGAATAAGCTTTGATTGGGCTTCTTTCAAAATTGGTGTTTTTGTGGTTAGAATGCACATTAACCCAAAAATCGCAGAGTGAAATGTTTCTTAGCCAAAATCAAGCTTAGGTGTTTGGTTCCATCACAATAGAAAGAGGACGAAGAAGCTTGGATTGTTCTTTCGGTGTTCATTCACCCACAAATAGCAAAGCGAAGTTTAACAAGCCTAAACAAAACAAAACAGGTTGTTTTGGGTTCCAGCTACATAGAAAGAAGAATGTTGGATTTTGCTTATTTCATGTCGTGTTCTTCGGTGTTAATGCACTTTGACACCGAATTCGCAAAGTGTGTGTAATGATACCAACATAACACCACACCGTCTTTTCGCTTTCATATGCGTAGAAAGACGACGAATAAGCTTTGATTGGGCTTATATCAAAATTGGTGTTTTTGTGGTTATAATGCACATTCACCCCAAAATCGCAGAGTGAAATGTTTCTTAGCCAAAATCAAGCTTAGGTGTTTGGTTCCATCACAATAGAAAGAGGACGAAGAAGCTTGGATTGTTCTTTCGGTGTTCATTCACCCACAAATAGCAAAGCGAAGTTTAACAAGCCTAAACAAAACAAAACAGGTTGTTTTCGGTTCCAGCTACATAGAAAGAGGAATCTTGGATTTTACTTATTTCATGACGTGTTCTTCGGTGTTAATGCACATAGACACCGAATTCGCAAAGTGTGTGTAATGATACCAAAATAACACGACACCGTCTTTTCGCTTTCATATGCGTAGAAAGACGACGAATAAGCTTTGATTGGGCTTCTTTCAAAATTGGTGTTTTTGTGGTTAGAATGCACATTCACCCCAAAATCGCAGAGTGAAATGTTTCCTATCAACCAAAATCAAGCTTAGGTGTTTTGGTTCCATCACAATAGAAAGAGGACTAAGACGCTTGCATTGTTCTTTCGGTGTTCATTCACCCACAAATAGTAAAGTGAAGTTTAACAAGCCTAAACAGAACAAAACAGGTTGTTTTCGGTTCCAGCTACATAGAAAGAAGAATCTTGGATTTTACTTATTTCATGTCGTGTTCTTCGGTGTTAATGCACATTGACACCGAATTCTCAAAGTGTGTGGAATGATACCAAAATAACACAACACCGTCTTTTCACTTTCATATGCGTAGAAAGACGACGAATAAGCTTTGATTGGGCTTCTTTCAAAATTGGTGTTTTTGTGGTTAGAATGCACATTCACCCCAAAATCGCAGTGAAATGTTTCTTATCAGCCAAAATCAAGCTTAGGTGTTTTGGTTCCATCACAATAGAAAGAGGACTAAGAAGCTTGGATTGTTCTTTCGGTGTTCATTCACCCACAAATAGTAAAGTGAAGTTTAACAAGCCTAAACAAAACAAAACAGGTTGTTTTCGGTTCCAGTTACATAGAAAGAAGAATCTTGGATTTTACTTATTTCATGTCGTGTTCTTCGGTGTTAATGCACATTGACACCGAATTCTCAAAGTGTGTGGAATGATACTGTCAGGGTTTCTGGGAGAGAGGAGGAGATGACAGAGGAGACGGAGAGCGAGTGGGAGGAGGGGCAGAAGGATGAGGAAGAAGATGACGGAATTCTGAGGGAATCCACGAGTCTGAGCAGCGAGTCAGAGGATTCTCAAAAGGGGGTTACCTTAATCAAGCAAAGGGGAGGAGAAGGGAGAAGCGGAGAGGAGCCCAGTGGAAGACAGAGGAAGCAAGAGACGTCTCAGCCGGAACGGAGTAAAGGGGGTGGAGTCGTCAGCCTCTCGGAGGGAGCAGGATTAGGAGAGAACAGAGAGAGGGGGTTGGAGCAGGGTGTTCAGCCGGAAAGGGTGGAGAACAGAGCAGGGGGTGGTGTAGCGGTCGAAAGAAAGGTCAGCAGCAACGTACGCGCGCCAAGTTCAAACGTAGAGGCGCGCGGAAGTGGAGAGAGCTCAGGGGAGGAGCCCGGCCCTAAAGCCAGAAAGAGGGGGGAAGAGGCGGCAGAGGATTCAGCCTCAGGCGAGTCACGGAGAGAGGGAACCCAGGGGGGCAGGAAGACCCTGCGGAAAAGAAAGGAGAGGAAGAGGTGGTCTAGAGCCAGGCTATTAAGTTGGTGCGGAAGAGGGGAGGAGTCAGAGGGGACTTCAGCGGTCTAACGTGGCAGACGTACGGCCACAATGCTGAACTGTATGAGAAGCAGAAATCTCCAATAAACTTTTCCTGTAAATAAGCTGCAACGGAGTGAGGTCTCTTGTGAGCTGAGACCAGTCCTGGGTGGCCGTGACAGTAAGTCCCCTCTCAGAAAGCAAAAATTTTTTTTTGCGAAGCTCACGAACGGGAGCAGCCATGAGCGCTGAGGAGCAGCTGGTTGCATTGCGGAATCAGGTTACCGCTCTCACATCGGCAGTCATTGCTTCACAGAAGAAGAATGACGACTTGGAGAAGACGTGCCAGGATTTGCAGGCAAGGTGGGAGCGCGCGGACAAGGCGGGGGCCCCAGGATCCAGAGCGGAGGGCATTGCGCTTGGACGGAGGGGGGGTGCCCTAGTTCCGCATTTTAATGGCAACTTGCAAGACTATCCCAATTTCAGAGCGGACGTTGTATATGCACTGCACTTACTCCGTCACGATTTTAAAGATGAGGAGGAGAAAGTGGGGTTCATTGTTTCGCACCTGCATGGGGAGGCCAGGGCTTGGCTACGCAATTTGTGGCGCGAAGATGGACCGGCCCGTCGCGATTCAACTGCGTTCATCAAAGCGATGGATTCTTGTTTTCAATCCTCTGTGGATGTGGACATTGCGCGCCGTCAAATGCACGGGCTGAGGCAGGGGAAAGCGACTGTGCGCCAATACCACTCTAAGTTTTTTGCATTGCTCACCGCCTTAGATTGGCCAAAGGACAGTAAGCCGGTCAGAGATCTTTTTTGGGAGGGATTGAGCCCCCCCATCAAGGATGAGATCGCTAGGGGGGACAGACCCCAGACCCTAGAAGACGTGGTGCACCGGGCTTTAGCTATTGGAATTCGACATGAGGGGCGTCCGTGGCACGAGGAGGACGGGCCCCAAGCGCGGGCGCAAGCAAGGACTCTCCCTTTTGTGCACAGGGATTTCAGCCGTGCGCACCCCTCGCCAATGGGGAAGGACAGAGAGGAGCCAATGGAGATTGGTGGTGCTAGGGCTCAGAAGCCATCCCAGAGCCCTGTCCCTGGTGCAGCCAAAGCGAAGCCTCCTAGAGGAACCAGGAAGTGTTACATCTGTGACAGTGCGCACCATATGGCGAAAGAGTGCCCCCAGAGGCTCCAGAAGCACACTGCAGCACTGGCAACTGTAACAGCAGAGGTGCAATCAGGGGAGCAGCTTCAGGGAAACGACAGTGCCTGGCTGGAAGCAGAGCTACTGGGGCTCAGCCAGGCGGATCTGTAGACAAGCCCCCAGCATCACTGCAGAGCGTGGACCCTTTGCCTCCCAAACCGGCAGTTCTGCTCACAGCAACACTCCAGTTGCCTGATGGGAGACTCCTCGAGGTTCCAATAACGATCGATTCGGGAAGCAACGCCGACTTCATGGGACTGCAGTTCGTTAAGCAGCACAACATGGCGCTCCTGCCTGCAACGACGCCTCTGAACGTGGTCACGGTGGACGGCAGGAAGTTGCTGGGGGGGCAAGTGGTGCAGCAAACCCCTCCCATGATGATGCAGATTGGCAACCATCGAGAACTTATTAGTTTCAATGTCACCCACTTATCGGACACACCCATCGTGTTAGGCATGAGTTGGCTGGAGAGGCACAGTCCCGCGGTTGCGTGGTACCAGAGGCAGATCAACTTTTGTTCATCGTATTGTGCTCAGCATTGCTTTCAGACCGATCAGGGAGGAGAAGCTGAGCAGCCATTGCATCTGGGTATGGTGCAAACAGTGCCTCACAAGTACCAGGAATTCTTGGAGGTTTTCTGTGAGAAGGAAGCTGACAAGTTGCCGCCTCATAGACCTTACGACTGCGCGATTGATTTAGTGCCAGGGGCGCAATTGCCTGCTGCCAAGCTGTACTCCATGTCGGAGGACGAAATGCAAGAGCTTCGGGAGTTCATAGACCATAACCTCAAGCGAGGTTTCATCCAGGAATCTAAAGCAGCGGGAGGCAGCCCTGTTTTCTTTGTGAAGAAGAAGGACACGCCCCAAAAAAGGCTTATAGTGGATTACAGGTTCATCAACAGCTTGACTAAGCCCAAAGCTTTCCCCATGCCCAAAATTGACGACCTTTTAGCGACCGTCAGGAGGGGCAAGATTTTCACCAAGCTGGACCTACGTGGAGCTTACAATCTCATCCGCATCCGGAAAGGAGATGAGTGGAAGACCGCCATGTTCACCCCTCTGGGCACATACGAATACAGAGTCATGCCTTTCGGCCTCCAAAATGGCAGCCACGTTTTTCAAGCATTTATGCACCACGTGCTAGCAGGTCTCCTCTACAAAAAGTGTGTCTGCTTTCTCGACGATATCCTGATTTTCTCGGAATCGCCGGAGGATCACGATAAGGACGTGAGGGAGGTCCTGCAGAGGCTGAAGGAACACAGGCTGTACGCCAAGTTGGAAAAGTGCCAGTTTGATGTCAGAGAGGTTGATTTCCTTGGCTACAAGTTGTCCGACGAGGGACTGGCCATGGACAGGGCTAAGGTTCAAGCGCTGTTGGACTGGAAAAGCCCTCGAAATCGGAAAGAGGTCCAGAGGTTCATCGGCTTTGCCAATTTTTACCGCAAGTTTATTAAAGGTTTTGCGAACGCGACGGCGGCGATCACTGACACCCTCAGTTCCAAGAAGAAGAAGTTCGTCTGGACCGAACAAGCGGAGCGGTCCTTCCGGACGCTTAAAGGTCTTTTCGCCTCCGAAGAGCAGCTGCTCCACGTGAATCCCGGCAGACCCATGCGGGTAGAGACCGATGCGTCAGATAGAGCGGTTGGGGCCGTTCTTTTGCAAGAGGATTCACAAGGCAACTGGCGACCGGGTGCGTTCTACTCCCGGAAGCTCAGCAAGACGGAGCGCAATTATACCATATGGGACAGGGAGTTGTTGGCCATTCATGCAGCTTTCAAAGCGTGGCGACACTTCTTGATAGGAGCCAAGCACACGGTGCAGGTCCGCACGGATCACAAGAACTTAGAGTATTGGCGGACGGCTAAGTTGCAGACCCAGCGACACATGCGCTGGGCGGAGTTCTTTGCGGACTTCGACTTCAAAATAGAATACATCCCAGGAGACTCCAATGTTATTGCAGACGCGCTGTCCCGAAAGCCGCAATACTTGGAGGAAGCAGCTCCAATCGCAGCAAAGCACATTTTCGCACCGCAGGCGTGGACGTGCGCTACCATCGCAGTCGACCTGGACGCGGTGCGACGCGCGTTGCAAAGGGATCAGTTTGCACAGTCTAAGATGGAGGAGCTACGCGGAGGGTCGCGACACAACGATGAGTTTCAATTACAAGATGGACTTTTGACTCGTAAGGGTGCCCTTTACGTGCCCACCGACGATCTTCGAGCCAAGGTTTTGCAACAGTTGCATGACGCCCCTAGTGCAGGCCATTTCGGCAAAGAGAAGACGATGGAGTTGGTGGCTAGAGACTTTTGGTGGCCCCAGATGAGAGGAGAGGTGGCGGACTACGTCGCCAGGTGTGATATCTGCCAGAGGTCCAAACCAGTGCACCAGAAGCAGGCGGGATTGCTAGAACCGCTGGAGACACCGCAGCAACCGTGGGAGAGGGTAGCGTTGGACTTTGTTACAGACCTGCCCAGCTCCAGAGGTAAGACGGCGGTGTTAGTGGTGGTGGACTTGTTCACCAAGATGGCGCACTTCATCCCTTGTGCCAAGGTGGCGACGGCAGAACAGACCGCAAAGCTCTTCATCGATCACGTCTTCAGAGTGCATGGACTTCCGCAGTCCGTCTTGTCCGACAGGGGGCGCCAGTTTGTTTCCACTTTCTGGCGAAAGCTTCTGGGCATCTTGCACGTCAAAATCAACCTGACATCGGCGAGGCATCCACAAACCAACGGTCAAGCGGAGAGGGTCAACGCGATCATGCAGCAGTACCTGCGGTGCTACGCCAACCAGCGACCTGCGGCGTGGGTGGACTATCTGCCGATGGCTGAATTCGCCTACAACAACACGAAACACGCTTCCACCGGGGTGACGCCTTTCTTCGCGAACAATGGCCGTCATCCCAGAACCTTCCCGAGATTTGCGGCACCAGGAGGGGGGGGGCCTCAAGATGCCGACCAGTTTGCAGCGGAGTTGCAAGAGGTGCACGAGGAGCTGCGGAGACATTTGGAGCTGGCAAAACAGGCGTATAAGGTGCAGGCCGATAAGCACAGGAGGGCGGGAGAGGACATCCAGGTTGGGGACTGGGTGTGGTTAGCAGCCCACGCGATGCCGGCCAGGTCATTGGCCAAGAAGAAGTTAGGACACAGGCAGCTAGGGCCATATCAAGTTGAGGCTAAGATCAATCCGGTGGCTTTTCGTCTAGCCCTTCCGGAAGGTTCCAGGGTGCACCCGGTCTTTCATAGGTCGGTGCTCACTCCCTACAAAACCCCACACAGGTTTCAAGAGTCAGGAGCACCCCCAGAGCCACGTAGGAGGGCGCCTGAGAGGGGGGAATCGCCAAGACCAGGACCTCTTAACGAGGTCACAGAGATACTGGACTCGAGATGGGGGGAGGAGGGAGTTGAATATTTTCTCGCCAGGGAGGGCACACCAGCCGCTGCTAATAGTTGGGTGCCAGGCTACGAGTTAGACGAACCCCTTTTGAAAGAAGAGTTCCATGCACTTTTCCCACATAGACCCATGCCAGCTGAGTACTTTGATGACTGGCTTTTCACACCCACATTGTCTGATAGCACGTTCAGGGGTTTCTCTTCCCCCGAGGAAAGAACACCAGAATCAAGCCCGCCCAGGGGATCGTGCTCGGGGGTGGACACGGAAACCCCTTATTGGTGGGAGGAGCAGCCAGAGGAGGAATGGCGTAAGAGGTGGCTGATAGGTCCTTGGCGGGCAGCATCGGAGGAAGTAGCGATGGAAGCAGAGACTGAGAAGCATTTGGGAGAAGAACCCGACTTCGAATACACTTACACAGAACTGCCAGCGGAGAACATTGACGTAGACGACCTGTATCCTGAGCCTACCCCCGAAGAGCCGCAGTTTCCACAACCGGTCCCCGGCGAGCGGGAGGGGGGAAGGGGGGGCTTCGAGGGGGGGATGGATGTCAGGGTTTCTGGGAGAGAGGAGGAGATGACAGAGGAGACGGAGAGCGAGTGGGAGGAGGGGCAGAAGGATGAGGAAGAAGATGACGGAATTCTGAGGGAATCCACGAGTCTGAGCAGCGAGTCAGAGGATTCTCAAAAGGGGGTTACCTTAATCAAGCAAAGGGGAGGAGAAGGGAGAAGCGGAGAGGAGCCCAGTGGAAGACAGAGGAAGCAAGAGACGTCTCAGCCGGAACGGAGTAAAGGGGGTGGAGTCGTCAGCCTCTCGGAGGGAGCAGGATTAGGAGAGAACAGAGAGAGGGGGTTGGAGCAGGGTGTTCAGCCGGAAAGGGTGGAGAACAGAGCAGGGGGTGGTGTAGCGGTCGAAAGAAAGGTCAGCAGCAACGTACGCGCGCCAAGTTCAAACGTAGAGGCGCGCGGAAGTGGAGAGAGCTCAGGGGAGGAGCCCGGCCCTAAAGCCAGAAAGAGGGGGGAAGAGGCGGCAGAGGATTCAGCCTCAGGCGAGTCACGGAGAGAGGGAACCCAGGGGGGCAGGAAGACCCTGCGGAAAAGAAAGGAGAGGAAGAGGTGGTCTAGAGCCAGGCTATTAAGTTGGTGCGGAAGAGGGGAGGAGTCAGAGGGGACTTCAGCGGTCTAACGTGGCAGACGTACGGCCACAATGCTGAACTGTATGAGAAGCAGAAATCTCCAATAAACTTTTCCTGTAAATAAGCTGCAACGGAGTGAGGTCTCTTGTGAGCTGAGACCAGTCCTGGGTGGCCGTGACAGATACCAAAATAACACAACACCGTCTTTTCACTTTCATATGCGTAGAAAGACGACGAATAAGCTTTGATTGGGCTTCTTTCAAAATTGGTGTTTTTGTGGTTAGAATGCACATTCACCCCAAAATCGCAGAGTGAAATGTTTCTTATCAGCCAAAATCAAGCTTAGGTGTTTTGGTTCCATCACAATAGAAAGAGGACTAAGAAGCTTGGATTGTTCTTTCGGTGTTCATTCACCCACAAATAGCAAAGCGAAGTTTAAGAAGCCTAAACAAAACAAAACAGGTTGTTTTCGGTTCCAGCTACATAGAAAGAAGAATCTTGGATTTTACTTATTTCATGTCGTGTTCTTCGGTGTTAATGCACATTGACACCGAATTCGCAAAGTGTGTGGAATGATACCAAAATAACACCACACCGTCTTTTCGCTTTCATATGCGTAGAAAGACGACGAATAAGCTTTGATTGGGCTTCTTTCAAAATTGGTGTTTTTGTGGTTAGAATGCACATTCACCCCAAAATCGCAGAGTGAAATGTTTCTTATCAGCCAAAATCAAGCTTAGGTGTTTTGGTTCCATCACAATAGAAAGAGGACTAAGAAGCTTGGATTGTTCTTTCGGTGTTCATTCACCCACAAATAGCAAAGCGAGGTTTAACAAGCCTAAACAAAACAAAACAGGTTGTTTTCGGTTCCAGCTACATAGAAAGAAGAATCTTGGATTCTACTTATTTCGTGTCGTGTTCTTCGGTGTTAATGCACATAGACACCGAATTCGCAAAGTGTGTGGAATGATACCAAAATAACACCACACCGTCTTTTCGCTTTCATATGCGTAGAAAGACGACGAATAAGCTTTGATTGGGTTTCTTTCAAAATTGGTGTTTTTGTGGTTAGAATGCACATTCACCCCAAAATCGCAGAGTGAAATGTTTCTTATCAGCCAAAATCCAGCTTAGGTGTTTTGGTTCCATCACAATAGAAAGAGGACGAATAAGCTTGGATTGTTCTTTCGGTGTTCATTCACCCAAAAATAGCAAAGCGAAGTATAACAAGCCTAAACAAAACAAAACAGGTTGTTTTCGGTTCCAGCTACATAGAAAGAAGAATCTTGGATTTTACTTATTTCATGTCGTGTTCTTCGGTGTTAATGCACATTGACACCGAATTCTCAAAGTGTGTGGAATGATACCAAAATAACACCACACCGTCTTTTCGCTTTCATATGCGTAGATAGACGACGAATAGGCTTTGATTGGGCTTCTTTCAAAATTGGTGTTTTTGTGGTTAGAATGCACATTCACCCCAAAATCGCAGAGTGAAATGTTTCTTATCAGCCAAAATCAAGCTTAGGTGTTTTGGTTCCATCACAATAGAAAGAGGACTAAGAAGCTTGGATTGTTCTTTCGGTGTTCATTCACCCACAAATAGCAAAGCGAAGTTTAACAAGCCTAAACAAAACAAAACAGGTTGTTTTCGGTTCCAGCTACATAGAAAGAAGAATCTTGGATTTTACTTATTTCATGTCGTGTTCTTCGGTGTTAATGCACATAGACACCGAATTCGCAAAGTGTGTGGAATGATACCAAAATAACACCACACCGTCTTTTCGCTTTCATATGCGTAGAAAGACGACGAATAAGCTTTGATTGGGCTTCTTTCAAAATTGGTGTTTTTGTGGTTAGAATGCACATTCACCCCAAAATCGCAGAGTGAAATGTTTCCTATCAACCAAAATCAAGCTTAGGTGTTTTGGTTCCATCACAATAGAAAGAGGACTAAGAAGCTTGGATTGTTCTTTCGGTGTTCATTCACCCACAAATAGCAAAGCGAAGTTTAACAAGCCTAAACAAAACAAAACAGGTTGTTTTCGGTTCCAGCTACATAGAAAGAAGAATCTTGGATTTTACTTATTTCATGTCGTGTTCTTCGGTGTTAATGCACATAGACACCGAATTCGCAAAGTGTGTGGAATGATACCAAAATAACACCACACCGTCTTTTCGCTTTCATATGCGTAGAAAGACGACGAATAAGCTTTGATTGGGCTTCTTTCAAAATTGGTGTTTTTGTGGTTAGAATGCACATTCACCCCAAAATCGCAGAGTGAAATGTTTCCTATCAACCAAAATCAAGCTTAGGTGTTTTGGTTCCATCACAATAGAAAGAGGACTAAGACGCTTGCATTGTTCTTTCGGTGTTCATTCACCCACAAATAGTAAAGTGAAGTTTAACAAGCCTAAACAGAACAAAACAGGTTGTTTTCGGTTCCAGCTACATAGAAAGAAGAATCTTGGATTTTACTTCTTTCATGTCGGGTTCTTCGGTGTTAATGCACTTTGACACCGAATTCGCAAAGTGTGTGTAATGATACCAAAATAACACCACACCGTCTTTTTGCTTTCATATGCGTAGAAAGACGACGAATAAGCTTTGATTGGGCTTCTTTCAAAATTGGTGTTTTTGTGGTTAGAATGCACATTCACCCCAAAATCGCAGAGTGAAATGTTTCTTATCAGCCAAAATCAAGCTTAGGTGTTTTGGTTCCATCACAATAGAAAGAGGACGAATAAGCTTGGATTGTTCTTTCGGTGTTCATTCACCCACAAATAGCAAAGCGAAGTTTAACAAGTCTAAACAAAACAAAACAGGTTGTTTTCGGTTCCAGCTACATAGAAAGAAGAATCTTCGATTTTACTTATTTCATGTCGTGTTCTTCGGTGTTAATGCACATTGACACCGAATTCTCAAAGTGTGTGGAATGATACCAAAATAACACAACACCGTCTTTTCACTTTCATATGCGTAGAAAGACGACGAATAAGCTTTGATTGGGCTTCTTTCAAAATTGGTGTTTTTGTGGTTAGAATGCACATTCACCCCAAAATCGCAGAGTGAAATGTTTCTTAGCCAAAATCAAGCTTAGGTGTTTTGGTTCCATCACAATAGAAAGAGGACAAAGAAGCTTGGATTGTTCTTTCGGTGTTCATTCACCCACAAATAGCAAAGCGAAGTTTAACAAGCCTAAAGAAAACAAAACAGGTTGTTTTCGGTTCCAGCTACATAGAAAGAAGAATCTTGGATTTTACTTTTCATGTCGTGGTCTTCGGTGTTAATGCACATAGACACCGAATTCGCAAAGTGTGTGTAATGATACCAAAATAACACCACACCGTCTTTTCGCTTTCATATGCGTAGAAAGACGACGAATAAGCTTTGATTGGGCTTCTTTCCAAATTGGTGTTTTTGTGGTTAGAATGCACATTCACCCCAAAATCGCAGAGTGAAATGTTTCTTATCAGCCAAAATCCAGCTTAGGTGTTTTGGTTCCATCACAATAGAAAGAGGACGAATAAGCTTGGATTGTTCTTTCGGTGTTCATTCACCCACAAATAGCAAAGCGAAGTTTAACAAGTCTAAACAAAACAAAACAGGTTGTTTTCGGTTCCAGCTACATAGAAAGAAGAATCTTGGATTTTACTTATTTCATGTCGTGTTCTTCGGTGTTAATGCACATAGACACCGAATTCGCAAAGTGTGTGTAATGATACCAAAATAACACCACACCGTCTTTTCGCTTTCATATGCGTAGATAGACGACGAATAGGCTTTGATTGGGCTTATTTCAAATAGGTGTTTTTGTGGTTAGAATGCACATTCACCCCAAAATCGCAGAGTGAAATGTTTCTTATCAGCCAAAATCAAGCTTAGGTGTTTTGGTTCCATCACAATAGAAAGAGGACTAAGAAGCTTGGATTGTTCTTTCGGTGTTCATTCACCCACAAATAGCAAAGCGAAGTTTAACAAGCCTAAACAAAACAAAACAGGTTGTTTTCGGTTCCAGCTACATAGAAAGAAGAATCTTGGATTTTACTTATTTCATGTCGTGTTCTTCGGTGTTAATGCACATAGACACCGAATTCGCAAAGTGTGTGGAATGATACCAAAATAACACCACACCGTCTTTTCGCTTTCATATGCGTAGAAAGACGACGAATAAGCTTTGATTGGGCTTCTTTCAAAATTGGTGTTTTTGTGGTTAGAATGCACATTCACCCCAAAATCGCAGAGTGAAATGTTTCCTATCAACCAAAATCAAGCTTAGGTGTTTTGGTTCCATCACAATAGAAAGAGGACTAAGACGCTTGCATTGTTCTTTCGGTGTTCATTCACCCACAAATAGTAAAGTGAAGTTTAACAAGCCTAAACAGAACAAAACAGGTTGTTTTCGGTTCCAGCTACATAGAAAGAAGAATCTTGGATTTTACTTCTTTCATGTCGTGTTCTTCGGTGTTAATGCACTTTGACACCGAATTCGCAAAGTGTGTGTAATGATACCAAAATAACACCACACCGTCTTTTCGCTTTAATATGCGTAGAAAGACGACGAATAAGCTTTGATTGGGCTTCTTTCAAAATTGGTGTTTTTGTGGTTAGAATGCACATTCACCCCAAAATCGCAGAGTGAAATGTTTCTTATCAGCCAAAATCAAGCTTAGGTGTTTTGGTTCCATCACAATAGAAAGAGGACGAATAAGCTTGGATTGTTCTTTCGGTGTTCATTCACCCACAAATAGCAAAGCGAAGTTTAACAAGTCTAAACAAAACAAAACAGGTTGTTTTCGGTTCCAGCTACATAGAAAGAAGAATCTTGGATTTTACTTATTTCATGTCGTGTTCTTCGGTGTTAATGCACATTGACACCGAATTCTCAAAGTGTGTGGAATGATACCAAAATAACACAACACCGTCTTTTCACTTTCATATGCGTAGAAAGACGACGAATAAGCTTTGATTGGGCTTCTTTCAAAATTGGTGTTTTTGTGGTTAGAATGCACATTCACCCCAAAATCGCAGAGTGAAATGTTTCTTAGCCAAAATCAAGCTTAGGTGTTTTGGTTCCATCACAATAGAAAGAGGACAAAGAAGCTTGGATTGTTCTTTCGGTGTTCATTCACCCACAAATAGCAAAGTGAAGTTTAACAAGCCTAAACAAAACAAAACAGGTTGTTTTCGGTTCCAGCTACATAGAAAGAAGAATCTTGGATTTTACTTACTTCATGTCGTGTTCTTCGGTGTTAATGCACATTGACACCGAATTCGCAAAGTGTGTGGAATGATACCAAAATAACACAACACCGTCTTTTCACTTTCATATGCGTAGAAAGACGACGAATAAGCTTTGATTGGGCTTCTTTCAAAATTGGTGTTTTTGTGGTTAGAATGCACATTCACCCCAAAATCGCAGTGAAATGTTTCTTATCAGCCAAAATCAAGCTTAGGTGTTTTGGTTCCATCACAATAGAAAGAGGACTAAGAAGCTTGGATTGTTCTTTCGGTGTTCATTCACCCACAAATAGTAAAGTGAAGTTTAACAAGCCTAAACAAAACAAAACAGGTTGTTTTCGGTTCCAGTTACATAGAAAGAAGAATCTTGGATTTTACTTATTTCATGTCGTGTTCTTCGGTGTTAATGCACATTGACACCGAATTCTCAAAGTGTGTGGAATGATACCAAAATAACACAACACCGTCTTTTCACTTTCATATGCGTAGAAAGACGACGAATAAGCTTTGATTGGGCTTCTTTCAAAATTGGTGTTTTTGTGGTTAGAATGCACATTCACCCCCAAATCGCAGAGTGAAATGTTTCTTATCAGCCAAAATCAAGCTTAGGTGTTTTCGTTCCATCACAATAGAAAGAGGACTAAGAAGCTTGGATTGTTCTTTCGGTGTTCATTCACCCACAAATAGCAAAGCGAAGTTTAAGAAGCCTAAACAAAACAAAACAGGTTGTTTTCGGTTCCAGCTACATAGAAAGAAGAATCTTGGATTTTACTTATTTCATGTCGTGTTCTTCGGTGTTAATGCACATTGACACCGAATTCGCAAAGTGTGTGGAATGATACCAAAATAACACCACACCGTCTTTTCGCTTTCATATGCGTAGAAAGACGACGAATAAGCTTTGATTGGGCTTCTTTCAAAATTGGTGTTTTTGTGGTTAGAATGCACATTCACCCCAAAATCGCAGAGTGAAATGTTTCTTATCAGCCAAAATCAAGCTTAGGTGTTTTGGTTCCATCACAATAGAAAGAGGACTAAGAAGCTTGGATTGTTCTTTCGGTGTTCATTCACCCACAAATAGCAAAGCGAGGTTTAACAAGCCTAAACAAAACAAAACAGGTTGTTTTCGGTTCCAGCTACATAGAAAGAAGAATCTTGGATTCTACTTATTTCGTATCGTGTTCTTCGGTGTTAATGCACATAGACACCGAATTCGCAAAGTGTGTGGAATGATACCAAAATAACACCACACCGTCTTTTCGCTTTCATATGCGTAGAAAGACGACGAATAAGCTTTGATTGGGTTTCTTTCAAAATTGGTGTTTTTGTGGTTAGAATGCACATTCACCCCAAAATCGCAGAGTGAAATGTTTCTTATCAGCCAAAATCCAGCTTAGGTGTTTTGGTTCCATCACAATAGAAAGAGGACGAATAAGCTTGGATTGTTCTTTCGGTGTTCATTCACCCACAAATAGCAAAGCGAAGTATAACAAGCCTAAACAAAACAAAACAGGTTGTTTTCGGTTCCAGCTACATAGAAAGAAGAATCTTGGATTTTACTTATTTCATGTCGTGTTCTTCGGTGTTAATGCACATAGACACCGAATTCGCAAAGTGTGTGTAATGATACCAAAATAACACCACACCGTCTTTTCGCTTTCATATGCGTAGATAGACGACGAATAGGCTTTGATTGGGCTTATTTCAAATATGTGTTTTTGTGGTTAGAATGCACGTTCACCCAAAAATCGCAGAGTGAAATGTTTCTTATCAACCAAAATCAAGCTTAGGTGTTTTGGTTCCATCACAATAGAAAGAGGACTAAGAAGCTTGGATTGTTCTTTCGGTGTTCATTCACCCACAAATAGCAAAGTGAAGTTTAACAAGCCTAAACAAAACAAAACAGGTTGTTTTCGGTTCCAGTTACATAGAAAGAAGAATCTTGGATTTTACTTACTTCATGTCGTGTTCTTCGGTGTTAATGCACATTGACACCGAATTCGCAAAGTGTGTGGAATGATACCAAAATAACACAACACCGTCTTTTCGCTTTCATATGCGTAGAAAGACGACGAATAAGCTTTGATTGGGCTTCTTTCAAAATTGGTGTTTTTGTGGTTAGAATGCACATTCACCCCAAAATCGCAGTGAAATGTTTCTTATCAGCCAAAATCAAGCTTAGGTGTTTTGGTTCCATCACAATAGAAAGAGGACTAAGAAGCTTGGATTGTTCTTTCGGTGTTCATTCACCCACAAATAGTAAAGTGAAGTTTAACAAGCCTAAACAAAACAAAACAGGTTGTTTTCGGTTCCAGCTACATAGAAAGAAGAATCTTGGATTTTACTTATTTCATGTCGTGTTCTTCGGTGTTAATGCACATTGACACCGAATTCTCAAAGTGTGTGGAATGATACCAAAATAACACCACACCGTCTTTTCGCTTTCATATGCGTAGATAGACGACGAATAGGCTTTGATTGGGCTTCTTTCAAAATTGGTGTTTTTGTGGTTAGAATGCACATTCACCCCAAAATCGCAGAGTGAAATGTTTCTTATCAGCCAAAATCAAGCTTAGGTGTTTTGGTTCCATCACAATAGAAAGAGGACTAAGAAGCTTGGATTGTTCTTTCGGTGTTCATTCACCCACAAATAGCAAAGCGAAGTTTAACAAGCCTAAACAAAACAAAACAGGTTGTTTTCGGTTCCAGCTACATAGAAAGAAGAATCTTGGATTTTACTTATTTCATGTCGTGTTCTTCGGTGTTAATGCACATAGACACCGAATTCGCAAAGTGTGTGGAATGATACCAAAATAACACCACACCGTCTTTTCGCTTTCATATGCGTAGAAAGACGACGAATAAGCTTTGATTGGGCTTCTTTCAAAATTGGTGTTTTTGTGGTTAGAATGCACATTCACCCCAAAATCGCAGAGTGAAATGTTTCCTATCAACCAAAATCAAGCTTAGGTGTTTTGGTTCCATCACAATAGAAAGAGGACTAAGAAGCTTGGATTGTTCTTTCGGTGTTCATTCACCCACAAATAGCAAAGCGAAGTTTAACAAGCCTAAACAAAACAAAACAGGTTGTTTTCGGTTCCAGCTACATAGAAAGAAGAATCTTGGATTTTACTTATTTCATGTCGTGTTCTTCGGTGTTAATGCACATAGACACCGAATTCGCAAAGTGTGTGGAATGATACCAAAATAACACCACACCGTCTTTTCGCTTTCATATGCGTAGAAAGACGACGAATAAGCTTTGATTGGGCTTCTTTCAAAATTGGTGTTTTTGTGGTTAGAATGCACATTCACCCCAAAATCGCAGAGTGAAATGTTTCCTATCAACCAAAATCAAGCTTAGGTGTTTTGGTTCCATCACAATAGAAAGAGGACTAAGACGCTTGCATTGTTCTTTCGGTGTTCATTCACCCACAAATAGTAAAGTGAAGTTTAACAAGCCTAAACAGAACAAAACAGGTTGTTTTCGGTTCCAGCTACATAGAAAGAAGAATCTTGGATTTTACTTCTTTCATGTCGTGTTCTTCGGTGTTAATGCACTTTGACACCGAATTCGCAAAGTGTGTGTAATGATACCAAAATAACACCACACCGTCTTTTCGCTTTCATATGCGTAGAAAGACGACGAATAAGCTTTGATTGGGCTTCTTTCAAAATTGGTGTTTTTGTGGTTAGAATGCACATTCACCCCAAAATCGCAGAGTGAAATGTTTCTTATCAGCCAAAATCAAGCTTAGGTGTTTTGGTTCCATCACAATAGAAAGAGGACGAATAAGCTTGGATTGTTCTTTCGGTGTTCATTCACCCACAAATAGCAAAGCGAAGTTTAACAAGTCTAAACAAAACAAAACAGGTTGTTTTCGGTTCCAGCTACATAGAAAGAAGAATCTTCGATTTTACTTATTTCATGTCGTGTTCTTCGGTGTTAATGCACATTGACACCGAATTCTCAAAGTGTGTGGAATGATACCAAAATAACACAACACCGTCTTTTCACTTTCATATGCGTAGAAAGACGACGAATAAGCTTTGATTGGGCTTCTTTCAAAATTGGTGTTTTTGTGGTTAGAATGCACATTCACCCCAAAATCGCAGAGTGAAATGTTTCTTAGCCAAAATCAAGCTTAGGTGTTTTGGTTCCATCACAATAGAAAGAGGACAAAGAAGCTTGGATTGTTCTTTCGGTGTTCATTCACCCACAAATAGCAAAGCGAAGTTTAACAAGCCTAAAGAAAACAAAACAGGTTGTTTTCGGTTCCAGCTACATAGAAAGAAGAATCTTGGATTTTACTTTTCATGTCGTGGTCTTCGGTGTTAATGCACATAGACACCGAATTCGCAAAGTGTGTGTAATGATACCAAAATAACACCACACCGTCTTTTCGCTTTCATATGCGTAGAAAGACGACGAATAAGCTTTGATTGGGCTTCTTTCCAAATTGGTGTTTTTGTGGTTAGAATGCACATTCACCCCAAAATCGCAGAGTGAAATGTTTCTTATCAGCCAAAATCCAGCTTAGGTGTTTTGGTTCCATCACAATAGAAAGAGGACGAATAAGCTTGGATTGTTCTTTCGGTGTTCATTCACCCACAAATAGCAAAGCGAAGTTTAACAAGTCTAAACAAAACAAAACAGGTTGTTTTCGGTTCCAGCTACATAGAAAGAAGAATCTTGGATTTTACTTATTTCATGTCGTGTTCTTCGGTGTTAATGCACATAGACACCGAATTCGCAAAGTGTGTGTAATGATACCAAAATAACACCACACCGTCTTTTCGCTTTCATATGCGTAGATAGACGACGAATAGGCTTTGATTGGGCTTATTTCAAATAGGTGTTTTTGTGGTTAGAATGCACATTCACCCCAAAATCGCAGAGTGAAATGTTTCTTATCAGCCAAAATCAAGCTTAGGTGTTTTGGTTCCATCACAATAGAAAGAGGACTAAGAAGCTTGGATTGTTCTTTCGGTGTTCATTCACCCACAAATAGCAAAGCGAAGTTTAACAAGCCTAAACAAAACAAAACAGGTTGTTTTCGGTTCCAGCTACATAGAAAGAAGAATCTTGGATTTTACTTATTTCATGTCGTGTTCTTCGGTGTTAATGCACATAGACACCGAATTCGCAAAGTGTGTGGAATGATACCAAAATAACACCACACCGTCTTTTCGCTTTCATATGCGTAGAAAGACGACGAATAAGCTTTGATTGGGCTTCTTTCAAAATTGGTGTTTTTGTGGTTAGAATGCACATTCACCCCAAAATCGCAGAGTGAAATGTTTCCTATCAACCAAAATCAAGCTTAGGTGTTTTGGTTCCATCACAATAGAAAGAGGACTAAGACGCTTGCATTGTTCTTTCGGTGTTCATTCACCCACAAATAGTAAAGTGAAGTTTAACAAGCCTAAACAGAACAAAACAGGTTGTTTTCGGTTCCAGCTACATAGAAAGAAGAATCTTGGATTTTACTTCTTTCATGTCGTGTTCTTCGGTGTTAATGCACTTTGACACCGAATTCGCAAAGTGTGTGTAATGATACCAAAATAACACCACACCGTCTTTTCGCTTTAATATGCGTAGAAAGACGACGAATAAGCTTTGATTGGGCTTCTTTCAAAATTGGTGTTTTTGTGGTTAGAATGCACATTCACCCCAAAATCGCAGAGTGAAATGTTTCTTATCAGCCAAAATCAAGCTTAGGTGTTTTGGTTCCATCACAATAGAAAGAGGACGAATAAGCTTGGATTGTTCTTTCGGTGTTCATTCACCCACAAATAGCAAAGCGAAGTTTAACAAGTCTAAACAAAACAAAACAGGTTGTTTTCGGTTCCAGCTACATAGAAAGAAGAATCTTGGATTTTACTTATTTCATGTCGTGTTCTTCGGTGTTAATGCACATTGACACCGAATTCTCAAAGTGTGTGGAATGATACCAAAATAACACAACACCGTCTTTTCACTTTCATATGCGTAGAAAGACGACGAATAAGCTTTGATTGGGCTTCTTTCAAAATTGGTGTTTTTGTGGTTAGAATGCACATTCACCCCAAAATCGCAGAGTGAAATGTTTCTTAGCCAAAATCAAGCTTAGGTGTTTTGGTTCCATCACAATAGAAAGAGGACAAAGAAGCTTGGATTGTTCTTTCGGTGTTCATTCACCCACAAATAGCAAAGTGAAGTTTAACAAGCCTAAACAAAACAAAACAGGTTGTTTTCGGTTCCAGCTACATAGAAAGAAGAATCTTGGATTTTACTTACTTCATGTCGTGTTCTTCGGTGTTAATGCACATTGACACCGAATTCGCAAAGTGTGTGGAATGATACCAAAATAACACAACACCGTCTTTTCACTTTCATATGCGTAGAAAGACGACGAATAAGCTTTGATTGGGCTTCTTTCAAAATTGGTGTTTTTGTGGTTAGAATGCACATTCACCCCAAAATCGCAGTGAAATGTTTCTTATCAGCCAAAATCAAGCTTAGGTGTTTTGGTTCCATCACAATAGAAAGAGGACTAAGAAGCTTGGATTGTTCTTTCGGTGTTCATTCACCCACAAATAGTAAAGTGAAGTTTAACAAGCCTAAACAAAACAAAACAGGTTGTTTTCGGTTCCAGTTACATAGAAAGAAGAATCTTGGATTTTACTTATTTCATGTCGTGTTCTTCGGTGTTAATGCACATTGACACCGAATTCTCAAAGTGTGTGGAATGATACCAAAATAACACAACACCGTCTTTTCACTTTCATATGCGTAGAAAGACGACGAATAAGCTTTGATTGGGCTTCTTTCAAAATTGGTGTTTTTGTGGTTAGAATGCACATTCACCCCAAAATCGCAGAGTGAAATGTTTCTTATCAGCCAAAATCAAGCTTAGGTGTTTTCGTTCCATCACAATAGAAAGAGGACTAAGAAGCTTGGATTGTTCTTTCGGTGTTCATTCACCCACAAATAGCAAAGCGAAGTTTAAGAAGCCTAAACAAAACAAAACAGGTTGTTTTCGGTTCCAGCTACATAGAAAGAAGAATCTTGGATTTTACTTATTTCATGTCGTGTTCTTCGGTGTTAATGCACATTGACACCGAATTCGCAAAGTGTGTGGAATGATACCAAAATAACACCACACCGTCTTTTCGCTTTCATATGCGTAGAAAGACGACGAATAAGCTTTGATTGGGCTTCTTTCAAAATTGGTGTTTTTGTGGTTAGAATGCACATTCACCCCAAAATCGCAGAGTGAAATGTTTCTTATCAGCCAAAATCAAGCTTAGGTGTTTTGGTTCCATCACAATAGAAAGAGGACTAAGAAGCTTGGATTGTTCTTTCGGTGTTCATTCACCCACAAATAGCAAAGCGAGGTTTAACAAGCCTAAACAAAACAAAACAGGTTGTTTTCGGTTCCAGCTACATAGAAAGAAGAATCTTGGATTCTACTTATTTCGTATCGTGTTCTTCGGTGTTAATGCACATAGACACCGAATTCGCAAAGTGTGTGGAATGATACCAAAATAACACCACACCGTCTTTTCGCTTTCATATGCGTAGAAAGACGACGAATAAGCTTTGATTGGGTTTCTTTCAAAATTGGTGTTTTTGTGGTTAGAATGCACATTCACCCCAAAATCGCAGAGTGAAATGTTTCTTATCAGCCAAAATCCAGCTTAGGTGTTTTGGTTCCATCACAATAGAAAGAGGACGAATAAGCTTGGATTGTTCTTTCGGTGTTCATTCACCCACAAATAGCAAAGCGAAGTATAACAAGCCTAAACAAAACAAAACAGGTTGTTTTCGGTTCCAGCTACATAGAAAGAAGAATCTTGGATTTTACTTATTTCATGTCGTGTTCTTCGGTGTTAATGCACATAGACACCGAATTCGCAAAGTGTGTGTAATGATACCAAAATAACACCACACCGTCTTTTCGCTTTCATATGCGTAGATAGACGACGAATAGGCTTTGATTGGGCTTATTTCAAATATGTGTTTTTGTGGTTAGAATGCACGTTCACCCAAAAATCGCAGAGTGAAATGTTTCTTATCAACCAAAATCAAGCTTAGGTGTTTTGGTTCCATCACAATAGAAAGAGGACTAAGAAGCTTGGATTGTTCTTTCGGTGTTCATTCACCCACAAATAGCAAAGTGAAGTTTAACAAGCCTAAACAAAACAAAACAGGTTGTTTTCGGTTCCAGTTACATAGAAAGAAGAATCTTGGATTTTACTTACTTCATGTCGTGTTCTTCGGTGTTAATGCACATTGACACCGAATTCGCAAAGTGTGTGGAATGATACCAAAATAACACAACACCGTCTTTTCGCTTTCATATGCGTAGAAAGACGACGAATAAGCTTTGATTGGGCTTCTTTCAAAATTGGTGTTTTTGTGGTTAGAATGCACATTCACCCCAAAATCGCAGTGAAATGTTTCTTATCAGCCAAAATCAAGCTTAGGTGTTTTGGTTCCATCACAATAGAAAGAGGACTAAGAAGCTTGGATTGTTCTTTCGGTGTTCATTCACCCACAAATAGTAAAGTGAAGTTTAACAAGCCTAAACAAAACAAAACAGGTTGTTTTCGGTTCTAGTTACATTGAAAGAAGAATCTTGGATTTTACTTATTTCATGTCGTGTTCTTCGGTGTTAATGCACATTGACACCGAATTCTCAAAGTGTGTGGAATGATACCAAAATAACACAACACCGTCTTTTCACTTTCATATGCGTAGAAAGACGACGAATAAGCTTTGATTGGGCTTCTTTCAAAATTGGTGTTTTTGTGGTTAGAATGCACATTCACCCCAAAATCGCAGAGTGAAATGTTTCTTATCAGCCAAAATCAAGCTTAGGTGTTTTGGTTCCATCACAATAGAAAGAGGACTAAGAAGCTTGGATTGTTCTTTCGGTGTTCATTCACCCACAAATAGCAAAGCGAAGTTTAACAAGCCTAAACAAAACAAAACAGGTTGTTTTCGGTTCCAGCTACATAGAAAGAAGAATCTTGGATTTTACTTATTTCATGTCGTGTTCTTCGGTGTTAATGCACATAGACACCGAATTCGCAAAGTGTGTGGAATGATACCAAAATAACACCACACCGTCTTTTCGCTTTCATATGCGTAGAAAGACGACGAATAAGCTTTGATTGGGCTTCTTTCAAAATTGGTGTTTTTGTGGTTAGAATGCACATTCACCCCAAAATCGCAGAGTGAAATGTTTCCTATCAACCAAAATCAAGCTTAGGTGTTTTGGTTCCATCACAATAGAAAGAGGACTAAGACGCTTGCATTGTTCTTTCGGTGTTCATTCACCCACAAATAGTAAAGTGAAGTTTAACAAGCCTAAACAGAACAAAACAGGTTGTTTTCGGTTCCAGCTACATAGAAAGAAGAATCTTGGATTTTACTTCTTTCATGTCGTGTTCTTCGGTGTTAATGCACTTTGACACCGAATTCGCAAAGTGTGTGTAATGATACCAAAATAACACCACACCGTCTTTTCGCTTTCATATGCGTAGAAAGACGACGAATAAGCTTTGATTGGGCTTCTTTCAAAATTGGTGTTTTTGTGGTTAGAATGCACGTTCACCCCAAAATCGCAGAGTGAAATGTTTCTTATTAGCCAAAATCAAGCTTAGGTGTTTTGGTTCCATCACAATAGAAAGAGGACGAATAAGCTTGGATTGTTCTTTCGGTGTTCATTCACCCACAAATAGCAAAGCGAAGTTTAACAAGCCTAAACAGAACAAAACAGGTTGTTTTCGGTTCCAGCTACTTGGATTTTACTTATTTCATGTCGTGTTCTTCGGTGTTAATGCACATTGACACCGAATTCGCAAAGTGTGTGGAATGATACCAAAATAACACCACACCGTCTTTTCACTTTCATATGCGTAGAAAGACGACGAATAAGCTTTGATTGGGCTTCTTTCAAAATTGGTGTTTTTGTGGTTAGAATGCACATTAACCCAAAAATCGCAGAGTGAAATGTTTCTTAGCCAAAATCAAGCTTAGGTGTTTGGTTCCATCACAATAGAAAGAGGACGAAGAAGCTTGGATTGTTCTTTCGGTGTTCATTCACCCACAAATAGCAAAGCGAAGTTTAACAAGCCTAAACAAAACAAAACAGGTTGTTTTGGGTTCCAGCTACATAGAAAGAAGAATGTTGGATTTTGCTTATTTCATGTCGTGTTCTTCGGTGTTAATGCACTTTGACACCGAATTCGCAAAGTGTGTGTAATGATACCAACATAACACCACACCGTCTTTTCGCTTTCATATGCGTAGAAAGACGACGAATAAGCTTTGATTGGGCTTATATCAAAATTGGTGTTTTTGTGGTTATAATGCACATTCACCCCAAAATCGCAGAGTGAAATGTTTCTTAGCCAAAATCAAGCTTAGGTGTTTGGTTCCATCACAATAGAAAGAGGACGAAGAAGCTTGGATTGTTCTTTCGGTGTTCATTCACCCACAAATAGCAAAGCGAAGTTTAACAAGTCTAAACAAAACAAAACAGGTTGTTTTTGGTTCCAGCTACATAGAAAGAGGAATCTTGGATTTTACTTATTTCATGACGTGTTCTTCGGTGTTAATGCACATAGACACCGAATTCGCAAAGTGTGTGTAATGATACCAAAATAACACCACACCGTCTTTTCGCTTTCATATGCGTAGAAAGACGACGAATAAGCTTTGATTGGGCTTCTTTCAAAATTGGTGTTTTTGTGGTTAGAATGCACGTTCACCCCAAAATCGCAGAGTGAAATGTTTCTTATTAGCCAAAATCAAGCTTAGGTGTTTTGGTTCCATCACAATAGAAAGAGGACGAATAAGCTTGGATTGTTCTTTCGGTGTTCATTCACCCACAAATAGCAAAGCGAAGTTTAACAAGCCTAAACAGAACAAAACAGGTTGTTTTCGGTTCCAGCTACTTGGATTTTACTTATTTCATGTCGTGTTCTTCGGTGTTAATGCACATTGACACCGAATTCGCAAAGTGTGTGGAATGATACCAAAATAACACCACACCGTCTTTTCACTTTCATATGCGTAGAAAGACGACGAATAAGCTTTGATTGGGCTTCTTTCAAAATTGGTGTTTTTGTGGTTAGAATGCACATTAACCCAAAAATCGCAGAGTGAAATGTTTCTTAGCCAAAATCAAGCTTAGGTGTTTGGTTCCATCACAATAGAAAGAGGACGAAGAAGCTTGGATTGTTCTTTCGGTGTTCATTCACCCACAAATAGCAAAGCGAAGTTTAACAAGCCTAAACAAAACAAAACAGGTTGTTTTGGGTTCCAGCTACATAGAAAGAAGAATGTTGGATTTTGCTTATTTCATGTCGTGTTCTTCGGTGTTAATGCACTTTGACACCGAATTCGCAAAGTGTGTGTAATGATACCAACATAACACCACACCGTCTTTTCGCTTTCATATGCGTAGAAAGACGACGAATAAGCTTTGATTGGGCTTATATCAAAATTGGTGTTTTTGTGGTTATAATGCACATTCACCCCAAAATCGCAGAGTGAAATGTTTCTTAGCCAAAATCAAGCTTAGGTGTTTGGTTCCATCACAATAGAAAGAGGACGAAGAAGCTTGGATTGTTCTTTCGGTGTTCATTCACCCACAAATAGCAAAGCGAAGTTTAACAAGTCTAAACAAAACAAAACAGGTTGTTTTTGGTTCCAGCTACATAGAAAGAGGAATCTTGGATTTTACTTATTTCATGACGTGTTCTTCGGTGTTAATGCACATAGACACCGAATTCGCAAAGTGTGTGGAATGATACCAAAATAACACAACGCCGTCTTTTCACTTTTATATGAGTAGAAAGACAACGAATAAGCTTTGATTGGGCTTATTTCAAAATTGGTGTTTTTGTGGTTAGAATGCACATTCACCCAAAAAATCGCAGAGTGAAATGTTTCTTGTCAGAGCTGCCTCCAGGTCCCAGCTCCCAGAGGACCAACGCTAGCCGGTAGTAATGTACCAAAGTTTTTATTGAGGTTCAGTTTCCATTTACAAGCCACAGCGTGCAGCCGTACGTCTAGACGCTAGATCGGCGAAGCCCTGTCTGAGTCTCCACCCCCTGTACACCAGTTTAAGACCCTAGCCTTACTCCACCTTTTCCGTTGCTCCTTTCTCCTCTGGGTCCTTCTGCCCCCCGGTGTCTCCTCCTTCCTGGACTCTTCTGACGCTGACCCCCCTGACTCATGTGCCTCCTTTCGGCAGGCTTTAGGACCTGGCTCCCTATCCGGGCTACCCACTGTGCCGCTCGCCTGTACATTTGAACTGGCGCGCGCGCCCAGCTTCCAACTTTCCTCTCGACCGTTTCCTCGCTCTCCGATGGAGGCGTGGCCAATCCTGACTCATCTCCTCCCGCTGGCGGTGAGCAGCCTGATCCCGATACCTGGGACTCCTCCCCCCTACTGCTCTTTGGTGGGGAAGCTGGTCCCGATTTCCAGCTGCTGCTCTCTGAATCCCTTCTGGCCCCTTCTTCCTGGGGTGTCCCCCTTGCTCTGACCCTGGGAGCCCCTTTCTGTGAGTCTTCCGATTCGCTGGAAAGACTCAGAGACCTCGGACCACTGTCATCGCTTACGTTTCCTTCGGATTCCTCCCCCTCGCTCTCCGTTTCCTCCCTTTCCTGTGCCTCTGCTCCTGAGCCCCTGACATCCATCCCCCCTCGAAGCCCCCCCCTTCCCCCCTCCCCTCCTTCAGGTGTGGGTACTGGGTGCTCCGTCGTTGTGGGGGTGAGTGCCGGATACAGTTCGTCTCCCGTGGCGTGCATCCAGCTGGATAAGTCCAGATCGTCCTCCATGTTCTCGTCGACATCGATCTCCTCTGCTTCCATCTCTTTGCCTCCGTGCTCGAACCCAAGGTCCTCTCCCAACGCGTCCATGTCCGTCTCTCCCCCGGTCTCCTCGGGGGATGTTGCCTGCCCGGGACCCTCCAACCACTTCCTGCGCCACTGCTCCTCCGGTCGATCGTCCCACCAATAAGAGCGGTCTGAGGCAAACCCCGAGGGCGATCCCTCCGGGGAACGTGTGTCAATTGCCGGTTCCTCGTCCGAGGAGAACCCCTGGAACGTGCTGGCTGAAAGTGTGGGTGTGAAAAGATATTCGTTGTCAGAGCCACCCGAGGTCCCAGCTCACGAGAGACCCAAGTCCAATCCAGTTTATATACAAAAGTCTTTATTGAAGAACATTGTTGGCTTTACATCCGAGCTCCGTGGCTCTACGTCTGTTACGCTTAGACCGCTGAAGTCCCCTCTGAATCAGTACCGCCCCTGCACCAGTTTAAGAGGCTTGTGCTGGACCACCTCTTCCTCTCCTTCCTTTTCCGCAGGGTCTTTCTGCCCCCCTGGGCTCCCTCCCGCCGGGACTCCCCAGAGGCTGAATCCTCTGACGCCTGTTCCCCCCTCCTTCGCACTTTGGGACCAGGCTCCTCCCCAGGGCTTCCCTCACTTCCGCGCGCCTCCACATTTGAACTTGGCGCGCGTACGTTGCTTCTGACCTTCCTCTCGACCGCTACACTGCTCCCGGTACTACTCTCCGCCCCTTCCGGCAGGACGTCTTGCCCCGATCTCCTTCCCCTCTCTGCTTCCTGTTCTGCTCCCTCTGACACACTGGTAACTCCACCCCCTTCACTCCGTTCTGGCGGAGAAGCCGGCCCCGATCTCCAACTCCCACTGGGGGTTTTCCCTTCGCTCCCCTGCTCCTGACTGCTTCCCCCTTTGGCTCCCCTTGGCCTGACCAGGGGGGCTTCCTTTTGGGAATCCTCCGACTCACTGGACAGACTCATGGACGACCTTTGGTCATTGTCATCCTCTTCCTCGTCGCTCTGGGATTCTTCCCCCTCGCTCTCTGTCTCCTCCCTCATCTGCTCTTCTCTCCCTGAACCCCTGACATCCATCCCCCCTCGAAGCCCCCCCTTCCCCCCTCTCGCCTGTCGGGTGCAGGTGAAAGACCGGGTGCAGTCTGGATCCTTCGGGGAGGGCCAGTCGAAACGCTACAGGATTGATCCTAGCCTCAACTTGGTATGGCCCTAGCTGCCTGTGTCCTAGCTTCTTCTTAGCTAACGACTTGGCTGGCATCGCTTGGGCCGCTTACCATACCCAGTCCCCCACCTGGATGTCTTCTCCCGCCCTTCTGTGTTTGTCCGCCTGAACCTTATAGGCTTGTTTGGCTAGCTCCAAATGTCTCCGCAGCTCCTCGTGCACCTCTTGCAGTTCTGCTGCGAACTGGTCGGCCTCTTGCGGCACCCCCTCTCCTGTTGCTACGAACCCCGGGAAGGTTCTGGGATGACGGCCATTGTTTGCGAAGAACGGCGTCACCCCCGTCGACGCGTGCTTCGTGTTGTTGTAGGCAAACTCAGCCATCGGCAGGTAGTCCACCCACGCTGCGGGTCGCTGATTGGCGTAACATCTCAGGTACTGCTGCATGATCGCGTTGACCCTCTCTGCTTGGCCGTTGGTCTGTGGATGTCTCGCCGACGCTAGGTTGATCTTGACGTGCAGGATACCTAGAAGCTTCTGCCAAAAATTGGAAACAAACTGGCGCCCCCTGTCGGACAGGATGGACTGCGGCAGCCCATGCACTCTGAACACGTGGTCGATGAAGAGTTTGGCGGTCTGTTCCGCTGTCGCCACCTTCGCGCAAGGAATGAAGTGCGCCATCTTGGTGAACAGGTCCACAACCACCAGTACCGCCGTCTTGCCTCTGGAGCTGGGCAGGTCAGTAACAAAGTCCAGTGCTACCCTCTCCCACGGTTCCTGTGGCGTCTCCAGCGGTTCCAGTAGTCCCGCTGGCTTCTGGTGTACTGTCTTGGACCTCTGACAGGTGTCACACCTGGCGACGTAATCCGCTACCTCTCCCCGCATCTGGGGCCACCAAAAGTCCCTGGCCACCAGCTCCATTGTCTTCTCCTTGCTGAAGTGGCCCGCACTGGGGGCGTCGTGCAACTGCTGCAGAACCCTTGCGCGGAGCTCGTCGCTTGGTACGTAGAGGGCACCTTTGCGAGTTAACAGCCCGTCGCGTAACTGGAACTCATCGTCTCTCTGTGAACCCCTGCGCAGCTCCTCCATCTTGGATTGTGCAAACTGATCCATTTGCAATGCGCGTCGCACCGCGTCCAGGTCGACTGCGATGGCAGCGCACGCCCACGCCTGCGGTGCGAAAATGTGCTTGGCTGCTACTGGTGCCGCTTCCTCGAGATATTGCGGTTTCCTGGAGAGCGCATCGGCTATCACGTTGGAATCCCCCGGGATGTATTCTATCCTGAAGTCGAAATCCGCGAAGAATTCCGCCCAGCGCATGTGCCTTTGGCTCTGGAGCTTCGCCGTGCGCCAATACTCCAAGTTCTTGTGGTCCGTGCGGACCTGCACGGTGTGCTTGGCTCCTATGAGGAAGTGTCGCCACGCTTTGAAAGCTGCGTGAATGGCCAACAGCTCCCTGTCCCATATAGTGTAGTTTTGCTCCGTCTTGCTGAGCTTCCTGGAGTAAAAGGCACCGGGTCTCCAATTCCCTTGCGGATTTTCTTGCAGAAGGATGGCTCCAACCGCTCTGTCTGACGCGTCAGTTTCGACTCGCATGGGCCTGCCGGGATTTACGTGCAGCAGCTGCTCCTCGGAGGCGAAGAGGCTTTTAAGCTTCCGGAAAGAGCGCTCCGCCTGTTCCGTCCAAGCGAACTTCTTCTTCTTGGAACTGAGAGTGTCCGTGATTGCTGCCGTCTCCTTTGCGAAACCTCTGATGAACTTGCGGTAGAAATTGGCGAACCCGACGAATCTCTGGACCTCCTTCCGATTGCGTGGGCTCTTCCAGTCCAACACCGCTTGGACCTTGACGCTGTCCATGGCCAGCCCCTCGTCGGACAGCTTGTAGCCGAGGAAATCCACCTCCGTCACATCAAACTGGCACTTCTCCAACTTGGCGTAGAGCCTGTGTTCCCGTAGTCTCTGCAGGACCTCCTTTACGTCTCTCTCACAAGCTTCCGGCGATTCCGAGAAGATCAGGATGTCGTCGAGAAAACACACACACTTCTTGTAGAGGAGTCCCGCCAGCACGTGATGCATAAAGGCTTGGAAGACGTGAGATCCATTTTGGAGACCAAACGGCATAACTCTGTATTCATACGTGCCCAGAGGCGTGAACATGGCAGTCTTCCACTCATCGCCCTCCCGGATACGTATGAGGTTGTACGCTCCACGCAGATCCAACTTGGTGAAGATCTTCCCCTTCCTCACGGTCACTAGGAGGTCGTCAATCTTGGGCATGGGAAAGGCCTTGGGCTTAGTCATTCTGTTTATGGCCCTATAGTCCACAATGAGCCTTTTCTGGGGTGTGTCCATCTTCTTCAGAAAAAACACAGGACTGCCCCCCACTGCTTTGGATTCCCGGATGAATCCGCGCTTCAAATTATGCTCTATGAACTCTCTGAGTTTTTGCATCTCGTCTTCAGACATGGAATACAGCTTTGCAGTCGGTAGTTGCGCCCCCGGCAACAGGTCGATCGCACAGTCGTAAGGCCTGTGGGGTGGCAACTGGTCAGCTTCCTTCTCGCAGAAAACCTCCAAGAATCCTTCATACTTGCGAGGTACTGCCTGCACCATGCCAAGTTGCAGCTGCTGCTCAGCCCCCTCCTCCTGGCTGGGCTGGATGCAATGTTGAGCACAATACGATGAGCAGAAGGTGATCTGCCGTTGGTACCACGCTACAGCAGGACTGTGCCTCTCCAGCCAACTCATGCCTAATACTATAGGCGTGTCTGACAGGTGGGTGACATTGAAGCTAATGACTTCTCGATGATTTCCAATCCGCATCACCATGGGAGGCGTCTGTTGCACAACTTGCCCTCCTAGCAATTTCCTGCCATCCACCGTAACTACGTTCAGAGGCGTTGTTGCGGGCAGAAGCGCTATGCGATGCTGCTTGACAAATTGCATCCCCACAAAATCCGCGTTACTCCCAGAATCGATCGTGATGGGAACTTCCAGGGTGGTTCCATTCGGCAACTGAAGTGTTGCAGTGAGCTGCACCGCTGGCTTGGGTGGTAAAGGGTCTGTGCATTGCAAAAGCGCTGGGGACTGCTCTACAGATCCGCCTGGCTGAGCCCCAGCAGCTCTGCTTCCAGCCAGGCACTGTCGTTTCCCTGAGGTTGCTCTCCTTGCATCACTTCTGCTGCCACTGTTGCTAAAGCTGCAGTGTGTTTCTGGAGCCTCTGGGGGCACTCTTTCGCCATATGCTGTGCACTGTCACAGATGTAACATTTCCTGGTCCCTCTAGGAGGCTTTGCCTTTACTGCACCGGAAACCGGGGCTCTGGCTGGTGTCTGAGCCCTAGCACCACCAATTTCCATCGGCTCTTCTCCCTGCCTCCCCAAAGGCGAGGGATGTGCCTGGCCGAAGTCCCTGGGGATAAAAGGGGGTGTCCTTGCTGGTGCACGCGCCTGGTGTCCTTCCCCATCGTGCCAAGGGCGTCCCTCGTGTCTTACTCCTATCGCAAGAGCCCTCTGCACCACGTCTTCTAGGGTCTGGGGTCTGTCTCCCCTGGCAAGCTCATCTTTTATGGGGCCGCTGAGACCTTCCCAGAACAAATCTCTCACTGATTTGCAGTCCTTTCCCCAGCCTAACACAGTCAATAATGCGAAGAATCTGGAATGATACTGACGTACTGTGGCTTTGCCTTGCCGCAGTCCATGCATCTCCCTGCGCGCAATATCAAGATCCACAGTTGACTGGAAACAAGCATCCATCGCTTTAATAAATTCATCAGAATCGCGGCGGGCAGGGCCATCTTCGCGCCACAAATTGCGCAGCCACGCTCTAGCTTCCCCATGCAAATGTGACACAATAAATCCCACCTTCTCTTCTTCATCTTTAAAGTCATTGCGAAGCAAATGCAGTGCATACAAGACGTCTGCTCTGAAACTAGGGTAGTGCTTCAGGTTCCCATCGAAGTGGGTGACTAGACTGCCCCCCCGCCTTCCAAGTCCAATTCCCTCCGATCTGGACCCTGGGAACCCTTCCCTGCTTGCACGCTCCCACCTTGTTTGCAGGTCCTGGCAGCGCTTCTCCAGTTCGTCATCCTTCTTTTGAGATGCAATGACTGCAGCGGTGAGTTCGGTAACCTGGTTCCCCAGCGCCGTCAGCTGTTCCTCCGCACTCATGGCTGCTACCGTTGGTGAGCTTTGCAAAAAAAAAAATTGCGTTCTTTGGGAGGGTACTTACTGTCAGAGCCACCCGAGGTCCCAGCTCACGAGAGAAACAAGTCCAATCCAGTTTATATACAAAAGTCTTTATTGATGAACATTGTTGGCTTTACATCCGAGCTCCGTGGCTCTACGTCTGTTACGCTTAGACCGCTGAAGTCCCCTCTGAATCAGTACCGCCCCTGCACCAGTTTAAGAGGCTTGTGCTGGACCACCTCTTCCTCTCCTTCCTTTTCCGCAGGGTCTTTCTGCCCCCCTGGGCTCCCTCCCGCCGGGACTCCCCAGAGGCTGAATCCTCTGACGCCTGTTCCCCCCTCCTTCGCGCTTTGGGACCAGGCTCCTCCCCAGGGCTTCCCTCACTTCCGCGCGCCTCCACATTTGAACTTGGCGCGCGTACGTTGCTTCTGACCTTCCTCTCGACCGCTACACTGCTCCCGGTACTACTCTCCGCCCCTTCCGGCAGGACGTCTTGCCCCGATCTCCTTCCCCTCTCTGCTTCCTGTTCTGCTCCCTCTGACACACTGGTAACTCCACCCCCTTCACTCCGTTCTGGCGGAGAAGCCGGCCCCGATCTCCAACTCCCACTGGGGGTTTTCCCTTCGCTCCCCTGCTCCTGACTGCTTCCCCCTTTGGCTCCCCTTGGCCTGACCAGGGGGGCTTCCTTTTGGGAATCCTCCGACTCACTGGACAGACTCATGGACGACCTTTGGTCATTGTCATCCTCTTCCTCGTCGCTCTGGGATTCTTCCCCCTCGCTCTCTGTCTCCTCCCTCATCTGCTCTTCTCTCCCTGAACCCCTGACATCCATCCCCCCTCGAAGCCCCCCCTTCCCCCCTCTCGCCTGTCGGGTGCAGGTGAAAGACCGGGTGCAGTCTGGATCCTTCGGGGAGGGCCAGTCGAAACGCTACAGGATTGATCCTAGCCTCAACTTGGTATGGCCCTAGCTGCCTGTGTCCTAGCTTCTTCTTAGCTAACGACTTGGCTGGCATCGCTTGGGCCGCTTACCATACCCAGTCCCCCACCTGGATGTCTTCTCCCGCCCTTCTGTGTTTGTCCGCCTGAACCTTATAGGCTTGTTTGGCTAGCTCCAAATGTCTCCGCAGCTCCTCGTGCACCTCTTGCAGTTCTGCTGCGAACTGGTCGGCCTCTTGCGGCACCCCCTCTCCTGTTGCTACGAACCCCGGGAAGGTTCTGGGATGACGGCCATTGTTTGCGAAGAACGGCGTCACCCCCGTCGACGCGTGCTTCGTGTTGTTGTAGGCAAACTCAGCCATCGGCAGGTAGTCCACCCACGCTGCGGGTCGCTGATTGGCGTAACATCTCAGGTACTGCTGCATGATCGCGTTGACCCTCTCTGCTTGGCCGTTGGTCTGTGGATGTCTCGCCGACGCTAGGTTGATCTTGACGTGCAGGATACCTAGAAGCTTCTGCCAAAAATTGGAAACAAACTGGCGCCCCCTGTCGGACAGGATGGACTGCGGCAGCCCATGCACTCTGAACACGTGGTCGATGAAGAGTTTGGCGGTCTGTTCCGCTGTCGCCACCTTCGCGCAAGGAATGAAGTGCGCCATCTTGGTGAACAGGTCCACAACCACCAGTACCGCCGTCTTGCCTCTGGAGCTGGGCAGGTCAGTAACAAAGTCCAGTGCTACCCTCTCCCACGGTTCCTGTGGCGTCTCCAGCGGTTCCAGTAGTCCCGCTGGCTTCTGGTGTACTGTCTTGGACCTCTGACAGGTGTCACACCTGGCGACGTAATCCGCTACCTCTCCCCGCATCTGGGGCCACCAAAAGTCCCTGGCCACCAGCTCCATTGTCTTCTCCTTGCTGAAGTGGCCCGCACTGGGGGCGTCGTGCAACTGCTGCAGAACCCTTGCGCGGAGCTCGTCGCTTGGTACGTAGAGGGCACCTTTGCGAGTTAACAGCCCGTCGCGTAACTGGAACTCATCGTCTCTCTGTGAACCCCTGCGCAGCTCCTCCATCTTGGATTGTGCAAACTGATCCATTTGCAATGCGCGTCGCACCGCGTCCAGGTCGACTGCGATGGCAGCGCACGCCCACGCCTGCGGTGCGAAAATGTGCTTGGCTGCTACTGGTGCCGCTTCCTCGAGATATTGCGGTTTCCTGGAGAGCGCATCGGCTATCACGTTGGAATCCCCCGGGATGTATTCTATCCTGAAGTCGAAATCCGCGAAGAATTCCGCCCAGCGCATGTGCCTTTGGCTCTGGAGCTTCGCCGTGCGCCAATACTCCAAGTTCTTGTGGTCCGTGCGGACCTGCACGGTGTGCTTGGCTCCTATGAGGAAGTGTCGCCACGCTTTGAAAGCTGCGTGAATGGCCAACAGCTCCCTGTCCCATATAGTGTAGTTTTGCTCCGTCTTGCTGAGCTTCCTGGAGTAAAAGGCACCGGGTCTCCAATTCCCTTGCGGATTTTCTTGCAGAAGGATGGCTCCAACCGCTCTGTCTGACGCGTCAGTTTCGACTCGCATGGGCCTGCCGGGATTTACGTGCAGCAGCTGCTCCTCGGAGGCGAAGAGGCTTTTAAGCTTCCGGAAAGAGCGCTCCGCCTGTTCCGTCCAAGCGAACTTCTTCTTCTTGGAACTGAGAGTGTCCGTGATTGCTGCCGTCTCCTTTGCGAAACCTCTGATGAACTTGCGGTAGAAATTGGCGAACCCGACGAATCTCTGGACCTCCTTCCGATTGCGTGGGCTCTTCCAGTCCAACACCGCTTGGACCTTGACGCTGTCCATGGCCAGCCCCTCGTCGGACAGCTTGTAGCCGAGGAAATCCACCTCCGTCACATCAAACTGGCACTTCTCCAACTTGGCGTAGAGCCTGTGTTCCCGTAGTCTCTGCAGGACCTCCTTTACGTCTCTCTCACAAGCTTCCGGCGATTCCGAGAAGATCAGGATGTCGTCGAGAAAACACACACACTTCTTGTAGAGGAGTCCCGCCAGCACGTGATGCATAAAGGCTTGGAAGACGTGAGATCCATTTTGGAGACCAAACGGCATAACTCTGTATTCATACGTGCCCAGAGGCGTGAACATGGCAGTCTTCCACTCATCGCCCTCCCGGATACGTATGAGGTTGTACGCTCCACGCAGATCCAACTTGGTGAAGATCTTCCCCTTCCTCACGGTCACTAGGAGGTCGTCAATCTTGGGCATGGGAAAGGCCTTGGGCTTAGTCATTCTGTTTATGGCCCTATAGTCCACAATGAGCCTTTTCTGGGGTGTGTCCATCTTCTTCAGAAAAAACACAGGACTGCCCCCCACTGCTTTGGATTCCCGGATGAATCCGCGCTTCAAATTATGCTCTATGAACTCTCTGAGTTTTTGCATCTCGTCTTCAGACATGGAATACAGCTTTGCAGTCGGTAGTTGCGCCCCCGGCAACAGGTCGATCGCACAGTCGTAAGGCCTGTGGGGTGGCAACTGGTCAGCTTCCTTCTCGCAGAAAACCTCCAAGAATCCTTCATACTTGCGAGGTACTGCCTGCACCATGCCAAGTTGCAGCTGCTGCTCAGCCCCCTCCTCCTGGCTGGGCTGGATGCAATGTTGAGCACAATACGATGAGCAGAAGGTGATCTGCCGTTGGTACCACGCTACAGCAGGACTGTGCCTCTCCAGCCAACTCATGCCTAATACTATAGGCGTGTCTGACAGGTGGGTGACATTGAAGCTAATGACTTCTCGATGATTTCCAATCCGCATCACCATGGGAGGCGTCTGTTGCACAACTTGCCCTCCTAGCAATTTCCTGCCATCCACCGTAACTACGTTCAGAGGCGTTGTTGCGGGCAGAAGCGCTATGCGATGCTGCTTGACAAATTGCATCCCCACAAAATCCGCGTTACTCCCAGAATCGATCGTGATGGGAACTTCCAGGGTGGTTCCATTCGGCAACTGAAGTGTTGCAGTGAGCTGCACCGCTGGCTTGGGTGGTAAAGGGTCTGTGCATTGCAAAAGCGCTGGGGACTGCTCTACAGATCCGCCTGGCTGAGCCCCAGCAGCTCTGCTTCCAGCCAGGCACTGTCGTTTCCCTGAGGTTGCTCTCCTTGCATCACTTCTGCTGCCACTGTTGCTAAAGCTGCAGTGTGTTTCTGGAGCCTCTGGGGGCACTCTTTCGCCATATGCTGTGCACTGTCACAGATGTAACATTTCCTGGTCCCTCTAGGAGGCTTTGCCTTTACTGCACCGGAAACCGGGGCTCTGGCTGGTGTCTGAGCCCTAGCACCACCAATTTCCATCGGCTCTTCTCCCTGCCTCCCCAAAGGCGAGGGATGTGCCTGGCCGAAGTCCCTGGGGATAAAAGGGGGTGTCCTTGCTGGTGCACGCGCCTGGTGTCCTTCCCCATCGTGCCAAGGGCGTCCCTCGTGTCTTACTCCTATCGCAAGAGCCCTCTGCACCACGTCTTCTAGGGTCTGGGGTCTGTCTCCCCTGGCAAGCTCATCTTTTATGGGGCCGCTGAGACCTTCCCAGAACAAATCTCTCACTGATTTGCAGTCCTTTCCCCAGCCTAACACAGTCAATAATGCGAAGAATCTGGAATGATACTGACGTACTGTGGCTTTGCCTTGCCGCAGTCCATGCATCTCCCTGCGCGCAATATCAAGATCCACAGTTGACTGGAAACAAGCATCCATCGCTTTAATAAATTCATCAGAATCGCGGCGGGCAGGGCCATCTTCGCGCCACAAATTGCGCAGCCACGCTCTAGCTTCCCCATGCAAATGTGACACAATAAATCCCACCTTCTCTTCTTCATCTTTAAAGTCATTGCGAAGCAAATGCAGTGCATACAAGACGTCTGCTCTGAAACTAGGGTAGTGCTTCAGGTTCCCATCGAAGTGGGTGACTAGACTGCCCCCCCGCCTTCCAAGTCCAATTCCCTCCGATCTGGACCCTGGGAACCCTTCCCTGCTTGCACGCTCCCACCTTGTTTGCAGGTCCTGGCAGCGCTTCTCCAGTTCGTCATCCTTCTTTTGAGATGCAATGACTGCAGCGGTGAGTTCGGTAACCTGGTTCCCCAGCGCCGTCAGCTGTTCCTCCGCACTCATGGCTGCTACCGTTGGTGAGCTTTGCAAAAAAAAAAATTGCGTTCTTTGGGAGGGTACTTACTGTCAGAGCCACCCGAGGTCCCAGCTCACGAGAGAAACAAGTCCAATCCAGTTTATATACAAAAGTCTTTATTGATGAACATTGTTGGCTTTACATCCGAGCTCCGTGGCTCTACGTCTGTTACGCTTAGACCGCTGAAGTCCCCTCTGAATCAGTACCGCCCCTGCACCAGTTTAAGAGGCTTGTGCTGGACCACCTCTTCCTCTCCTTCCTTTTCCGCAGGGTCTTTCTGCCCCCCTGGGCTCCCTCCCGCCGGGACTCCCCAGAGGCTGAATCCTCTGACGCCTGTTCCCCCCTCCTTCGCACTTTGGGACCAGGCTCCTCCCCAGGGCTTCCCTCACTTCCGCGCGCCTCCACATTTGAACTTGGCGCGCGTACGTTGCTTCTGACCTTCCTCTCGACCGCTACACTGCTCCCGGTACTACTCTCCGCCCCTTCCAGCAGGACGTCTTGCCCCGATCTCCTTCCCCTCTCTGCTTCCTGTTCTGCTCCCTCTGACACACTGGTAACTCCACCCCCTTCACTCCGTTCCGGCGGAGAAGCCGGCCCCGATCTCCAACTCCCACTGGGGGTTCTCCCTTCGCTCCCCTGCTCCTGACTGCTTCCCCCTTTGGCTCCCCTTGGCCTGACCAGGGGGGCTTCCTTTTGGGAATCCTCCGACTCACTGGACAGACTCATGGACGACCTTTGGTCATTGTCATCCTCTTCCTCGTCGCTCTGGGATTCTTCCCCCTCGCTCTCTGTCTCCTCCCTCATCTGCTCTTCTCTCCCTGAACCCCTGACATCCGTCGAAATAATCTGCTGGCATAGGTCTGTGTGGGAAGAGTGCGTGGAACTCGTCCTTGAGGTAGTGCTCCTCCACCTCATAGTACGGCACCCAGCTGTTGGCGCTTGCCGGGGTACCTTCCCTGGCAAGGAGATACTCAACCCCCTCTTCCCCCCACCTCGAGTCTAAAATCTCTGTGACCTCGTTGATGGGCTCCCCCCTTGGCTCCCCCCTTTCTCTGGGCGTTTCCCTGAGCGGGTCTGGTGCCTTCCTTGGCTCCTGAAATCTGTGGGGTGCCTTGTAGGGCGTGAGCACTGATCTATGAAAGACCGGGTGCATTCTGGTTTTTTTTTTTTATAAATTTTTTATTGAGTTTTCACATTTTTTGTAGACAAACACACACACACACACAAAACACAAAACAAAACATATATAATTTTCATTACCCTCTTTCCTTGACTTCCCCACATCTCTCCTTCCCACATTCCAATTTCAATAGTTAATTCAGCAAGTTATTTCCTCTTCTCTCTATTATATTGTTATCCTCTGTTCTTAATATTTAACATCTCTTATTAGACTCAAATTTACTTATCCAGTTTTTACACATTAGCTCCTTTCTCTAAGGTCGACCTGCCTTCTCTCCCATGAAATCCTCCCTTTTTATATTAAACAAAACATAAAAATCATAAATCACAAATTTTTACTATTCTACTCTCCCCCTCCCTCCCTGGCCCGGTTTCTGTCCCTTCCCAAATCACTATTCTAAAAGAACAGTTTCAGCCCGGATTTCTCACATCCGAGGCTCTCAAGCCCCAGTTAGTCTCTCTCCGTCTGTTTTGTTGCTTATTGGCCTTCAGTTCTCGAAGGAGTTGTGTCCCAAGCTCCCTCTTCTTTCCTTCCACCAAAGTCAATAGCAGTTGCTGCCAAGGATCTGCCAGTCTCCCATGCTCAAACTTAAAGAAAGGGTCCCAGTCATACTTGTTCTTTCCTTCCACCGAATCAGTCAATAGCAATTGCTGCCAAGGGTCTGCCAGTCTCCCATACTCAAACTTGAGGAAGAAGTCCCAATCATGTTTATTTGTTCTTTTATATTCCGGTATTTCAGATATTCCAGGGGCTTCTTCCTTTGTCCTTCTCTCCTTTTGCAGATTTACGGTCCACTGGTCCTGTTCTTCAAATCCTTTGTTTTCTAAAGCTGCAGGCTTTTGGTTGGTACTTTCCATCTGAACATCCTCTCCTTCTTCTTCCTCTTTTCCCCCCATTTCCAAAACTGTCTCTTCTGTTCCGGCTGCCGGGTTTTTTTCCAACTTTGTGTCGTCAGCAGAGTTGCTCAATTTCAAATTCAAGGTCACAAGTTGTTTGTTCATATCTGCAGTCTGCTCTTGTAAAATTCCCACGAGAAAGAACATCCTTTCTATCTCTGCCAGTAATTTTCCTTCTGCAGCCATTGCAGTGTCTTTTGTTCCCTCCAGGGGGATTGCCAGTCCAATAGTTCTTTTCCAACAATTCGTTACTTTGTTGTTCACAAATACTTTGTTTCCAATCAGTTCAGATACAATATGTCACCCTTAATCCAAAAAGAAATTTCTAAATATCACAGTTCCAGCCTTTAGTCGCCCGTTTGACAGCTCTTTTGACAGCTGTCAAACTTTCTTTCTCTTTTTCCTCAGGCTCACACGCAGGACCCTCCCGGGTCCAGAATGGGGGGGGGGATTACACAAAAGCTTCTAAAATTCCTCTCTCCTCTCCAGCACAGTAACTTTTTAATCCAATTCGTGCAAGTTGTCTTTCTAAGCACAAAAGTCTTTCCACCTTAGTGCTCCTCTCCTTGCTTGAATCTTTTTGTGGGGGGGGGGAGTGTGGACTTCCTTTTAGCACATCCCCCGGTCGTACTCCAATCAAAGGTAAAATTTTAATATCGAATTTTCATTTTACTCACGGGTTCTTTGTTTCAGTCCAAATTTCAGGAAGGAAGACAGCGCTCTCCGGCCATGGCTCGCGGCTTCGCTCCGCCGAGGTAGCGATGGACTCTCAGCACCGCGCCGCACCCCAGTCCACTCCGCAGCCTTTAAAAAGGCTCTTCACGGGTCGGGGAGGGCGTTTAAGGTGCCCACCGAGTCACCAAGTCCGCAGGCTTCAGCGCCTGCGGTTTTTAAGGGTCCCCGTGTCGCCGGCACGGCAAGACCCGTCCTCAGCAGAGCCGATTCCCTCCGGAGCTCGGAGGGAATCCGCCATTACCGGATCGCGCTATCCCGGAAGTCGACCGGGTGCATTCTGGATCCCTCCGGAAGTGTCAACCGGAAGGCCACTGGATTGACCTGTGCCTCGACTTGGTAAGGCCCTAGCTGCTTATGTCTGAGCTTCTTCTTCGCTAACGATCTGGCCGGCACTGCCTGGGCTGCTAACCAAACCCAGTCTCCCACCTGTATGTTTTCCCCGGCCCTTCTGTGTTTGTCAGCCTGCAGTTTGTATGCGTGCTTTGCTAGTTCTAAGTGCCTTCGGAGCTGTTTGTGGACCTCCTGCAACTCTGACGCGAAGGCGTCCGCTGCCTGTGGCTCCCCCTCCCCCACTCTCTCTAATCCCGGGAAGGTTCTGGGATGTCTCCCATTGTTGGCGAAGAACGGTGTCACCCCCGTGGACACGTGCTTCGTGTTGTTGTAGGCGAACTCGGCGAGCGGCAGGTAGTCCACCCATGTCGCAGGCTGCTGGTTCGCGTAGCATCTTAGGTACTGCTGCATGATGGCGTTGACCCGCTCCGCTTGTCCGTTGGTCTGTGGGTGTCTCGCCGACGCTAGGTTGATCTTGACGTTCAGGATGCCCATCAGCTTCTGCCAGAAGTTTGAGATGAACTGTAGCCCTCGGTCGGACAGGATAGACTGTGGTAGACCGTGAACCTTGAACACGTGGTCTATGAACAGCTTGGCGGTCTGTTCCGCTGTGGCCACCTTCACGCAGGGAATGAAATGGGCCATTTTGGTGAACATGTCCACCACCACTAGAACTGCTGTCTTGCCCCGCGAGCTGGGTAGATCCGTGACAAAGTCCAGTGCCACCCTCTCCCACGGTTCGAGCGGAGTCTGCAGCGGTTCCAGCAGTCCCGCCGGCGGTTTGTGCACTGGCTTGGCCCTTTGGCAGGTGTCGCACCTCGAGACGTAATCCGCGACTTCCCCCCGCATCTTGGGCCACCAAAAGTCTCTGGCTAGCAATTCTGCAGTCTTCTCCTTTGCGGATGAGCAATCCGTCGTGTATCTGGAACTCGTCGTCCTTCGCCTTGCCACTGTGCACCTCCTCCATCTTGGCTTGTGCGAAGGGGTCCTCCTGCAGCGCGCGACGTACAGCATCCAGATCCACGGTTGCCGAAGCGCATGCCCACGCTTTCGGTGCGAAAATGTGCTTTGCCGCCGCCGGAGCCGCCTCCTCGAGGTATTGCGGCTTCCTGGACAGTGCATCCGCCATGACGTTGTTGTCGCCTGGGATGTACTCTATCTTGAAGTCGAAATCCGCAAAGAACTCCGCCCAGCGTATGTGCCTCTGGTTCAGGAACCTTGCCGTGCGCCAGTACTCCAGGTTCTTGTGGTCAGTGCGGACTTGCACTGTGTGTTTGGCTCCGATAAGGAAGTGCCGCCACGCCTTGAATGCTGCATAAATGGCCAGCAACTCCCTGTCCCAGATGGTGTAGTTCTGCTCCGACTTGCTGAGCTTCCTGGAGTAGAAGGCGCACGGCCTCCAGTCCCCATGCGGGTCTTGCTGCAATAGGACTGCTCCCACGGCCCTGTCTGAGGCGTCCGTTTCAACCCTCATCGGTCTGCTGGGATTCACATGCAGCAGCTGCTCTTCGGACGCAAAGAGACGCTTGAGCTTCTGAAAGGACTGCTCCGCCTGCTCCGTCCAGATGAACTTCTTCTTCTTGGAGCTGAGCGTGTCGGTGATGGCCTCCGTCTGCATAGCGAACCGTTTGATGAACTTGCGATAAAAGTTTGCAAAGCCGACAAACCGCTGGACCTCCTTCCGATTGCGCGGGCTCTTCCAGTCCAACACTGAACGAACCTTGGCGCTGTCCATGGCGAGCCCTTTGTCGGATAATTTGTAGGCCAGGAAATCCTCCTCCGTCATGTCAAACTGGCACTTCTCCAGCTTGGCGTACAGTCTGTGCTCCTGCAATCTCTGCAGAACTTCCTTGATGTCCCTCTCGTGCGCCTCCTGCGAGTCTGAGAATATCAGGATGTCGTCCAGGAAGCAGACGCACTTTTTGTAGAGGAGTCCCGCTAACACGTGATGCATGAAGGCTTGAAAACAGTGGGAGCCATTTTGTAATCCAAATGGCATAACTCTGTATTCATAGGTGCCCAGGGGCATGAACATGGCCGTCTTCCACTCGTCGCCCTCCCGTATTCGAATTAGGTTGTACGCCCCTCGCAGATCCAACTTGGTGAAAATGCGTCCTTTTCTCACCGTCGCGAGCAGGTCGTCAATTTTGGGCATAGGGAAGGCCGTGGGCTTGGTTTTCGAGTTCAAAATTCTATAATCAACTACAAGCCTTTTTTGGGGCGTGTCTTTTTTCTTCACGAAGAATACGGGACTGCCCCCCACTGCCTTGGACTCCCGGATGAAACCGCGCTTCAAGTTGTGATCTATGAACTCCCTGAGTTCCTGCAGTTCGTCTTCAGACATGGAATACAGTTTCCCGGTCGGCAGCGTCGCCCCCGGCAGGAGGTCAATCTTGCAGTCATAGGACCTGTGGGGAGGTAGCTTGTCCGCTTCCTTCTCGCAGAAAACCTCCAAAAACGCTGCGTACTTGTGGGGCACTGCTTGCAGCGTGCCTAATTGTAGCTGCGGGTCATCCTCTTCCCCTTCCGGGCTAGGCAGAATGCAGTGTTCTGCACAGTAGGAGGAGCCGAAAGTCAGTTGGCGCTGGTACCATGCCAACGCTGGGCTGTGCCTGTGCAGCCAACTCATGCCCAATACTACAGGCGTGTCCGACAGCTGGGTGACATTGAAGCTGATGACTTCCCGGTGATTGCCAATCTGCATCACCATCGGCGGCGTTTGCTTCACCACCTGCCCCCCCAGCAATTCCCTGCCATCCACCGTGACAACCTTCAGGGGCAGCGTGGCTGGCAGGAGCGCTATGCTGTGTTGCTTAATGAAATCCAGTCCTAGAAAGTCTGCGTTACTACCAGAGTCAATGGTAATGGGCACTTCCATAGTGAGTCCATTGGGTAACTGGAGCGATGCAGTGAGTTGCACCACCGGTTTGGGCGGGAGAGGGTCTGTGGGCTGCAAAATTTCTGGGGACTGCTTCACTGACTCGTCTGGCTGGGCCCCAGTGCCTCTGATTCCAGCCAGACTTCGTCGTTTCCCTGCTGTGGTGCTCTCTGCTGAGCTGCTTCTGTTACTGTTGCGGAGGCTGCAGTGTGCTTGTGGAGCCTCTGGGGACACTCTTTCGCCATGTGCTGAGCACTGTCGCAGATGTAGCACTTCCTGTTCCCTCTAGGAGGCTTCGCTTTGACTGCTCCCGGTGTTAGGGCTCTGGTTGCTGACTGAGCCCTGGCGCCTCCAATCTCCATTGGTTCTTCTCCCCCTCCCTGCGGAGGCGTGGATTGCGTACGTGCTGCATCCCTGGGAAAGAGGGGAGGTGCTCTCGCTGGCGTGCGTCCCCAACGCCCTTCTTCTTTGCCCCAGGGACGCTCTTCCAGCCGCACCCCAATCGACAGTGCCCTCTGAACAACTTCCTGAGTGCTTTGGGGTCTCTCCCCTCCTTCACAGCTCCATTCAGCCCTTCCCAGAAAAGGTCTCTGACTGCAGCTGAATCTTTCTCCCATCCCAGCGCATTCACCAATGCAAAAAAGTGGGAATGATACTGCCGTACAGTGGCTCTCCCTTGTTCCAGTCCATGTATCTCTTTTCTGGCGATATCAATGTCTATTGTTGATAAAAAACACGAATCCATCGCTTTAATGAAGGCATCCGCACTTTGGAGCGCCGGATCCTTATCTCTCCACAGATTGCGCAGCCACGCTTTAGCTTCTCCATGCAAATGAGATAATATAAATCCCACCCTCTCCTGCTCATCTCTAAAGTCTTTATCCAGCAATTGCAGCGCAAACATCACGTCTGCTCGGAAGTTAGGGTACTGCTGCAAATTCCCATCAAAATGAGACACAAGGCTGGCTCCTCTCTTCCCCAACCCAATCCCCTCCGGTTTGGGGGGGGGGGTGCCCCTGCTTAGTAAGCACGTCCAACCTGGCTTGGAGATCCTTGCATGCAGCAGCTGCTTCGTCTTCCCTCTTCCTAGATGCGAGTATCTCCTGGTTGAGTCGCGTCACTGCATTTTGCAGGTCTGCCATTTGCTGTTCGGTAGTCATCTTTCCTTGCTTTTGTGAGCTCGCGAAGCACCAATCTTCGCCCCTCGCTGCGTCCACTCACTTTCGAGGTTCTTGGTGAAAATTGAGACAGGGCTTACTGTCAGAGCTGCCTCCAGGTCCCAGCTCACAGAGGACCAACGCTAGCCGGTAGTAATGTACCAAAGTCTTTATTGAGGTTCAGTTTCCATTTACAAGCCGCAGCGTGCAGCCCTACGTCTAGACGCTAGATCGGCGAAGCCCTGTCTGAGTCTCCACCCCCTGTACACCAGTTTAAGACCCTAGCCTTACTCCACCTTTTCTGTTGCTCCTTTCTCCTCTGGGTCCTTCTGCCCCCCGGTGTCTCCTCCTTCCTGGACTCTTCTGACGCTGACCCCCCTGACTCCTGTCCCTCCTTTCGGCGGGCTTTAGGACCTGGCTCCCTATCCGGGCTACCCACTGTGCCGCTCGCCTGTACATTTGAACTTGGCGCGCGCGCCCAGCTTCCAACCTTCCTCTCGACCGTTTCCTCGCTCTCCGATGGAGGCGTGGCCAATCCTGACTCATCTCCTCCCGCTGGCGGTGAGCAGCCTGATCCCGATACCTGGGACTCCTCCCCCCTACTGCTCTTTGGTGGGGAAGCTGGTCCCGATTTCCAGCTGCTGCTCTCTGAGTCCCCTCTGGCCCCTTCTTCCTGGGGTGTCCCCCTTGCTCTGACCCTGGGAGCCCCTTTCTGTGAGTCTTCCGATTCGCTGGAAAGACTCAGAGACCTCGGACCACTGTCATCGCTTACGTTTCCTTCGGATTCCTCCCCATTGCTCTCCGTTTCCTCCCTTTCCTGTGCCTCTGCTCCTGAGCCCCTGACATTTCTTATCGGCCAAAATCAAGCTTAGGTGTTTTGGTTCCATCACAATAGAAAGAGGACTAATAAGCTTGGATTGTTCTTTCGGTGTTCATTCACCCACAAATAGCAAAGCAAAGTTTAGCAAGCCTAAACAAAGCAAAAAAAGTTTTTTTGGGTTCCAGCTACATAGAAAGAAGAATCTTGAATTTTGCTTATTTCAAGTCGTGTTCTTTGGTGTTAATGCACATTGATCCAGAAATCGCAAAGATTGTGTAATTATAGCAAAATAACACAACACCGTCTTTTCGCTTTCATATGCGTAGAAAGACGAGTAAGCTTTGATTGGGCTTATTTCAAAATTGGTGTTTTTGTGGTTAGAATGCACATTCACCCAAAAATCGCAGAGTGAAATGTTTCTTATCAACCAAAATCAAGCTTAGGTGTTTTGGTTCCATCACAATAGAAAGAGGACGAATAAGCTTGGATTGTTCTTTCGGTGTTCATTCACCCACAAATAGCAAAGTGAAGTTTAACATGCCTAAACAAAACAAAACAGGTTGTTTTGGGTTCCAGCTACACAGAAGGAAGAATCTTGGATTTGCTTATTTCATGTCGTGTTCTTTGGTGTTAATGCACATAGACACCGAATTCGCAAAGTGTGTGTAATGATACCAAAATAACACCACACCGTCTTTTCGCTTTCATATGCGTAGAAAGACGATGAATAAGCTTTGATTGGGCTTATTTCAAACTTGGTGTTTTTGTGGTTAGTATGCACATTCACCCAAAAATCGCAGAGTGAAATGTTTCTTATCGGCCAAAATCAAGCTTAGGTGTTTTGGTTCCATCACAATAGAGAGAGGACTAAGAAGCTTGGATTGTTCTTTCGGTGTTCATTCACCCACAAATAGCAAAGCGAAGTTTAACAAGCCTAATCAAAACAAAACAGGCTGTTTTGGGTTCCAGCTACATAGAAAGAAAAATCTTGGATTTTGCTTATTTCATGTCGTGTTCTTCGGTGTTAATGCACATTGACACCGAATTCGCAAAGTGTGTGTAATGATACCAAAATAACACCACACCGTCTTTTCGCTTTCATATGCGTAGAAAGACGACGAATAGGCTTTGATTGGGCTTATTTCAAATTGGTGTTTTTGTGGTTTGAATGCACGTTCACCCAAAAATCGCAGAGTGAAATGTTTCTTATCAGCCAAAATCAAGCTTAGGTGTTTTGGTTCCATCACAATAGAAAGAGGACTAAGAAGCTTGGATTGTTCTTTCGGTGTTCATTCACCCACAAATAGCAAAGCGAAGTTTAACAAGCCTAAACAAAACAAAACAGGCTGTTTTGGGTTCCAGCTACATAGAAAGAAGAATCTTGGATTTTGCTTATTTCATGTCGTGTTCTTCGGTGTTAATGCACATTGACACCGAATTCGCAAAGTGTGTGTAATGATACTGTCAGGGGTTCAGAAAGAGAGACACAGGAGGGGGAGCAAATGGAGAGTGAGGAGGAGGAGTACGAAGGGGGAGCAGGCAGTGACAGCGGCCAGAGTCACTCCACAAGTCTCTCTAGCGAATCGGAGGACTCACAGAAGGGAGCGTCCATGGCCAGAGCGAGTGGGGTTCCAGGCGGGAAGCCCCAGGAGGGAGGGGCCAGCGGGGAGTCCCTGAGCAGCAGTTGGAGATCAGGACCAGCTTCCCCACCAGAGCGCAGTGGGGAGGGGGAGTCCCAGGAGTCGGGACCAATGCTCTCACCACCAGCGGGAGGAGAGGAGTCAGGTTTGGCAACGCCCACATCAGGAAGCGGGGAAACGGTCAGAAGGAAGGTTACCGGCTGGGCGCGCGCGCCAAGTTCAAATGTAGAGGCGAGCGGCACAGCAGGGAGTCCTGACAAGGAGCCAGGTCCTAAAGCCCGCCGGAAGGAAGGGCGAGATTCAGGGGGGTCAGCGTCAGAGGAATCCAGGAAGGAAGTAACACCAGAGGGCAGAAGGACCCAGCGAAGGAAAGAGCAGCGCAGGAGGTGGAGCCGGGCTAGAATCTTAAACTGGTGTGGGGTCAGCAGTGAGTCAGAGGGGACTTAGCCGATCTAGCGTCAAGACGTGGGTCTGCGCGCCCAAAGCTTGGAACTGGAAACTAAACTTCAATAAAGACTTTTGTATATAACATCCAATGGGCGTCGGTCCTCTGTGGGCTGGGACCGAGAGGCAGTCCTGACAGTAAGTCCCCTCTCTCCAACCACCAATTTTACAACCTCGTGGAGTGTGGGAAAGCAGCGAGCGGTGAAAATTGGTGCTTCGCGAGCTCACGAAAACCAGGGAGATGACTACCGAAGAGAAGATAGCCAGTCTGCAAAACGCAGTGACGCAGCTGACCGCAGAAATTGCTGCGTCCAGAAAGAAGGAACATGAAGCAGCTGCTGCCTGCCAGGATCTGCGAACCAGGTTAGACGTGCTAACTACACAGAGGCTACAAGCCACCAGACCAGAAGGGATGGGACTGGTGCATAGAGGAGGGAGCCTTGTGTCTCATTTCAGTGGGGACCTGCAGGAGTATCCTAACTTCAGAGGGGATGTAATATATGCACTGCAGCTGCTAGAGAAAGACTTTAAAAATGAGGAAGAGAGAGTGGGATTTATTGTTTCGCATTTACGGGGAGAGGCGAAATCGTGGCTGCGCAGTCTCTGGAGAGATAAGGATCCAGCCCTCCAAGATGCAGTTGCCTTCGTTAAAGCGATGGATGCTTGTTTTTTGTCTGAGATTGATGTTGATATCGCCAGGAGACAGATTCATGGACTAAGGCAGGGCAAAGCCACTGTAAGGCAATATCACTCACGCTATTTTGCATTGGTGAACGCACTGGGGTGGGAGAGAGAATCAGCTGCCGTCAGAGACCTGTTCTGGGAGGGTCTGAATGGATTTGTCAAGGATGAGATCGCAAGAGGAGAGAGACCCCAAACCACCAAAGAGGTGGTGGAGAGGGCTCTTACGATTGGAGTGAGGCTGGAAGGACGCCCTTGGGACAAGGAGGAAGGGCATTGGGGACGCACGCCAACGAAAGCACCACCCCCCTTTCCCAAGGAAGCGGCGCGGGCTAGATCCCTGCCTCAAATGGGAGGGGGAGAGGAGCCGATGGAGATAGGTGGTGCTAAGGCTCAGTCCACAGCCGGAGCCCTAACGCCGAGAGCAGTCAAAATGAAGCCTCCTAGAGGGACCAGGAAGTGCTACATCTGCGACAGTGCTCAGCACATGGCGAAAGAGTGTCCCCAGCGGTTTTGCAAGCACACTGCAGCCGCAGCTACAGTAACAGAAGCAGTTCAGCAAAGTGAATCACAGCAGGAAAACTCCACTGTCTGGCTGGAAATGGAGCCACTGGGGGCCAGCCAGACAAGTCAGTGAAGCAATCCCCAGGGACATTGCAGCCCACGGATGCCCTCCCACCCAAACCAGTGGTGCAGCTCACCGCATCACTTCAACTTCCCAATGGGCTCACTGTAGAAATTCCCATTACCATTGATTCTGGGAGCAATGCAGATTTTATAGGCATGGAATTCATCCAGCAACATGGCATAGCCCTTCTGCCAGCGACGGTACCTCTGAACGTCGTCATGGTAGATGGCAGGGAGCTACTAGGAGGGCAAGTGCTGCAGCAGACGCCGCCAATGGTGATGCGTATTGGTAATCACCGCGAAGTCATCAGCTTCAACGTCACCAGCCTGTCAGACACGCCCATAGTGTTGGGTATGAGTTGGCTGGATAGGCACAGCCCGGCATTGGCATGGTACCAACGTCAACTGACCTTCTGCTCCTCCTAATGCACAGCACACTGCATCCTGGCTGACCTGGAAGATGAGGGGCACGAGGAAGGACCACAGCTAAACTTGGGCATGCTGCAAGCGGTACCCGACAAGTACAGAGAGTTTTTGGAAGTCTTCTGCGAGAAGGAAGCGGACAAGCTGCCTCCCCACAGACCCTACGACTGCAAGATTGACCTTCTGCCGGGCGCGACGCTGCCAACGGGGAAACTGTACTCCATGTCTGAGGATGAACTGCAGGACCTCAGGGAGTTCATAGAGCACAACTTGAAGCGGGGATTCATTCGGGAGTCCAAGGCGGTGGGGGGCAGTCCCGTGTTCTTTGTAAAGAAGCGGGACACGCCCCAGAAGAGGCTGGTCGTGGACTTTCGCGTCTTAAACCTGAAAACAAAGCTCTCGGCCTTCCCTATGCCCAAGATCGATGACCTGCTGGCGCCGGTGAGGAAGGGTCGCATCTTTACCAAGTTGGATCTGCGCGGAGCGTACAATCTCATTCGCGTGCGGGAAGGCGACGAGTGGAAGACGACCATGTTTACGCCGCTGGGCACTTATGAATATAGAGTTATGCCTTTTGGATTAAAGAATGGTTCCCACTGTTTTCAAGCCTTCATGCATCATGTCTTGGCAGGTCTTCTCTACAAGAAGTGCGTCTGCTTCCTGGACGACATCCTGATCTTCTCAGAGTCGCAAGAGGCTCACGAGAGAGATGTCAGGGAAGTTCTGCAGAGGCTGCGGGAGCACAGGCTGTACGCCAAGCTGGAGAAGTGCCAGTTCGACAAGACGGAGGTGGATTTACTGGGCTACAAACTGTCCGACAAAGGACTGGCCATGGACAGTGCCAAGGTACGTGCAGTGCTGGACTGGAAGAGCCCACGCAATCGGAAGGAAGTCCAGAGGTTTGTCGGCTTTGCCAACTTTTATCGCAAATTCATCAAAGGGTTCGCCATGCAGACAGCGGCCATCACCGACACCCTCAGTTCCAAGAAGAAGAAGTTCATCTGGACGGAGCAGGCGGAACAGTCCTTTCAGAAGCTTAAGCAGCTCTTCGCCTCCGAGGAGAACCTGTTACACGTAAATCCCAGCAGGCCCATGAGAGTGGAGACGGACGCCTCTGACAGGGCCGTAGGAGCCGTTCTGTTGCAGAAAGACAACCAGGGGGACTGGAGGCCGTGCGCTTTCTACTCCAGAAAACTCAGCAAAGCGGAGCAGAACTACACCATCTGGGACAGGGAGTTGCTGGCCATACATGCAGCCTTCAAGGCGTGGCGGCACTTCCTCGTCGGAGCCAAACACACGGTGCAGGTCCGCACGGACCATAAGAACTTGGAGTACTGGCGCACGGCGAGGTTCCTGAACCAGCGACACATTCGCTGGGCGGAGTTTTTTGCAGACTTCGACTTCAGAATTGAGTACATCCCAGGAAACAGCAACGTCTTGGCGGACGCGCTGTCCAGGAAACCGGAGTATCTGGAGGCAGAGGAACCGGCGGCGGCCAAGCACATTTTCACACCACAGGCGTGGGCATGCGCGTCAGCCACGGTGGACCTGGACGCGGTACGCCGCGAGCTGCAGACGGACTCTTTCGCCCGAGCCAAGATGGAGGAGGTGCGCCGCGGCACGGCGAGGGACGACGAATTCCAAGTACGTGACGGCCTGCTACTCCGCAAGGGAGTCCTCTACGTACCAGGAGACAGCCTCCGCGCGAAGGTCCTGCAACAGCTGCACGACGCGCCCAGCGCGGGGCACTTCGGCAAGGAGAAGACGGTGGACTTGGTGGCCAGAGACTTTTGGTGGCCTAAGATGAGGGGGGATGTAGCGGACTACGTCAATAGGTGCAACACCTGCCAAAGGGCCAAGCCAGTACACAGGCCGCCGGCGGGCCTGCTGGAACCGCTACAGACACCATTCGAACTGTGGGAGAGGGTGGCCCTGGACTTTGTCACTGATCTGCCCAGCTCGAGGGGCAAGACGGCAGTACTCGTGGTAGTAGACCTGTTCACCAAGATGGCCCACTTCATTCCTTGCGCGAAGGTGGCCACGGCCGAGCAGACCGCTAAGATGTTTATAGACCACGTGTTCAAGGTGCACCACCTACCACGGTCTATTTTGTCCGACCGGGGGCACCAGTTCATCTCCAACTTCTGGCAAAAGCTGATGGGGTTCCTGAACGTCAAGGTCAGCCTGGCGTCGGCGAGACACCCGCAGATTAACGGGCAAGCGGAGAGGGTCAACGCCATCATGCAACAGTACCTGAGATGCTACGCGAACCAGCAGCCCTCGACCTGGGTGGACTATCTACCGTTGGCCGAGTTTGCCTACAACAACACGAAGCACGGGTCCACGGGTGTGACACCGTTTTTCGCCAACAACGGGCGGCATCCCAGAACCTTCCCGGGTTTGGACACAGTGGGGGAGGGGGAGCCGCAGGGAGCAGAGGCCGTGGCAGCGGAGTTGCAGGAGATTCACGAGCAGCTCAGGAGGCAGTTAGAGATGGCGAAACAGGCTTACAAAGTGCAGGCAGACCGACACAGGAGGATTGGGGAAGACATCCAGGTGGGAGACTGGGTCTGGTTAGCAGCCCAGGCAGTTCCAGCCAGATCGTTGGCCAAGAAGAAACTCGGGCACAAGCAGCTAGGGCCTTACCAAGTAGAGGCGCAGATCAACCCAGTGGCTTTCCGGTTGACACTCCCGGAGGGGTCCAGAATGCACCCGGTCTTTCATAGATCAGTGCTCACGCCCTACAGGGAGCCCCACAGGTTTCAGGCACCAGGGACAGCACCAGACCCGCTCGGGGAAGCGCCCAGGAAGGGGGGTCGCCGAGAGGGGGGCCACTCAATGAGGCCACAGAAATTTTAGACTCAAGGTGGGGGGAGGATGGAGTTGAGTATCTCCTCGCCATAGAGGACACCCCGGCCAGCGCCAACAGGTGGGTGCCGGACTACAAATTGGAGGAGCAGTGGCTCAAGGAAGAATTCCATACGCTTTTCCCGCACAAACCCATGCCGGCGGGCTTTTTCGATGACTGTCTGTTCACACCCACCCTTTCAGCCAGCACCTTCCGGGGTTTCTCTTCACCTGAGGAAGCATCTCCGGGAGGCAGTTCCCCAGAGGGATCGCTCTCAGGTTTTGGCACGGGGGGATCTTATTGGTGGGAGGACCAACCCGAAGTGGGCTGGCGCAGAGACATGCCGAAGGGACCCTGGGAAGTGGAGCCCCCTCAGGCGACAGGGGGAGAAGGGCTCTTGGGTGATTTGGGGGCGGCCTCAGACTTCGAGCACACCGCGCAGGAGATGGAAGAGGAGGAGATCGCTGTCGGCGAGCCCATGGGGGACTTCCCGGACTTATCCCAATGGCTACATGCCTCGGGAGACGAACTGTATCCTGAAATCACCCCCACTACACTGGAGCACCCAGAACCCGCACTGGAAGAGGGGGAAGAGGGAAGGGGGGGCTTCGAGGGGGGGATGGATGTCAGGGGTTCAGAAAGAGAGACACAGGAGGGGGAGCAAATGGAGAGTGAGGAGGAGGAGTACGAAGGGGGAGCAGGCAGTGACAGCGGCCAGAGTCACTCCACAAGTCTCTCTAGCGAATCGGAGGACTCACAGAAGGGAGCGCCCATGGCCAGAGCGAGGGGGGTTCCAGGGGGGAAGCCCCAGGAGGGAGGGGCCAGCGGGGAGTCCCTGAGCAGCAGTTGGAGATCAGGACCAGCTTCCCCACCAGAGCGCAGTGGGGAGGGGGAGTCCCAGGAGTCGGGACCAATGCTCTCACCACCAGCGGGAGGAGAGGAGTCAGGTTTGGCAACGCCCACATCAGGAAGCGGGGAAACGGTCAGAAGGAAGGTTACCGGCTGGGCACGCGCGCCAAGTTCAAATGTAGAGGCGAGCGGCACAGCAGGGAGTCCTGACAAGGAGCCAGGTCCTAAAGCCCGCCGGAAGGAAGGGCGAGATTCAGGGGGGTCAGCGTCAGAGGAATCCAGGAAGGAAGTAACACCAGAGGGCAGAAGGACCCAGCGAAGGAAAGAGCAGCGCAGGAGGTGGAGCCGGGCTAGAATCTTAAACTGGTGTGGGGTCAGCAGTGAGTCAGAGGGGACTTAGCCGATCTAGCGTCAAGACGTGGGTCTGCGCGCCCAAAGCTTGGAAATGGAAACTAAACTTCAATAAAGACTTTTGTATATAATATCCAATGGGCGTCGGTCCTCTGTGAGCTGGGACCGAGAGGCAGTCCTGACACCAAGCTTATTAGTCCTCTTTCTATTGTGATGGAACCAAAACACCTAAGCTTGATTTTGGCTGATAAGAAACATTTCACTCTGCGATTTTTGGGTGAATGTGCATTCTAACCACAAAAACACCAAATTTGAAATAAGCCCAATCAAAGCTTATTCATCGTCTTTCTACGCATATGAAAGTGAAAAGACAGTGTTGTGTTATTTTGGTATTATTCCACACACTTTGCGAATTCGGTGTCAATGGGCATTAACACCGAAGAACACGACATGAAATAAGTAAAATCCAAGATTCTTCTTTCTATGTAGCTGGAACCGAAAACAACCTGTTTTGTTTTGTTTAGGCTTGTTAAACTTCGCTTTGCTATTTGTGGGTGAATGAACACCAAAAGAACAATCCAAGCTTCTTAGTCCTCTTTCTATTGTTATCCAACCAAAACACCTAAGCTTGATTTTGGCTGATAAGAAACATTTCACTCTGCGATTTTTGGGTGAATGTGCATTCTAACCACAAAAACAGCAAATTTGAAATAAGCCCAATCAAAGCCTATTCGTCGTCTTTCTACGCATATGAAAGCGAAAAGACGGTTGTCAGAGCTGCCTCCAGGTCTCAGCTCACAGAGGACCAACGCTAGCCCGTAGTAATGTACAAAAGTCTTTATTGAGGTTCAGTTTCCATTTAGAAGCCGCAGCATGCATCCCTACGTCTAGACGCTAGATCGGCGAAGCCCTGTCTGAGTCTCCACCACCTGTACACCAGTTTAAGACTCTCACTTTACTCCACCTTTTCCGTCGCTCCTTCCTCCTCTGGGTCCTTCTGCCCCCCGGTGTCTCCTCCTTCCTGGACTCTTCTGACGCTGATCCCCCTGACTCCTGTCCCTCTTTTCGGCGGGCTTTAGGACCTGGCTCCCTATCTGGGCTACCCACTGTGCCGCTCGCCTGTACATTTGAACTTGGCGCGCGCGCCCAGCTTCCAACCTTCCTCTCAACCGTTTCCTCTCTCTCCGATGAAGGCGTGGCCAATCCTGACTCATCTCCTCCCGCTGGCGGTGAGCAGCCTGATCCCGATACCTGGGACTCCTCCCCCCTACTGCTCTCTGGTGGGGAAGCTGGTACTGATTTCCAACTGCTGCTCTCTGAGTCCCCTCTGGCCCCTTCTTCCTGGGGTGTCCCCCTAGGCAACCCCCTTGCTCTGACTATGGGAGCCCCTTTCTGTGAGTCTTCCGATTCGCTGGAAAGACTCAGAGACCTCGGACCACTGTCATCGCTTACTGTCAGGGGCTCAGGAGCAGAGGCACAGGAAAGGGAGGAAATGGAGAGCGAAGGGGAGGAATCCGAAGGGAATGTAAGCGATGACAGTGGTCTGAGGTCTCTGAGTCTGTCCAGCGAATCGGAAGACTCACAGAAAGATGAGTCAGGATTGACCACGCCTCCATCGGAGAGCGAGGAAACGATAGAGAGGAAAGTTGGAAGCTGGGCGCGCGCGCCAAGTTCAAATGTACAGGCAAGCGGCACAGTGGGTAGCCCGGGTAGGGAGCCAGGTCCTAAAGCCCGCCGAAAGGAGGGGCAGGAGTCAGGGGGGTCAGCGTCAGAAGAGTCCAGGAAGGAGGAGACACCGGGGGGCAGAAGGACCCAGAGGAGAAAGGAGCAACGGAAAAGGTGGAGTAAGGCTTAAACTGGTGTACAGGGGGTGGAGACTCAGACGGGGCTTCGCCGATCTAGCGTCCAGACGTAGGGCTGCACGCTGCGGCTTGTAAATGGAAACTGAACCTCAATAAAGACTTTTGTACATTACTACCGGCTAGCGTTGGTCCTCTGTGAGCTGGGACCTGGAGGCAGCTCTGACACTTACGTTCCCTTTGGATTCCTCCCCTTCACTCTCCATTTCCTCCCTTTCCTGTGCCTCTGCTCCTGAGCCCCTGACACCCATCTCCCCTCGAAGCCCCCCCTTCCCCCCTCCCCTCCTTCAGGTGTGGGTACTGGGCTCTCCATAGTTGTGGGGGTGAGTGCCGGATACAGTTCGTCTCCCGTGGCGTGCAGCCAGCTGGATGAGTTCTGATCGTCCTCCATGTTCTCGTTGACATCGATCTCCTCTGCTTCCATCTGTTTGCCTCCGTGCTCGAACCCAAGGTCCTCTCCCAACGCGTCCATGTCCGCCTCTCCCCCGGTCTCCTCTGGGGATGTTGCCTGCCAGGGACCCTCCAACCACTTCCTGCGCCACTGCTCCTCCGGTCGTTCGTCCCACCAATAAGAGTGGTCTGAGGCAAACCCCGAGGGCGATCCCTCCGGGGAACATGTGTCAATTGCCGGTTCCTCGTCCGAGGAGAACCCCTGGAACGTGCTGGCGGAAAGTGTGGGTGTGAAAAGATATTTGTCGAAATAATCTGCCGGCATAGGTCTGTGTGGGAAGAGTGCGTGGAACTCGTCCTTGAGGTAGTGCTCCTCCACCTCATAGTACGGCACCCAGCTGTTGGCGCTTGCCGGGGTACCTTCCCTGGCGAGGAGATACTCAACCCCCTCTTCCCCCCATCTCGAGTCTAAAATCTCTGTTACCTCGTTGATGGGGTCCCCCCTCGGCGACCCCCTTTCTGTGGGCGTTTCCCTGAGTGGGTCTGGTGCCTTTCTTGGCTCCTGAAATCTGTGAGGTGCCTTGTAGGGCGTGAGCACTGATCTATGAAAGACCGGGTGCATTCTGGATCCTTCCGGAAGTGTCAACCGGAAGGCCACTGGATTGACCTGTGCCTCGACTTGGTACGGCCCTAGCTGCTTATGTCCAAGCTTCTTCTTCGCTAATGATCTGGCCGGCACTGCCTGGGCTGCTAACCAAACCCAGTCTCCCACCTGTATGTTTTCCCCGGCCCTTCTGTGTTTGTCAGCCTGTAGTTTGTATGCATGCTTTGCTAGTTCTAACTGCCTTCGGAGCTGTTTGTGGACCTCCTGCAACTCTGACGCGAAGGCGTCCGCTGCCTGTGGCTCCCCTCCCCCACTCTCTCTAATCCCGGGAAGGTTCTGGGATGTCTCCCATTGTTGGCGAAGAACGGCGTCACCCCCGTGGACACGTGCTTCGTGTTGTTGTAGGCGAGCTCGGCGAGTGGCAGGTAGTCCACCCATGTCACAGGCTGCTGATTCGCGTAGCATCTTAGGTACTGCTGCATGATGGCGTTGACCCGCTCCGCTTGCCCGTTGGTCTGCGGGTGTCTCGCCGACGCTAGGTTGATCTTGACGTTCAGGATGCCCATCAGCTTTTGCCAGAAATTCGAGATGAACTGTCGCCCCCGGTCGGACAGGATAGATCGTGGTAGACCGTGAACCTTGAACACGTGGTCTATGAACAGCTTGGCGGTCTATTTCGCTGTGGCCACCTTCGCGCACGGAATGAAATGGGCCATTTTGGTGAACATGTCCACCACTACTAGAACTGCTGTCTTGCCCCGCGAGCTGGGTAGATCCGTGACAAAGTCCAGTGCCACCCTCTCCCACGGTTCGAGCGGAGTCTGCAGTGGTTCCAGCAGTCCCGCCGGCGGTTTGTGCACTGGCTTGGCCCTTTGGCAGGTGTCGCACCTCGAGACGCAATCCGCTACTTCCCCCCGCATCCTGGGCCACCAAAAGTCTCTGTCTAGCAATTCTACAGTCTTCTCTTTGCCGAAGTGCCCGGCGGTGGGTGCGTCGTGCAGCTGCTGCAGTACCTTCACGCGGAGGTCGTCCCCCAGTACATAGAGGGCTCCTTTGTGGATGAGCAATCCGTCGCGTATCTGGAACTCGTCGTCCTTCGCCTTGCCACTGTGCACCTCCTCCATCTTGGCTTGTGCGAAGGGGTCCTCCTGCAGCGCTCGACGTACAGCATCCAGGTCCACGGTTGCCGAAGCGCATGCCCACGCCTTCGGTGCAAAAATGTGCTTTGCCGCCACTGGAGCCGCCTCCTCGAGGTATTGCGGCTTCCTGGACAGTGCATCTGCCATGACGTTGTTGTCGCCTGGGATGTACTCTATCTTGAAGTCGAAATCCGCAAAGAACTCCGCCCAGCGTATGTGCCTCTGGTTCAGGAACCTCGCCGTGCGCCAGTACTCCAGGTTCTTATGGTCAGTGCGGACCTGACTGTGTGCTTGGCTCCGATAAGGAAGTGCCGCCACGCCTTGAATGCTGCATGAATGGCCAGCAACTCCCTGTCCCAGATGGTGTAGTTCTGCTCCGACTTGCTGAGCTTCCTGGAGTAGAAAGCGCACGGCCCCCAGTCCCCATGCGGGTCTTGCTGCAACAGGACTGCACCCACGGCCCTGTCTGAGGCGTCCGTCTCCACCCTCAGCGGTCTGCTGGGATTCACATGCAGTAGCTGCTCTTCGGACGCGAAGAGACGCTTGAGTTTCTGAAAGGACTGCTCCGCCTGCTCCGTCCAGATAAACTTCTTCTTCTTGGAGCTGAGCGTGTCGGTGATGGCCGCCGTCTGCATAGCGAATCCCTTGATGAACTTGCGATAAAAGTTTGCAAAGCCGACAAACCGCTGGACCTCCTTCCGAGTGCGTGGGCTCTTCCAGTCCAACAGTGAACGAACTTTGGCGCTGTCCATGGCGAGCCCCTTGTCCGATAATTTGTTGCCCAGGAAATCCACCTCCGTCATGTCGAATTGGCACTTCTCCAGCTTGGCGTACAGTCTGTGCTCCTGCAGTCTCTGCAGAACTTCTTTGACGTCCCTCTCGTGCGCCTCCTGCGAGTCTGAGAATATCAGGATGTCGTCCAGGAAGCAGACGCACTTGTAGAGGAGTCCCGCTAACACGTGATGCATGAAGGCTTGAAAACAGTGGGAGCCATTTTGTAATCCAAACGGCATAACTCTGTATTCATAGGTGCCCAGGGGCGTGAACATGGCTGTCTTCCACTCATCGCCCTCCCGCACACGTATGAGGTTGTACGCCCCTCGAAAATCCACCTTGGTGAAGATGCGTCCCTTCCTCACCGTTGCGAGTAGGTCGTCGATCTTGGGCATGGGGAATGCCGTGGGCTTCGTCCTCGAATTAATGACCCTGTAATCAACTACAAGCCTCTTTTGGGGCGTGTCTAAGAAAGAATACGGGGGCTGCCCCCCACTGCCTTGGACTCCCGGATGAAACCGCGCTTCAAGTTGTGATCTATGAACTCCCTGAGTTCCTGTAGTTCGTCTTCAGACATGGAATACAGTTTTCCCGGTCGGCAGCGTCGCCCCCGGCAGGAGGTCAATCTTGCAGTCATAGGACCTGTGGGGAGGTAGCTTGTCCGCTTCCTTCTCGCAGAAAACCTCCCAAAATGCTGCGTACTTGTGGGGCACTGCTTGCAGCGTGCCTAATTGTAGCTGCGGGTCATCCTCTTCCCCTTCCGGGCTAGGCAGAATGCAGTGTTCTGCACAGTAGGAGGAGCCGAAAGTCAGTTGGCGCTGGTACCATGCCAACACTGGGCTGTGCCTGTGCAGCCAACTCATGCCCAATACTACAGGCGTGTCCAACAGTTGGGTGACATTGAAGCTGATGACTTCCCGGTGATTGCCAATCTGCATCACCATTGGCGGCGTTTGCTTCACCACCTGCCCCCCCAGCAATTCCCTGCCATCCACCGTGACAACCTTCAGGGGCAGCGTGGCTGGCAGGAGCGCTATGCTGTGTTGCTTAATGAAATCCAGTCCTAGAAAGTCTGCGTTACTACCAGAGTCAATGGTAATGGGCACTTCCATTGTGAGTCCATTGGGTAACTGGAGCGATGCGGTGAGTTGCACCACTGGTTTGAGCGGGAGAGGATATGTGGGCTGCAAAATTTCTGGGGACTGCTTCACTGACTTGTCTGGCTGGGCCCCAGGTCTGCTTCCAGCCAGACTTCGTCGTTTCCCTGCTGTGGTGCTCTCTGCTGAGCTGCTTCTGTTACTGTTGCTGAGGCTGCAGTGTGCTTGTGGAGCCTCTGGGGACACTCTTTCGCCATGTGCTGAGCACTGTCTCAGATGTAGCACTTCCTGTTCCCTCTAGGAGGCTTCGCTTTGACTGCTCCCGGTGTTAGGGCTCTGGTTGCTGACTGAGCCCTGGCGCCTCCAATCTCCATTGGTTCTTCTCCCCCTCCCTGCGGAGGCGTGGATTGCGTACGTGCTGCATCCCTGGGAAAGAGGGGAGGTGCTCTCGCTGGCGTGCGTCCCCAACGCCCTTCTTCTTTGCCCCAGGGACGCTCTTCCAGCCGCACCCCAATCGTCAGTGCCCTCTGAACAACTTCCTGAGTGCTTTGGGGTCTCTCCCCTCCTTCACAGCTCCATTCAGCCCTTCCCAGAAAAGGTCTCTGACTGCAGCTGAATCTTTCTCCCATCCCAGCGCATTCACCAATGCAAAAAAGTGGGAATGATACTGCCTTACAGTGGCTCTCCCTTGTTTCAGTCCATGTATCTCTTTTCTGGCTATATCAATGTCTATTGTTGATAAAAAACACGAATCCATCGCTTTAATGAAGGCATCTGCACTTCGGAGCGCCGGATCCTTATCTCTCCACAGGTTGCGCAGCCACGCTTTAGCTTCTCCATGCAAATGAGATAATATAAATCCCACCCTCTCCTGCTCATCTCTAAAGTCTTTATCCAGCAATTGCAGCGCAAACATCACGTCTGCTCGGAAGTTAGGGTACTGCTGCAAATTCCCATCAAAATGAGACACAAGGCTGGCTCCTCTCTTCCCCAACCCAATCCCCTCCGGTTTGGGGGGGGGTGCCCCTGCTTAGTAAGCACGTCCAACCTGGCTTGTAGATCTCTGCAGGCAGCAGCTGCTTCGTCTTCTCTCTTCCTAGATGCGAGAATCTCCTGGTTGAGTCGCGTCACTGCATTTTGCAGGTCTGCCATTTGCTGTTCAGTAGTCATCTTTCCTTGCTTTTGTGAGCTCGCGAAGAACCAATCTTCGCCCCTCGCTGCGTCCACTCACTTGCGAGGTTCTTGGTGAAAATGGAGACAGGGCTTACTGTCAGAGCTGCCTCCAGGTCCCAGCTCACAGAGGACCAACACTAGCCGGTAGTAATGTATAAAAGTCTTTATTGAGGTTCAGTTTCCATTTACAAGCCGCAGCGTGCAGCCCTACGTCTAGACGCTAGATCGGCGAAGCCCTGTCTGAGTTTCCACCCCCTGTACACCAGTTTAAGACTCTCGCTTTACTCCACCTTTTCCGTCGCTCCTTCCTCCTCTGGGTCCTTCTGCCCCCCGGTGTCTCCTCCTTCCTGGACTCTTCTGACGCTGATCCCCCTGACTCCTGTCCCTCCTTTCGGCGGGCTTTAGGACCTGGCTCCCTATCCGGGCTACCAACTCTGCCACTCGCCTGTACATTTGAACTTGGCGCGCGCGCCCAGCTTCCAACCTTCCTCTCAACCGTTTCCTCTCTCTCCGATGAAGGCGTGGCCAATCCTGACTCATCTCCTCCCGCTGGCGGTGAGCAGCCTGATCCCGATACCTGGGACTCCTCCCCCCTACTGCTCTCTGGTGGGGAAGCTGGTCCTGATTTCCAACTGCTGCTCTCTGAGTCCACTCTGGCCCCTTCTTCCTGGGGTGTCCCCCTAGGCAACCCCCTTGCTCTGACTATGGGAGCCCCTTTCTGTGAGTCTTCCGATTCGCTGGAAAGACTCAGAGACCTCGGACCACTGTCATCGCTTACGTTCCGTTCGGATTCCTCCCCTTCGCTCTCCATTTCCTCCCTTTCCTGTGCCTCTGCTCCTGAGCCCCTGACAACGGTGTTGTGTTATTTTGGTATCGTTCAACACACACTGTGTGAATTCTGTGTCAATGTGCATTAACACCGAAGAACACGACATGAAATAAGCAAAATCCAACATTCTTCTTTCTATGTAGCTGGAACCCAAAACAACCTGTTTTGTTTTGTTTAGGCATGTTAAACTTCACTTTGCTATTTGTGGGAGAATGAACACCGAAAGAACAATCCAAGCTTATTCGTCCTCTTTCTATTGTGATGGAACCAAAACACCTAAGCTTGATTTTGGTTGATAAGAAACATTTCACTCTGCGATTTTTGGGTGAATGTGCATTCTAACCACAAAAACACCAATTTTGAAATAAGCCCAATCAAAGATTACTCGTCGTCTTTCTACGCATATGAAAGCGAAAAGACGGTGTTGTGTTATTTTGCTATAATTACACAATCTTTGCGATTTCTGGATCTGTCAGAGCCACCCGTTGGTCCCAGCTCACAAGAGACCCAAGTCCAAACCAGTTTATTTACAAAAGTCTTTATTGAAGAGCATTGCTGCTTTTACATTCCATCTCCGTGGCTCTACGTCTGTGACATCAGACCGCCGAAGTCCCCTCTGAATCCGTGCCGCCCCTGCACCAGTTTAAGAGGTTTGCGCTGGACCACCTCTTCCTCTCCTTCCTCTTCCGCAGGGTCTTTCTGCCCCCCTGGGTTCCCTCCCGCCGGGACTCGCCCGAGGCTGAATCCTCTGACGCCTCTTCCCCCCTCCTTCGCGCTTTGGGGCCGGGCTCCTCCCCAGGGCTCTCCTCACTTCCGCGCGCCTCCACATTTGAACTTGGCGCGCGTACGTTGCTTCTGACCTTTCTCTCGACCGCTACACTGCTCCCGGTGCTACTCTACGCCCCTTCCGGCAGAGCGTCCTGCTCCGATCTCCTCCCCCTGTCTCCTTCTTGCTCTGCTCCCTCTGACACACTGGTAACTCCACCCCCTTCACTCCGTTCCGGCGGAGAAACCGGCCCCGATCTCCAACTCCCACTGGGGGCTCTCCCTTCGCTCCCCTGCTCCTGATTGCTTCCCCCTTGGGCTCCCCTTGGTCTGACCAGTGGGGCTCCCTTTTGGGAGTCCTCTGACTCACTGGACAGACTCATGGACAACCTTTGGTCATTGTCATCCTCCTCCTCGTCTCTCTGGGATTCTTCCCCCTCGCTCTCTGTCTCCTCCCCCATCTGCCCTTCTCTCCCTGAAACCCTGACAGGATCAATGTGCATTAACACCAAAGAACACGACTTGAAATAAGCAAAATTCAAGATTCTTCTTTCTATGTAGCTGGAACCCCCAAAAAACTTTTTTTGCTTTGTTTAGGCTTGTTAAACTTCGCTTTGCTATTGGTGGGTGAATGAACACCGAAAGAACAATCCAAGCTTATTAGTCCTCTTTCTATTGTGATGGAACCAAAACACCTAAGCTTGATTTTGGCCGATAAGAAACATTTCACTCTGCGATTTTTGGGTGAATGTGCATTCTAACCACAAAAACACCAATTTTGAAATAAGCCCAATCCAAGCTTATTCGTCGTCTTTCTACGCATATGAAAGCGAAAAGACGGTGTGGTGTTATTTTGGTATCATTACACACACTTTGCGAATTCGGTGTCAATGTGCATTAACACCGAAGAACACGACATGAAATAAGCAAAATCCAAGATTTTTCTTTCTATGTAGCTGGAACCCAAAACAGCCTGTTTTGTTTTGTTTAGGCTTGTTAAACTTCGCTTTGCTATTTGTGGGTGAATGAACACCGAAAGAACAATCCAAGCTTCTTAGTCCTCTTTCTATTGTGATGGAACCAAAACACCTAAGCTTGATTTTGGCTGATAAGAAACATTTCACTCTGCGATTTTGGGGTGAATGTGCATTCTAACCACAAAAACACCAAATTTGAAATAAGCCCAATCAAAGCCTATTCGTCGACTTTCTACGCATATGAAAGCGAAAAGACGGTGTTGTGTTATTTTGGTATAATTACACACACTTTGCGAATTCGGTGTCAATGTGCATTAACACCGAAGAACACGACATGAAATAAGCAAAATCCAACATTCTTCTTTCTATGTAGCTGGAACCCAAAACAACCTGTTTTGTTTTGTTTAGGCTTGTTAAACTTCGCTTTGCTATTTGTGGGTGAATGAACACCGAAGGAACAATCCAAGCTTCTTAGTCCTCTTTCTATTGTGATGGAACCAAAACACCTAAGCTTGATTTTGGTTGATAAGAAACATTTCACTCTGCGATTTTTGGGTGAACGTGCATTCTAACCACAAAAACACCAATTTTGAAATACAGTGGTGCCCCGCAAGACGAACGCCTCGCAAGACAAAAAACCCGCTAGACGAAAGGGTTTTCCGTTTTGGAGGCACTTCGTAAAACGAATTCCCCTATGGGGTTGCTTCGCAAGACGAAAAAAATCTTGCATCCCCCCGCGGGTTTTTTTCGCTTTTTTCGCCCTTTTCTTAAGCCTCTAAGCCGCTTATCAGCTGTTCCGCTGATAAGCCGCTTAACAGCTGATCGCTGGAAGCCGCTTGACAGCTGTAGCGCTAATCCGCTAAGCTGTCAATGGGCTTGCTTCGCAAGACGAAAAAACCGCTATACGAAGAGCCTCACGGAACGGATTAATTTCGTCTTGCGAGGCACCACTGTAAGCCCAATCAAAGCCTATTCGTCGTCTATCTTCGCATATGAAAGCGAAAAGACGGTGTTGTGTTATTTTGGTATCATTACACACACTTTGCGAATTCGGTGTTAATGTGCATTAACACCGAAGAACACATAAAATAAGCAAAATCCAAGATTTTTCTTTCTATGTAGCTGGAACCCAAAACAACCTGTTTTGTTTTGTTTAGGCTTGATAAACTTCGCTTTGCTATTTGTGGGTGAATGAACACCGAAAGAACAATCCAAGCTTCTTAGTCCTCTTTCTATTGTGATGGAACAAAAACACCTAAGCTTGATTTTGGCTGATAAGAAACATTTCACTCTGCGATTTTGGGGTGAATGTGCATCCTAACCACAAAAACACCAATTTTGAAATAAGCCGAATCAAAGCTTATTCGTCGTCTTTCTACGCATATGAAAGCGAAAAGACGGTGTTGTGTTATTTTGCTATAATTACACACTCTTTGCGATTTCTGGATCAATGTGCATTAACACCAAAGAACACGACTTGAAATAAGAAAAATTCAAGATTCTTCTTTCTATGTAGCTGGAACCCCAAAAAACTTTTTTTGCTTTGTTTAGGCTTGTTAAACTTCGCTTTGCTATTTGTGGGTGAATGAACACCGAAAGAACAATCCAAGCTTATTAGTCCTCTTTCTATTGTGATGGAACCAAAACACCTAAGCTTGATTTTGGCTGATAAGAAACATTTCACTCTGCGATTTTTGGGTGAATGTGCATTCTAACCACAAAAACACCAATTTTGAAATAAGCCCAATCAAAGATTACTCGTCGTCCTTCTACGCATATGAAAGCGAAAAGACGGTGTTGTGTTATTTTGCTATAATTACACAATCTTTGCGATTTCTGGATCAATGTGCATTAACACCAAAGAACACGACTTGAAATAAGCAAAATTCAAGATTCTTCTTTCTATGTAGCTGGAACCCAAAAAAACTTTTTTTGCTTTTTTTAGGCTTGTTAAACTTCGCTTTGCTATTTGTGGGTGAATGAACACCAAAAAAACAATCCAAGCTTCTTAGTCCTCTTTCTATTGTGATGGAACCAAAACACCTAAGCTTGATTTTGGCTGATAAGAAGCATTTCACTCTGCGATTTTTGGGTGAATGTGCATTCTAACCACAAAAACAGCAAATTTGAAATAAGCCCAATCCAAGCATATTCGTCGTCTTTCTACGCATATGAAAGCGAAAAGACGGTGTTGTGTTATTTTGGTATCATTACACACACTTTGCGAATTCGGTGTCAATGTGCATTAACACCGAAGAATACGACATGAAATAAGCAAAATCCAACATTCTTCTTTCTATGTAGCTGGAACCCAAAACAACCTGTTTTGTTTTGTTTAGGCTTGATAAACTTCGCTTTGCTATTTGTGGGTGAATGAACACCGAAAGAACAATCCAAGCTTCTTAGTCCTCTTTCTATTGTGATGGAACCAAGACACCTAAGCTTGGTTTTGGTTGATAAGAAACATTTCACTCTGCGATTTTTGGGTGAATGTGCATTCTAACCACAAAAACACCAATTTTGAAATAAGCCCAATCAAAGATTACTCGTCGTCTTTCTACGCATATGAAAGCGAAAAGACGGTGTTGTGTTATTTTGCTATAATTACACAATCTTTGCGATTTCTGGATCAATGTGCATTAACACCAAAGAACACGACTTGAAATAAGCAAAATTCAAGATTCTTCTTTCTGTGTAGCTGGAACCCAAAAAAACTTTTTTTGCTTTGTTTAGGCTTGTTAAACTTCGCTTTGGTATTTGTGGGTGAATGAACACCGAAAGAACAATCCAAGCTTCTTAGTCCTCTTACTATTGTGATGGAACCAAAACACCTAAGCTTGATTTTGGCTGATAAGAAATATTTCACTCTGCGATTTTTGGGTGAATGTGCATTCTAACCACAAAAACACCAATTTTTAAATAAGCCCAATCAAAGCATATTCGTCGACTTTCTACGCATATGAAAGCGAAAAGACGGTGTTGTGTTATTTTGGTATAATTACACACACTTTGCGAATTCGGTGTCAATGTGCATTAACACCGAAGAACACGACATGAAATAAGCAAAATCCAACATTCTTCTTTCTATGTAGCTGGAACCCAAAACAACCTGTTTTGTTTTGTTTAGGCTTGTTAAACTTCGCTTTGCTATTTGTGGGTGAATGAACACCGAAGGAACAATCCAAGCTTCTTAGTCCTCTCTCTATTGTGATGGAACCAAAACACCTAAGCTTGATTTTGGCTGATAAGAAACATTTCACTCTGCGATTTTTGGGTGAACGTGCATTCTAACCACAATAAACACCAATTTGAAATAAGCCCAATCAAAGCCTATTCGTCGTCTTTCTACGCATATAAAAGCGAAAAGACGGTGTTGTGTTATTTTGGTATCATTACACACACTTTGCGAATTCGGTGTCAATGTGCATTAACACCGAAGAATACGACATGAAATAAGCAAAATCCAACATTCTTCTTTCTATGTAGCTGGAACCCAAAACAACCTGTTTTGTTTTGTTTAGGCTTGATAAACTTCGCTTTGCTATTTGTGGGTGAATGAACACCGAAAGAACAATCCAAGCTTCTTAGTCCTCTTTCTATTGTGATGGAACCAAGACACCTAAGCTTGGTTTTGGTTGATAAGAAACATTTCACTCTGCGATTTTTGGGTGAATGTGCATTCTAACCACAAAAACACCAATTTTGAAATAAGCCCAATCAAAGATTACTCGTCGTCTTTCTACGCATATGAAAGCGAAAAGACGGTGTTGTGTTATTTTGCTATAATTACACAATCTTTGCGATTTCTGGATCAATGTGCATTAACACCAAAGAACACGACTTGAAATAAGCAAAATTCAAGATTCTTCTTTCTATGTAGCTGGAACCCAAAAAAACTTTTTTTGCTTTGTTTAGGCTTGTTAAACTTCGCTTTGGTATTTGTGGGTGAATGAACACCGAAAGAACAATCCAAGCTTCTTAGTCCTCTTACTATTGTGATGGAACCAAAACACCTAAGCTTGATTTTGGCTGATAAGAAATATTTCACTCTGCGATTTTTGGGTGAATGTGCATTCTAACCACAAAAACACCAATTTTTAAATAAGCCCAATCAAAGCATATTCGTCGACTTTCTACGCATATGAAAGCGAAAAGACGGTGTTGTGTTATTTTGGTATAATTACACACACTTTGCGAATTCGGTGTCAATGTGCATTAACACCGAAGAACACGACATGAAATAAGCAAAATCCAACATTCTTCTTTCTATGTAGCTGGAACCCAAAACAACCTGTTTTGTTTTGTTTAGGCTTGTTAAACTTCGCTTTGCTATTTGTGGGTGAATGAACACCGAAGGAACAATCCAAGCTTCTTAGTCCTCTCTCTATTGTGATGGAACCAAAACACCTAAGCTTGATTTTGGCTGATAAGAAACATTTCACTCTGCGATTTTTGGGTGAACGTGCATTCTAACCACAATAAACACCAATTTGAAATAAGCCCAATCAAAGCCTATTCGTCGTCTTTCTACGCATATAAAAGCGAAAAGACGGTGTTGTGTTATTTTGGTATCATTCCACACACTTTGCGAATTCGGTGTCAATGTGCATTAACACCGAAGAACACGACATGAAATAAGCAAAATCCAAGATTCTTCTTTCTATTTAGCTGGAACCCAAAACAACCTGTTTTGTTTTGTTCAGGCTTGTTAAACTTCGCTTTGCTATTTGTGTGTGAATGAACACCGAAAGAACAATCCAAGCTTCTTAGTCCTCTTTCTATTGTGATGGAACCAAAACACCTAAGCTTGATTTTGGCTGATAAGAAACATTTCTGTCAGGGCCACCCAAGGTCCCAGCTCACAATAGACCAAAGTCCAGTCCAGCTTATATACAGAAGCTTTTATTGAAGAACAATGTTAGCTTTACATCCGAGGTGCGTGGCGCTACGTCTGTTAGGCTTAGACCGCTGAAGTCCCCTCTGAATCAGTCCCGCCTCTACACCAGTTTAAGAGGCTTGTGCTGGACCACCTCTTCCTCTCCTTCCTTTTCCGCAGGGTCTTTCTGCCCCCCTGGGTTCCCTCCCTCCGGGATTCCCCAGAGGCTGAATCCTCTGACGCCTGTTCCCCCCTCCTTCGTGCTTTGGGACCAGGCTCCTCCCCCGGGCTCTCCTCACTTCCGCGCGCCTCCACATTTGAACTTGGCGCATGTACGCTGCTTCTGACCCTCCTTTCGACAGTTACACTGCTCCTGGTACTACTCTCCGCCCCTTCCGGCAGGACGTCTTGCCCCGATCTCCTTCCCCTCTCTGCTTCCTGCTCTGCTCCGTCTGACACACTGGTAGCTCCACCCCCTTCACTCCGTTCCGGCGGAGAAGCCGGTCCCGATCTCCAACTCCCAGTGGGGGTTCCCCCGCCGCTTCCCTGCTCCTGACTACTTCCCCCTTTGGCTCCCCTTGGCCTGACCAGGGGGGCTCCCTTTTGGGAATCCTCCGATTCACTGGAGGGACTCATGGACAACCTCGGGTCATTGTCATCCTCTTCCTCGTCGCCCTGGGATCCTTCCCCCTCGCTCTCAGTCTCCTCCCTCATCTGCGCCTCTCTCCCTGAACCCCTGACATCCATCCCCCCTCGAAGCCCCCTCTTCCCCCCTCCCGCCCGTCGGGCGCAGGTTGTGGGAGCTGCGGCTCTTCGGAGGTAGATGCAGGATACAGGTCGTCTTCTTCAATGTCCTCTGCTAGCAGCTCGGTGTATGTGTGTTCGAACTCAGGTTCGTCACCAAAAGTGTTCTCAGTTTCCTCTTCCATTGTTACTTCGTCTGGTGCTGTCGGCCAAGGCCCCGTCATCCATCTCTTGCGCCAGTCCTCCTCTGGTTGCTCGTCCCACCAATAAGAGGGTTCCGTTTCCACCCCCGAGCACGATCCCCTTGGCGGGCTTGATTCTGGCGTTCCCTCCTCGGCGGAAGAAAAGCCCCAGAACGTGCTGGCTGAAAATGTGGGCGTAAAGAGCCAGTCATCAAAGTACTCGGCTGGCATGGGTCTATGTGGGAAAAGGGCATGGAACTCGTCTTTGAGAAGAGGTTCGTCTAAAGCGTAGTCCGGCACCCAACTGTTGGCACTGGCTGGGGTACCCTCTCTGGCGAGAAAGTATTCTACTCCCTCTGCCCCCCATCTCGAGTCCAGGATCTCTGTGACCTCATTGAGTGGTTCGGCCCTAGGTGACCCCCCCCTTGGGTGACTCTCTGCATGGGTCTGGTACTGTTTCTGACTCCTGAAACCTGTGCGGGGCCTTGTAGGGAGTGAGCACCGACCTATGAAAGACCGGGTGCACTCTGGAGCCTTCGGGGAGGGCCAGTCGAAACGCTACAGGATTGATCCTAGCCTCAACTTGGTATGGCCCTAGCTGCCTGTGTCCTAGCTTCTTCTTAGCTAACGACTTGGCTGGCATCGCTTGGGCCGCTAACCATACCCAGTCCCCCACCTGGATGTCCTCTCCCGCCCTCCTGTGTTTGTCCGCCTGCACCTTATAGGCTTGTTTGGCTAGCTCCAAATGTCTCCGCAGTTCCTCGTGCACCTCTTGCAGTTCTGCTGCGAACTGGTTGGCCTCTTGCGGCACCCCCTCTCCCGTTGCTACGAACCCCGGGAAGGTTCTGGGATGACGTCCATTGTTCGCGAAGAACGGCGCCCCCTGTCCGCCCCCTGTCGGACAGGATGGACTGCGGCAGCCCATGCACTCTGAACACGTGGTCGACGAAGAGTTTGGCGGTTTGTTCCGCTGTCGCCACCTTCGCGCAAGGAATGAAGTGCGCCATCTTGGTGAACAGGTCCACAGCCACCAGTACCGCCGTCTTGCCTCTGGAGCTGGGCAGATCAGTAACAAAGTCCAGCGCTACCCTCTCCCACGGTTGCTGTGGCGTCTCCAGCGGTTCCAGTAGTCCCGCTGGCTTCTGGTGTACTGGCTTGGACCTCTGACAGGTGTCACACCTGGCGACGTAATCCGCTACCTCTCCCCGCATCTGGGGCCACCAAAAGTCCCTGGCCACCAGCTCCACTGTCTTCTCCTTGCCGAAGTGGCCCGCACTGGGGGCGTCGTGCAACTGCTGCAGAACCCTTGCGCGGAGCTCGTCGCCTGGTACGTAGAGGGCACCTTTGCGAGTTAACAGCCCGTCGCGTAGCTGGAACTCATCGTCTCTCTGTGAACCCCTGCGCAGCTCCTCCATCTTGGATTGTGCAAACTGATTCATTTGCAACGCGCGTCGCACCGCGTCCAGGTCGACTGCGATGGCAGCGCACGCCCACGCCTGCGGTGCGAAAATGTGCTTGGCTGCTACTGGTGCCGCTTCCTCGAGATATTGCGGTTTCCTGGAGAGCGCATCGGCTATAACGTTGGAATCCCCCGGGATGTATTCTATTCTGAAGTCGAAATCCATGAAGAATTCCGCCCAGCGCATGTGCCTTTGGCTCTGGAAAGTGAAAAGACGGTGTGGTGTTATTTTGGTATCTGTCAGGACTGCCTCTCGGTCCCAGCCCACAAAGGACCGACGCCCATTGGATGTTATATACAAAAGTCTTTATTGAAGTTTAGTTTCCAGTTCCAAGCTTTGGGCGCGCAGACCCACGTCTTGACGCTAGATCGGCTAAGTCCCCTCTGACTCACTGCTGACCCCACACCAGTTTAAGATTCTAGCCCGGCTCCACCTCCTGCGCTGCTCTTTCCTTCGCTGGGTCCTTCTGCCCTCTGGTGTTACTTCCTTCCTGGATTCATCTGACGCTGACCCCCCTGAATCTCGCCCTTCCTTCCGGCGGTGGTGAGAGCATTGGTCCCGACTCCTGGGACTCCCCCTCCCCACTGCGCTCTGGTGGGGAAGCTGGTCCTGATCTCCAACTGCTGCTCAGGGACTCCCCGCTGGCCCCTCCCTCCTGGGGCTTCCCCCCTGGAACCCCCCTCGCTCTGGCCATGGGCGCTCCCTTCTGTGAGTCCTCCGATTCGCTAGAGAGACTTGTGGAGTGACTCTGGCCGCTGTCACTGCCTGCTCCCCCTTCGTACTCCTCCTCCTCACTCTCCATTTGCTCCCCCTCCTGTGTCTCTCTTTCTGAACCCCTGACATCCATCCCCCCCTCGAAGCCCCCCCTTCCCCTTCCCCCTCTTCTAGTGTGGGTTCCGGGTGCTCCAGTGTAGTGGGGGTGATTTCAGGATACAGTTCGTCTCCCGAGGCATGTAGCCATTGGGATAAGTCCGGGAAGTCCCCCATGGGCTCGTCGACAGCGATCTCCTCCGCTTCCATCTCCTGCGCGGTGTGCTCGAAGTCTGAGGCCGCCCCCAAATCACCCAAGAGCCCTTCTCCCCCTGTCGCCTGAGGGGGCTCCACTTCCCAGGGTCCCTTCGGCATGTCTCTGCGCCAGCCCACTTCGGGTTGGTCCTCCCACCAATAAGATCCCCCCGTGCCAAAACCTGAGAGCGATCCCTCTGGGGAACTGCCTCCCGGAGACGCTTCCTCAGCTGAAGAGAAACCCCGGAAGGTGCTGGCTGAAAGGGTGGGTGTGAACAGACAGTCATTGAAAAAGCCCGCTGGCATGGGTTTGTGCGGGAAAAGCGTATGGAATTCTTCCTTGAGCCACTGCTCCTCCAATTTGTAGTCCGGCACCCACCTGTTGGCGCTGGCCGGGGTGTCCTCTATGGCGAGGAGATACTCAACTCCATCCTCCCCCCACCTTGAGTCTAAAATTTCTGTGGCCTCATTGAGTGGCCCCCCTCTCGGCGACCCCCCCCTTCCTGGGCGCTTCCCCGAGCGGGTCTGGTGCTGTCCCTGGTGCCTGAAACCTGTGGGGCTCCCTGTAGGGCGTGAGCACTGAACTATGAAAGACCGGGTGCATTCTGGACCCCTCCGGGAGTGTCAACCGGAAAGCCACTGGGTTGATCTGCGCCTCTACTTGGTAAGGCCCTAGCTGCTTGTGCCCGAGTTTCTTCTTGGCCAACGATCTGGCTGGAACTGCCTGGGCTGCTAACCAGACCCAGTCTCCCACCTGGATGTCTTCCCCAATCCTCCTGTGTCGGTCTGCCTGCACTTTGTAAGCCTGTTTCGCCATCTCTAACTGCCTCCTGAGCTGCGGTTTCCTGGACAGCGCGTCCGCCAAGACGTTGCTGTTTCCTGGGATGTACTCAATTCTGAAGTTGAAGTCTGCAAAAAACTCCGCCCAGCGAATGTGTCGCTGGTTCAGGAACCTCGCCGTGCGCCAGTACTCCAAGTTCTTATGGTCCGTGCGGACCTGCACCGTGTGTTTGGCTCCGACGAGGAAGTGCCGCCACACCTTGAAGGCTGCATGTATGGCCAGCAACTCCCTGTCCCAGATGGTGTAGTTCTGCTCCGCTTTGCTGAGTTTTCTGGAGTAGAAAGCGCACGGCCTCCAGTCCCCCTGGTTGTCTTGCTGCAACAGAACGGCTCCTATGGCCCTGTCAGAGGCGTCCGTCTCCACTCTTATGGGCCTGCTGGGATTTACGTGTAACAGGTTCTCCTCGGAGGCGAAGAGCTGCTTAAGCTTCTGAAAGGACTGTTCCGCCTGCTCCGTCCAGATGAACTTCTTCTTCTTGGAACTGAGGGTGTCGGTGATGGCCGCTGTCTGCATGGCGAACCCTTTGATGAATTTGCGATAAAAGTTGGCAAAGCCGACAAACCTCTGGACTTACTTCTGATTGCGTGGGCTCTTCCAGTCCAGCACTGCACGTACCTTGGCACTGTCCATGGCCAGTCCTTTGTCGGACAGTTTGTAGCCCAGTAAATCCACCTCCGTCTTGTCGAACTGGCACTTCTCCAGCTTGGCGTACAGCCTGTGCTCCCGCAGCCTCTGCAGAACTTCCCTGACATCTCTCTCGTGAGCCTCTTGCGACTCTGAGAAGATCAGGATGTCGTCCAGGAAGCAGACACACTTCTTGTAGAGAAGACCCGCCAAGACATGACGCATGAAGGCTTGAAAACAGTGGGAACCATTCTTTAATCCAAAAGGCATAACTCTATATTCATAAGTGCCCAGCGGCGTGAACATGGTCGTCTTCCACTCGTCGCCTTCCCGCACGCGAATGAGATTGTACGCTCCGCGCAGATCCAACTTGGTAAAGATGCGACCCTTCCTCACCGTCGCCAGCAGGTCATCGATCTTGGGCATAGGGAAGGCCGAGGGCTTGGTTTTCAGGCTTAAGACGCGAAAGTCCACGACCAGCCTCTTCTGGGGCGTGTCGCGCTTCTTTACAAAGAACACGGGACTGCCCCCCACCGCCTTGGACTCCCGGATGAATCCCCGCTTCAAGTTGTGCTCTATGAACTCCCTGAGGTCCTGCAGTTCATCCTCAGACATGGAGTACAGTTTCCCCGTCAGCAGCGTCGCCCCCGGCAGGAGGTCAATCTTGCAGTCGTAGGGTCTGTGGGGAGGCAGCTTGTCCGCTTCCTTCTCGCAGAAGACTTCCAAAAACTCTCTGTACTTGTTGGGTACCGCTTGCAGCATGCCCAAGTTTAGCTGTGGTCCTTCCTCGTGCCCCTCATCTTCCAGGTCAGCCAGGATGCAGTGTGCTGCGCAGTAGGAGGAGCAGAAGGTCAGTTGACGTTGGTACCATGCCAATGCCGGGCTGTGCCTATCCAGCCAACTCATACCCAACACTATGGGCGTGTCTGACAGGCTGGTGACGTTGAAGCTGATGACTTCGCGGTGATTACCAATACGCATCACCATTGGCGGCGTCTGCTGCAGCACTTGCCCTCCCAGTAGCTCCCTGCCGTCCACCGTGATGACGTTCAGAGGTACCGTCGCTGGCAGAAGGGCTATGCCATGTTGCTGGATGAATTCCATGCCTATAAAATCTGCATTGCTCCCAGAATCAATGGTAATGGGAATTTCTACGGTGAGCCCATTGGGAAGTTGAAGGGATGCGGTGAGCTGCACCACTGGTTTGGGTGGGAGGGGATCCGTGGGCTGCAATGTCCCTGGGGATTGCTTCACTGACTTGTCTGGCTGGCCCCCAGTGGCTCCATTTCCAGCCAGACAGTGGAGTTTTCCTGCTGTGATTCACTTTGCTGAACTGCTTCTGTTACTGTAGCTGCGGCTGCAGTGTGCTTGCAAAACCGCTGGGGACACTCTTTCGCCATGTGCTGAGCACTGTCGCAGATGTAGCACTTCCTGGTCCCTCTAGGAGGCTTCATTTTGACTGCTCTCGGCGTTAGGGCTCCGGCTGTGGACTGAGCCTTAGCACCACCTATCTCCATCGGCTCCTCTCCCCCTCCCATTTGAGACAGGGATCTAGCCCGCGCCGCTTCCTTGGGAAAGGGGGGTGGTGCTTTCGTTGGCGTGCGTCCCCAATGCCCTTCCTCCTTGTCCCAAGGGCGTCCTTCCAGCCTCACTCCAATCGTAAGAGCCCTCTCCACCACCTCTTTGGTGGTTTGGGGTCTCTCTCCTCTTGCGATCTCATCCTTGACAAATCCATTCAGACCCTCCCAGAACAGGTCTCTGACGGCAGCTGATTCTCTCTCCCACCCCAGTGCGTTCACCAATGCAAAATAGCGTGAGTGATATTGCCTTACAGTGGCTTTGCCCTGCCTTAGTCCATGAATCTGTCTCCTGGCGATATCAACATCAATCTCAGACAAAAAACAAGCATCCATCGCTTTAACGAAGGCAACTGCATCTTGGAGGGCTGGATCCTTATCTCTCCAGAGATTGCGCAGCCACGATTTCGCCTCTCCCCGTAAATGCGAAACAATAAATCCCACTCTCTCTTCCTCATTTTTAAAGTCTTTCTCTAGCAGCTGCAGTGCATATATTACATCCGCTCTGAAGTTAGGATACTCCTGCAGGTCCCTACTGAAATGAGACACAAGGCTCCCTCCTCTATGCACCAGCCCCATCCCTTCTAGTCTGGTGGCCTGTAGCCTCTGTGTAGTTAGCACGTCTAACCTGGTTCGCGGATCCTGGCAGGCAGCAGCTGCTTCCTGTTCCTTCTCTCTGGACGCAGCAATTTCTGCGGTCAGCTGCGTCACTGCGTTTTGCAGACTCGCTATCTTCTCTTCGGTAGTCATCTCCCTGGTTTTCGTGAGCTCGCGAAGCTCCAATTTTCACCCCTCGCTGCTTTCCCACACTCCACGAGGTTGTAAAATTGGTGGTTGGAGAGAGGGGACTTACTGTCAGAACTGCCTCTCGGTCCCAGCCCACAGAGGACCGACGCCCATTGGATGTTATATACAAAAGTCTTTATTGAAGTTTAGTTTCCATTTCAAAGCCTTGGGCGCACAGACCCACGTCTTGACGCTAGATCGGCTAAGTCCCCTCTGACTCACTGCTGACCCCACACCAGTTAAAGATTCTAGCCCGGCTCCACCTCCTACGCTGCTCTTTCCTTCGCTGGGTCCTTCTGCCCTCTGGTGTTACTTCCTTCCTGGATTCCTCTGACGCTGACCCCCCTGAATCTCGCCCTTCCTTCCGGCGGGCTTTAGGACCTGGCTCCTTGTCAGGACTCCCTGCTGTGCCGCTCGCCTCTACATTTGAACTTGGCGCGCGCGCCCAGCCGGTAACCTTCCTTCTGACCGTTTCCCCGCTTCCTGATGTGGGCGTTGCCAAACCTGAGTCCTCTCCTCCCGCTGGTGGTGAGAGCATTGGTCCCGACTCCTGGGACTCCCCCTCCCCACTGCGCTCTGGTGGGGAAGCTGGTCCTGATCTCCAACTGCTGCTCAGGGACTCCCCGCTGGCCCCTCCCTCCTGGGGCTTCCCCCCTGGAACCCCCCTCGCTCTGGCCATGGGCGCTCCCTTCTGTGAGTCCTCCGATTCGCTAGAGAGACTTGTGGAGTGACTCTGGCCGCTGTCACTGCCTGCTCCCCCTTCGTACTCCTCCTCCTCACTCTCCATTTGCTCCCCCTCCTGTGTCTCTCTTTCTGAACCCCTGACACTTGGATTGAAAGCGAAGTTTAACAAGCCTAAACAAAGCAAAAAAAGTTTTTTTGGGTTCCAGCTACATAGAAAGAAGAATCTTGAATTTTGCTTATTTCAAGTCGTGTTCTTTGGTGTTAATGCACATTGATCCAGAAATCGCAAAGATTGTGTAATTATAGCAAAATAAGACAAAACCGTCTTTTCGCTTTCATATGCGTAGAAAGACGACGAGTAATCTTTGATTGGGCTTATTTCAAAATTGGTGTTTTTGTGGTTAGAATGCACATTCACCCAAAAATCGCAGAGTGAAATGTTTCTTATCAGCCAAAATCAAGCTTAGGTGTTTTGGTTCCATCACAATAGAGAGAGCACTAAGAAGCTTGGATTGTTCTTTCAGTGTTCATTCACCCACAAAGAGCAAAGCGAAGTTTAACAAGCCTAAACAAAACAAAACAGGTTGTTTTCGGTTCCAGCTACATAGAAAGAAGAATCTTGGATTTTACTTATTTCATGTCGTGTTCTTCGGTGTTAATGCACATTGACACCGAATTCGCAAAGTGTGTGGAATGATACCAAAATAACACAACACCGTCTTTTCACTTTCATATGCGTAGAAAGACGACGAATAAGCTTGGATTGGGCTTATTTGAAATTTGCTCTTTTTGTGGTTAGAATGCACATTCACCCAAAAATCGCAGAGTGAAATGTTTCTTATCAGCCAAAATCAAGCTTAGGTGTTTTGGTTCCATCACAATAGAAAGAGGACTAAGAGGCTTGGATTGTTCTTTCGGTGTTCAGTCACCCACAAATAGCAAAGCGAAGTTTAACAAGCCTAAACAAAACAAAACAGGTTGTTTTCGGTTCCAGCTACATAGAAAGAAGAATCTTGGATTTTACTTATTTCATGTCGTGTTCTTCGGTGTTAATGCACATTGACACCGAATTCGCAAAGAGTGTGTAATGATACCAAAATAACACAACACTGTCTTTTCACTTTCATATGCGTAGAAAGAGGACGAATAAGGTTTGATTGGGCTTATTTCAAATTTGGTGTTTTTGTGGTTAGAATGCACATTCACCCAAAAATCGCAGAGTGAAATGTTTCTTATCAGCCAAAATCAAGCTTAGGTGTTTTGGTTCTATCACAATAGAAAGAGGACTAAGAAGCTTGGATTGTTCTTTCGGTGTTCATTCACCCACAAATAGCAAAGCGAAGTTTAACAAGCCTAAACAAAACAAAACAGGATGTTTTGGGTTCCAGCTACATAGAAAGAAAAATCTTGGATTTTGCTTATTTCATGTCGTGTTCTTCGGTGTTAATGCACATTGACACCGAATTCGCAAAGTGTGTGGAATGATACCAAAATAACACAACACCGTCTTTTCACTTTCATATGCGTAGAAAGACGACGAATAAGCTTGGATTGGGCTTATTTCAAATTTGCTGTTTTTGTGGTTAGAATGCACATTCACCCAAAAATCGCAGAGTGAAATGTTTCTTATCAGCCAAAATCAAGCTTAGGTGTTTTGGTTCCATCACAATAGAAAGAGGACTAATAAGCTCGGATTGTTCTTTCGGTGTTCATTCACCCAGAAATAGCAAAGCGAAGTTTAACAAGCCTAAACAAAGCAAAAAAAGTTTTTTTGGGTTCCAGCTACATAGAAAGAAGAATCTTGAATTTTGCTTATTTCAAGTCGTGTTCTTTGGTGTTAATGCACCTTGATCCAGAAATCGCAAAGTGTGTGGAATGATACCAAAATAACACAACACCGTCTTTTCGCTTTCATATGCGTAGAAAGACGACGAGTAATCTTTGATTGGGCTTATTTCAAAATTGGTGTTTTTGTGGTTAGAATGCACATTCACCCAAAAATCGCAGAGTGAAATGTTTCTTATCAACCAAAATCAAGCTTAGGTGTTTTGGTTCCATCACAATAGAGAGAGCACTAAGAAGCTTGGATTGTTCTTTCGGTGTTCATTCACCCACAAATAGCAAAGCGAAGTTTAACAAGCCTAAACAAAACAAAACAGGTTGTTTTCGGTTCCAGCTACATAGAAAGAAGAATCTTGGATTTTACTTATTTCATGTCGTGTTCTTCGGTGTTAATGCACATTGACACCGAATTCGCAAAGTGTGTGGAATGATACCAAAATAACACAACAACGTCTTTTCACTTTCACATGCGTAGAAAGACGACGAATAAGCTTGGATTGGTCTTATTTCAAATTTGCTGTTTTTGTGGCTAGAATGCACATTCACCCAAAAATCGCAGAGTGAAATGTTTCTTATCAGCCAAGATCAAGCTTAGGTGTTTTGGTTCCATCACAATAGGAAGAGGACTAAGAAGCTTGGATTGTTCTTTCGGTGTTCATTCACCCACAAATAGCAAAGCGAAGTTTAACAAGGCTAAACAAAACAAAACAGGCTGTTTTGGGTTCCAGCTACATAGAAAGAAGAATCTTGGATTTTACTTATTTCATGTCGTGTTCTTCGGTGTTAATGCACATTGACACCGAATTCGCAAAGTGTGTGGAATGATACCAAAATAACACAACACCGTCTTTTCACTTTCATATGCGTAGAAAGACGACGAATAAGCTTGGATTGGGCTTATTTCAAAATTGGTGTTTTTGTGGTTAGAATGCACATTCACCCAAAAATCGCAGAGTGAAATGTTTCTTAGCAGCCAAAATCAAGCTTAGGTGTTTTGGTTCCATCACAATAGAAAGAGGACGAAGAAGCTTGGATTGTTCTTTCGGTGTTCATTCACCCACAAATAGCAAAGCGAAGTTTAACAAGCCTAAACAAAACAAAACAGGTTGTTTTCGGTTCCAGCTACATAGAAAGAAGAATCTTGGATTTTACTTATTTCATGTCGTGTTCTTCGGTGTTAATGCACATTGACACCGAATTCGCAAAGTGTGTGGAATGATACCAAAATAACACAACACCGTCTTTTCACTTTCATATGCGTAGAAAGACGACGAATAAGCTTGGATTGGGCTTATTTCAAATTTGGTGTTTTTGTGGTTAGAATGCACATTCACCCAAAAATCGCAGAGTGAAATGTTTCTTATCAGCCAAAATCAAGCTTAGGTGTTTTGGTTCCATCACAATAGAGAGAGCACTAAGAAGCTTGGATTGTTCTTTCGGTGTTCATTCACCCACAAATAGCAAAGCGAAGTTTAACAAGCCTAAACAAAACAAAACATTTTGTTTTCGGTTCCAGCTACATAGAAAGAAGAATCTTGGATTTTACTTATTTCATGTCGTGTTCTTCGGTGTTAATGCACATTGACACCGAATTCGCAAAGCGTGTGGAATGATACCAAAATAACACAACACTGTCTTTTCACTTTCATATGCGTAGAAAGACGACGAATAAGCTTGGCTTGGGCTTATTTCAAATTTGCTGATTTTGTGGTTAGAATGCACATTCACCCAAAAATCGCAGAGTGAAATGTTTCTTATCAGCCAAGATCAAGCTTAGGTGTTTTGGTTCCATCACAATAGAAAGAGGACTAAGAAGCTTGGATTGTTCTTTGGGTGTTCATTCACCCACAAATAGCAAAGCGAAGTTTAACAAGCCTAAACAAAACAAAACAGGCTGTTTTGGGTTCCAGCTACATAGAAAGAAAAATCTTGGATTTTGCTTATTTCATGTCGTGTTCTTCGGTGTTAATGCACATTGACACCGAATTCGCAAAGTGTGTGTAATGATACCAAAATAACACCACACCGTCTTTTCGCTTTCATATGCGTAGAAAGACGACGAATAAGCTTTGATTGGGCTTATTTCAAATTTGGTTTTTTTGTGGTTAGAATGCACATTTACCCCAAAATCGCAGAGTGAAATGTTTCTTATCAGCCAAGATCAAGCTTAGGTGTTTTGGTTCCATCACAATAAAAAGAGGACTAAGAAGCTTGGATTGTTCTTTCGGTGTTCATTCACCCACAAATAGCAAAGCGAAGTTTAACAAGCCTAAACTAAACAAAACAGGCTGTTTTGGGTTCCAGCTACATAGAAAGAAAAATCTTGGATTTTGCTTATTTCATGTCGTGTTCTTCGGTGTTAATGCACATTGACACCGAATTCGCAAAGTGTGTGTAATGATACCAAAATAACACAACACCGTCTTTTCGCTTTCATATGCGTAGAAAGACGACGAATAAGCTTTGATTGGGCTTATTTCAAATTTGGTTTTTTTGTGGCTAGAATGCACATTCACCCAAAAATCGCAGAGTGAAATGTTTCTTATCAGCCAAGATCAAGCTTAGGTGTTTTGGTTCCATCACAATAAAAAGAGGACTAAGAAGCTTGGATTGTTCTTTCGGTGTTCATTCACCCACAAATAGCAAAGCGAAGTTTAACAAGCCTAAACAAAACAAAACAGGCTGTTTTGGGTTCCAGCTACATAGAAAGAAGAATCTTGGATTTTACTTATTTCATGTCGTGTTCTTCGGTGTTAATGCACATTGACACCGAATTCGCAAAGTGTGTGGAATGATACCAAAATAACACAACACCGTCTTTTCACTTTCATATGCGTAGAAAGACGACGAATAAGCTTGGATTGGGCTTATTTCAAAATTGGTGTTTTTGTGGTTAGAATGCACATTCACCCAAAAATCGCAGAGTGAAATGTTTCTTAGCAGCCAAAATCAAGCTTAGGTGTTTTGGTTCCATCACAATAGAAAGAGGACGAAGAAGCTTGGATTGTTCTTTCGGTGTTCATTCACCCACAAATAGCAAAGCGAAGTTTAACAAGCCTAAACAAAACAAAACAGGTTGTTTTCGGTTCCAGCTACATAGAAAGAAGAATCTTGGATTTTACTTATTTCATGTCGTGTTCTTCGGTGTTAATGCACATTGACACCGAATTCGCAAAGTGTGTGGAATGATACCAAAATAACACAACACCGTCTTTTCACTTTCATATGCGTAGAAAGACGACGAATAAGCTTGGATTGGGCTTATTTCAAATTTGGTGTTTTTGTGGTTAGAATGCACATTCACCCAAAAATCGCAGAGTGAAATGTTTCTTATCAGCCAAAATCAAGCTTAGGTGTTTTGGTTCCATCACAATAGAGAGAGCACTAAGAAGCTTGGATTGTTCTTTCGGTGTTCATTCACCCACAAATAGCAAAGCGAAGTTTAACAAGCCTAAACAAAACAAAACATTTTGTTTTCGGTTCCAGCTACATAGAAAGAAGAATCTTGGATTTTACTTATTTCATGTCGTGTTCTTCGGTGTTAATGCACATTGACACCGAATTCGCAAAGTGTGTGGAATGATACCAAAATAACACAACACCGTCTTTTCGCTTTCATATGCGTAGAAAGACGACGAGTAAGCTTGGCTTGGGCTTATTTCAAATTTGCTGATTTTGTGGTTAGAATGCACATTCACCCCAAAATCGCAGAGTGAAATGTTTCTTATCAGCCAAAATCAAGCTTAGGTGTTTTGGTTCCATCACAATAGAAAGAGGATTGTTCTTTCGGTGTTCATTCACCCACAAATAGCAAAGCGAAGTTTAACAAGCCTAAACAAGTTTAACAAGCCTAAACAAAACAAAACAGGCTGTTTTGGGTTCCAGTTGCATAGAAAGAAAAATCTTGGATTTTGCTTATTTCATGTCGTGTTCGGTGTTAATGCACATTGACACCGAATTCGCAAAGTGTGTGGAATGATACCAAAATAACACAACACTGTCTTTTCACTTTCATATGCGTAGAAAGAGGACGAATAAGGTTTGATTGGGCTTAATTCAAATTTGGTGTTTTTGTGGTTAGAATGCACATTCACCCAAAAATCGCAGAGTGAAATGTTTCTTATCAGCCAAAATCAAGCTTAGGTGTTTTGGTTCTATCACAATAGAAAGAGGACTAAGAAGCTTGGATTGTTCTTTCGGTGTTCATTCACCCACAAATAGCAAAGCGAAGTTTAACAAGCCTAAACAAAACAAAACAGGATGTTTTGGGTTCCAGCTACATAGAAAGAAAAATCTTGGATTTTGCTTATTTCATGTCGTGTTCTTCGGTGTTAATGCACATTGACACCGAATTCGCAAAGTGTGTGGAATGATACCAAAATAACACAACACCGTCTTTTCACTTTCATATGCGTAGAAAGACGACGAATAAGCTTGGATTGGGCTTATTTCAAATTTGCTGTTTTTGTGGTTAGAATGCACATTCACCCAAAAATCGCAGAGTGAAATGTTTCTTATCAGCCAAAATCAAGCTTAGGTGTTTTGGTTCCATCACAATAGAAAGAGGACTAATAAGCTCGGATTGTTCTTTCGGTGTTCATTCACCCAGAAATAGCAAAGCGAAGTTTAACAAGCCTAAACAAAGCAAAAAAAGTTTTTTTGGGTTCCAGGTACATAGAAAGAAGAATCTTGAATTTTGCTTATTTCAAGTCGTGTTCTTTGGTGTTAATGCACCTTGATCCAGAAATCGCAAAGTGTGTGGAATGATACCAAAATAACACAACACCGTCTTTTCGCTTTCATATGCGTAGAAAGACGACGAGTAATCTTTGATTGGGCTTATTTCAAAATTTGTGTTTTTGTGGTTAGAATGCACATTCACCCAAAAATCGCAGAGTGAAATGTTTCTTATCAACCAAAATCAAGCTTAGGTGTTTTGGTTCCATCACAATAGAGAGAGCACTAAGAAGCTTGGATTGTTCTTTCGGTGTTCATTCACCCACAAATAGCAAAGCGAAGTTTAACAAGCCTAAACAAAACAAAACAGGTTGTTTTCGGTTCCAGCTACATAGAAAGAAGAATCTTGGATTTTACTTATTTCATGTCGTGTTCTTCGGTGTTAATGCACATTGACACCGAATTCGCAAAGTGTGTGGAATGATACCAAAATAACACAACACCGTCTTTTCACTTTCATATGCGTAGAAAGACGACGAATAAGCTTGGATTGGGCTTATTTCAAATTTGGTGTTTTTGTGGTTAGAATGCACATTCACCCAAAAATCGCAGAGTGAAATGTTTCTTATCAGCCAAAATCAAGCTTAGGTGTTTTGGTTCCATCACAATAGAAAGAGGACTAATAAGCTTGGATTGTTCTTTCGGTGTTCATTCACCCACAAATAGCAAAGCGAAGTTTAACAAGCCTAAACAAAACAAAACATTTTGTTTTCGGTTCCAGCTACATAGAAAGAAGAATCTTGGATTTTACTTATTTCATATCGTGTTCTTCGGTGTTAATGCACATTGACACCGAATTCGCAAAGTGTGTGGAATGATACCAAAATAACACAACACCGTCTTTTCGCTTTCATATGCGTAGAAAGACGACGAGTAATCTTTGATTGGGCTTATTTCAAAATTGGTGTTTTTGTGGTTAGAATGCACATTCACCCAAAAATCGCAGAGTGAAATGTTTCTTATCAACCAAAATCAAGCTTAGGTGTTTTGGTTCCATCACAATAGAGAGAGCACTAAGAAGCTTGGATTGTTCTTTCGGTGTTCATTCACCCACAAATAGCAAAGCGAAGTTTAACAAGCCTAAACAAAACAAAACAGGTTGTTTTCGGTTCCAGCTACATAGAAAGAAGAATCTTGGATTTTACTTAATTCATGTCGTGTTCTTCGGTGTTAATGCACATTGACACCGAATTCGCAAAGTGTGTGGAATGATACCCAAATAACACAACAACGTCTTTTCACTTTCATATGCGTAGAAAGACGACGAATAAGCTTGGATTGGGCTTATTTCAAATTTGCTGTTTTTGTGGTTAGAATGCACATTCACCCAAAAATCGCAGAGTGAAATGTTTCTTATCAGCCAAGATCAAGCTTAGGTGTTTTGGTTCCATCACAATAGGAAGAGGACTAAGAAGCTTGGATTGTTCTTTCGGTGTTCATTCACCCACAAATAGCAAAGCGAAGTTTAACAAGCCTAAACAAAACAAAACAGGCTGTTTTGGGTTCCAGCTACATAGAAAGAAGAATCTTGGATTTTACTTATTTCATGTCGTGTTCTTCGGTGTTAATGCACATTGACACCGAATTCGCAAAGTGTGTGGAATGATACCAAAATAACACAACACCGTCTTTTCACTTTCATATGCGTAGAAAGACGACGAATAAGCTTGGATTGGGCTTATTTCAAAATTGGTGTTTTTGTGGTTAGAATGCACATTCACCCAAAAATCGCAGAGTGAAATGTTTCTTAGCAGCCAAAATCAAGCTTAGGTGTTTTGGTTCCATCACAATAGAAAGAGGACTAAGAAGCTTGGATTGTTCTTTCGGTGTTCATTCACCCACAAATAGCAAAGCGAAGTTTAACAAGCCTAAACAAAACAAAACAGGTTGTTTTCGGTTCCAGCTACATAGAAAGAAGAATCTTGGATTTTACTTATTTCATGTCGTGTTCTTCGGTGTTAATGCACATTGACACCGAATTCGCAAAGTGTGTGGAATGATACCAAAATAACACAACACCGTCTTTTCACTTTCATATGCGTAGAAAGACGACGAATAAGCTTGGATTGGGCTTATTTCAAATTTGGTGTTTTTGTGGTTAGAATGCACATTCACCCAAAAATCGCAGAGTGAAATGTTTCTTATCAGCCAAAATCAAGCTTAGGTGTTTTGGTTCCATCACAATAGAGAGAGCACTAAGAAGCTTGGATTGTTCTTTCGGTGTTCATTCACCCACAAATAGCAAAGCGAAGTTTAACAAGCCTAAACAAAACAAAACAGGTTGTTTTCGGTTCCAGCTACATAGAAAGAAGAATCTTGGATTTTACTTATTTCATGTCGTGTTCTTCGGTGTTAATGCACATTGACACCGAATTCGCAAAGTGTGTGGAATGATACCCAAATAACACAACACCGTCTTTTCACTTTCATATGCGTAGAAAGACGACGAATAAGCTTGGATTGGGCTTATTTCAAATTTGCTGTTTTTGTGGTTAGAATGCACATTCACCCAAAAATCGCAGAGTGAAATGTTTCTTATTAGCCAAGATCAAGCTTAGGTGTTTTGGTTCCATCACAATAAAAAGAGGACTAAGAAGCTTGGATTGTTCTTTCGGTGTTCATTCACCCACAAATAGCAAAGCGAAGTTTAACAAGCCTAAACAAAACAAAACAGGCTGTTTTGGGTTCCAGCTACATAGAAAGAAGAATCTTGGATTTTACTTATTTCATGTCGTGTTCTTCGGTGTTAATGCACATTGACACCGAATTCGCAAAGTGTGTGGAATGATACCAAAATAACACAACACCGTCTTTTCACTTTCATATGCGTAGAAAGACGACGAATAAGCTTGGATTGGGCTTATTTCAAATTTGCTGTTTTTGTGGTTAGTATGCACATTCACCCAAAAATCGCAGAGTGAAATGTTTCTTATCGGCCAAAATCAAGCTTAGGTGTTTTGGTTCCATCACAATAGAAAGAGGACTAAGAAGCTTGGATTGTTCTTTCGGTGTTCATTCACCCACAAATAGCAAAGCGAAGTTTAACAAGCCTAAACAAAGCAAAAAAAGTTTTTTTGGGTTCCAGCTACATAGAAAGAAGAATCTTGAATTTTGCTTATTTCAAGTCGTGTTCTTTGGTGTTAATGCACATTGATCCAGAAATCGCAAAGATTGTGTAATTATAGCAAAATAACACAACACCGTCTTTTCGCTTTCATACGCGTAGAAAGACGACGAGTAATCTTTGATTGGGCTTATTTCAAAATTGGTGTTTTTGTGGTTAGAATGCACATTCACCCAAAAATCGCAGAGTGAAATGTTTCTTAGCAGCCAAAATCAAGCTTAGGTGTTTTGGTTCCATCACAATAGAAAGAGGACTAAGAAGCTTGGATTGTTCTTTCGGTGTTCATTCACCCACAAATAGCAAAGCGAAGTTTAACAAGCCTAAACAAAACAAAACAGGTTGTTTTCGGTTCCAGCTACATAGAAAGAAGAATCTTGGATTTTACTTATTTCATGTCGTGTTCTTCGGTGTTAATGCACATTGACACCGAATTCGCAAAGCGTGTGGAATGATACCAAAATAACACAACACTGTCTTTTCACTTTCATATGCGTAGAAAGACGACGAATAAGCTTGGCTTGGGCTTATTTCAAATTTGCTGATTTTGTGGTTAGAATGCACATTCACCCAAAAATCGCAGAGTGAAATGTTTCTTATCAGCCAAGATCAAGCTTAGGTGTTTTGGTTCCATCACAATAGAAAGAGGACTAAGAAGCTTGGATTGTTCTTTGGGTGTTCATTCACCCACAAATAGCAAAGCGAAGTTTAACAAGCCTAAACAAAACAAAACAGGCTGTTTTGGGTTCCAGCTACATAGAAAGAAAAATCTTGGATTTTGCTTATTTCATGTCGTGTTCTTCGGTGTTAATGCACATTGACACCGAATTCGCAAAGTGTGTGTAATGATACCAAAATAACACCACACCGTCTTTTCGCTTTCATATGCGTAGAAAGACGACGAATAAGCTTTGATTGGGCTTATTTCAAATTTGGTTTTTTTGTGGTTAGAATGCACATTCACCCAAAAATCGCAGAGTGAAATGTTTCTTATCAGCCAAGATCAAGCTTAGGTGTTTTGGTTCCATCACAATAGAAAGAGGACTAAGAAGCTTGGATTGTTCTTTGGGTGTTCATTCACCCACAAATAGCAAAGCGAAGTTTAACAAGCCTAAACTAAACAAAACAGGCTGTTTTGGGTTCCAGCTACATAGAAAGAAAAATCTTGGATTTTGCTTATTTCATGTCGTGTTCTTCGGTGTTAATGCACATTGACACCGAATTCGCAAAGCGTGTGGAATGATACCAAAATAACACAACACCGTCTTTTCACTTTCATATGCGTAGAAAGACGACGAATAAGCTTGGCTTGGGCTTATTTCAAATTTGCTGATTTTGTGGTTAGAATGCACATTCACCCCAAAATCGCAGAGTGAAAAGTTTCTTATCAGCCAAAGTCAAGCTTAGGTGTTTTGGTTCCATCACAATAGAAAGAGGATTGTTCTTTCGGTGTTCATTCACCCACAAATAGCAAAGCGAAGTTTAACAAGCCTAAACAAGTTTAACAAGCCTAAACAAAACAAAACAGGCTGTTTTGGGTTCCAGTTGCATAGAAAGAAAAATCTTGGATTTTGCTTATTTCATGTCGTGTTCGGTGTTAATGCACATTGACACCGAATTCGCAAAGTGTGTGGAATGATACCAAAATAACACCACACCGTCTTTTCGCTTTCATATGCGTAGAAAGACGACGAATAAGGTTGGATTGGGCTTATTTCAAAATTGGTGTTTTTGTGCTTAGAATGCACATTCACCCAAAAATCGCAGAGTGAAATGTTTCTTATCAGCCAAAATCAAGCTTAGGTGTTTTGGTTCCATCACAATAGAAAGAGGACTAATAAGCTTGGATTGTTCTTTCGGTGTTCATTCACCCACAAATAGCAAAGCGAAGTTTAACAAGCCTAAACAAAACAAAACATTTTGTTTTCGGTTCCAGCTACATAGAAAGAAGAATCTTGGATTTTACTTATTTCATGTCGTGTTCTTCGGTGTTAATGCACATTGACACCGAATTCGCAAAGTGTGTGGAATGATACCAAAATAACACAACACCGTCTTTTCGCTTTCATATGCGTAGAAAGACGACGAGTAATCTTTGATTGGGCTTATTTCAAAATTGGTGTTTTTGTGGTTAGAATGCACATTCACCCAAAAATCGCAGAGTGAAATGTTTCTTATCAGCCAAGATCAAGCTTAGGTGTTTTGGTTCCATCACAATAGGAAGAGGACTAAGAAGCTTGGATTGTTCTTTCGGTGTTCATTCTCCCACAAATAGCAAAGCGAAGTTTAACAAGCCTAAACAAAACAAAACAGGCTGTTTTGGGTTCCAGCTACATAGAAAGAAGAATCTTGGATTTTACTTATTTCATGTCGTGTTCTTCGGTGTTAATGCACATTGACACCGAATTCGCAAAGTGTGTGGAATGATACCAAAATAACACAACACCGTCTTTTCACTTTCATATGCGTAGAAAGACGACGAATAAGCTTGGATTGGGCTTATTTCAAAATTGGTGTTTTTGTGGTTAGAATGCACATTCACCCAAAAATCGCAGAGTGAAATGTTTCTTATCAGCCAAAATCAAGCTTAGGTGTTTTGGTTCCATCACAATAGAAAGAGGACTAAGAAGCTTGGATTGTTCTTTCGGTGTTCATTCACCCACAAATAGCAAAGCGAAGTTTAACAAGCCTAAACAAAACAAAACAGGTTGTTTTCGGTTCCAGCTACATAGAAAGAAGAATCTTGGATTTTACTTATTTCATGTCGTGTTCTTCGGTGTTAATGCACATTGACACCGAATTCGCAAAGTGTGTGGAATGATACCAAAATAACACAACACCGTCTTTTCACTTTCATATGCGTAGAAAGACGACGAATAAGCTTGGATTGGGCTTATTTCAAATTTGGTGTTTTTGTGGTTAGAATGCACATTCACCCAAAAATCGCAGAGTGAAATGTTTCTTAGCAGCCAAAATCAAGCTTAGGTGTTTTGGTTCCATCACAATAGAAAGAGGACTAATAAGCTTGGATTGTTTTTTCGGTGTTCATTCACCCACAAATAGCAAAGCGAAGTTTAACAAGCCTAAACAAAACAAAACATTTTGTTTTCGGTTCCAGCTACATAGAAAGAAGAATCTTGGATTTTACTTATTTCATGTCGTGTTCTTCGGTGTTAATGCACATTGACACCGAATTCGCAAAGTGTGTGGAATGATACCAAAATAACACAACACCGTCTTTTCGCTTTCATATGCGTAGAAAGACGACGAGTAATCTTTGATTGGGCTTATTTCAAAATTGGTTTTTTTGTGGTTAGAATGCACATTCACCCAAAAATCGCAGAGTGAAATGTTTCTTATCAGCCAAGATCAAGCTTAGGTGTTTTGGTTCCATCACAATAAAAAGAGGACTAAGAAGCTTGGATTGTTCTTTCGGTGTTCATTCACCCACAAATAGCAAAGCGAAGTTTAACAAGCCTAAACTAAACAAAACAGGCTGTTTTGGGTTCCAGCTACATAGAAAGAAAAATCTTGGATTTTGCTTATTTCATGTCGTGTTCTTCGGTGTTTATGCACATTGACACCGAATTCGCAATGTGTGTGGAATGATACCAAAATAACACAACACCGTCCTTTCGCTTTCATATGCGTAGAAAGACGACGAATAAGCTTGGATTGGGCTTATTTCAAATTTGCTGTTTTTGTGGTTAGAATGCACATTCACCCAAAAATCGCAGAGTGAAATGTTTCTTATCAGCCAAAATCAAGCTTAGGTGTTTTTGTTCCATCACAATAGAAAGAGGACTAAGAAGCTTGGATTGTTCTTTCGGTGTTCATTCACCCACAAATAGCAAAGCGAAGTTTAACAAGCCTAAACAAAACAAAACAGGCTGTTTTCGGTTCCAGCTACATAGAAAGAAGAATCTTGGATTTTACTTATTTCATGTCGTGTTCTTCGGTGTTAATGCACATTGACACCGAATTCGCAAAGTGTGTGGAATGATACCAAAATAACACAACACTGTCTTTTCGCTTTCATATGCGTAGAAAGACGACGAATAAGCTTGGCTTGGGCTTATTTCAAATTTGCTGATTTTGTGGTTAGAATGCACATTCACCCCAAAATCGCAGAGTGAAAAGTTTCTTATCAGCCAAAATCAAGCTTAGGTGTTTTGGTTCCATCACAATAGAAAGAGGATTGTTCTTTCGGTGTTCATTCACCCACAAATAGCAAAGCGAAGTTTAACAAGCCTAAACAAGTTTAACAAGCCTAAACAAAACAAAACAGGCTGTTTTGGGTTCCAGTTGCATAGAAAGAAAAATCTTGGATTTTGCTTATTTCATGTCGTGTTCGGTGTTAATGCACATTGACACCGAATTCGCAAAGTGTGTGGAATGATACCAAAATAACACCACACCGTCTTTTCGCTTTCATATGCGTAGAAAGACGACGAATAAGGTTGGATTGGGCTTATTTCAAAATTGGTGTTTTTGTGCTTAGAATGCACATTCACCCAAAAATCGCAGAGTGAAATGTTTCTTATCAGCCAAAATCAAGCTTAGGTGTTTTGGTTCCATCACAATAGAAAGAGGACTAATAAGCTTGGATTGTTCTTTCGGTGTTCATTCACCCACAAATAGCAAAGCGAAGTTTAACAAGCCTAAACAAAACAAAACATTTTGTTTTCGGTTCCAGCTACATAGAAAGAAGAATCTTGGATTTTACTTATTTCATGTCGTGTTCTTCGGTGTTAATGCACATTGACACCGAATTCGCAAAGTGTGTGGAATGATACCAAAATAACACAACACCGTCTTTTCGCTTTCATATGCGTAGAAAGACGACGAGTAATCTTTGATTGGGCTTATTTCAAAATTGGTGTTTTTGTGGTTAGAATGCACATTCACCCAAAAATCGCAGAGTGAAATGTTTCTTATCAGCCAAAATCAAGCTTAGGTGTTTTGGTTCCATCACAATAGGAAGAGGACTAAGAAGCTTGGATTGTTCTTTCGGTGTTCATTCTCCCACAAATAGCAAAGCGAAGTTTAACAAGCCTAAACAAAACAAAACAGGCTGTTTTGGGTTCCAGCTACATAGAAAGAAGAATCTTGGATTTTACTTATTTCATGTCGTGTTCTTCGGTGTTAATGCACATTGACACCGAATTCGCAAAGGGTGTGGAATGATACCAAAATAACACAACACCGTCTTTTCACTTTCATATGCGTAGAAAGACGACGAGTAAGCTTGGCTTGGGCTTATTTCAAATTTGCTGATTTTGTGGTTAGAATGCACATTCACCCCAAAATCGCAGAGTGAAATGTTTCTTATCAGCCAAAATCAAGCTTAGGTGTTTTGGTTCCATCACAATAGAAAGAGGATTGTTCTTTCGGTGTTCATTCACCCACAAATAGCAAAGCGAAGTTTAACAAGCCTAAACAAGTTTAACAAGCCTAAACAAAACAAAACAGGCTGTTTTGGGTTCCAGTTGCATAGAAAGAAAAATCTTGGATTTTGCTTATTTCATGTCGTGTTCGGTGTTAATGCACATTGACACCGAATTCGCAAAGTGTGTGGAATGATACCAAAATAACACCACACCGTCTTTTCGCTTTCATATGCGTAGAAAGACGACGAATAAGGTTGGATTGGGCTTATTTCAAAATTGGTGTTTTTGTGCTTAGAATGCACATTCACCCAAAAATCGCAGAGTGAAATGTTTCTTATCAGCCAAAATCAAGCTTAGGTGTTTTGGTTCCATCACAATAGAAAGAGGACTAATAAGCTTGGATTGTTCTTTCGGTGTTCATTCACCCACAAATAGCAAAGCGAAGTTTAACAAGCCTAAACAAAACAAAACATTTTGTTTTCGGTTCCAGCTACATAGAAAGAAGAATCTTGGATTTTACTTATTTCATGTCGTGTTCTTCGGTGTTAATGCACATTGACACCGAATTCGCAAAGTGTGTGGAATGATACCAAAATAACACAACACCGTCTTTTCGCTTTCATATGCGTAGAAAGACGACGAGTAATCTTTGATTGGGCTTATTTCAAAATTGGTGTTTTTGTGGTTAGAATGCACATTCACCCAAAAATCGCAGAGTGAAATGTTTCTTATCAGCCAAGATCAAGCTTAGGTGTTTTGGTTCCATCACAATAGGAAGAGGACTAAGAAGCTTGGATTGTTCTTTCGGTGTTCATTCTCCCACAAATAGCAAAGCGAAGTTTAACAAGCCTAAACAAAACAAAACAGGCTGTTTTGGGTTCCAGCTACATAGAAAGAAGAATCTTGGATTTTACTTATTTCATGTCGTGTTCTTCGGTGTTAATGCACATTGACACCGAATTCGCAAAGTGTGTGGAATGATACCAAAATAACACAACACCGTCTTTTCACTTTCATATGCGTAGAAAGACGACGAATAAGCTTGGATTGGGCTTATTTCAAAATTGGTGTTTTTGTGGTTAGAATGCACATTCACCCAAAAATCGCAGAGTGAAATGTTTCTTATCAGCCAAAATCAAGCTTAGGTGTTTTGGTTCCATCACAATAGAAAGAGGACTAAGAAGCTTGGATTGTTCTTTCGGTGTTCATTCACCCACAAATAGCAAAGCGAAGTTTAACAAGCCTAAACAAAACAAAACAGGTTGTTTTCGGTTCCAGCTACATAGAAAGAAGAATCTTGGATTTTACTTATTTCATGTCGTGTTCTTCGGTGTTAATGCACATTGACACCGAATTCGCAAAGTGTGTGGAATGATACCAAAATAACACAACACCGTCTTTTCACTTTCATATGCGTAGAAAGACGACGAATAAGCTTGGATTGGGCTTATTTCAAATTTGGTGTTTTTGTGGTTAGAATGCACATTCACCCAAAAATCGCAGAGTGAAATGTTTCTTAGCAGCCAAAATCAAGCTTAGGTGTTTTGGTTCCATCACAATAGAAAGAGGACTAATAAGCTTGGATTGTTTTTTCGGTGTTCATTCACCCACAAATAGCAAAGCGAAGTTTAACAAGCCTAAACAAAACAAAACATTTTGTTTTCGGTTCCAGCTACATAGAAAGAAGAATCTTGGATTTTACTTATTTCATGTCGTGTTCTTCGGTGTTAATGCACATTGACACCGAATTCGCAAAGTGTGTGGAATGATACCAAAATAACACAACACCGTCTTTTCGCTTTCATATGCGTAGAAAGACGACGAGTAATCTTTGATTGGGCTTATTTCAAAATTGGTTTTTTTGTGGTTAGAATGCACATTCACCCAAAAATCGCAGAGTGAAATGTTTCTTATCAGCCAAAATCAAGCTTAGGTGTTTTGGTTCCATCACAATAGAGAGAGCCCTAAGAAGCTTGGATTGTTCTTTCGGTGTTCATTCACCCACAAATAGCAAAGCGAAGTTTAACAAGCCTAAACAAAACAAAACAGGTTGTTTTCGGTTCCAGCTACATAGAAAGAAGAATCTTGGATTTTACTTATTTCATGTCGTGTTCTTCGGTGTTAATGCACATTGACACCGAATTCGCAAAGCGTGTGGAATGATACCAAAATAACACAACACTGTCTTTTCACTTTCATATGCGTAGAAAGACGACGAATAAGCTTGGCTTGGGCTTATTTCAAATTTGCTGATTTTGTGGTTAGAATGCACATTCACCCAAAAATCGCAGAGTGAAATGTTTCTTATCAGCCAAGATCAAGCTTAGGTGTTTTGGTTCCATCACAATAGAAAGAGGACTAAGAAGCTTGGATTGTTCTTTCGGTGTTCATTCACCCACAAATAGCAAAGCGAAGTTTAACAAGCCTAAACAAAACAAAACAGGCTGTTTTGGGTTCCAGCTACATAGAAAGAAAAATCTTGGATTTTGCTTATTTCATGTCGTGTTCTTCGGTGTTAATGCACATTGACACCGAATTCGCAAAGTGTGTGTAATGATACCAAAATAACACCACACAGTCTTTTCGCTTTCATATGCGTAGAAAGACGACGAATAAGCTTTGATTGGGCTTATTTCAAATTTGGTTTTTTTGTGGTTAGAATGCACATTTACCCCAAAATCGCAGAGTGAAATGTTTCTTATCAGCCAAGATCAAGCTTAGGTGTTTTGGTTCCATCACAATAGAAAGAGGATTGTTCTTTCGGTGTTCATTCACCCACAAATAGCAAAGCGAAGTTTAACAAGCCTAAACAAGTTTAACAAGCCTAAACAAAACAAAACAGGCTGTTTTGGGTTCCAGTTGCATAGAAAGAAAAATCTTGGATTTTGCTTATTTCATGTCGTGTTCGGTGTTAATGCACATTGACACCGAATTCGCAAAGTGTGTGGAATGATACCAAAATAACACCACACCGTCTTTTCGCTTTCATATGCGTAGAAAGACGACGAATAAGGTTGGATTGGGCTTATTTCAAAATTGGTGTTTTTGTGCTTAGAATGCACATTCACCCAAAAATCGCAGAGTGAAATGTTTCTTATCAGCCAAAATCAAGCTTAGGTGTTTTGGTTCCATCACAATAGAAAGAGGACTAATAAGCTTGGATTGTTCTTTCGGTGTTCATTCACCCACAAATAGCAAAGCGAAGTTTAACAAGCCTAAACAAAACAAAACATTTTGTTTTCGGTTCCAGCTACATAGAAAGAAGAATCTTGGATTTTACTTATTTCATGTCGTGTTCTTCGGTGTTAATGCACATTGACACCGAATTCGCAAAGTGTGTGGAATGATACCAAAATAACACAACACCGTCTTTTCGCTTTCATATGCGTAGAAAGACGACGAGTAATCTTTGATTGGGCTTATTTCAAAATTGGTGTTTTTGTGGTTAGAATGCACATTCACCCAAAAATCGCAGAGTGAAATGTTTCTTATCAGCCAAGATCAAGCTTAGGTGTTTTGGTTCCATCACAATAGGAAGAGGACTAAGAAGCTTGGATTGTTCTTTCGGTGTTCATTCTCCCACAAATAGCAAAGCGAAGTTTAACAAGCCTAAACAAAACAAAACAGGCTGTTTTGGGTTCCAGCTACATAGAAAGAAGAATCTTGGATTTTACTTATTTCATGTCGTGTTCTTCGGTGTTAATGCACATTGACACCGAATTCGCAAAGTGTGTGGAATGATACCAAAATAACACAACACCGTCTTTTCACTTTCATATGCGTAGAAAGACGACGAATAAGCTTGGATTGGGCTTATTTCAAAATTGGTGTTTTTGTGGTTAGAATGCACATTCACCCAAAAATCGCAGAGTGAAATGTTTCTTATCAGCCAAAATCAAGCTTAGGTGTTTTGGTTCCATCACAATAGAAAGAGGACTAAGAAGCTTGGATTGTTCTTTCGGTGTTCATTCACCCACAAATAGCAAAGCGAAGTTTAACAAGCCTAAACAAAACAAAACAGGTTGTTTTCGGTTCCAGCTACATAGAAAGAAGAATCTTGGATTTTACTTATTTCATGTCGTGTTCTTCGGTGTTAATGCACATTGACACCGAATTCGCAAAGTGTGTGGAATGATACCAAAATAACACAACACCGTCTTTTCACTTTCATATGCGTAGAAAGACGACGAATAAGCTTGGATTGGGCTTATTTCAAATTTGGTGTTTTTGTGGTTAGAATGCACATTCACCCAAAAATCGCAGAGTGAAATGTTTCTTAGCAGCCAAAATCAAGCTTAGGTGTTTTGGTTCCATCACAATAGAAAGAGGACTAATAAGCTTGGATTGTTTTTTCGGTGTTCATTCACCCACAAATAGCAAAGCGAAGTTTAACAAGCCTAAACAAAACAAAACATTTTGTTTTCGGTTCCAGCTACATAGAAAGAAGAATCTTGGATTTTACTTATTTCATGTCGTGTTCTTCGGTGTTAATGCACATTGACACCGAATTCGCAAAGTGTGTGGAATGATACCAAAATAACACAACACCGTCTTTTCGCTTTCATATGCGTAGAAAGACGACGAGTAATCTTTGATTGGGCTTATTTCAAAATTGGTTTTTTTGTGGTTAGAATGCACATTCACCCAAAAATCGCAGAGTGAAATGTTTCTTATCAGCCAAAATCAAGCTTAGGTGTTTTGGTTCCATCACAATAGAGAGAGCCCTAAGAAGCTTGGATTGTTCTTTCGGTGTTCATTCACCCACAAATAGCAAAGCGAAGTTTAACAAGCCTAAACAAAACAAAACAGGTTGTTTTCGGTTCCAGCTACATAGAAAGAAGAATCTTGGATTTTACTTATTTCATGTCGTGTTCTTCGGTGTTAATGCACATTGACACCGAATTCGCAAAGTGTGTGGAATGATACCCAAATAACACAACACCGTCTTTTCACTTTCATATGCGTAGAAAGACGACGAATAAGCTTGGATTGGGCTTATTTCAAATTTGCTGTTTTTGTGGTTAGAATGCACATTCACCCAAAAATAGCAGAGTGAAATGTTTCTTATCAGCCAAGATCAAGCTTAGGTGTTTTGGTTCCATCACAATAAAAAGAGGACTAAGAAGCTTGGATTGTTCTTTCGGTGTTCATTCACCCACAAATAGCAAAGCGAAGTTTAACAAGCCTAAACAAAACAAAACAGGCTGTTTTGGGTTCCAGCTACATAGAAAGAAGAATCTTGGATTTTACTTATTTCATGTCGTGTTCTTCGGTGTTAATGCACATTGACACCGAATTCGCAAAGTGTGTGGAATGATACCAAAATAACACAACACCGTCTTTTCACTTTCATATGCGTAGAAAGACGACGAATAAGCTTGGATTGGGCTTATTTTAAATTTGCTGTTTTTGTGGTTAGTATGCACATTCACCCAAAAATCGCAGAGTGAAATGTTTCTTATCGGCCAAAATCAAGCTTAGGTGTTTTGGTTCCATCACAATAGAAAGAGGACTAAGAAGCTTGGATTGTTCTTTCGGTGTTCATTCACCCACAAATAGCAAAGCGAAGTTTAACAAGCCTAAACAAAGCAAAAAAAGTTTTTTTGGGTTCCAGCTACATAGAAAGAAGAATCTTGAATTTTGCTTATTTCAAGTCGTGTTCTTTGGTGTTAATGCACATTGATCCAGAAATCGCAAAGATTGTGTAATTATAGCAAAATAACACAACACCGTCTTTTCGCTTTCATATGCGTAGAAAGACGACGAGTAATCTTTGATTGGGCTTATTTCAAAATTGGTGTTTTTGTGGTTAGAATGCACATTCACCCAAAAATCGCAGAGTGAAATGTTTCTTAGCAGCCAAAATCAAGCTTAGGTGTTTTGGTTCCATCACAATAGAAAGAGGACTAAGAAGCTTGGATTGTTCTTTCGGTGTTCATTCACCCACAAATAGCAAAGCGAAGTTTAACAAGCCTAAACAAAACAAAACAGGTTGTTTTCGGTTCCAGCTACATAGAAAGAAGAATCTTGGATTTTACTTATTTCATGTCGTGTTCTTCGGTGTTAATGCACATTGACACCGAATTCGCAAAGCGTGTGGAATGATACCAAAATAACACAACACTGTCTTTTCACTTTCATATGCGTAGAAAGACGACGAATAAGCTTGGCTTGGGCTTATTTCAAATTTGCTGATTTTGTGGTTAGAATGCACATTCACCCAAAAATCGCAGAGTGAAATGTTTCTTATCAGCCAAGATCAAGCTTAGGTGTTTTGGTTCCATCACAATAGAAAGAGGACTAAGAAGCTTGGATTGTTCTTTCGGTGTTCATTCACCCACAAATAGCAAAGCGAAGTTTAACAAGCCTAAACAAAACAAAACAGGCTGTTTTGGGTTCCAGCTACATAGAAAGAAAAATCTTGGATTTTGCTTATTTCATGTCGTGTTCTTCGGTGTTAATGCACATTGACACCGAATTCGCAAAGTGTGTGTAATGATACCAAAATAACACCACACAGTCTTTTCGCTTTCATATGCGTAGAAAGACGACGAATAAGCTTTGATTGGGCTTATTTCAAATTTGGTTTTTTTGTGGTTAGAATGCACATTTACCCCAAAATCGCAGAGTGAAATGTTTCTTATCAGCCAAGATCAAGCTTAGGTGTTTTGGTTCCATCACAATAAAAAGAGGACTAAGAAGCTTGGATTGTTCTTTCGGTTTTCATTCACCCACAAATAGCAAAGCGAAGTTTAACAAGCCTAAACTAAACAAAACAGGCTGTTTTGGGTTCCAGCTACATAGAAAGAAAAATCTTGGATTTTGCTTATTTCATGTCGTGTTCTTCGGTGTTTATGCACATTGACACCGAATTCGCAATGTGTGTGGAATGATACCAAAATAACACAACACCGTCCTTTCGCTTTCATATGCGTAGAAAGACGACGAATAAGCTTGGATTGGGCTTATTTCAAATTTGCTGTTTTTGTGGTTAGAATGCACATTCACCCAAAAATCGCAGAGTGAAATGTTTCTTATCAGCCAAAATCAAGCTTAGGTGTTTTTGTTCCATCACAATAGAAAGAGGACTAAGAAGCTTGGATTGTTCTTTCGGTGTTCATTCACCCACAAATAGCAAAGCGAAGTTTAACAAGCCTAAACAAAACAAAACAGGCTGTTTTCGGTTCCAGCTACATAGAAAGAAGAATCTTGGATTTTACTTATTTCATGTCGTGTTCTTCGGTGTTAATGCACATTGACACCGAATTCGCAAAGTGTGTGGAATGATACCAAAATAACACAACACTGTCTTTTCACTTTCATATGCGTAGAAAGAGGACGAATAAGCTTTGATTGGGCTTATTTCAAATTTGGTGTTTTTGTGGTTAGAATGCACATTCACCCAAAAATCGCAGAGTGAAATGTTTCTTATCAGCCAAAATCAAGCTTAGGTGTTTTGGTTCCATCACAATAGAAAGAGGACTAAGAAGCTTGGATTGTTCTTTCGGTGTTCACTCACCCACAAATAGCAAAGCGAAGTTTAACAAGCCTAAACAAAACAAAACAGGCTGTTTTGGGTTCCAGCTACATAGAAAGAAAAATCTTGGATTTTGCTTATTTCATGTCGTGTTCTTCGGTGTTAATGCACATTGACACCGAATTCGCAAAGCGTGTGGAATGATACCAAAATAACACAACACCGTCTTTTCACTTTCATATGCGTAGAAAGACGACGAATAAGCTTGGCTTGGGCTTATTTCAAATTTGCTGATTTTGTGGTTAGAATGCACATTCACCCCAAAATCGCAGAGTGAAAAGTTTCTTATCAGCCAAAATCAAGCTTAGGTGTTTTGGTTCCATCACAATAGAAAGAGGATTGTTCTTTCGGTGTTCATTCACCCACAAATAGCAAAGCGAAGTTTAACAAGCCTAAACAAGTTTAACAAGCCTAAACAAAACAAAACAGGCTGTTTTGGGTTCCAGTTGCATAGAAAGAAAAATCTTGGATTTTGCTTATTTCATGTCGTGTTCGGTGTTAATGCACATTGACACCGAATTCGCAAAGTGTGTGGAATGATACCAAAATAACACCACACCGTCTTTTCGCTTTCATATGCGTAGAAAGACGACGAATAAGGTTGGATTGGGCTTATTTCAAAATTGGTGTTTTTGTGCTTAGAATGCACATTCACCCAGAGTGAAATGTTTCTTATCGGCCAAAATCAAGCTTAGGTGTTTGGGTTCCATCACAATAGAAAGAGGACTAAGAAGCTTGGATTGTTCTTTCGGTGTTCATTCACCCACAAATAGCAAAGCGAAGTTTAACAAGCCTAAACAAAACAAAACAGGTTGTTTTCAGTTCCAGCTACATAGAAAGAAGAATCTTGGATTTTACTTATTTCATGTCGTGTTCTTCGGTGTTAATGCACATTGACACCGAATTCGCAAAGTGTGTGTAATGATACCAAAATAACACCACACCGTCTGTCAGGACTGCCTCTCGGTCCCAGCTCACAGAGGACCGACGCCCATTGGATGTTATATATAAAAGTCTTTATTGAAGTTTAGTTTCCATTTCCAAGCTTTGGGCGCGCAGACCCACGTCTTGACGCTAGATCGGCTAAGTCCCCTCTGACTCACTGCTGACCCCACACCAGTTTAAGATTCTAGCCCGGCTCCACCTCCTGCGCTGCTCTTTCCTTCGCTGGGTCCTTCTGCCCTCTGGTGTTACTTCCTTCCTGGATTCCTCTGACGCTGACCCCCCTGAATCTCGCAAAATGTGTGTAATGATACCAAAATAACACCACACCGTCTGTCAGGACTGCCTCTCGGTCCCAGCTACATAGAAAGAAAAATCTTGGATTTTGCTTATTTCATGTCGTGTTCTTCGGTGTTAATGCACATTGACACCGAATTCGCAAAGTGTGTGGAATGATACCAAAATAACAACACTGTCTTTTCACTTTCATATGCGTAGAAAGACGACGAATAAGTTTTGATTGGGCTTATTTCAAATTTGGTGTTTTTGTGGTTAGAATGCACATTCACCCAAAAATCACAGAGTGAAATGTTTCTTATCAGCCAAGATCAAGCTTAGGTGTTTTGGTTCCATCACAATAGAAAGAGGACTAAGAAGCTTGGATTGTTCTTTCGGTGTTCATTCACCCACAAATAGCAAAGCGAAGTTTAACAAGCCTAAACAAAACAAAACAGGCTGTTTTGGGTTCCAGTTGCATAAAAGAAAAATCTTGGATTTTGCTTATTTCATGTCGTGTTCTTCGGTGTTAATGCACATTGACACCGAATTCGCAAAGTGTGTGGAATGATACCAAAATCACACCGTCTTTTCGCTTTCATATGCGTAGAAAGACGACGAATAAGCTTTGATTGGGCTTATTTCAAAATTGGTGTTTTTGTGGTTAGAATGCACATTCACCCAAAAATCGCAGAGTGAAATGTTTCTTAGCAGCCAAAATCAAGCTTAGGTGTTTGGGTTCCATCACAATAGAAAGAGGACGAATAAGCTTGGATTGTTCTTTCGGTGTTCATTCACCCACAAATAGCAAAGCGAAGTTTAACAAGCCTAAACAAAACAAAACAGGTTGTTTTGGGTTCCAGCTACATAGAAAGAAAAATCTTGGATTTTGCTTATTTCATGTCGTGTTCTTCGGTGTTAATGCACATTGACACCGAATTCGCAAAGTGTGTGTAATGATACCAAAATAACACAACGCCGTTGTCAGGGGCTCAGGAGCAGAGGCACAGGAAAGGGAGGAAACGGAGAGCGAGGGGGAGGAATCCGAAGGAAACCTTAGCGATGACAGTGGTCGGAGGTCTCTGAGTCTTTCCAGCGAATCGGAAGACTCACAGAAAGGGGCTCCCAGGGCCAGAGCAATGGGGACACCCCAGGAAGAAGGTGCCAGAGGGGACTCAGAGAGCAGCAGCTGGAAATCGGGACCAGCTTCCCCACCAAAGAGCAGTAGGGGGGAGGAGTCCCAGGTATCGGGATCAGGCTGCTCACCGCCAGCGGGAGGAGATGAGTCAGGATTGGCCACGCCTCCATCGGAGAGCGAGGAAACGGTCAAGAGGAAGGTTGGAAGCTGGGCGCGCGCGCCAAGTTCAAATGTACAGGCGAGCGGCACAGTGGGTAGCCCGGATAGGGAGCTAGGTCCTAAAGCCCGCCGAAAGGAGGGACAGGAGTCAGGGGGGTCAGCGTCAGAAGAGTCCAGGAAGGAGGAGACACCGGGGGGGCAGAAGGACCCAGAGGAGAAAGGAGCGACGGAAAAGGTGGAGTAAGGCTAGAGTCTTAAACTGGTGTACAGGGGGTGGAGACTCAGACAGGGCTTCGCCGATCTAGCGTCTAGACGTAGGGCTGCACGCTGCGGCTTGTAAATGGAAACTGAACCTCAATAAAGACTTTTGTACATCACTACCGGCTAGCGTTGGTCCTCTGTGAGCTGGGACCTGGAGGCAGCTCTGACAACCGTCTTTTCGCTTTCATATGCGTAGATAGACGACGAATAGGCTTTGATTGGGCTTATTTCAAATTGGTTTTTTTGTGGTTAGAATGCACGTTCACCCAAAAATCGCAGAGTGAAATGTTTCTTATCAGCCAAAATCAAGCTTAGGTGTTTTGGTTCCATCACAATAGAAAGAGGACTAATAAGCTTGGATTGTTCCTTCAGTGTTCATTCACCCACAAATAGCAAAGCGAAGTTTAACAAGCCTAAATGTCAGGACTGCCTCCAGGTCCCAGCTCACAGAGGACCAACGCCCAGTTGAATTAATGTACAAAAGTCTTTATTGAAGTTTAGTTTCCATTTCAAACCTCAGAGCGTGCAATCCTACGTCTGGACTTCAGATAGGCGAAGTCCTCTCTGAGTCACTACCCCTTCCGCACCAGTTTAAGATCGGTCTATGAACAGCTTGGCGGTCTGTTCCGCTGTGGCCACCTTCGCGCAGGGAATGAAATGGGCCATTTTGGTGAACATGTCCACCACCACTAGAACTGCTGTCTTGCCCCGCGAGCTGGGTAGATCCGTGACAAAGTCCAGTGCCACCCTCTCCCACGGTTCGAGCGGAGTCTGCAGCGGTTCCAGCAGTCCCGCCGGCGGTTTGTGCACTGGCTTGGCCCTTTGGCAGGTGTCGCACCTCGAGACGTAATCCGCGACTTCCCCCCGCATCTTGGGCCACCAAAAGTCTCTGGCTAGTAATTCTACAGTCTTCTCTTTGCCGAAGTGCCCGGCGGTGGGTGCGTCGTGCAGCTGCTGCAGTACCTTCGCGCGGAGGTCGTCCCCCGGTACGTAGAGGGCCCCTTTGCGGATGAGCAATCCGTCGCGTATCTGGAACTCGTCGTCGTTCGCCTTGCCACTGTGCACCTCCTCCATCTTGGCTTGTGCGAAGGGGTCCTCCTGCAGCGCGCGACGTACAGCATCCAGATCCACGGTTGCCGAAGCGCATGCCCACGCTTTCGGTGCGAAAATGTGCTTTGCCGCCGCCGGAGCCGCCTCCTCGAGGTATTGCGGCTTCCTGGACAGTGCATCCGCCATGACGTTGTTGTCGCCTGGGATGTACTCTATCTTGAAGTCGAAATCCGCAAAAAACTCCGCCCAGCGTATGTGCCTCTGGTTCAGGAACCTCGCCGTGCGCCAGTACTCCAGGTTCTTGTGGTCAGTGCGGACTTGCACTGTGTGTTTGGCTCCGATAAGGAAGTGCCGCCATGCCTTGAATGCTGCATGAATGGCCAGCAACTCCCTGTCCCAGATGGTGTAGTTCTGCTCCGACTTGCTGAGCTTCCTGGAGTAGAAGGCGCACGGCCTCCAGTCCCCATGCGGGTCTTGCTGCAATAGGACTGCTCCCACGGCCCTGTCTGAGGCGTCCGTTTCAACCCTCATCGGTCTGCTGGGATTCACATGCAGCAGCTGCTCTTCGGACGCGAAGAGACGCTTGAGCTTCTGAAAGGACTGCTCCGCCTACTCCGTCCAGATGAACTTCTTCTTCTTGGAGCTGAGCGTGTCAGTGATGGCCGCCGTCTGCATAGCGAACCCCTTGATGAACTTGCGATAAAAGTTTGCAAAGCCGACAAACCCCTGGACCTCCTTCCGATTGCGCGGGCTCTTCCAGTCCAACACTGAGCGAACCTTGGCGCTGTCCATGGCGAGCCCTTTGTCCGATAATTTGTAGCCCAGGAAATCCACCTCCGTCCTGTCGAACTGGCACTTCTCCAGCTTGGCGTAAAGCCTGTGGTCCCTCAGCCGCTGCAGGACTTCCCTGACATCACCCTCGTGAGCCTCCTTCGACTCTGAGAAGATCAGGATGTCGTCCAGGAAGCAGACACACTTCTTGTAGAGGAGACCCGCTAAGACGTGGTGCATGAAGGCTTGAAAACAGTGGGAGCCATTTTGTAATCCAAAAGGCATAACTCTATATTCATAGGTGCCCAGCGGCGTGAACATGGCCGTTTTCCACTCGTCGCCCTCCCTCACGCGTATGAGATTGTACGCTCCGCGTAGATCCTACTTGGTAAAGATGCGACCCTTCCTCACCGTCGCCAGCAGGTCGTCTATCTTGGGCATGGGAAAGGCTGAGGGCTTGGTTTTCGAGTTTAAGATTCTGAAATCAACTACCAACCTCTTCTGGGGCGTGTCCCGCTTCTTCACAAAAAACACGGGGCTGCCCCCTACCGCCTTGGATTCTCGGATGAATCCCCGCTTCAAATTGTGATCTATGAACTCCCTGAGTTCCTGCAGTTCATCCTCAGACATGGAATATAGTTTCTCCGTCGGCAGCGTCGCCCCCGGCAGGAGGTCAATTTTGCAGTCGTAGGGCCTGTGGGGAGGCAGCTTGTCCGCTTCCTTCTCGCAGAAAACCTCCAAAAACTCTTTGTACTTGTCGGGTACTGCTTGCAACATGCCTAAGTTCAGCTGTGGTCCATCCTCTTGCCCCTCCTCTTCCTGGTTAGCAAGGATGCAATGTTCTGCACAGTAGGAGGAGCCGAAGGTCAGTTGGCGCTGGTACCAAGCTAATGCCGGGTTGTGCCTGTCCAGCCAACTCATGCCCAACACTATGGGCGTGTCTGACAGGTGGGTGACATTGAAGCTGATGACTTCGCGGTGATTCCCAATTCGCATCACCATCGGAGGTGTCTGCTGCAGCACTTGCCCCTCTGCCGTCCACCGTGACTACATTCAGGGGTGTCGTGGCCGGTAGGAGCGCCACGTTGTGTTGCTTGATAAATTCCAGTCCGATAATGTCCGCGTTGCTCCCAGAGTCAATGGTAATCGGGACTTCCATGGTGAGCCCATGGGGAAGCTGGAGAGATGCGGTGAGTTGCACCACTGGTTTGGGTGGGAGGGGGTCTGTGGGCTGTGAGATCCCTGGGGACTGCTTCATTGACTTGTCTGGCTGGGCCCCAGTGCCTCCGATTCCAGCCAGACCATTTCGTTTCCCTGCTGTGTTGCATTCTGCTGAACTGATTCTGTTACTGTTGCTGAAGCTGCAGTGTGCTTGTGAATCCTCTGGGGACACTCTTTCGCCATGTGCTGAGCACTGTCGCAGATGTAACATTTCCTGTTCCCTCTAGGAGGCTTCGTTTTGACTGCTCCCGGTGCTAGGGCTCCGGCTGCTGACCGAGCCTTAGCACCACCTATCTCCATCGGCTCTTCTCCACCTCCCAGCAGAGGCGTGGATTGAGCGTGCACCGTTTCCCTGGGAAAGGAAGGCGGTGCTCTTGCTGGCGTGCGTCCCCAATGCCCTTCCTCCTTGCTCCAAGGGCGTCCTTCCAGGCGTACCCCAATCGTTAGCGCCCTCCGCACGACATCTTGGGTGGTTTGGGGCCTCTCCCCCCTTGCAATTTCGTCTTTCACAGCTCTGTTCAGCCCCTCCCAAAACAGGTCTCTGACGGCAGCTGACTCTTTCTCCCACCCTAATGCGTTGACCAATGCAAAAAAATGGGAGTGATATTGCCTCACAGTGGCTTTGCCTTGTCTCAGCCCATGAATCTCTCTCCTGGCGATATCTACATCAATCTCTGACAAAAAACACGCATCCATCGCGTTAATGAAGGCATCCGCATTCCGGAGGGCTGGATCCTTATCTCTCCAGAGATTGCGCAACCATGCTTTAGCTTCTCCATAGAGATGACTGACTATGAAGCCCACTTTCTCCTCTTGATCTCTAAAGTCCTTCTCCAGCAACTTTAGCGCATAAATGACGTCTGCTCTGAAGTTAGGATACTGCTGCAAATTCCCATGGAAGTGAGACACAAGGCTCCCTCCTCTCTTCCCCAGCCCAATCCCCTCTGGCCTGGGTCCCGGCAGCCCCTTTGTAGTCAACGCTTCTAACCTGGCTCGCAGATCCTGGCAGGTAGCCGCTGCTTCCGCCTCCTTTTTCCTGGATGCCAAAATTTCCGCGTTAAGTTGCGTCACTGCTTCCCGCAGGCTTGCTATGTGTTCTTCGGTAGTCATTTTGCCCCGTTTTTGTGAGCTTGCGAAGCACCAATCTTCGCCCCTCGCTGCGTTCCCTCACGTCGCAAGGTTTCAAAAAGGATTTAGAGAGGGGACTTACTGTCAGGACTGCCTCCAGGTCCCAGCTCACAGAGGACCAACGCCCAGTTGAATTAATGTACAAAAGTCTTTATTGAAGTTTAGTTTCCATTTCAAACCTCAGAGCGTGCAGCCCTACGTCTGGACTTCAGATAGGCGAAGTCCCCTCTGAGTCACTACCCCTTCCGCACCAGTTTAAGATCCTAGCCCGGCTCCACCTCCTGCGCTGTTCCTTCCTCCGCTGGGTCCTTCTGCCCCCTGGGGTTTCCTCCTTCCTGGACTCTTCTGACGCTGACCCTCCTGAGTCCTGCCCCTCCTTCCGGCGGGCTTTAGGACCTGGCTCCTCATCCGGGCTACCTGCTGTGCCGCTCGCCTGTACATTTGAACTTGGCACGCGCACCCAGCCGGTAACCTTCCTCCTGACCGTTCCCCCGCTCTCCGATGTGGGCGTGGTCAACCCTGACTCATCTCCTCTCGCTGGTGGCGAGAACACTGTTCCCGATTCCTGGGACTCCTCCCCCCTACTGTGCTCTGGTGGGGAAGCTAGTCCTGATTTCCAGCTGCTGCTCAAGGAGTCCCCGCTGGCCCCTTCCTTCTGGGGCTTCCCCTTTGGCACCCCCCTCGCCCTGGCCATGGGCGCTCCCTTCTGTGAGTCTTCCGATTCGCTGGTGAGACTCGAGGAATCTCTCTGACCACTGTCACTGCCTACTCCCCCCTCGGATTCCTCCTCCTGCTCTCCATTTGCTCCCCCTCCTGTATCTCTGTTCCTTAACCCCTGACACTAAACAAAACAAAACAGGTTGTTTTGGGTTCCAGCTACATAGAAAGAGGAATGTTGGATTTTGCTTATTTCATGTCGTGTTCTTCGGTGTTAATGCACATTGACACCGAATTCGCAAAGTGTGTGTAATTATACCAAAATAACACAACACCGTCTTTTCGCTTTCATATGCGTAGAAAGACGACGAATAGGCTTTGATTGGGCTTATTTCAAAATTGGTGTTTTTGTGGTTAGAATGCACATTCACCCAAAAATCGCAGAGTGAAATGTTTCTTATCAGCCAAAATCAATGTCAGGGGCTCAGGAGCAGAGGCACAGGAAAGGGAGGAAACGGAGAGCGAGGGGGAGGAATCCGAAGGAAACGTAAGCGATGACAGTGGTCCGAGGTCTCTGAGTCTTTCCAGCGAATCGGAAGACTCACAGAAAGGGGCTCCCAGGGTCAGAGCAAGGGGGACACCCCAGGAAGAAGGTGCCAGAGGGGACTCAGAGAGCAGCAGCTGGAAATCGGGACCAGCTTCCCCACCAAAGAGCAGTAGGGGGGAGGAGTCCCAGGTATCGGGATCAGGCTGCTCACCGCCAGCGGGAGGAGATGAGTCAGGATTGGCCACGCCTCCATCGGAGAGCGAGGAAACGGTCAAGAGGAAGGTTGGAAGCTGGGCGCGCGCGCCAAGTTCAAATGTACAGGCGAGTGGCACAGTGGGTAGCCCGGATAGGGAGCCAGGTCCTAAAGCCCGCCGATAGGAGGGACAGGAGTCAGGGGGGTCAGCGTCAGAAGAGTCCAGGAAGGAGGAGACACCAGGGGGCAGAAGGACCCAGAGGAGAAAGGAGCGACGGAAAAGGTGGAGTAAGGCTAGAGTCTTAAACTGGTGTACAGGGGGTGGAGACTCAGACAGGGCTTCGCCGATCTAGCGTCTAGACGTAGGGCTGCACGCTGCGGCTTGTAAATGGAAACTGAACCTCAATAAAGACTTTTGTACATTACTACCGGCTAGCGTTGGTCCTCTGTGAGCTGGGACCTGGAGGCAGCTCTGACAATCAAGCTTAGGTGTTTGGGTTCCATCACAATAGAAAGAGGACTAAGAAGCTTGGATTGTTCTTTCGGTGTTCATTCACCCACAAATAGCAAAGCGAAGTTTAACAAGCCTAAACAAAACAAAACAGGTTGATTTCGGTTCCAGCTACATAGAAAGAAGAATCTTGAATTTTGCTTATTTCAAGTCGTGTTCTTCGGTGTTAATGCACATTGATCCAGAAATCGCAAAGATTGTGTAATGATACCAAAATAACACAACATCGTCTTTTTGCTTTCATATGCGTAGAAAGACGACGAATAAGCTTTGATTGGGCTTATTTCAAATTGGTGTTTTGTGGTTAGAATGCACATTCACCCAAAAAATCGCAGAGTGAAATGTTTCTTAGCAGCTGAAATCACTCAGAGGTGTTTTGGTTCCATCACAATAGAAAGAGGACTAATGAGCTTGGATTGTTCTTTCGGTGTTCATTCACCCACAAATAGCAAAGCGAAGTTTAACAAGCCTAAACAAAACGAAACAGGTTTTTTTTCGGTTCCAGCTACATAGAAAGAAGAATCTTGGATTTTACTTATTTCATGTCGTGTTCTTCGGTGTTATTGCACATTGACACCTGTCAGAGCTGCCTCTAGGTCCCAGCTCACAGAGGACCAACGCTAGCCGGTAGTAATGTACAAAAGTATTTATTGAAGTACAGTTTCCATTTTCAAGCTGCAGCGCGCAGCTCTACGTCTTAGAAGCTAGACCGGCGAAGCTCCATCTGAGTCTCCACCCCCTGTACACCAGTTTAAGACTCTAACCTTACTCCACCTCTTCCGTCTCTCCTTTCTCCTCTGGGTCCTTCTACCCCCCGGGGTCCCCTCCTTCCTGGACTCTTCTGACGCTGACGCTGACCCCCCTGACTCTTCTCCCTCCTTTCGGCGGGCTTTAGGACCTGGCTCCCTATCCGGGCTGACAACTGCGCCGCCCTCTTGTACATTTGAACTTGGCGCGCGCGCCCAGTCTCCAACCTTCCTCTTGACCGTTTCCTCGCTCTCCGATGGAGGCGTGGCCAATCCTGACTCATCTCCTCCCGCTGGCGGTGAGCCGCCTGATCCCGATACCTGGGACTCCTCCCCTCTACTGCGCTCTGGTGGGGAAGCTGGTCCTGATTTCCAACTGCTGCTCTCTGAGTCCCCTTTGCCCCTTCTTCCTGGGGTGTCCCCCTAGGCACCCCCCTTGCTCTGACCATGGGAGCCCCTTTCTGTGAATCATCCGATTCGCTGGAAAGACTCAGAGACCTCGGACCGCTGTCATCGCTAACATTTCCTTCGGATTCCTCCCCCTCGCTCTCTATTTCCTCCCTTTCCTGTGCCTCTGCTCCTGAGCCCCTGACATCCATCCCCCCTCGAAGCCCCCCCTTCCCCCTCCTCTCCTTCTGGTGTGGGTGCTGGGTGCTCCGTCGTTGTGGTGGTGAGTGCCGGATACAGTTCGTCCCCCGTGGCGTACATCCAGCCGGATAAGTCCGGCTCGTTCTCCGTGCTCTCGCCGACGTCGATCTCCTCTGCTTCCATCTCTGTGCCTCCGTGCTCGAACCCAACGTCCTCCCCCAACACGTCCATGTCCGTCTCTCCCCCGTTCTCCTCTGAGGATGTTGCCTGCCAAGGACCCCCCAGCCACTTCCTGCGCCACTGCTCCTCTGGTCAATCGTCCCACCAATAAGAGCGGTCTGAGGCAGACCCCGAGGGTGATCCCTCCGGGGAACGTGTGTCTAGTGCCAGTTCCTCGTCCGAGGCGAACCCCTGGAATGTGCTGGTTGAAAGTGTGGGTGTGAAAAGCCAGTCGTCGAAATACTCGGCTGGCATGGGCCTGTGTGGGAAAAGGGCATGAAACTCGTCTTTGAGCAGAGGTTCCTCCAAAGCATAGTCCGGCACCCAACTGTTGGCGCTGGCCGGGGTACCTTCTCTGGCGAGGAGATATTCGACTCCCTCTTCCCCCCATCTCGAGTCTAAAATCTCTGTGACCTCGTTGATGGGCTCCCCCCTTGGCGACCCCCCCTTTGTGGGCGTTTCCCTGAGTGGGTCTGGTGCCGTGCCTGGCTCCTGAAATCTGTGAGGTGCTTTGTAGGGCGTGAGCACTGACCTATGGAAAACGGGGGGCATTCTGGATCCCTCCGGAAGTGTCAACCGGAAGGCCACTGGATTGACCTAGAGCTGCGCGCTGCGGCTTGAAAATGGAAACTGTACTTCAATAAAGACTTTTGTACATTACTACCGGCTAGCGTTGGTCCTCTGTGAGCTGGGACCTAGAGGCAGCTCTGACACATTGTCAGGACTGCCTCCAGGTCCCAGCTCACAGAGGACCAACGCCCAGTTGAATTAATGTACAAAAGTCTTTATTGAAGTTTAGTTTCCATTTCAAACCCCAGAGCGTCCAGTCCTACGTCTTGACTTCAGATAGGCGAAGTCCCCTCTGAATCACTACCCCTTCCGCACCAGTTTAAGATCCTAGCCCGGCTCCACCTCCTGCGCTGTTCCTTCCTCCGCTGGGTCCTTCTGCCCCCTGGGGTTTCCTCCTTCCTGGACTCTTCTGACGCTGACCCTCCTGAGTCCTGCCCCTCCTTCCGGTGGGCTTTAGGACCTGGCTCCTCATCCGGGCTACCTGCTGTGCCGCTCGCCTGTACATTTGAACTTGGCGCGCGCGCCCACCCGGTAACCTTCCTCTTGACCGTTCCCCCGCTCTCCGATGTGGGCGTGGTCAACCCTGACTCATCTCCTCTCGCTGGTGGCGAGAACACTGTTCCCGATTCCTGGGACTCCTCCCCCCTACTGTGCTCTGGTGGGGAAGCTGGTCCTGATTTCCAGCTGCTGCTCAAGGAGTCCCCGCTGGCCCCTTCCTTCTGGGGCTTCCCCTTTGGCACCCCCCTCGCCCTGGCCATGGGCGCTCCCTTCTGTGAGTCTTCCGATTCGCTGGTGAGACTCGAAGGAATCTCTCTGACCACTGTCACTGCCTACTCCCCCCTCGGATTCCTCCTCCTCGCTCTCCATTTGCTCCCCCTCCTGTGTCTCTGTTCCTGAACCCCTGACATCCATCCCCCCCTCAAAGCCCCCTTCCCCCCTCCCCCTCTTCAGGTGCGGGTTCCGGTGGCTCCAGTGTTGTGGGGGTGAGTGCAGGATACAGTTCGTCCCCCATGGCATGCAGCCATCGGGATAAGTCCGGGAAGTCCTGTACGGGCTCATCGACGGCGATCTCCTCGGCTTCCATCTCCTGGGTGGCGTGTTCGAACCCGGGATCTTCCCCCAACTCGCCCATGACCCCCTCATCCCCCGTCTCCTGGGGTGATGCTGCGTGCAGTGGTCCTCTCGGCATCCCTCTGCGCCACCCCACCTCAGGTTGATCCTCCCACCAATAGGAGCCCCCTGTGCCGAACCCTGAGAGTGATCCCTCTGGGGAGCTAGTCTCTGGCGCCTTGTCCTCATCTGAAGAGAACCCCTGAAACGTGCTGGCTGAGAGTGTGGGAGTGAAAAGATATTCGTCGAAATAATCTGCCGGCATGGGCCTGTGTGGGAAAAATGCGTGGAACTCGTCCTTGAGGTAGTGCTCCTCCACTGCAAAGTACGGTACCCAGCTGTTGGCGCTGGCCGGGGTACCTTCCCTGGCGAGGAGATATTCAACCCCCTCTACCCCCCATCTGGAGTCCAAAATCTCTGTGACCTCGTTGAGCAGCTCCGCCCTCGGCGACCCCCCCGTAGTGGGCGCTTCCCTGAGCGGGCTCAGAGCCGTCCCTGGTGCCTGGAACCTGTGAGGTGCCTTGTAGGGCGTTAGCACTGATCTATGAAAGACCGGGTGCATTCTGGATCCCTCCGGGAGTGTCAACCGGAAGGCCACTGGGTTGATCTGTGCCTCGACTTGGTAAGGCCCTAGCTGCTTGTGTCCGAGCTTCTTCTTGGCTAACGATCTGGCCGGGACTGCCTGGGCTGCCAACCAGACCCAGTCCCCCACCCGGATATCCTCCCCAACTCTCCTGTGTCTGTCTGCCTGCACTTTGTAAGCTTGTTTTGCTAGCTCTACCTGCCTCCTGAGCTGCTCGTGGACCTCCTGTAACTCCGCTGCCACAGCATCTGCTCCCTGCGGCTCCCCCTCCCTCACTTTCTCTAAACCCGGGAAGGTTCTGGGATGCCACCCATTGTTGGCGAAAAACGGTGTCACCCCCGTGGACACGTGCTTCGTGTTGTTGTAGGCAAACTCAGCCAGCGGTAGATAGTCCACCCAGGTCGAGGGCTGCTGGTTCGCGTAGCATCTCAGGTACTGCTGCATGACGGCGTTGACCCTCTCCGCTTGTCCGTTGGTCTGTGGGTGTCTCGCCGACGACAGGTTGACTTTGACGTTCAGGATGCCCATCAGCTTCTGCCAGAAGTTCGAGATGAACTGGCGCCCCCGGTCGGACAGGATGGACCGTGGCAGGCCGTGCACCTTGAACATGTGGTCTATGAACAGTTTGGCCGTCTGTTCTGCCGTGGCCACCTTCGCGCAAGGAATGAAGTGGGCCATCTTGGTGAACAGATCTACTACCACGAGTACTGCTGTCTTTCCCCTCGAACTGGGCAGATCAGTGACAAAGTCCAGAGCCACCCTCTCCCACGGTTCGAACGGTGTCTGTAGTGGTTCCAACAGTCCCGCCGGTGGCCTGTGTACCGGCTTGGCCCTTTGGCAGGTGTCGCACCTATTGACATAATCCGCGACCTCCCCTCTCATCTTGGGCCACCAAAAGTCTCTGGCTACTATTTCCACTGTCTTCTCTTTGCCGAAGTGCCCAGCGCTGGGTGCGTCGTGCAACTGTTGCAGTACGCTCGCTCGTAGGTCGTCTCCCGGGACGTAGAGGGCCCCTTTGCGTATGAGCAGTCCGTCACGTACTTGGAACTCGTCGCCCCCCGCCGTGCCGCTGCGCACCTCCTCCATCTTGGCTTGAGCGAAGGGGTCCGTCTGCAGCGCGCGATGTACCGCTTCCAGGTCCACCGTGGCTGAGGCGCACGCCCACGCTTCCGGTGCGAAAATGTGCTTGGCCGCCGCCGGTGCCTCTTCCTCTAGATACTGCGGTTTCCTGGATAGCGCATCCGCCATGGTGTTGCTGTCTCCCGGGATGTACTCTATCTTGAAGTCGAAATCCGCAAAAAACTCCGCCCAGCGTATGTGCCTCTGGTTCAGGAACCTCGCCGTGCGCCAGTACTCCAGGTTCTTGTGGTCAGTGCGGACTTGCACTGTGTGTTTGGCTCCGATGAGGAAGTGCCGCCATGCCTTGAATGCTGCATGAATGGCCAGCAACTCCCTGTCCCAGATGGTGTAGTTCTGCTCCGACTTGCTGAGCTTCCTGGAGTAGAAGGCGCACGGCCTCTAGTCCCCATGCGGGTCTTGCTGCAATAGGACTGCTCCCACGGCCCTGTCTGAGGCGTCCGTTTCAACCCTCATCGGTCTGCTGGGATTCACATGCAGCAGCTGCTCTTCGGACGCGAAGAGACGCTTGAGCTTCTGAAAGGACTGCTCCGCCTACTCCGTCCAGATGAACTTCTTCTTGGAGCTGAGCGTGTCGGTGATGGCCGCCGTCTGCATAGCGAACCCCTTGATGAACTTGCGATAAAAGTTTGCAAAGCCGACAAACCCCTGGACCTCCTTCCGATTGTGCGGGCTCTTCCAGTCCAACACTGAGCGAACCTTGGCGCTGTCCATGGCGAGCCCTTTGTCCGATAATTTGTAGCCCAGGAAACCACCTCCGTCCTGTCGAACTGGCACTTTTCCAGCTTGGCGTAAAGCCTGTGGTCCCTCAGCCGCTGCAGGACTTCCCTGACATCGCCCTCGTGAGCCTCCTTCGACTCCGAGAAGATCAGGATGTCGTCCAGGAAGCAGACACACTTCTTGTAGAGGACACCCGCCAAGACATGGTGCATGAAGGCTTGAAAACAGTGGGAGCCATTTTGTAATCCAAAAGGCATAACTCTATATTCATAGGTGCCCAGCGGCGTGAACATGGCCGTTTTCCACTCGTCGCCCTCCCTCACGCGTATGAGATTGTACGCTCCGCGTAGATCCAACTTGGTAAAGATGCGACCCTTCCTCACCGTCGCCAGCAGGTCGTCTATCTTGGGCATGGGAAAGGCTGAGGGCTTGGTTTTCGAGTTTAAGATTCTGAAATCAACTACCAACCTCTTCTGGGGCGTGTCCCGCTTCTTCACAAAAAACACGGGGCTGCCCCCTACCGCTTTGGATTCTCGGATGAATCCCCGCTTCAAATTGTGATCTATGAACTCCCTGAGTTCCTGCAGTTCATCCTCAGACATGGAATATAGTTTCCCCGTCGGCAGCGTCGCCCCCGGCAGGAGGTCAATTTTGCAGTCGTAGGGCCTGTGGGGAGGCAGCTTGTCCGCTTCCTTCTCGCAGAAAACCTCCAAAAACTCTTTGTACTTGTCGGGTACTGCTTGCAACATGCCTAAGTTCAGCTGTGGTCCATCCTCTTGCCCCTCCTCTTCCTGGTTAGCGAGGATGCAGTGTTCTGCACAGTAGGAGGAGCCGAAGGTCAGTTGGCGCTGGTACCAAGCTAATGCCGGGCTGTGCCTGTCCAGCCAACTCATGCCCAACACTATGGGCGTGTCTGACAGGTGGGTGACATTGAAGCTGATGACTTCGCGGTGATTCCCAATTCGCATCACCATCGGAGGTGTCTGCTGCAGCACTTGCCCCCCCAGTAGCTCTCTGCCGTCCACTGTGACTACATTCAGGGGTGTCGTGGCCGGTAGGAGTGCCACGTTGTGTTGCTTGAGAAATTCCAGTCCGATAAAGTCCGCGTTGCTCCCAGAGTCAATGGTAATCGGGACTTCCATGGTGAGCCCATGGGGAAGCTGGAGAGATGCGGTGAGTTGCACCACTGGTTTGGGTGGGAGGGGGTCTGTGGGCTGTAAGATCCCTGGGGACTGCTTCATTGACTTGTCTGGCTAGGCCCCAGTGCCTCCGATTCCAGCCAGACCATTTCGTTTCCCTGCTGTGCTGCATTCTGCTGAACTGATTCTGTTACTGTTGCTGAAGCTGCAGTGTGCTTGTGAATCCTCTGGGGACACTCTTTCGCCATGTGCTGAGCACTGTCACAGATGTAACATTTCCTGTTCCCTCTAGGAGGCTTCGTTTTGACTGCTCCCGGTGCTAGGGCTCCGGCTGCTGACCGAGCCTTAGCACCACCTATCTCCATCGGCTCTTCTCCCCCTCCCAGCAGAGGTGTGGATTGAGCGCGCACCGTTTCCCTGGGAAAGGAAGGCGGTGCTCTTGCTGGCGTGCGTCCCCAATGCCCTTCCTCCTTGCTCCAAGGGCGTCCTTCCAGGCATACCCCAATCGTTAGCGCCCTCCGCACAACATCTTGGGTGGTTTGGGGCCTCTCCCCCTTGCAATTTCGTCTTTCACAGCTCCGTTCAGCCCCTCCCAAAACAGGTCCCTGACGGCAGCTGACTCTTTCTCCCACCCTAATGCGTTGACCAATGCAAAAAAACGGGAGTGATATTGCCTCACAGTGGCTTTGCCTTGTCTCAGCCCATGAATCTCTCTCCTGGCGATATCTACATCAATCTCTGACAAAAAACACGCATCCATCGCTTTAATGAAGGCATCCGCATTCCTGAGGGCTGGATCCTTATCTCTCCAGAGATTGCGCAACCATGCTTTAGCTTCTCCATAGAGATGACTGACTATGAAGCCCACTTTCTCCTCTTGATCTCTAAAGTCCTTCTCCAGCAACTTTAGCGCATATATTACGTCTGCTCTGAAGTTAGGATACTGCTGCAAATTCCCATCGAAGTGAGACACAAGGCTCCCTCCTCTCTTCCCCAGCCCAATCCCCTCTGGTCTGGGTCCCGGCAGCCCCTTTGTAGTCAACGCTTCTAACCTGGCTCGCAGATCCTGGCAGGTAGCCACTGCTTCCGCCTCCTTTTTCCTGGATGCCAAAATTTCCGTGTTAAGTTGCGTCACTGCTTCCCGCAGGCTTGCTATGTGTTCTTCGGTAGTCATTTTCCCCCGTTTTTGTGAGCTTGCGAAGCACCAATCTTCGCCCCTCGCTGCGTTCCCTCACGTCGCGAGGTTTCAAAAAGGATTGTGAGAGGGGACTTACTGTCAGGACTGCCTCCAGGTCCCAGCTCACAGAGGACCAACGCCCAGTTGAATTAATGTACAAAAGTCTTTATTGAAGTTTAGTTTCCATTTCAAACCCCAGAGCGTGCAGTCCTACGTCTGGACTTCAGATAGGCGAAGTCCCCTCTGAATCACTACCCCTTCCGCACCAGTTTAAGATCCTAGCCCGGCTCCACCTCCTGCGCTGTTCCTTCCTCCGCTGGGTCCTTCTGCCCCCTGGGGTTTCCTCCTTCCTGGACTCTTCTGACGCTGACCCTCCTGAGTCCTGCCCCTCCTTCCGGCGGGCTTTAGGACCTGGCTCCTCATCCGGGCTACCTGCTGTGCCGCTCGCCTGTACATTTGAACTTGGCGCGCGCGCCCACCCGGTAACCTTCCTCCTGACCGTTCCCCCGCTCTCCGATGTGGGCGTGGTCAACCCTGACTCATCTCCTCTCGCTGGTGGCGAGAACACTGTTCCCGATTCCTGGGACTCCTCCCCCCTACTGTGCTCTGGTGGGGAAGCTGGTCCTGATTTCCAGCTGCTGCTCAAGGAGTCCCCTCTGGTCCCTTCCTTCTGGGGCTTCCCCTTTGGCACCCCCCTCGCCCTGGCCATGGGCGCTCCCTTCTGTGAGTCTTCCGATTCGCTGGTGAGACTCGAGGAATCTCTCTGACCACTGTCACTGCCTACTCCCCCCTCGGATTCCTCCTCCTCGCTCTCCATTTGCTCCCCCTCCTGTGTCTCTGCTCCTGAACCCCTGACAGAAATGTTTCTTATCAGCCAAAATCAGGCTTAGGTGTTTTGGTTCGCAAAGCGAAGTTTAACAAGCCTAAACAAAACAAAACAGGTTGTTTTCGGTTCCAGCTACAAAGAAAGAAGAATCTTGAATTTTACTTATTTCATGTCGTGTTCTTCGGTGTTAATGCACATTGACACCGAATTCGCAAAGTGTGTGTAATGATACCTAAATAACACAACACCGTCTTTTCACTTTCACATGCGTAGAAAGACGACAAATAAGCTTTGATTGGGCTTATTTCAAAATTGGTGTTTTTGTGGTTAGAGTGCCAGTCAGGTGGGAACGTGCGTGGGAGCGGGTGGCGCTGGACTTTGTTACTGATCTGCCCAGCTCCCGAGGCAAGACGGCGGTACTTGTGGTTGTAGACCTGTTCACCAAGATGGCGCACTTCATTCCTTGCGCGAAGGTGGCGACAGCGGAACAGACCGCCAAACTGTTCATAGACCACATTTTCAGGGTGCATGGCTTGCCACGGTCCATCCTGTCCGACAGGGGGCGCCAGTTCGTTTCCAGTTTCTGGCAGAAGCTCCTTGGTATCCTGAACGTCAAGATCAACTTAGCGTCGGCAAGACATCCACAGACCAACGGCCAAGCGGAGAGGGTCAACGCCATCATGCAGCAATACCTGAGATGTTACGCCAATCAACGACCTGCAGCTTGGGTGGACTACTTGCCGATGGCCGAGTTTGCCTACAACAACACGAAGCACGCGTCAATGGGGGTGACACCGTTCTTCGCCAACAGTGGGCGACATCCCAGAACCTTCCCGGGGTTGGTGACGACGGGCGAGGGGGAGCAGCATGGAGCAGACCATTTAGCAGCAGAACTGCAGGAGGTGCACGAGGAGCTTCGGCGGCACTTGGAGCTAGCTAAACAAGCCTATAAAGTGCAGGCGGACAAACACAGGAGGGCAGGAGAAGACATCCAGGTGGGGGACTGGGTATGGTTAGCAGCCCAAGCGGTGCCGGCCAAGTCGTTAGCTAAAAAGAAGCTAGGACACAGGCAGCTAGGGCCGTACCAAGTTGAGGCCAGGATCAATCCCGTAGCTTTTTGATTGACCCTCCCAGAAGGTTCCAGAATGCACCCAGTCTTTCATAGGTCAGTGCTCACACCCTACAAGGCCCCACACAGATTTCAGGAGTCAGGGACGGCACCAAGCCCACGCAGAGAGTCACCAAGAGGGGGGAGGTCACCGAGGGCCGAGCCACTCAACGAGGTCACAGAAATTCTGGACTCGAGATGGGGGGAAGAGGGAGTAGAATATCTTCTCGCCAGAGAAGGTACCCCAGCCAGCGCCAACAGTTGGGTGCCGGACTACGCTCTAGAGGAACCTCTTCTCAAAGACGAGTTCCATGCCCTTTTCCCACACAGGCCCATGCCAGCCGAGTATTTCGACGACTGGCTTATTACGCCCACATTTTCAGCCAGCACGTTCCGGGGATTCTCCTCCGCAGAGGAGACGACGCCAGAATCGAGCCCTCCAAGGGGATCGTGCTTGTGGGTGGACACGGAACCCTCTTACTGGTGGGACGAGCAACCAGAAGAGGACTGGTGAAGGAGGTGGATGACGGGGCCTTGGCAAACAGCACCAGACGAAGTAACAAGGGGAGAGGAGGCCGAGAATGAGTTGGGGGACGAACCCGAGTTCAAGCACACATACACTGAACTGGAAGCAGAGGAGTTTAACGTCGACGAACTGTGCCCAGCATCGACCCCAGCAACGACGGAGCTCCCAGGACCTACGCCCGAGGGGCGGGAGGGGGGAAGGGGGGGCTTCGAGGGGGGGCTGTCCCGCGCGCCTGTACATTTGAACTTGGCGCGCGCGCCCAGCCGGCAACCTTCCTCCTGACCTTTACACTGCTCCTGCCACTGCTTTCCCCTTCGGGGAGGCTGGCTGGGCTCCCTGCTGGAGGAGACGCTGGCCCCGATGCATGTGACTCTTCCCCCCCACTACGCTCTGGTGGGGAAGCTGGTCCTGATCTCCAGCTGCTGCTTTGGGAGTCCCCGCTGGCCTCTTGTTTCTGGTGCGTCCCCCCTGGGACCCCCCTTGCCCTGGCCATAGGCACCCCCTTCTGGGAATCTTCTGATTCGCTGGAGAAGCTCATGGAATCTCTCAGTTCACTGTCATAATCCCCTACACTTCCCTCAGATTCTTCCCCTTCGCTCTCCATTCCCTCTCTTCCCTGTGCCTCTGCTCCTGAGCCCCTGACAACACCGAAAGAACAATCCAAGCTTATTAGTCCTCTTTCTATTGTGATGGAACCAAAACACCTAAGCTTGATTTTGGCTGATAAGAAACATTTCACTCTGCTATTTTTGGGTGAATGTGCATTCTAACCACAAAAACACCAATTTTGAAATAAGCCCAATTAAAGCTTATTCGTCGTCTTTCTACGCATATGAAAGCGAAAAGACGATGTTGTGTTATTTTGGTATCATTACACAATCTTTGCGATTTCTGGATCAATGTGCATTAACACCGAAGAACACGACTTGAAATAAGCAAAATTCAAGATTCTTCTTTCTATGTAGCTGGAACTGAAAACAACCTGTTTTGTTTTGTTTAGGCTTGTTAAACTTCGCTTTGCTATTTGTGGGTGAATGAACACCGAAAGAACAATCCAAGCTTCTTAGTCCTCTTTCTATTGTGATGGAACCAAAACACCTCTGCGTGATTTCGGCTGCTAAGAAACATTTCACTCTGCGATTTTTGGGTGAATGTGCATTCTAACCACAAAAACACCTCTCAGGGCTGCCTCAGGTCCCAGCTCACAAGAGACCAATGCCAAATCCAGTCTTATTTACAAAGATCTTTATTGCAGTACATCGTACACTCCAGAGTCGAGGCGCGCAGCCCCACGTCTGTTACGCTTAGACCGTTGGCGCCCCCTTCTGGGAATCTTCTGATTCGCTGGAGAAGCTCATGGAATCTCTCAGTTCACTGTCATACTCCCCTACACTTCCCTCAGATTCTTCCCCTTCGCTCTCCATTCCCTCTATTCCCTGTGCCTCTGCTCCTGAGCCCCTGACATCCACCCCCCTCGAAGCCCCCTTCCCCCCTCCCCCTCTTCGGGTGCGGGTTCCGGGTCCTCCAGTGCTGTGGGGGTGAGTGCAGGATACAGTTCTTCCCCCCTGGTGTGCAACCGGCCAGCTGGATCCGGCCAGTCCGTAATGGGCTCGTCGGCGTCTATTTCCTCTGCTTCCATCTCTCTGCAGCTGTGCTCAAAACCAGGATCCTCCCCCAACACGTCCATGTCCCTCTCTCCCCCTGTTGCCTCGGGTGATGCTGCGTGTAAGGGCCCCCTCAGCAGTTCCCTGTTCCACCCCACCTCTGGTTGAGTGTCCCACCAATAAGAGCGGTCTGTGCCAAACCCCGAGAGTGATCCCTCAGGAGAGCTTGTTTCTGGCGCCGTTTCCTCAGCTGATGAGAACCCCTGGAACGTGCTGGCTGAAAGTGTGGGTGTGAAAAGACATTCGTCGAAATAATCTGCCGGCATAGGTCTGTGCGGGAAGAGTCCATGGAACTCGTCTTTGAGGTAGTGCTCCTCCACAGCATACCTTCCCTGGCGAGGAGATATTCAACCCCCTCTTCCCCCCATCTCGAGTCCAAAATCTCCGTGACCTCGTTGAGTGGCGCCGCCCTCGGTGACCCCCCCCCTTGTTGGCGATTTGCGTGGTGGGTCTGGTGCAGTCCCTGGCGCCTGAAACCTGTGGGGTTCCCTGTAGGGTGTGAGCACTGATCTATGAAAGACCGGGTGCATTCTGGAGCCCTCCGGAAGTGTCAACCGGAAGGCCACAGGATTGATTTGTGCCTTGACTTGGTAAGGCCCTAGCTGCTTGTGTCCGAGCTTCTTCTTAGCTAACGTTCTGGCCGGCACTGCTTGGGCTGCTAACCAGACCCAGTCCCCCACTTGGATGTCTTCCCCAACCCTCCTGTGCCTGTCTGCCTGCATTTTGTAGGCGTGTTTTGCTAGCTCCAAGTGCCTTCGGAGTTGCTCGTGGACCTCCTGTAACTCCGCTGCCAAGGCCTCTGCTCCCCGTGGCTCCCCCTCCCCCTTCGTCTCTAACCCCGGGAAGGTTCTGGGATGCCGCCCATTGTTGGCGAAGAACGGTGTCACCCCCGTAGACAGGTGCTTCGTGTTGGAACTGAGGGTGTCCGTGATAGCTGCCGTCTCCTTCGCAAATCCCTTGATGAACTTGCGATAAAAGTTGGCGAAACAGATGAATTTCTGGACCTCTTTCCGATTGCGCGGGCTCTTCCAGTCCAATACCGAGCGGACCTTGGTGCTGTCCATGGTGAGTCCCTTGTAGGACAGCTTGTAGCCCAGGAAATCCACCTCCGTCATGTCGAACTGGCACTTCTGTGCTCCCGTAATCTCTGCAGGACCTCTTTGACGTCTCTCTCGTGAGCCTCCTGCGATTCCGAGATCAGGATGTCGTCTAGGAAGCAGACACACTTCTTGTAGAGCAGTCCCGCTAACACGTGGTGCATGAAGGCTTGGAAACAATGGGAGCCACTTTGCAAACCAAACGGCATAACTCGATATTCATAGGTGCCTAAAGGCGTAAAAATGGCCGTCTTCCACTCATCGCCTTCCCGCATGCGTATAAGGTTGCACGCCCCTCGTAGATCCAACTTGGTGAAGATGCGTCCCTTCCTCACCGTCGCGAGCAGGTCGTCGATCTTGGGCATGGGAAATGCTGTGGGCTTCATTCTGGAATTTATGACCCTGAAATCAACTACAAGCCTCTTTTTGGGGCGTGTCATTTTTCTTCACGAAAAACACGGGACTGCCCCCCACTGCTTCGGACTCTTGGATGAAACCGCGCTTCAAATTGTGATCTATGAACTCCCTGAGTTCTTGCAGTTCGTCTTCTGACATGGAATACAGCTTCCCCGTCGGCAGCGTTGCTCCCGGTAGGAGGTCAATCGCGCAGTCGTAGGGCCGATGGGGAGGCAGCTTGTCAGCTTCCTTCTCGCAGAAAACCTCCAAAAACGCCTTGTACTTGTTCGGCACTGCTTGAACCATGCCTAGGTGTAGCTGTGATTCATCCTCTTGCCCCTCCTCCTGGCTGGTCTTGATGCAGTGTTCCGCACAGTAAGAAGAGCCGAAGGTCAATTGACGCTGGTACCAGGCTAAAGCCGGGCTGTGCCTGTCCAGCCAACTCATGCCCAACACTATGGGCGTGTCGGATAGGTGAGTTACGTTGAATCTGATGACTTCGCGGTGATTCCCAATTTGCATCACCATAGGTGGTGTTTGCTGTACCACTTGCCCACCAAGCAGCTTCCTGCCATCTACTGTGACGACGTTTAGGGGCAGCGTGGCCGGTAGGAGCGCTATGCGGTGCTCCTTGATGAAGTCCACCCCCACAAAGTCTGCATTGCTACCAGAGTCAATGGTAATAGGGACTTCCAGGGTGGATCCATTGGGTAACTGGAGTGATGCAGTGAGCTGCACTACTGGTTTGGGCGGGAGGGGGTCTGTGGGCTGCAGGATCTCTGGGGACTGCTTCAAAAACTTGCCTGGCTGGGCTCCAGTGCCTCTGATTCCAACCAGGCTTGGTCGTTTCCCTGCAGGTTTTGCTCCTGTGGAGCTGCTGCTCTTACAGTTGCTGAGGCTGCAGTGTGCTTCTGGATCCTCTGGGGACACTCTTTGGCCATGTGTTGTGCACTGTCGCATATGAAACACTTCCTGTTCCTTCTAGGAAGTTTCGTCTTGACTGCTCCTGATGTTAGGGCTCTGGTCGCTGTCTGAGCCTTAGCACCCCCCAACTCCATAGGTTCCACTCCCTCCTCCGAAAGAGGCGTGGCTTGCGCGCTTCCAGTCTCCCTGGGCATGGAGGGAGGTGCTCTGGTCGGTGTACGTGCCCAACGACCCTCTTCCCTGCTCCAAGGACGTTCTTCCAGCCGTACACCTATCGTAAGCGCTCTCTGGACGACCTCCGTGGTGGTGCTAGGTCTCTCGCCTCTGGCCAGCTCATCTTTCACCGAAGCGTTTAGCCCCTCCCAGAAGAGATCCCTCACTGCCGCAGAGTCCTTTTGCCAGCCCAGCGCATTTACCAATGCAAAGTATTGGGAGTGGTACTGTCGCACCGTTGCCTTGCCCTGCCGCAAACCGTGCATTTCCTTTCTGGCAACGTCTACATCAATGGTTGATTGAAAACAAGCGTCCATAGCCGCTATAAAAGCGTCCGAATTCCGGAGGGCGGGATCATCCTCGCGCCATAAATTACGCAGCCAGGATTTAGCTTCCCCATGCAAGTGAGTTTTGATGAATCCCACTTTCTCCTCCTCATCTCTAAAGTCTTTTTGAAGCAATCTCAACGCAAAAACAATGTCTGCTCTAAAGTTGGGATACAATTTCAGGTCCCCATCAAAGTGCGAGACTATACTGCCCCCCCTCTTTCCGAGGCCAATTCCCTCCGACCTGGGTACCTGCTTGTACAAATGTTCCCTCCTGGCTTGCAGATCTTTGCATCTCGCGTCTGCTTCCTCCTCTCTTTTCCTGGAGACTGCTACTTCTGCGTTCAGCTGGTGGACTGCCTCCTGCAGTGCTGCGACTTGCGCCTCCATAGCCATCTCCTCCTATCTTCGTGAGCTTTCAAAAATTTTTTTTGTGAGATGGAGCTTACTGTCAGAGCTGCCTCAGGTCCCAGCTCACAAAGGACCAACGCCAGTGTCTCTTTATATACAAAAGCCTTTATTGGAGCTCATTGCTGATGTTACATCCGTGGCGCGCAACTCTACGTCTGTCACCCTAGACCGCCGAAGCTCCATCTGACTCCTCCCCTCCTCGGCACCAGTTTAACAGCCGAGCTTTGCCCCACCTTTTCCGTTTCTCCCTTTGCTCCTTTCTCCTCTGGGTCCTCCTGCCCTCTGGGGTTCCACCCCTCCTGGACTCTTCGGAAGCGGATTCCTCCGACTCCTCCCCCTGTCTCCGGCGGGCTTTGGGACCCGGATCCCAATCCGGATTCTCTGCTGGCTCACGCGCCTGCACATTTGAACTTGGCGCGCGCGCCCAGCCGGTCACCTTCCTCCTAACGGCTACACTGCTTCTGTCACTGCTCTCCCCTTCGGGGAGGCTAGCTGGGCTCCCTGCTGGAGGAGACGCTGGCCCTGATGCATGGGACTCCTCCCCCCCACTACGCTCTGGTGGGGAAACTGGTCCTGATCTCCAGCTGCTGCTTTGAGACTCACTGCTGGCCCCCTTGCCCTAAACCTGGGCGCCTCTTTCTGGGAATCTTCTGATTCACTGGAGATACTCATTGAATCTCTCGGGTCACTGTCACACCCTCCTAAGCTCCCCTCAGATTCACTCTCCAATTCCTCTTCCCCCTGTGGCTCTCCCCCTGAGCCCCTGACAGTTAGGGTTAGGGTTAGGGTTAGGGTCAGGGGCTCAGGGACTGAGCCACAGGAGAAGGAGGAGATGGAGAGTGAAGGGGAACAATCGGAGGGGAGCGCAGGAGGGTATGACAGTGACGAGAGAGATTCCCTGAGTCTCTCCAGCGAATCAGAAGATTCCCAGAAGGAGGCCCCCAGGGTCAGGGCAAGGGGGGCCAGTGGGGAGTCGCCAAGTGGCAGCTGGAAGTCAGGGCTAGCTTCCCCACCAGAGCGCAGCGGGGGGAAGAATCCCACAGATTAGAACAGAAGCCTCCTCCTGCAGGAGGAGAGAGTGAGGCAGGACTGACCACGCCTCTGTCAGAGAGTGGAGGGGCGGAGGAGAGAGCTGGGCCAGCCAGTCTCCCTGAAGGAGAAAGCAGTGAAGGGAGCAGTGTAGCCGTTAGGAGGAAAGTGTTCGGCTGGGCGCGCGCGCCAAGTTCAAATGTAGAGGCGCGCGGGACAGTAGAAAATCCGGATTGGGAGCCAGGTCCCAAAGCCCGCCGGAGGCAGGGGGGGGAGTCAGAAGAATCCGCCTCCGAACAGTCCAGGATGGTTGGAACACCAGAGGGCAGGAGGGCCCGGAGGCGAAAGGAACAGAGGGAAGAAAGGAAGAGGTGGAGCAAAGCTCGGGTCTTGAACTGGTGTAAGGGAGGGGCGGATTCAGACGGGACTTCGCCGGTCTAAGGACTCAGATGTAGCGCTGCGTGCCACTGATGTCAAACCAACAATGAAAAACAATAAAGACTTTTGTTTATAAAGAGCAACTGGCGTTGGTCCTTTGTGAGCTGGGACCTGAGGCAGCCGCTGACAGTAAGTCCCGTCTCAATAAAAATTAACCCTCGCAGCGCGAGTTGGCGCGGAGAGGGGCAAGACTTGGTGTTTTGCGAGCTCACGAAGAGAGGAAAAGATGACTACAGAAGGGAAGGTGGCACACCTGGAAAAAGCGGTTGAGACACTTTACGCAGAGCTGGAAGTTTCCAAGAAGAGAGAGGAGGAAGCAGCGAAGTTCTGCGAGGATCTGCGAACCAGGTGGGAAAAATTTGGCAAGGAAGGGCTGCCGGGACCCAGACCGGAGGGAGTTGGCCTCGGAAAGCGGGGGGTCAGCATTGTAGCCCATTTTGATGGAAACCTACAGCAGTATCCGAACTTCAGAGCAGATGTAGTTTTTGCGCTCAAACTGCTTCGGAAGGACTTTAGAGATGAGGAGGAAAAAGTGGGATTTATCATAACTCACTTGCGTGGAGAAGCAAGATCCTGGCGGCGCAATTTATGGCGCGATAATGATCCCGCCCTCCAGAATTCAGACGCTTTCATAGCAGCTATGGACGCTTGTTTCCAGTCTACCACAGATGTAGACATGGCTAGAAGAGAGATGCACGGCTTAAGGCAAGGCAAAGCAACAGTAAGACAATATCACTCCCACTTTTTTGCGTTGGTAAACACACTACGCTGGCAAAAAGACTCTGCAGCAGTGAGAGATCTATTCTGGGAGGGGCTAAACGCTTCCGTGAAAGATGAGCTTGCCCGGGGAGAGAGACCTAGCACCACAGCAGAGGTCGTTCAGAGAGCGCTCACGATAGGAGTGAGAATGGAGGAACGCCCCTGGGGCAGAGATGAGGGTCGCTTCGCACGCACACCGGCCAGAGCACCTCCCTTCATGCCCAGGGAGAGTGGACACGCCAACGCCACGCCTCCATTGGGGGAGGGAGAAGAATCGATGGAGTTGGGTAGCATTAAGGCTCAGACAGCGACCAGAGCCCCAACACCAGGAGCAGCCAAGAGGAAAACTCCTAGAGGGAGCAGGAAGTGCTTCATATGTGACAGTGCACAGCACCTGGCCAAAGAGTGTCCCCAGAGGATCCAGAAGCACACTGCAGCCTCAGCAACAGTAAAAGGAGCTTTTCAGCAGGGGGATGAGCAGCAGGGAAACGGCCAAGCCTGGTTGGAATCAGAGGCACTGGGGCCCAGCCAGGCAAGTTTCTGAAGCAGTCCCCAGAGATTCTGCAGCCCACAGACCCCCTCCCGCCCAAACCAGTGGTGCAACTCACTGCATCACTCCAGTTGCCCAATGGATTCACCCTGGAAGTTCCCATTACCATTGACTCTGGTAGCAATGCAGACTTTGTGGGGGTGGACTTCATCAAGCAGCACCGCATAGTGCTTCTACCGGCCACGATGCCCCTGAACGTCGTCACAGTCGATGGCAGGAAGCTGCTAGGGGGGCAAGTTAGACAGCAAACACCACCTATGGTGATGCAAATTGGGAATCATCGCGAAGTCATCAGTTTTAACGTCACTCACCTATCAGACACGCCCATAGTGTTGGGAATGAGTTGGCTGGATAGGCACAGCCCGGGATTGGCTTGGTACCAGCGCCAATTGACCTTCGGCTCCTCCTACTGCGTGGAACACTGCATCCAGCCCAGCCAAGAAGGGGAGGGGCAGGAGGATGAACCAGAGCTACACCTCACCATGGTGCAGGTGGTACCAGACAAGTACAAGGAGTTTTTGGAAGTTTTCTGCGAGAAGGAAGCTGACAAGCTGCCTCCCCATCGGCCCTACGACTGCGCTATTGACCTCCTGCCGGGGGCGACGCTGCCGACGGGGAAGCTGTATTCCATGTCTGAGGACGAAAGGAAAGAACTCAGGGAGTTCATAGAGCACAACTTGAAGCGCGGATTCATCCAAGAGTCCAAAGCAGCGGGGGGCAGTCCCGTGTTCTTCGTGAAGAAAAAAGACACGCCCCAAAAGAGGCTTGTAGTTGATTTCAGGATCATAAACTCGAGAACTAAGCCCACGGTGTTCCCCATGCCCAAGATAGACGACCTACTAGCGACGGTGAGGAAAGGGAGAATCTTCACCAAGCTGGATCTGCGAGGAGCATACAATCTGATACGCGTGCGGGATGGCGATGAGTGGAAGACGGCCATGTTTACGCCCTTAGGCACCTATGAATACAAAGTTATGCCTTTCGGTCTCCAAAATGGCTCTCACACGTTCCAAGCATTTATGAACCACGTGTTAGCGGGCCTCCTCTACAAGAAGTGCATCTGCTTCCTCGACGACATCCTGATCTTCTCGGAATCGCAGGAGGTTCACGAAGGGGACGTCAAGGAGGTCCTGCAGAGACTACGGGAGCACAAGCTTTACGCCAAGCTGGAAAAGTGCCAGTTCGACGTGAAGGAAGTGGATTTCTTGGGCTACAAGCTGTCTGACAAGGGACTAGCCATGGACAGCACCAAGGTCCGCTCGGTGCTGGATTGGAAGAGCCCGCGCAATAGGAAGGAAGTCCAGAAGTTCGTCGGTTTCACCAACTTCTACCGCAAGTTCATCAAGGGTTTTGCGAAGGAGACGGCGGCTATCACGGACACCCTCAGCTCCAAGAAAAAGAAGTTCATCTGGACGGAACAGGCGGAGCAGTCTTTTCAGAGACTCAAGCGGCTCTTCGCGTCCGAGGAACAGCTGCTTCACATCAACCCCGGCAGACCGCTGAGGATCGAGACTGACGCATCAGACAGAGCGGTGGGGGCGGTCCTGTTGCAGCAAGATCCGCAAGGGAACTGGAGGCCCTGCGCATTCTACTCCAGGAAGCTCAGCAAGTTGGAGCAGAACTACACAATCTGGGACAGGGAGTTGCTGGCCATTCATGCAGCCTTCAAAGCGTGGCGGCACTTCCTCATTGGGGCCAGGCACACCGTGCAAGTTCGCACGGACCATAAAAACCTGGAGTACTGGCGCACGGCGAGGTTCCTGAACCAAAGACACATCCGTTGGGCAGAGTTCTTTGCGGATTTCGACTTCAGGATAGAATACATCCCGGGAGACAACAACGTCATGGCAGATGCACTTTCCAGGAAACCGCAGTATCTGGAGGAAGCAGCGCCGCCGGCGGCCAAACACATTTTCACACCGGCAGTGTGGAAGTGCTCGGCAGCCACCGTTGATCTGGACGCGGTACGTCGCGCGTTACAGACGGATCCGTTCGCGCAATCCAAGATGGAAGAGGTGCGACAGGGCACGGCAAAGGACGCCGAGTTCCAGATCCGTGACGGACTGCTCATCCACAAAGGGGCTCTATACGTGCCGGGAGACGACCTCCGCGCGAAAGTCCTGCAGCAGTTACACGACGCACCCAGCGCTGGACATTTCGGCAAGGACAAGACAGCGGAATTAGTAGCCAGAGACTTTTGGTGGCCCAAGATGAGGGGTGAACAACACGAAGTACGCGTCTACAGGGGTGATGCCGTTCTTCGCCAACAATGGGCGGCATCCCAGAACCTTCCCGGGTTTGGAGACGAAGGGGGAGGGGGAGCCACAGGGGGCAGAGCACTTGGCAGCAGAGTTGCAGGAGGTCCACGAACAACTCCGAAGGAACTTAGAACTGGCAAAACACGCCTACAAGGTGCAGGCAGACAGGCACAGGAGGGTCGGGGAAGACATCCAGGTGGGGGACTGGGTATGGTTAGCAGCCCAGGCAGTGCCAGCCAGAACGTTAGCTAAGAAAAAGCTTGGACACAAGCAGCTAGGGCCTTACCAAGTCGAGGCACAAATCAACCCAGTAGCCTTCCGGTTGACCCTTCCGGAGGGTTCCACAATGCACCCGGTCTTTCATAGGTCGGTGCTTACACCCTACAAGGCACCACACAGGTTTCAGGCGCCAGGGACCGCACCAGACTCCCACAGACAATCACCCACAGGGGGGGAGACACGAAGGGCGACACCAATCAACGAGGTCACGGAGATTTTGGACTCGAGATGGGGGGAGGAGGGAGTTGAATATCTCCTTGCCGAGGAAGGTACCCCGGCAAGCGCCAACAGGTGGGTACCGGACTATGCCCTGGAGGAGCGCTATCTCAAAGACGAGTTTCATGCGCTTTCCCCCCAAAAACCCATGCCGGCAGATTTTTTCGACGACTGGCTTTTCACACCCACACTTTCGGCCAGCACGTTCCAGGGGTTCTCATCAGACGAGGAGACGGAGCCGAGCTCGAGCACGCCAAGGGGATCTTGTTCGGGGGTAGACACTGACCGTTCCTATTGGTGGGACGATCAGCCCGAGGAGGAATGGAGAAGGAAATGGTTGAAGGCACCTTGGCACGCAGCTCCCGACGTACCGGAGGGTGGGGAGGACATGGACGTGTGGGGTGAGGATCAGGGGTTTGAGCACGAATACAAAGAGATGGAAGCGGAGGAGATAGACGTCGACGAGTACAGTACGGACTGGTTGGATCCAGCGGGAGGGCTGCACGACAGGGGCATCGAACAGTATCCAGCTCTCGCCCCCCAAGCACTGGAGCGCCCGGAACCCACGCCCGGAGAGGGGGAGGGGGGAAGGGGGGCTTCGAGGGGGGGATGGATGTCAGGGGCTCAGGGACTGAGCCACAGGAGAAGGAGGAGATGGAGAGTGAAGGGGAACAATCGGAGGGGAGCGCAGGAGGGTATGACAGTGACGAGAGAGATTCCCTGAGTCTCTCCAGCGAATCAGAAGATTCCCAGAAGGAGGCCCCCAGGGTCAGGGCAAGGGGGGCCAGTGGGGAGTCGCCAAGCGGCAGCTGAAAGTCAGGGCTAGCTTCCCCACCAGAGCGCAGCGGGGGGGAAGAATCCCACAGATTAGAACAGAAGCCTCCTCCTGCAGGAGGAGAGAGTGAGGCAGGACTGACCACGCCTCCGTCAGAGAGTGGAGGGGCGGAGGAGAGAGCAGGGCCGGCCAGCCTCCCTGAAGGAGAAAGCAGTGAAGGGAGCAGTGTAGCCATTAGGAGGAAAGTGTTCGGCTGGGCGCGCGCGCCAAGTTCAAATGTAGAGGCGCTCGGGACAGTAGAAAATCCGGATTGGGAGCCAGGTCCCAAAGCCCGCTGGAGGCAGGGGGAGGAGTCAGAAGAATCCGCCTCCGAACAGTCCAGGATGGTTGGAACACCAGAGGGCAGGAGGGCCTGGAGGCGAAAGGAACAGAGGGAAGAAAGGAAGAGGTGGAGCAAAGCTCGGGTCTTGAACTGGTGTAAGGGAGGGGCGGATTCAGACAGGACTTCGCCGGTCTAAGGACTCAGACGTAGCGCTGCGCGCCACTGATGTCATTGAACAATGACATCTGAACAATTGACACTGATGTCAATGAACAATGAACCACCATAAAGACTTTTGTTTATAAAGAGCAACTGGCGTTGGTCCTTTGTGAGCTGGGACCTGAGGCAGCCGCTGACAGTTAGGGTTAGGGTTAGGGTTAGGGTTTAGGGTTTAGGGTTAGGGTTAGGGTTAGGGTTTAGGGTTAGGGGTTACGGTTTAGGGTTAGGGTTAGGGTTAGGGGTTTTTTTATAATAATTTTTAATGATTTTCAAAACATATGACATACAACAAACACCAACAAAAGAAAACACATATATCTCAAAAAACAAAAACATACAAATAAAATCGACTTCCCCATACCTCCCTTTTACCGCATCCTTATTTTTCCATTTTTTTAGCAACCCTTAAATCAATTTTTCTAATTAACTCTCTTTTGGATTTTCTTAAGATTAACATTTACAGCTGTAATTCTCTGTTTCTTACCCCTTGACATCTTATCAATCCACAATTTTACAACAATTTTTAAGATATACTTTAAATTTTCCCCAGTCCTCCTCCACTGTCTCTTTCCTCTGGTCGCGGATTCTGCCGGTCATCTCTGCCAATCCCATATATTCCGTCACCTTCGTCTGCCATTCTTCTAGAGTAGGTAGTTCTTGCATCTTCCAATATTTGCCAACAGGATTCTTGCTGCTGTAGTTGCATACATAAAAAATGTCCTATCCTTTTTTGGTACCAGTTGGCCGACCATGCCCAAGAGAAAAAACTCCGGTTTCTTTATGAATGTCCACTTAAGGACTTTCTTAATTTCATTATAGATCATTTCCCAGTAGGCTTTAATCTTTGGGCAGGTCCACCAAAGATGGTAAAAAGTTCCTTCAGATTCCTTACATTTCCAGCAGTTATTATTGGGCAGATGATAGATCTTTGCAAGCTTGACTGGGGTCATGTACCACCTGTAAATCATTTTCATTATATTCTCTTTCAAGGCACTACATGCTGTAAACTTAATACCGGTGGTCCATAACTGTTCCCAGTCAGCAAACATAATATCATGACCAATGTCCTGTGCCCATTTAATCATAGCTGATTTCACCGTTTCATCCTGTGTATTCCATTTCAGCAGCAAATTATACATTCTAGATAGATTCTTAGTATTGGGTTCTAACAATTCTGTTTCTAACTTTGACCTCTCCTTCTGAAAACCAAGTTTCCTGTCTTGTTTAAATGTCTCATTTATCTGATGATAATGTAACCAATCTCGAACTTTATGCTTTAGCTTCTCATAACTTTGAAGCTTCAACTTTTCGCCATCTTGTTCTAAAATTTCACAATATTTTGGCCAATTAGAGTCCATGTTAAGTTTTTTCACTGCCTTAGCTTCCATTGGTGACAACCACCTGGGGGTTTTACTTTCCAACAAATCTTTGTATCGGTTCCAAACGTTGTACAATGCTTTCCTAACAATATGGTTTTTAAAACTTTTGTACACCTTTGCCTTGTCATACCATAGATATGCATGCCAGCCAAAGTTATTGTCATACCCTTCCAGATCCAAAATGTCTGTATCCTCAAGAAGTAGCCATTGCTTCAACCAGCAGAATGCTGCTGATTCATAATAAAGTCTTAAGTCTGGCAGGGCAAAGCCCCCTCTATCTTTTGCATCAGTTAAAATCTTAAATTTTATTCTGGGCTTTTTGCCCTGCCAGACGAATTTAGATATATCTTTCTGCCACTTTTTGAAACAGTCCATCTTGTCCAGGATCTGCAGCGTCTGGAACAAAAATAACATTCTCGGCAATACATTCATCTTGATAACAGCAATTCGGCCTAACAAGGAAAGTCTCAGCCTAGACCATATATCTAGATCCTTCTTTACTTCTGACCAACATTTTTCATAGTTGTCTTTAAATAAATTCACATTCTTAGATGTTAAATTCACCCCCAGGTATTTGACCTTTTTTGTTATTTCCAAACCAGTTTCACTCTGAAACCTATCTTTTTCTTCAGTTGTTAAATTTTTTTCCAACACCTTTGTTTTCTGTTTGTTTAATTTAAATCCTGCTACCTGACCAAATATCTCAATTAGTTCTAAAACTCTTTTGGTACTAGCTTCTGGCTGTTGCAAAGTTAACACTAAGTCATCTGCAAATGCCCTTAATTTGTATTGTTTGGCTCCGACCTGTATTCCTTTAACCAGCTGGTCCTTTCTAATCATATTTAACAAAACCTCCAGGACAGATATAAATAGTAAAGGGGATATTGGGCATCCCTGTCGTGTACCTTTTTCTATTGGTATTTCATCCATCACCACACTGTTCACAATTAGTTTGGCTCTTTGTTCAGAGTATACTGCACCTATACCGTTTTCAAAACCTTGGCCTACCCCCATCCCTTGGAGATTCTTCTTCATAAAATTCCAAGAAATGTTGTCAAAGGCTTTCTCCGCGTCCACAAAAATCAAAACTGCCTTTTTGTTAATATCTACCTCCAACAGCTCCAGAATGTCTATAATGTTCCTCACATTGTCTGACATGTGTCTTCCTGGGAGAAAGCCTGTTTGGTCCTTGTGAATCTCCTCTACCAATACTCTCTTGAATCTCTTTGCTAAAATGTCTGCAAATATTTTGTAATCCACATTTAGTAGTGATATTGGGCGGTAGTTCTTCACTTGATTTTTCCCAACCTCTGTTTTCGGTATAAGTGAGATAAATGCTTCTTTCCACGATTCGGGAGCCTTTTTCCCCTCCAAAATTTGATTGCATACTTCCTTCAATGGTTGTATTAACCATTCCTTCAGTGCTTTGTAGTATCTCGCAGTCAAACCGTCTGGTCCTGGTGATTTCCCTAGTTGCATATTCTGAATGGCACCCTCTATTTCTTGTTCTGTAATTTTTTCATTCAAAATCCTTTTATTTTGTTCTGAAATCTTTGATAGTCCATATTTTTTGATGAATTCCTCTATTTCTTGTTCATTTGTTGGCCCTTGTGCATACAGTTTCTTGAAAAAACTTTGAAAACAATTACTTATCTCATTTGGTTTATTAATAAGTTTCCCATCTACTTCCAAGGATGTCACAGTATTCAACTTTTGTCTCTTTTTCAGTTGCCATGCCAGCAGTTTCCCACATTTATCTGCCGATTCAAATGTCTTTTGTCTCATTTGCTGTATCTTCCATTCTATTTCTTGGTTCATCAGTTCCATATATTGCGTCTGATAATACTTTATTTCTCTTAAAATCTCTTGAGACTTTGGTTTAGATCTCAATTTCTTTTCTCCCTCTTTCATCTGTTTCAAGATTTTTTCCTTCCTTTCATTTTGTTTTTTCCTCTTAATAGAATTCTGCTGAATTAGGAAACCGCGCATCACGGCCTTGCTTGCGTCCCATATTGTTCTTTTTTCCACTTCTGTTCTCATATTTATCTCAAAATAATCTTTCAGTGTTTTTTGGGCCTTTTTGTAAATTTCTTCATCTCTAAATAGGGTGTCATTCATTCTCCATCTAAAGGTTCCAGCTGTTGTTAGTTTCATCTCCATCTGTACTGCATTATGGTCGGAGCAGGTTTTTGGGCAGATTTCTGTTTTTTTAACTCTTGGTGCCAGGTTGCTAGAAATCCAGATTTGATCAATTCTGGTCCATGTCATTTTTGCTTCAGAGAAGAAGGTTCCCTCTCTTTCCAGAGGGTTCCTCGTTCTCCAAATGTCAATCAAGTCCATGGTGTCAGTCATCTCAAAGAAAGTCTTTGGTAGTCTCCCATCCTTAGAAATTACAAGCCTCTGTGCCTTATCCATATTTGTGGAGACGACTCCATTCATGTCTCCCAACATTACAATTTTATAGTCCAAAAAGTCCATTAAAGTCTCATGCAACTTCTTGAAGAATTCAGCCTTCCCTTCATTAGGTGCGTAAACTCCTACTATTAAGATTTTTTCTCCTTGAATTTGAATTTCCACTGCCAGGTATCTTCCTTGTTCATCTTTAAATATCATTTTTGGTGCCAATTTTTCTTTTACATAAATCACCACCCCTCTTTTCTTAACCTTATCTGATGAAATAAATTCCAGTCCCAATCTCTTGTTTATCAAAAGCTTCCTATGTGTCCTGGCAATATGAGTTTCTTGCAAACATATTAGATCTAATTGTTCTTTCTTTAATATATGAAAAACTTGATTTCTTTTTCTGGGAAGGTTAAGGCCATTACAATTCCAGCTCAGAAGTTTCAGAGACATCTTTGTTACTGGGTGTCTTTTCCGCCGACTGCTCCAAGTTCTTGTTCCTCGTCAGTCGGTGCTGGGTTTAATCCAAATGATAGATTTGCAATATCGGTTGGTTCTCTCCCGCTCACGGTTCCTTTTTGTAAATCTTCAAAATATCTCTCCAAAAAGTGTTCTTTATCCTGAATTGTTTTTATTTTAATCTTCTTCCCTTTAAAGTTAAAGGACAGTCCTTGTGGGAACTCCCACCTGAATGGGATGTTGTTTTCTTTCAGCAGGTCCACTAGATTTTTGAAGTAGGTTCTTACCTCCAAAATATACCTAGGAATATCTTTAAAGATCTGTATCTGAGCGTTTTTAATGACCAGTGCCTTCTGAAAATGTAGGTTCAATATTTTGTCTCTTTCTTCCTTAGATCTCAAAGTAATTAAACAGTCTCTTGGTTTTTTCCCTTGTCTCCTGCCAAGTCGAAAGGCTGTAGTTATTACAAATTCCTCCTCCTCTCCTTCCAGTTCTTCCTGCCAAAATTCTTGAAAATTCTCTGTGAGGAATTCCCCAAGGTTGTCCCCTTCCTCTTCAGGTACCAGTCTTAACTTCAGATTTTTACCTTTTCTCTCCAGTTCCATTAGGGCCAAAGTTGCATCATGTTCATTTACCTGTTTCGCAATTGGCACAAATTTTTCCTTTGTCTCCTCAGCAGTACTCTTAGCACTCTCAGCGATTTTCCTTGTTTCTGTACTTTCTTGTAATAATCTATTTATAGAATCTGTATTAGATGATATTGTCGTTGTGTTCAAGTCCAGCCTTGCTGTCAAATCTGTCAGTTTCTTTGAGTTCTCTGTAGACTGCTTTGTCAGAGCTTCCAGGGATTGATTTATTTTAATCAGTGCCTG